>NW_023425551.1:65738664-66406969 GCF_014108245.1 Pipistrellus kuhlii | reverse complement strand
AAGGGGAGGAAACCTTGCACCTTCAGCAGCGGGAAGTTGGTCAGAAGGACTGGGGTCAATCTCTTCAACATAGTAATAACTTCAACCAGGTGAATGTCAGCCTTGCTCAGCCTGTTGCCAACCAGGTAGTGCTGTCCATGGCTCTTCAACACCTGGTGCATTGGAGGAAGAAGGTTATGAATACAGGTGCACTCAGGCTGGGTGCCCCCTGCTCCTGCCCAGGTCTCTCCAGCCTGGCTTCCCACCTGTGCTGTCTCCCTGGACAGGTGCAAAGCATCAGACCACATTCATCTCCCTGACTCAGTGAGACAGAAAGAAGCAGGTCTTTGCTGTTTGTTTTCCTCACCCCTCAGCTGACGCCCAGGCAACCATTTCCTTTCCCCATCCCCATATCTCTGTGCATTTTGGTCTGGCCCGGACTTTCCCTGGCTGTACTGTGTTTCTGTGTGTTACACACCCTGAAGCCTCAGCAGCTCTAAGATTTCAGAACTTGCCTCTCCAGGCTGTTCTCTCTCTGTCTTTTGGGCAAAGACCCCATCTTCATGACATCCTTCCTCAATCTCGAGAACACTATTTCAAGATCTACATTTCTCCTCTTGTCTGCTAGTCTCATCTCCTGGTCTACCTATGTAGGACCTGAAATAATCCTGGAACAATGTGAACTCACCATTTCTCTTACAACATTGTCTCCTACTCCTAAGGCACCTGTGCCTCTCAATAACATTGGGAGAATTTGCTATAATTCACATGTGAACTGCCTAAGGGTGACTGCACTTGTCTGTAACTTACTTTTAAATGCATTAAAAAAATAATGTTTGATTACAGCAGAGAGGGATGGGGAGATATATGATTAAACAAACATAGTATAAAATGTTAATTTTAAATCAAAGTGGTCAGTATATATGAGTTTGCTGGTACATCTCTTTCAACTTTTTTGTTTCAGTTTTTTATAATTAAATATTGGAGAAATATTATTAAAATTATTGCAGTGGAAACTGAAGAGAAAATAAACAAGAGGCAGCTGATCAATGACTCTCTCTCATCGATGTTTCTAACTCTCTATCTCTCTCCCTTCCTCTCGGTACAAAATCAATATAATATATTTAAAAAAAAAAAAGACAGAAGGAAGGCCAAGAGACATATAAAAACATGCTCCAAGTCACTAAGTATCTGAGATATATGTACCCTTAAGTTCATAGCAGCACAATTCACCATTCTTAGATTTGAAAATAGCCTAAGTACCCATCAGCAGATGAGTGGATTAAAAAACTGTGGTACATCTACACAATGACATACTATGGTGCTTTAATAAAAGAAAGACCTCTTACCATTTGCAACAGCATGGATGGACCTGGAGAGCATTATGCTAAGTGAAATAAGCCAATAAGAGAAAGATAAATATCACATGATCTCACTCATTTATGGAATACAATGAACAACATAAACTGATGAACAAAAACAGATCCAGAGACGGAGAAGCATCAATCAGATGGTCAAACCTCAGAGGGAAGGTAGGAGAGGGAGGGAGTAAGGGGAAGAGATCAACCAAAGGACTTGTATGATGCATATAAGCCTAACCAATGGACACAGACAACAAGGGGGTTAGGGCATGAGTGGGAGTGGGGTGGGGAGTAATGGGGATAAGGACACATATGTAATACCTTAATCAATAAAGAAATTTAAAAATTATTACAGCAATGTGGACACCACAGAGAAAAAATCACACATGGACCACTGACTAAAGATAACATTTTGGCAAATAAGCTTTCAGACTAGATAGATAGATATGATTGAATAAGTAATTAATGACTACAATAAAATATCAAATGCTGTTTTTTAAGAAATATATATATATGTATATATATATATATATATATATAAATAAATAATATATATATAAATAAATATATATATATATATTTATATTTATATATATATATAATCAATCATTTATTGATTTCAGAAAGGAAGGGAGAGGGAAAGAGAGATAGAAATATCAATAATGAGAGAGAATCACTGATTGGCTGCCTGTTGCATGTCCCATATTGGGGATCAAGCCCACAACCCAGGCATATGCCCTTAACCAGAATTAAACCTGGGACCCTTCATTCCACAGTCTGATGCTCTATCCACTGAGCCAAACCAGTTAGGGCTCAAATGCTGTATTTTTAATTGGAGATTAAAGCCTTATTGGTGATAACATTGGCAAATGTGTTCTCCCATGCAGTGGGCTTTCTTGTTGTTTTGTTGATGGTTTCTTTTGCTGTGCAAAAACTTTTTATTTTGTAGTCCCATTTGTTTATTTTCTCTTTATTTTCCATTGCAATATAGCATTTTGCATTCACCTGATCATAGGGCTCTTTATTTTCATGTTATCATGGGACTCTGTTTTTTAAAGTATAGATGCACCTAAATTGCAAGTCTGTTTAGGTTCCCATCATGTGAAATGTGCCTAAACTCTTAGCACCACAAGGATAGGAGAGTGTACTAGTGTGCCCTGATAAATACCAAATCTTTTGCTCTTTGAATAGAACCTCACACACAAGCAACAAATTAACATTTGAGTGAATGAATGACTTAATACTTTATAAAGATAAGTTCCTCAGTATTAATCTTTTTATTTCTATGTAAGCCTCTTGTATCCCTTATAATCTTGTTGTTCATGATTTTTATTTAGCATGATGTCAGGGTGTTTTAATCTGAAATACTCCCCTTTTACCTTCAAAGAGAAGAATTAAATAATATAGGTATTATGTATATTGATGGAACTTTATTTCATTAGTTTTGCATGACGTTCTCAAAGGTTTGAGAGCCAGGTCCACAAAATTTGTAGATTATTTATTCCTTAACATCTCTGTATCTGTTTCTTCCTCTCCATCTCACCACCTTTCTCTCTGTTTAGAAACATCTCATCCATCCCAGACACACTACCATATCCTCTTCGTGGGCAGTTGGGGTCATGTTTCCTAATCGTGTTGCAAGCATATTTTCCAATGAATTGCTTTCCTGGTGCTCCTCTTGGATGAAAAGCCCCTGCATGGTGTTCTGCAGGATCTACTCCAATCACTCATGTGGCTCTAACTGTGGCCATGAAATGCCATCAAATAGAGAATTCTATGTCAGGGCCCAGTAAGCTGAACTTTTGCTGACAGATTATAACTTGGGTATAACAGGTTCCTATCCTCCCCACAGCTGATTTTGATAACATCCCTGGAGAGCCAGGGTGCCCCATCAGTAGTCAGGAGGCCCCAATGGAAATGAAGGTCAGTGTCCTGGGACTTTCCAGGCACCATTCCTTTTTGTCCTCTAATCTCAGTGCCCCAGATACTGAACAGCCCACTTACCTTTTCAAAGGCTGGGAAATAACGATTTGTTGTTCTCTCTCTGATCTGGGTCATCTTGGCATCTTGTTCATCAGGTGGAAATAGTGGTAAACGCAGGATCATTTCATACAAATCTGCAATGCCTTCTGAATACATATCAATCCTGAAAGACAAAAATGATCCAATTGTAAACTGTCACCTGCCTTAATATGTTATAGTTTAAAAATCTAAGAGAATGGGGTATCAGGAGATTCCTGATAACTGTTTCTATAATTTCTGGAGCTTGAGAATGAGCCCTTTTGTGTCCTTTTCTTTCCCAGTCTTTTTTTTAAAGGCCTGAGCACTTGGAGTCATGATTCCACCATCATCCTGGCTTCATAGTTCCCCAGTGTTTAGAAAACTCTGTCACTCCCTGTGTTACCTCTGTGAACTGAGTCTTCTTTTCTAATCTCACTGCTTGATTCCACTTCAAGTGGAGTCCCTCCTCCTCATGCTCTCTGCTGGAATGGACCTCAGTCTATTCCTCCAAGGATCGTGCTGCTGTTGGTCATGATCCCCCAACACAATCCTGATCATTGAAGGAAGAATCTAAATGGTTATTAATTGTTTATTAAAACACAGAAAAAATACCTACAGGGCTCTCTCCTTTATGTTTCTCCCATAGAGGTTGTATTTGGCAGCAATGTAGTTGAGAATGGCTCTGGTCTGTGCCAGCTTCATCCCATCGATTTCCACCATGGGCACTTGCTGGAACATCAAAGACCCATCTTGTGAAAGAAGAAAGAAAGAGTAGAGTGAAGTCTCTCCTGCATCACAGTCTTTTAAGTGGAAAACAAGTTTGTTGAAATTATCAGGTAATACTTCAACAAAATGGTATTTTGTTCTTAGTTTTTTATAGTCTTTTTTCTTATCAATCTGCTTTTTTATTTTTTAACGCATCATTTTATTTACCTTTTTATTTCCCATCAGATACATGGTAGCTGCCTGTATTTTTTTTTCAATTGATATATATCTTTGTGGATATTTAAAAAGAAGCTGGAAAAGGCTGCAGCTGGCAGCCAGCCAGATGGGAAGTTCCCACAGGAACTCTCATGGTGTTCTTGGCATTTAAGGCAGTTTTGGAGAGATTTTTACATAGGGGTCTCTTTCCCTAACTTCAACATCTGCAATATTGCTAAGATGTTACTTTGCAACAAACCATAGAGATAATTCAAAGCAACTGCTAGGCCAATTTCTACTCTCTTCACCCTGATGCATGTGTTGGAGTTTCAGGGAAGTCCCGAGTGGACATAGCTCCTCACAGTTGGTGCAGAAAGGAGAAGCAAGGAGCCAGCATTCCAGGTCACAAGGGATGATTTGTTAGTGAATACTCTGAGTTCAAGCCTTTCCTAGCCCTGAGTGAATGATGAGACCTGCTTACGGAGTACCACCCTTAAACCTGAACTACTTTTCTTCCTCTTTCACTCACCCACCAGCTCCCACCATACACACACATAGACATTGCCAATGTTCAAATCTCACTATTGACTTTCTAGATTCCCTCATCGGAGCAATTTAGATACATTGTCTTACCATTTATTAATTTTTCCATGTCTTCTCGACTTTCCAAAATTTGCTCTTCAAACTAGAACCAGAAAGAATAAAGGAGTTATTGTTATTCGTTCCATAGTATTTACAGAACCTTTAACCTTAAATGACCTCTGCCTGGTACATCATAGGGAGGAGGTAAGATTTCTGAGTTTGGCATGGTACACAGAGGAACACAATCATGCCATTTGGAAATTCAGATTAGAGCCATCAAGAACAGAGCATGAAGCAAAATAAGCCAGTCAGAGAAAGACAAGTAGCACATGATTGTGTAGAATCTAATGAACAAAATAAACTGACGAACAAAACAGATCCAGAGACATTGAAACATGCAATAGACTGATGTATTTCAGAGGGAAGTGGCAGGAGGTGGGGAGGCTGGAAGTGTTTGACCAAAGAATTTACATATGCTTAGCCCATGGACAAACAATAGTGCTGGGAAGGCCTGGGGACTATGCAGGAGCAAGATGGAGGGTTATGTGCATGAGGGTGGGGAGGAAACATCTGTAATCTTTTCAACAATAAAGATATTTTAAAAAGAGGACAGAGCATGGCTTTCAGCACTTAACTGCTCACACTTGGAGGTTCCATTCACCTCCACCTGCTTTTACATCTGTCAATGGTCTGGTCATGATTTGGGAGGTGAGTGTTATTGGGGGGAAGGGACTTGGAAGTTCTACTAGTTATGGAGTTTTAATACACAGGAAAGCCTTTCTCTCCATAGGAGACAAGCCAAAAAAGTGTGCCCCCCAGCACGGGGTATCCTTGGGCCCATAACCATCTAAGATGCTGTCACCAAGGTGACAATTACATCACTTCATTTTCTTTATAGTTTAAAAGGATTATTTTATGCAATGGACATGGGCGTGGGGTTGTGGGGTTCTGTCCTGGGGGAAGGGGGTGTGAATCAGGCAATAAGGAGACATATGTAATATTTTAAATAATAATAATAAAAAAAAGATCTCTGAATGTTTGAGTATAATAAAGGGTTTGGACTAGCTTGCTCTGTGGAACAGTCAATTGTGAATCTACATAATTCTATGGGGGAAAGACCAGATAGCTAGTGAGTTATGTTTGCAGCAATTTATAAAGCTTCCATTTCAAGACAAATATAAAGGGTGGAGGATGGTCATCAAGGGAGGGTGGCTAAGTCAGGATAACATTGGCTGGTGTGATGTTGCTTGTGAGGCTAATGGAGATGAAAACGATTGTGAAGATCAACTTTTGGAAGCAGGGAACCCAGAAATCCTGTCCAAGATCCTAACCCCACGCCCTCTTCAGTAAAGCTGGGATGGACTAGATGAAGCCCCTCCTGTGCTGAACTCATCCTGCTCACAGACTCTGAACACGTTTCTGAACCTCAGAGCTGGTCGGGTAGGTTGATGGAGGAAAAAAAGAAAGAAAAAAAAAAAAGGCTGCATGGCACTATTTGTATTTTTTGTGTACTTCCTGACTCATGAAATTAAGAAAGAGCCAGGCTCCAGTCCCCATGCCTTCATGAACCAATGAAGAAAGTATAATCCTGGCTCAAGTAAACATGTTGTTATGAGGCAGAAGGAAGCACATTAAAGCTCCTGTGTCCCTCACCTGAAACCCTCCTTTACTGCTCTGATTTGTAGGTCAAAGTTTCCTGAGTTCATCCATGACTCCCTCTCCTAAAAACCCTCAGAGTTGCTGTGTCACTCTGCTGTAGACTGAGAGTGATGTGTTTTTCTCATTGACACCTCTAGAGGGAGAGCTCAACAGACTGCCACAGAAACATACCAAATTTCCATGCAGAATCTGGCATTTTGACACTGAAAATCAAGCATGTAAAACTCAAAAGCCAAATAAACAAGGTTTAAGTTTATGTGGGCTGCAAAAAAACAAAAGCTTTCTTTTTCATATAAACCTAGGTTTATTTCTATAGAGACATGCTGAATACAAAAGGCTGAAATAAATGAGTCATCGTTAACATAAAATAATAGAATATTCTCATTAAAATTAAGATTTTTTTCTTCAACATTAACTTACTAGACACTGAATCACTGCACAAATTAATAATCATAACACAAATACACCTATTTTTCTTGTTCTCCAAAAGTGAGATATTTCCTATTGTGTACACCAAACAAGTCAGCACAAGACTAATATCATGGCATTTGGCTGCTAGAATATTCACTGTTAGTATTAGTGGAGAGAAATGGTGTGCCTGCGGGTAAGGCACATAAGGGAAATTAGTCATTAGTGAATGTTGTAGTTCATTATTAATAATTATGTATAACGGGATATTGTAAAAATTAAGTTTTGAAATTTTATTAAAACATTTCTTACATGCTGTTATATTGGCTGGGCCACAATAATATTCATTGTGGGCCACATGTAGCCCGTGGGCCAAGAGTTTGACATGCTTGTTGCAAATGCTTGGATGTCCTCTAGATGCTCCCATGCCTCCTTTTAATCACCTCTTCACTGGAATGTAAGCTTCCTGAGGGCACGGACCTGTCTGTCTTGTTCATCCATGTATCCCCATAACCAAGCACAGAACCTGGCACTTAAAGGTGCTCAACAAAATAATTGCTGATTGCATGCCTTAAGTCTTTAGCAGGCAGTTTGTTATAATCTGCTCCTCTCCACTTTTGTGGTTATATCTTCATATTAATTACATTACATTCTAATGTTACAGTTTTTATCCTTTTATTTAAAAAATTTCTAGCATGTACAAAATGAAAGTACAAAGATCCTTTTTGTATTCATCACCCAGCTACAATCATTATCACACAAGCCAATCTTAACGTCATCTATTGGGTCGGCAACTACGTAATTGCGGATTTTTTAAAGAAAATCAAAGACAATTTTTTCATGGAACTAAATAACTTTATTCTGTAATGTATTGCCCATTTTGATCAATGACCTTTTGCCATCTTTCAGGCAGCATCATAATCCCACGTTCAAAAAACTTCTGGATTTTATTAGCAAAAAACTGAATCAGGTACGATTTGACATCATCATCATTATTGAAATTTTTACAATTCAAGGAGTTTTGTAAAGATCGAAACAAAAAGTAATCAGATGGTGCAAGGTCAGGACTATATGGTGGATGTGGCAAAACATCCCAACCAAGCTCCATTAATTTTTGCCGAGTGACCAAAGATGTGTGTGGCCTTGCATTGTCATGATGGAATACAACACCTTTTCGATTTGTCAATTCGGGCCGCTTTCCTTCAACTGCATTGTTTAATTTCGTTAGTTGTTCAATGTAGACATCAGAATTGATCGTTCGGTTGGGTGGTAAGAGTTCAAAGTACACAATTCCTTTGTAATCCCACCAAACTGATAACAAAACCTTCTTTTGATGAATATCAGCTTTTGATGTTGTTTGAGTTGGTTCACCTGGCCTGCTCCACGATCTTTTCCGCTTGATATTGTTGTAAACAACCCATTTTTCATCGCCAGTTATCAGTCGTTTTAAAAATGGATCATTTTCATTACGTTTCTTTAGCAAATCGCAGCTGCTAATGCGTTGCGTTAACTGTGATTCTTTCAGTTCGTGAGGAACCCATGTATCGAGTTTTCGAACATAGCCAAGTTGTTTTAAGTGATTTTCAATGCATGTATGTGATACATGAAGCTTCTCTGCAATCTCACGTGTTGTACTGTGACAGTCCGAATTGATTATTGCTTTGATTAGGGCGTCATCAACTTCAACTGGACGACCAGAGCGTTTTTCATCTTTGAGTGAAAAATCACCAGAACGAAATTTGGCAAACCAATTTTGACACTGCTGTTCTTTTAAGGCTTCGTCACCATAAACAGCACATAACTTTTTATGAGCTTGCGATGCGTTTTTCCCTTTGCGGAAATAAAAAAGCAAAATATGACGAAAATGTTCCTTTTGATTTTCCATTTTTCAACGAACGCCAAACGAAAACTACAAAACAGATCAAAAAACTTTTTTTACTGATTAACAGCTGAATAGCCAACTATCAAATAACAAAATGTGTTTTACATTTGTACTACGTCTGCAAACCTAAAAATTCAACTGAAGCCATATATGTGTGAAACCCGCAATTACTTAGTTGCCGACCCAATATATGCTCATCCACACTCCCATCTTGTGAAAATTTGAAACAACCCCATTTAGTACTTAACTCTTTAATTTATATTTCTAAAACATTATATTTATTATCAAAATAACCACAATATCACACATAAAATAACAAGTAAAAATTAACAATGATTTTTAATATCTTCTAATATTCAGTCAGTAGTTGTATATGTGTCATAAATATTTTACTGTTCATTAAAATCAAAATAAGGTCAGTAAATTATGTTTAGTAGCTGTTTCTGTTGTTTCATTTAAAATTTTATTTTAATTTTTTTCTGTACTCTTACAATGGCAGGATTTTTAATAATTTTATTGGTCAAATAGTCCAATTCTTTCCTAATATGCATAATATTTTTACTTAAGGCAAAACCATTCATAGGCCATACAGTATGAAAGTTTTATCGCTTATGTGAGAAAGTACTCTAATACAGTCAATTTTAGTCTCAACTTACGATGACAGAACTCAGAACCCACCTCTACTCCAGCTGCAGCCAGGAGCCACCTGATAGGCTCCATTCGAAGTCGTCCATTCATATAGTGAAGCTTGGGCTTCCCGGCCATGATGCAGTCTCCTGGTTTCTGTAAACATGAGCGAGTGAATGAATGAATGAATGAATGAAACCATAGAATCAAAATGTATTTTATGGTATACATTTGGACAGAAGGGTGAAGTATCTGCTTTGTTAATGGTGGAATTGGTGGAGTCCCATGAGGTCTTCCTTTGTCCATATCTTTACCCAACAGTGGCCATTGGTGTCAAATTGCACCAGGTAAGTCTCAGGTTGCCATTTGTGCTCACTATTCTATCAAATAAAAGAGTGATATGCAAATTGACCATACCTCTGCTATAACCACAAGCCACACTCACCAGCCAATCAGCAGCAAGTGTGCAAACAAGATGATTGCAGCCATGGAGAGAGCAGGAGGCTTGAGCTCTCCCGGTGATAGAGGAAGCCAAGCTTTCTGCATACCCTGGCCAGCCTAGGCCCCACTCAAGGCTACAAAGTTTCAATTATAGAAGATAAATAAATCCCAGATACCATGGCCTCTGGTTGGGTTGCTGAAGAGCATGGTTGGCCTGCAAACCACCACAGGCCCCTCACCAGGCCACCCCCTCCCCAAGGGAACCTCCACCCTGATCCGGGACACCCTTCAGGGCAAACCAGCTGGCACCCACCCATGTACCAGGCCTCTATTTTATCTAATAAAAGAGTAATATGCAAATTGCTATCACTCAAACACACAAAAAGGCTGCCCCCATGTGGACACAAGATGGCTGCCACAAGATGGCCAGCTGGGGAGGGAAGTTGGGAGGGACCAGAACTTTAAGGGAGGGCAGTTGGGGGCAATCAAGCCTGTAGAGAAGGACAGTTGCGGGGGACCAGGCCTGCAAGGGAGGGCAGTTATGGGTGACCAGGCCTACAGGGGAGGGTAGTTAAGAGCAAACAGGCTGGCAAGGGAGCAGTTAGGCATCAATCAGGCTGGCATGGGAGTGGTTAGGGGGTGATCAGGCTGACAGGCAGAAATGGTTAGAGGCAATCAGGAAGCCAGGCAGGTGAGCAGTTAGGAGCCAGCAGTCCTGGATTGTGAGACCAATGTCCAACTTCCTTCCATCCTTCCAGTAGGATTGTGCCTAAATTGGCAGTCAGACATCTGTCTAGGGGTCCCAGATTGGAGTTGGTGAAGACTGGGCTGAGGGACATACACCCCTCAAGCACCAATTTCGTGCACCAGGCCTCTAGTCAGAATAGAAACAGAGCAGCCTGGCTCCCACACAGGTGAAACAAGCCAGTGAGGGACTTTGAAACCAGAGGACTTAACCACAGGGAGGAGGAGAAGGGAGTAGAGTTAGTCATCTGCTCTATGGCTGTCATGCTGCCCTTGTGCAAATGTGTGTAGTGGGGCTTAGTCCTGGTCTAAGTTCTCTCCACACAGGAAGGGGTTCATTTCTATTATCTACTGGAATTCTATACTTTTTCCACTGCAGTATGAATTTTATTTTCTATTTAGAAAAAGGGATGTTAGTGATTATCTTTATAGTACATAGAAAGGAACTAACATGTTTAGTGTCTACCACATAATGGACATTTTCTAATGTTTATCCTTGTTTAATCTTGGTAAAAATGACTTGAGGTAGATCTTGTTATTATTCTAATTTTATAGTTAGGGGTTCAGATGGCTATAGAGGTTAAGCAAGTGACCTAAAATAAGTGGTAAACCTATCATTTGAACACACGTACAAAACACTTATGTTGGACACCAAAGTCTTGGAGCTTCTCTAAAACAGTATTTTATAAACCATGGATTGTGATCCCTCAGTGTGCTGTGAAATCAGAACAGTGGGTTCTGACTAGCATTTTCTATTTGAAATATAATAGAAAAATATCAGTGTGCCAAATGTAGTAAGTCTACATACTTACTAAATGAAATTTTAATTTAGTTACACTTACACTATGTGAGTGTGTATATGTGACTGCATGCTCTGGTTTCTTGCAAAATGTGAGAAATTCATTTTTCTGGGCCAGCCAAACGAGTGTGACAGCTGTAGTCCTTTTCTAAGGTTTCTCTGCACCACTGACTGGATAATTCTTTGCTGTGGGGGGCAGTCCTGAGCATTGGAGGATATTTACTTTAGCAGCATCCCTGACCTCTACCCACGAGATGCCATTAGCATAGCGCCCTGTCCCTCTCTCCTGTCATGACCACCCAAAATAAATCAGGAGCAACATCAGCTCTGGCTGAGCACCACTGCTCTGTTCCAAGCTGTAGCACATGGATGGGAGCAGCCAAAGACAGCTCCTCACATAAGGACTGGGAAATTCCAGCCAAGGTCTGCGGCAGGATTTATCAGTGTTTTAGTACAAAGGCACAGGAGTCATTAAAAAGCAAAGGTTTACTCTTTCCGAAAGCAACCAGGGGTGACATCTGAAAATGGTTTGCTGTTCACTTGACCCAGAAAATCCCACAAAATCATGCAAATCAAGAGGTCCAAATCTTCCTGTTCATTGCCCAGGCCATCAAGTGTATGCCTATTCAAAAGGCCACCACTTATCTGAAGAATGCCATTTTATAAAAGCTATGTGTGCTATTCAGTTGTTACAATGTGGAACTGGTAGGTGTGCTCAGGCAAGAATTCAATTGCCTAGACCAGTGGGCAGCAAACAGCGGTAGAGGTCAGGAATGCTGCTAAAGTAAATATCCTCCAGTGCTTGCAAGCCACATGCCTCCATCAGATTGAGGACGTTTTCAGCAAAGGCCAGCTTAGGAGTACCCTAATTAAGTTAATAACAAAGTACCTGCCTAAATAGTTTGTTTAAAAAATTTGGCTGTCAAAAGAAATTTCAATCATTGTACTGTTGATATTTGGCTCTGCTGACTAATGAGTTTGCCGACCACTGACCTAGACTTAGTGGGGGACAATTTCTGCCCCATTCTTAGTCACTAGACATCAGAAAATGTTTGTAAGCATTTTTTTTTTTTGTGCAAGATTTTGTGGTAATTTCTTAGCAAAACATATATGTCTTCACACAATAGTTATGTTTTTAAAAGGTAAATGAACTTTGAATTTTTTACATGTCAAAGGGTAACCATAAATTAACATTGCAATTAAGTGATAAATGCTGTGTTCTATTTTGCCTTTTCTCAAGGCCTGCAGCCAGCACCATGTTTTCTTAAAGTGTGTAAATAAAGCCCTGTATTGTCATTCCCTATTTAGCCTTTTTTGCAGTTTAGAGAACTATGCTTGGGGCCACAGGTGTCCTCAGTAAAACTGCAAATTCCAGTTTGGAGAGAACTCTGCCAATAAGGGAAGAAGCCCCGCCCTTTCCTATGCTCCCCCTTCTTAGGAGAAGCATCACTTTCCATTCCCCTCCCTCTGATCTGTTTGTTGTACAGTCCCTGTCCCCCTTATAAGACCTCTGTCAGCACTGAGATCTCAAGATGGTTTTTGAGGACTGAGAAAAGTCCCCCATTTTCTCAGGATGCCAGCACTCAAATAAACCTCTTTTCTTTTTCACCACACCTGTGTCATAAGATTGGCTCTCGTTGCAAAGGCAACCAAATCTGGATTTTATTACAAAAAAGAGTTTAAATGTTCTAAAGGATATTTATTTATTTATTTATTTATTCATTAATTTGCTTCTTAGAACCCTTGTTTCTGGATTTCTGTCATGCAATATAGTTTCTATTTTGGGGGCATTTCATTCAAACTTCTCCAATTAACTGGAGTAGCTTCATGCATCAAGCAATAATGGTTCTTTGGGAACAAGAAACAAGTCTGATTTGTTCCTTCCCCTTAAGGGACTTAAGTCTGGTCAGAAAAATAACCTTGTCAACAACTGGAATAATGAGACTTTCCTGTGTGAGAACTCTGTTTTGCTCTTTCTTTTGTTATCAGTTCTTTTAGGGCACTACTGACTCTCATTAGGTTGCACCCTACTGGGTGACTTCATGTACCTTCTGAAAACTAATGCTCCCTTTATGTATGATGCTCCCCCTCAAAATTTCCCAAATTATAGACCCAGAAAGGGCCTGGGAAGTAGGCTAGTCCTTCAAGAGTGTAAGGAAAATGCTATATATCAAAGAGAGAGTATGGCTTGCCAGCTAGCCAGTTAGTGATAAAGTCTAAATTAGATCCCAATTCTCCTGGCATTCAGACAAATGTCTTCCTATTATTCTATTGTATATTGCCGAATTTTCACAGCCTGCAGAAATTAGTGTTTTTGTCCCGGCACTAGATTAGTGAGATTCCTGAGAAGTTGTTGTAGCACCCATTGTATTCAGCACAATTCATTGTTCAATAGGCCGATTGCTAGAAGGTCTGTACACTCTCCAAATAACGTGGCATGGATAGATTCCTCAAAAGGCACACTTTTTATTCTTTTAGGATTACCTTCATAAGGCTTGCCATTTTACAATATTACTGTATAGAGTGATTAAATTATAATCTGAGATCATGGAATGAAGTAACCAATCCTAATTATAAAACCCAACATTATATCATTTATTTTTTAATATATTTTATTGGTTTTTTACAGAGAGGAAGAGAGAGGGAGAGTTAGAAACATCGATGAGAGAGAATCATCGATCAGTTGCCTCTTGAGCACCCCCTACTGGGGATGTGCCCACAACCAAGGTACCTGCCCTTGACCAGAATCGAACCCGGGACCTTTCAGTATGCAGGCTGACGATCTATCCACTGAGCCAAATCGGTTTCGGCCCAACATTATATCATTTAAATGGAACTATCAAAGCAGTAGAACTTTCCACATAATAGAAACACAATGGTTATGCCAAAAAGCTTTGCAAGGTACACAGAGGAATATTTAACTTGCAAATAGAAGGGATTTGCAAATCCTCTGTCAGACTGGGAACCTCACAGCTCAAGAGAAGGCCATATTTTCTTAAGTTTGGTTAAGAAGTAAACCAGAGGCACTTGACTTCCTAGTCTAAAAACCCTATACATTTAAATTCACTAGTCAGTTTGAGTCTTTTCTTTGTAAAAAATCCTTCCTAACCTTTGGTCTAAAACCATTAAACAAGGAATGGGAGGAAGGAGGATGAAAGGAAAATGGAGAGCCGGGGTGGGGGTGAGGACAAAGGAGCAGGAAGAGAAAGAAAAGACAGATATGTGTTTAATCACAAAGTAACTCATAAGAACAACAAGCTAATAGCATAAGAATTCACCTATGGAGGTGTAAGTTCAGATTCTGACTGACAGGCATTGGTTTCCCAACAGGAGGTGTTGGTTCAAGAGGCACATAACCATTGTCATATATTTTCTTCTCATTGCTCAATATGTGACCCTGTCAAATTTAAATTCAGTACCATTGTGTATTGACTACTATGTGAACACACTAATGCATCATTTATAATGGCTAAAGTGACTTTAGTGTAAGCACACATGCTCTCCCTAAAACAAAAATGTTGTGTTTTCTCATTATCTATAATAACAATCTTCTCTTTTCCTATATCATCAAGTTCTCTGCTTTCATTTTCAAAATTTTGGTTATTATTTTCCTTTAAAGACCTGGCCTTGAGGAACTAATAAAAAAAAAAAAAAATGCTTGTCGAAACCGGTTTGGCTCAGTGGTAGAGTGTCGGTCTGCGGACTGAAAGGTCCCAGCTTCGATTCCGGTCAGGGGCATGTACATTGGTTGCCGGCACATCCCCTATGATATAATGTTGCAAGAGGCAGATGGTTGATGTTTCTCTCTCATCGACATTTCTAGCTCACTATCTCTCTCCCTTCCTCTCTGTGAAAAATCAATAAAATATATTTTAAAAAAATAAATAAAATAAAATAAATAAATAAGTATATAAAAAATGCCGGAATTGTCTCCTGAACACACAAGAAAGGCACAATAAGAACATAGAGTACCTACATAAAATAACACATTATTAAAATTTTTCTGAATGAGAGAGAAACCAAGATGGCGGCATAGAACTGCCTAACTGCAGCCTCACACAACAATTTCAAAAAATACAACTAAAATATAAAGTAGACATTAATCCAGAACTACAGGAAAGTTGACTGACTGAAAATTCTACAACAAGAAGGAAAGAGAAAACCAGAAGGAATTCAGAGGAGCTGTAAAAGCCTAAGGTACAGAGACACATTGCGTGCGCAGAGAGGACGGAGCCGGAGAGGAGGGGCGGCTGAGTGCCTGGCTGGTGTTCCCTATCAGAAAGGAGATAAAACCCAACATTATATCATTATAACCCCAGTTCTGACAGCACTGTACCCCAGTTCTGAGCGAGACCCTGGGGACCCAGACACATACAGAGAGAATCTGGGCTGTAAGGCGGAAGCTCAGGGGAGCGGCGAAAGGCAGAGCCCCAAGTCGCGCACATTTCATGCAGAGGACTGACTGTTGACTGTGCTGCTATATTGTCCTAGCGGGAAGGAGACATAAGCTCCAGACTGTGCTGAGCCTCAGTTCTGACTGCACTGAACCCCAGTTCTGGACGAGACCCTCGGGCCCCAGACACATACAGAGGGAATCTGGGCTGTAAGGCGGAAGCTCAGGGAGGGGCGAAAGGCAGAGCCCCCGAGTTGCCTACATTTCATGCAGAGGACAGACTGTTGATTGAGCTGCTGGATTGCCCTAGCAGGAAGGAGACATAAGCTCCGGACTGCTCTTAACCCCACTTCCAACTGCACTGAACCCCAGTTGCAGGCTCATTGGGGGAGAGACTAAACTGTCTGGGAGCAGGCAAAACTCTAGAGCACATATCTCTCAGAGGTGCTTGCAGTGAGTACCAAAGGACACTGAGAAACACTGAGACTCAGGAACCTCATAGGGCGGGGCTAACCAGAAGCCAAGGCTGTAGGCTCCACCTTGAAACTCTGCCCCATCCAAGCTGAACACAGAGGCGCTTGCAGTTTTCCAAGTCTAGTCGAATAAGGCTGTCTCCTGGCATAGATACAGCTGATCCTCCTACTCTACCAACTCAGGGAAGCAGCAAAAATGCTGAGACAAGGAAACAGATCACAAACAAAAAAAATGAAGGACAAAAAGCGAATGGATATAGAGTTCAAAACCACGCTTATTAGGTTTTTCAAGAATCTCCTAGAAAAGGCCAATAAAATAAACAAGACCTATAAAGATATGAAAAGGGATCAACTATAAATAATAAAGGATCAACTAGAAATAATAAGGGATCAACAAGAAATAATAAGGGATCAACAAGAAATAAAGAATACATTGTCTGAAATAAAAAATATTATACAGAGCCCTAAAAACAGAATGGAAGATTGCAAGAATCAAGTCAAAGACTTGGAACACAAAGAGCCAGAGGACACTCCTCCACAGAAGCAAGAAGACAAGAGAATCCAGAAAATTGAAGATAGTGTAAGAAACCTCTGGGACAACTTCAAGCAAACCAACATCAGAATTATGGGCGTCCCAGAAGATGACAGAGAGCAAGATACCAAAAACATATTGAAAGAAATAGTGACAGAAAATTTCCCCCACCTGGGGAAAGAAATAGACTTACAAGTCCAGGAAGCACACAGAACCCCAAACAAAAGGAATCCAAAGAGGACCACACCAAGACATATCATAATTAAAATTCCAAGAGCAAAAGACAAAGAGAGAATATTAAAAGCAGCAAGAGCAAAGCAGGTAGTTACCTATAAAGGAGCACCCATATGATTATTAGCTGATTTCTCAACAGAAACCATGCAGGCCAGACAGGAATGGCAAGAAATATTTAAGGTGATGAATAACAAGAACCTATAGCCAAAAATACTCTACCCAGCAAAGCTATCACTCAGAATTGAAGGCCAGATAAAGAGCTTCACAAATAAAAAAAAGCTAAAGGAGTTCATCACCGCCAAACCAGAATTATATGAATTGCTGAAGGGGGTTCTTTAGGAAGAGGAAGAAAATAAAGATAAAAATTATAAACAACAAATATGTAACTATCAACAAGTGAATCTAAAAACCAAGGGAATTAAAAAACTTGATGAATAATATTAACTATTGAATATAATAGAATCAGAGGTATGGAAAGGGAATGGACTGATAATTCTAGGGGAAAAGAGGAGAGGGGGGTGCGGGAAGAGACTGAACATTAACTGTGCATCTATGGATGAGGACAATGGGGGGTGGGGAAAGGACAGAGGGTGGGGTGGGAACCTGGTGGAGGGGGAAAAAATGAGGAACTTTTGTAATAATATGAACAATAAAGATTTATTTTAAAAAATAAATAAAATAAAATAAAATAAATATATATATATAAAATAAATTAAAAAATAAAATTTTTCTGAGTGAAACAGATACAAGAAAATTTATAAAGATGTGTAAGGTCAGTACTAACCTATTAAGTTCACGCTGTCTCTCTGCTCAGCTCCTCAAGGTCACTGCCTAATATCTGTGTTAGATGCTTAAATATCTTGACAACCCTTTCCCTCCTAAGGGGGTGGGGTCCAATAAGGAGCAGTCACTCCCACAGCCTCCAGCCTCCACAGAGTTCAATACTAGACATGAAAGCAAACGACAGCTTAGCAATGTTTCATTTCAAGATTATCCATAAATGCACAAAGAAGGGATTTCAGGTTTATTTGTTTGCCCAACAGGTCCGTGGGAATCAGGCTTCTATTAACACTGCTGCTTATGTAGGATTTAATAAAATTTGCTGTAAAGATGGAAATGTCTTATGGGAAAATGTATCATAGGAGGGTAGTGTCAGAAAAGAAGATTAGATAGAGAACAAAGGGAGATGGCAATCTAAATTCATAAAAAGGACTGAATGATGAACACTGTTGCAACCCAAATTCTCTAGACCCAAAGAATCTGTCTGAATTTCCTAGTAGTGGGCAGGAGAAACTCAGCTGCCTTACCTGGGTCATGTTAGATCCCTTCCTTAGTGACTACACTTCAGCATTTCTCTCTAGCCTCAGGACCCTTGCATGTGCTGTTTCTTTTGATTGGAACAGTCTCCTGTTGTACTGTCAGGCATCCTGTGCTTCCTCGGTCAAGTAGTTATGACCTTATCTGTTTAATATCTGTGTGTCTTTCTTCACCTCACACCCTCATTAACTGAGACCTGCCCAGTGCCCATGACTGACTATAGTGCCTGGCATCACATGGAAGAGACTTCATAAGCAAAAATAAATACATATAAAATGTATAATGTATCTTTTTCTAATGAAAATTTTCTAACAGATATAAATGCAGAATGACAAATATAATGGGTCTTAATGTACCCATCAGATTACCACAATAATTGTCAACAATGTTTTGAAGCAAATCCCATTATATTGCTTCAATAAATAATTTAACATATATCTTTTAAACTTTGGTGAAATTATGTTACAGAAAAATTGCAAGTGGTACAGAGTTTCCAAATACACTTCCCCAAGTTTTGCCTATTATGAATATCTTACATAACTATAGTAAAATGATCAAACTAGGAATTTTATATTGATACAATATTATTAACAAAACTCCAGATTTTACATGGGTTTCAGCAGTTTTTCGACCAGTGTCTGTTTTCCAGTACTGGATTTCACACCAATTAGTTGCCATAGTCTCCTCCAATCCATGACAATTCCTCAGTCTTTCCCTATTTGCCAACCTTGGGTCTTTCGGAAAGCACTGGTCTAATGTCCCTTAATATGGCTCTGCCTGACGATGCTAGGGTAGTTATCAATGCATCTGGTCCTGATGTCAGCTCCTATGTCCTTTAAAACAAGTTTCCTCCCTTTATGGGTAATTCCATTTATTTTCTACCCCAAAGATGTTTCAGGTTATCTTATGTTTCCTCTACCCCAATTTAGGGGATCAAGGAAGAAGATGCTGGAGATGAGCTGTAGGCTGTCAGGGGCAAAACCCTGCAGTATTGCTCTGTCTGCTTTCACTAGGGGGTGGTTGGTGGGTTGGTTCTGCTTTCTGGGTCTGGAGCTGAATCCCAACTGAGACCTAGATGTCATCTCTAGTTTGGCTGACACTGTCTCTGTGATCAGGAGAGGCTTTGTTCCTAAGATGGTTTGATTCCGACCAAAAGCTCATTGTTTGGAGGACTTGCTGATTAAGGATATGCACATGCAAGAGAGAAAGAAGTGGGTGAGCCAGGGTGCTGGATAAGGCCAGTTTGAATCAACGGGAAAGAAATGAAGTTTCTGCATGGTTACAAACCCCTCTGGTTGCAAGTAGAGAGCAGATCAGAGGAGTGGAGCTGCAGATGGGGAGGTTATTGGGGTGATGGAGGTGAGAAATCATGAGGCCTCATCTCAGGCAGTGGAAGAGAGAGCTGTGCATGGCAGTTGGAAGTTGCACTGCCATGGTTCTGTCTCACCCAGGGGGCAGGCAAGGAGAGGCAAAGCTGCTGTGTGGACACCTCAGAGGGGCTGGCAGCGCTGCTCTGGCTCCAGGGAGGAAACAGAGAGGATGAGGAGGAGCCTGTGGAGCAGACTCTGAGTCTGGTTTCTAAGGAGCTGAGTTTGAGGGGACTGAGGAATAAGATGCTGGAGATGAGCTGTGGGCTGTCGGGAGCAAAACCCTGCGGCTTCTGAACTGAAATAAGGTAACCAGTCAGGAGGGAGGAGAGGCAGGGGCAGGGCTGTGTATCCATCTTGGAGCATGTTTTCCCTCAGTCAACAGAGGAGAAGGAAGCCCTGAGGTCTCCCAGAGGGAGAAGGAAAGATCCTGTAATACAGGTCCATCTTGCTCATAACATGGGATAAATTCCTGTCAATTTGGAGGCAACTCACATCCTCCTTTTCTGGGACATCATGCCCCCTTCACCCAGAAGCAGACCAAGAGCAAGCAGCTCCCTCACAGGGGACCAGTAGAGTCCCATGAAATCAGCAACTGAACTGATTCAGGAGGAGCTCCTCCCAGACCTTTCTCCTGGCACATGACCAGTGTACCTCTGCCTTCTGGACACATCCATCTGGCTGCCCCTCAGGCAACTCAAAGTAACCAAACCCCAAACAGAAATCGTGTTTCCATTCTGAGATTGGCCCTGCTGGCCCTCACCATTGCCCAGACTGGAAGCCTGCCATATCCCTGACCCGCTCTCTCCCTGCAAATCTCCATTTCCCCTTCACTCTCCTCCAACCCAGCTGGTTCTCTCCACACTGACCCTTCTTCCAGTGCAGGCTGCCATAATCTCTCATGCAATTTCCATAGAACCCTGCATTCCAGACTCTGTGTCCAGACTTGGTCCCTGTGGTGCAGTATTCTAACTTCCATGTGGCAGCCAAAGTGGTTTGTCTTTTCTTTTCTTTTTGAGATATAATTGACCTTCAGCATTATATTAGTTTCTTGAGTACTACATATTAATTCAACATATGTATGTGAAATGATGAGCACAATAAGTCAAGTCAACATCCATGATCACACATAGTTGCAAATGTGGTTTCTTGTGATGAGATTTGTTTAGATCTACTCTCTTAAAAGTTTGCAAATATAATATGCAGATTAACTGTAGTCACCGCACTGTACATAATGACATTCCAGAGAATTTATTTATTTTGTAACTAGAAGTTTGTACATTTGATTCCCTTCATCCATGTTGCTCACCTCCACCGCTAGCATCCAGCAATTTGTTTTTAGATTCCAAATATGAATTCTATGGTATTTGTCTTTTTTGGCCTTACTTATTTCATTTAACATAATGCCCTCAAATGGGTCTGTCTAAGAAGCACATTTAAGTCTGTCAACATCTGCTGCTTTAAAACTGCTGAATTAATGATTTTTGCTGTCAGGGTGAAGTTCAGACTCTTGCACTGAGATGATAAAGCCCTCCATAATCCCACACTCTAGCCCAGCCTTGTTTCTGCCACTCTTCCTCCCTTCAGAACTTTCTTTCCACCTCTTTGCCCTCCGGCCTTCACAGAGAGTGTTTGTTCATAGGTATTTGTTCCCACACCCTTCCTCCCATCTGCCTTCAGCCTCCCCACTTCTCCTGGCTACTTCCTCCTTGCCTTGTAGACAAGTTGGAGTGTCGCTGCTGCTAGAAGCTTCCCCTGACATAGTCCCACAGACCAGGGGTGGGTACGAGCTTGGTTTGGTGTGAATCATGGCTCTGGCACCTGAAACTGTGTGACTTGGGGTGAATGGTTTCCCCTTTCTGTACTTCAAGTTTCCCCATCTTCAAAATAAGACTATACTACCAACCTCATAAGTTATGTTAGTTTATGGAGTACAACATATTGTGAGGGTTAAATGTAAAGTGCTTAGGTCAGGGCCTGATAATAAAAGAGCTCTAATCATCACATTTCTGCCCCTTGTCACAATGCTTCCTAATTTCACCCTTAAACCCCATTAGATTGCAGGATGTACACAAGAAAATATGAAATCACATACATTTAATGATTACAATAGTTATCTTTGTATTACGAAATGTGAGGGGGAACACCTGTATTTTGTCTTTCACAGGTTTTGTGCATTAAGCCTGTACTATGTTTGAAATCTAGAAAAATTCTATTTAATAAAAGAGTAATATGCAGATTGACCATATCTCCAACACACAAGATGGCTGCCCCCATGTGGTGAAAGATACTGCTCCCATGTGGACACAAGATGGCCACCACAAGATGGCCAGCAAGGGAGGGCAGTTGGGAGGCACCAGGCCTTCAAGGGAGGGCAGTTGAGAAGGACCAGGCTTGCAAGGGACGGCAGTTGGGGGCGATCAACCCTGCAGGGGAGGGCAGTTAGGGGTGACCTGGCCGGCAAAGGAGGGAAGTTGGTGGCAAACGGGCTGGCAGGGGAGCAGTTAGACATCAATCAGGCTGGCATGGGAATGGTTAGGGTGTGATCAGGCTGGCAGGCAGAAGTGGTTAGGGGCAATCAGGAAGAAAGGCAGGTGAGTAGTTGGGAGCCATCAGTCCGGGCCTAAACGGGCAGTCGGACATCCCTCAAGGGGTCCCAGATTGAAGAGGGTGCAGGCTGGGCTGAGGGACCCTGCCCCCATGCACGAATTTTGTGCACTGGGCCCCTAGTTTAATATAATATTTTAGATAGGCAGTTAATTAAAAAAATCAGAATACTCAATTATTTTTACACTATGGTTGCAAATATATAAGATTTATGTGTATGTGAAAAAAATGAAAAGGAACAAAAGTAAAGAAAAATAATGTGCATTGGAGTTCCGAGATTGTGGGTTAGTATGTTTTCTTGTCACATGTTCTGGGACTGAGGATCCAAGGTGACCGTGGAATAGGTAAATGTTACACTCACTTCCTCCCATAACAAACTGGAATTATAACTAAAATATAGAACTATCAACCTGAATAACCAAACCTGCCAAGGTCTGACCTTACAACCAAGAAGTTACAAAAGAAGCCACATTGAGACTGGCAGGAAGGACAGAGATGCAAAAAGGGCTGCCCCCTTGCCCTGGCTGGTGTGTTCAATGGTTAGAATGTTGGTCCATGCACCAAAAAGCATGCACCTGGGTTGCAGGTTTGATCCCCACTCCCAGTTGGGATCCATGCAGGAGGCAACCACACACAGTCTCCCTACAGCCCACGCACTTGCCTTCTTCTGGAGCCTTGTACATGCTTTCCTAGGTGTCCAGGTGACCGGGGCTGTCTCCAGAATTTTGATTGTCTTTTCTGCAGCAGCAATTCTGCCAGTGCTACACTGTGCTGCGTTCTGTGCCTTGTCCTAAGAAAGGCCATTCTATTATAAAAGGCCTCACGTTATTTACCACCTAGCCAGGGGCTGTCAGGCTTAAGGGTGTTTTGTAGTTTATGTTCTCCTGGTTCCTATGTCAAACATGATTACATCTTACACTTGCAGTGTCTGTGTCTGCCCGGAAAATCTTTCACATGCAATTTCACTTGGGAGCCTCCTGTTTATTTTGTTGCAGTTTTGCCATGGCCCTCTCCCAAAGCAGGGATTGTTAAATTAACCTAACAACCAAACTGCTATCTTGTCCTCGGTTATCTAGTCCAAGAGATTAGAACCATATCTTCAAGGAAACTTCTTATAATGAGTGGATGAGGTATGGACATGACCGAAGATGAGGTTACTTTGTAAAAGAGATTTTTAAAATTTATTTCTATTTATATCTATGCTTCTTTTTAAATTTTACTTTTCAATTAGAGTTTATATGCCATAGTATGTATTAGTTTCAGGTGTATAATATAGTGATTACACAGTTATATAATTTACGAAGTGATCATGCCATAAGTCTGCTACCCCATCTGACACCATAACATAATGACAGCATTATTGATTATATTCCCTATGCTGTCCTTTACATTCCCGTGACTATTTTTTGTAACTGGAAATTTGTATTTCTAATTTTTTCACCCATCTGGCCCATTCCCATCTGACAACCATCAATATGTTCTGTGTCTAAGAGTTTGTTTCTTTTTTGTCTGTTCATTTGTTTTGTTTTTCAAATTCCACAAACAAGTGAAGTCACATCGTATGTCTTACTCTGCCTGACTTGATTTATTTCACTTAACATAATACCCTCTAGGTCTATCTCTGTTGTTGCAAATGGTAAGATTTCATTCTTTTCTATGGCTGAGTACTAGTCCGTTGTATGTATGTACCACATTATCTTTATCCATTCATCTATCAACAGACATTTAGGTTGCTTCCATGCCTTGGTTATTGTAAACTAGAGGACCGATGCATGAAAATTCATGCAAGAATGGGCCTTCCTTCCGCTGAATGCCAGCACCACCTTCGCTCTGGCCAGAGCCACCTTTCCACTCGGGCCCAGAGCTACCTTTCCGCCTTCCCACACTGCCAAAAGGCCCTGAGCAGCTGGAGGCAACCAATCTGTGTGTCTCTCTCACATTGACGTTTCTCTGTCTCTCCCCCTCCCTCCCTCTCTTTCACCCTCTCTAGAAATTCAATGGAAAAAATATCCTCAGGTGAGGATTAACAAGACAATTTTAAAAGGCTGGCCTCACTCGCACAGATGGCACCTGATGTTCTGGAGTGATATCTCAGTTGCTGAGGTTCTTCCTGAGGAGCATGAGGTCAAACCCCACACCAGACCCTCAGCCCAGAGCTCCTGGAAGAGGCACCCCACACAACATCTGGTTCTGAAAATCAGCGGGGATTCTGTCCTCAAGGGAGAGAAGCAGTCTGCCAAAAGCACAGGTGCCCTTTTAAAGGGGCAACCCACAAAATCTCTTTTGCAGGCACTCACCCTGGGCTCCAGTGGAGGGAGGGCAGAGTGGACTAGAGTCCTATGAAAAGAGACTGGGGTTTGTGGCTCCAGGGAGAGAGCTGAGGAGACAGCTGCCAAGATCCCTGTGCTGAGTCCCCCTCCCATACCATAGATATCATCTTTCTTAGGCCTGGGGGAATGCAATAGCCCCACCCTCTGCACTCCCTGTTGCCCATGCTTCAGAGTTCAATCCTACTGCGGAATCAACTGCCTGGCAGGGCTGTAGAGTTCTGAGCAGATTCATGGGGTGTCAGTGACTGAGTGTTGCAACTTTGGGGCAGGGGCCATTCCCCCTGCTTTTCCTTGAACCTGACCGGTGCCTCCCTCATGCGAAATCTGCTAGCCCCACTTTTTGGACTCCCAGAGGCCCTACCTTCCCTACTCCTGGTGGCTTTACCCTGCCAAGGTCTGGCAGAATATGGGTCAGCCTGAGTTGTGTGGCTCTGGGGCAGGAATTACCCCACACACACACCTTTTCCTAATCCTAGCTGGCATCTCTCCCTCTCCTGACTCCATGTGGCTCTGCTCTGTTGAAATTGGGCTCCTGGCAGAGTCTGGAACAGATTGAGTTGTGTGGCTCTAGAAGGAAGAAAGTTTTTCCCTTGCAGGCTCAAGTGGTGCAGAGCCTCCCTTCACAGGGCGATCATGGTCTGTTTGGGCCTGACAAATTCTGCTAGTCTCACCCTGGTGACTCCCTGAGACCCCACTGCCCCACAAAGGTATGAAGGCACCCTGCAGGTGGCAGATTAACCGGTATACCCTGGGCTATTTACTGAGTGGCCTCAGGCTCAGCACCGGCACCAAGTCTGAACCTGTATTGATCTTGAGAACACCACTCACTGCTACCTAGTGACTTGCTGAGAACATACCTCTTGCAACTGGAGAATTGCCAGAAGTTCTTTCAGTGACTGAGCCTAACAGGCAGCTTGAAGACAGAGGCAGATCTCAGAGTTTATTGGGATTTTTGCTAATCTACTCCCATGCTTAGTGCTAATAAAAGCCAGCTTTGGTGCACAACTTGATCCTTCCTGCACACACCC
The DNA here is from genome assembly GCF_014108245.1 of Pipistrellus kuhlii. Classification (NCBI taxonomy): domain Eukaryota; kingdom Metazoa; phylum Chordata; class Mammalia; order Chiroptera; family Vespertilionidae; genus Pipistrellus; species Pipistrellus kuhlii. The sequence goes on along the minus strand of NW_023425551.1, from coordinate 66,381,284 downwards.
AGGTGCAGCAGAAGCCCAGGGCTAGTCACACATAGTGTCTGACAATGGCTGCACCAGAGTCCCTCCCAAGAGGTCCCAGGACCAACACACCCAGTGGCCAGCTTCAGACAACATCAGAGCAGGATCCAGTGAGCTTTACAAGCAGTATTTCCAAAGGGAGATCTAAGCAGGCACAAGACCCACTGAGGCGAATTCTACTCCATGTGGTCAGCACCAACACAGTTCATACACTGTGGTCAGGGTTGATCCTCACAGTCAGCCAGCCTGGACCCCATGCATAAGCAGGCCAACAGCAATCAAGCCTCAGTTACAACAGGAGGACCCACACAAGGGAGCTGGTTCTTTGAAAATTGAAACAAGATTGACAAACCTTTAACCAGAGAATCATCGAGGAAAAAAGAGAGAGGATGCAAAATAATAAAATCAGACGTGAAAGAGAAGTAACAACTGACACCAAATACACGGGATTGTAATAAAATATTACAAACGACTATAAGACAAAAAATTGTATGACCTGGAAGAAATGGGTAAATTCCTAGAAACAAACAATCTTCCAAAGATGAATTAGGAAGAATCAGAGAATTTGAATAGGCAGATTACAACTAATGAAACTAAAGCAGTGATTATTAAAAAAAAAAAAAAAAAAATAGAAAAAACAAGCAAACTCCCAACACACAAAAGTTTTGGACCAGATGGCTTCACAAGAGAATTTTATCAAACCATCAAAAAATAACTAACATCTATTTTTCTCAAACTATTCCAAAAAATTCAAGAGGAGGAAGGAATTTCAAACTTATTTTATGAGGCAAGCATTACCCTAATTCCAAAACCAGGAAAAGACACTACAAAGAAAGAATGTTAGAGGCCAATATCTCTGATGAACATAGATGCTAAAATCCTCAACAAAATATTTGAAAAGTGGATCCAGCAATACATTAAAAAGATCACACACCGTTGTCAAGTGGGATTTATTCTGGGGATGCCAACTTGGTACAATATCCCCAAATCAATAAATGTGATACACCTCATTAAGAAAACAAAGATATAACCTGATGAACAAAAAAGATTGATACAAAAACAGTAAAGCATCGAACAAACTGTCAAATTACAGCGGGAAGGCTGGGAAATGTTGGAGGGTTGGGGGGAGAAGAGATCAACCAAAGGACTTGTTTGCATGCATATAAGTGCAACCAATGGACACAAGACATTGGTGGGGGGTGGAGGAAATGAGGCATGTGACAAGGGGTAAGGGAGATCGGGGGAAGGTCAATAGGGGGAAAAAGGAGATATATCTACTACTATATGCAATACTTTAAACAATAAAATAAAATTTAAAAAGAGAAAACAAAGAATAAAAATCACTTGATCATGTGAATAGATACAGAAAAAACAACAACATTTGATAAAATCCAACACCTGTTTATGATAAAAGCCCTCAGCAAAGTGGGAATAGAGGGAACATACCTCAACATAATAAAGGCCATATATGACAAACTCACAGCTAACATCATCCATATTTAATGGGCAAAAACTATAAGCATCTGTCTTAAGATTGAGAACAAGACAGGGATGACCACTTTCACAGCTTTTATTCAACACAATACAGGAAGTTTTAGCCACAGCAATCAAACAAGAATACAAAATAAAAGGCATCCAAACTGGAAAAGAAGTAAAACTTCTTTGGCAGAGCTAGATCTTAGAGTTATTTGCAGATGACATTATACTATACTCAGAGAACCCTAAAGATTCCACCAAAAAAATGTACTAGAACTGATAAATGAATTCATTAAAATGATAGAATAGAAAATAAATATCCAGAAATTAGTTGCATTTCTATACACCAATAATGAACTATCAGAAAGGGAAGCTAAGAAAATGATCCCATTTATAACTGCCTCAAAAAAATAAAATACCTAAGAATAAATTTAACCTTTGATGTACTAAAAAAGCAATGTACTAAAAAATTTATAATATATACTGAAGATACAAATAAATGGAAATATATACCATGTTTGTGGATATAAAGAATTAACACAGTAAAATGTCCAAACTGTCCAAAGCAATCTATAGATTCAATGCAATTCCTATCAAGATACCACTAGCATATTTCACATAACTAAAACAAATAGTGCAAAAATTTATATGAAACCAAAAAATACCCCTAATAGCCACAGCAATCTTGAAACAGAAGAACAAATTTGAAGGAATCATGCTACCTGGTATCAAATATACTACAAGGACATAGCAATAAAAAAAACATGATGCTGATATAAAAACAGACATATAAGTCAATGAATCAGAATAGAGAGGCCAGAAATAAACTCACACCTTTAGGGTCAATTAATAATTGAGAAAGGGGGCAAGAACATACAATGGGATAAAGATAACTTGTTCAATAAATGGTGCTCAGGAAGTTGGACAGATATGTGCAAAAAATATGAAACTAGACCAACTTCTTATACCCTACACAAGAATAAATTCAAAATAGATTAAAGACTTCAATGTTGGACTTGAAACCATAAAAATCCTAGAAGGAGACATAGGGAGTAAAAACTCAAACATTTCTTATAGCAGTATTTTTTTCTGATATATCTCCTTGAGCAAGGGAAACAAAAGAAAGAATAAACAAATGAGATTATATTCAACTAAAAAGATTTTGCACAGCAAAGGAAACCATCAACAAAATGAAAAGACAAACCACTGAATGAGAGAACATGTTCATCAATGATATATCTGATAAAGGGTTAATATCCAAAATTTATTTAAAAACTTATAAAATTCAAACTATCCAATTAAAAAATGAGCAAAGGACCTGAATACATATTTCTCCAAAAAGGCTATACAGATGGGCAAGAGACATGAAAGGAAGCTAAACATTAATATTCATCAGAGGAATGCAAATTAAAACCATAATGAGATATCACTTCACACCTGCCAAAATGGCTACCATCAACAAATCAACAAACAACAAAAATTAATGAGGATGTGGGGAAAAAAGGAACTCTCATGCACTATTAATGGGAATGCAGATTGATGCACCCACTGTGGAAAGCAGTAAGGAGTTTACTCAAAAATTAAAAATGGAATTGCCAGAGTTGGCTTGATTACTTTGAAATTATACTTCCTTTATCCCAAAGTTCTCATTGAAGGACTAAATAAAAACCATTAAATGTTATGCTCTTTGTTGTAGTAAAATCTCTGTATTGTTTAAGGAAGACTTAATAAAAAGAATGGACAATAAAAAATAAATAAATAAATAAATAAGAAACTGCCATATGACCCAGTGATTCTATTTCTGAAAATAGAATCTGAAAGAGGGAGGGAGGAATAAAAGGAAGAAAGAGAGCAGAATTCATTGAAGTTGACAGCACTATTTATTTAGGTTGACAGCACTACGTGATATGGCACAGCATTGCACTGGATCACACTGGACAGTACAACGAGTGCTTAGCAGAACCTGCATTGGCATGGCCCAGCCTGGCATAAGCTTTAAGTTTGTTTAGTGCCTTCTTGCATCACATCAATTATAGTACCTTACAGGAAGAACGGGGGCTTTCAAAATCGGGTTCAAAACCCAGCTGAACCACTTATCAACTCTGCAAACTTGGTAAGTTTCTTAACATCTTAGAGCCTAATTCTTCATCAGTAGAATAGAGTTAATAATACCTCAATATATTATTGTGTGGTCAGAATGTGTCTAAAATAGTGACATATAATTACTCAAAATAATCATCTTCATCATCATCATCATCATCATGTGTGTACAATTTTGTATGGATAGAGAGGAGCTATATGTGTTAGCAGGGCCCCAACTGCAGGAATCTCATCCTTTGAGATTGAAGTGGTGGTGGTGGGAAGCTGGTGAGACGGGGAGTGTTTGAAGTGTTAAGAGAGACTTTGCAGATGGAATTTCACAAAAAGGAGAGTCTGGGCCGAAACAAAGATTCAGTTATCGGAAGTACAATCTAAAGCAAGTTCTGAGCCAAAGGAAACATAAATAAGCACAAAACTCGAGATCATTTAAGCTGATAAACAACAATTCCATTGTGGGGAAGTCAGTCAATATTGCTAGACTTAAAAATGCAGCTTCTGGGGCCCGGGCCTTAAAGGAACAGACTGCTGTCAGACACTGGAGGCACTGATTCAGTAAATACATAGGTTCCAGGTTTTCATAAGAATGTGGTTCTAAAAACTATATTCTAAAGCACATAAATCAGAGCATATTTTCCTCTGGAAACTGTGTCACATGTGTACATTTTATTACTAACCAAGGACTCAGTATGCCAACAAAATGTCATAAAAACGGAGATAAAGCAACTATGCACCTACAAAACAATCTAGTGAGCTTCAGTTTGTGCAAAATGGAAATCTGCCAGCATTCCTGACTCCTCCTATGACAACTGGTATTTTGTGGAAGAGTTTAAGACGTCAGAAGCTGACTGGCAGTCCTGGGCTTCCCCTGTCTTCCTCACTCCCACCCAATTATACACCAAGTTTGCTGGTTTTCTTCAATGTTTTTGAATCTATCTCCTCGTCTCTGTCTTTACATCTTTCTGCCATAGTATTGGCCGCATCATCACTCAGCTGGGTCCTTACAGAAGCTCCTGCCCAGATTCCCTGCCCCCTCTTTCTGTCTACCTATTAAAAATGCTTTAAGCTTCAAGCAAGAGAAAATTCAAATAAAAGCATCTTAGTAACAAGTAATATATCTCAGTAAGAAATCTAGAAGCACCTCTAGAGATGATGTGATTGACTTTGCAACACAACAATGTCATAAGGACTCTGCAAGTATGCTGGCTACTTATCAGGGTCATGACCTTGGCCTCACAATGACTGCCACAACCTTCGTCTCCTCAGCTCCTCGGCTGACTCCTGTTTTGGGTCCTTAGTCAAGGTTGCATGCCATGCCGACGCATAAACACTTGGCCACATTGTCTTAATGAGAATTCACTGATGGGACTGAGATGGGGCCAGTTTCTCTAACCCAGGAGAGGGTGATGCCCCAGCAAAACTGTTGGAATGCTGTAGAATGGGCAACCAACCGTGCCTGCTATCCCTCACCTCCCTTACCAAGCCCCCCCCCCCCCCCCCCCCGCACAAAATTCACCCCTATATTGCAAATCTGACCTATTCCATGTTAGAGCTTTTCAGGAGCTCCGCATGACTTAAGCCTCCTACTTCATGAATACAAAACTTCAAAATACTTTTACACAATATCAATCAATCAGCCCATGCCAGCACTCTCACTCCTTTATTCTCATGCTAACACTGACAAGACCCACCAGGAAGAGATACTCTCCCCTTCTATCCAAGATTGGGCTAAATATCCCTCATTAAAGTCCTATTCCAGGCTATTATCTATCCAGTGCAGAAACCACCTCTTGGTTTGTAGGGCTGAGTACCATTCTGATTGTTTGGGTGTCCATTCTAGTTGGTCTCTACCCTTCCCCAAACCCACTGTTAAATGTGTTTTACATCACCTTACTCTTATAACACTATTGCAGACTATCTTAGTAGTTGCCTTTTAATGTAATGAGTCTTCCCTCTACTAAACATAAGCTCATTGAGACAATGTGTATTATCTTATTAATCAATGTAGTTCCGAATGTCTTCCATGATGCTGGCTGGCATAAAGTGAGCTTTCAATAACTTAAAACATTTTGATTGATAAACCAGTTGCAACAACAGAATAAAAGAGAGGAAGGAGTTCAAGATGATGGAAGAAAGTTGGGCAGAAGTACAGTTGGGTGGGAATTAAGTTTTATGGGGTTAAGATTTGGTCAAATGGAGTTTTAGGCAATGGCAGTACAGCCCTTATAAGATTATTACCAACCCAAAACGGGGTCTGGCCACTTGGTAGGTGTCAGGCAAAAGAACACTCTAAGTTTATTTTGTTAGTAGGAAATTTATTGCAAGCCAGTGATCAATGAGTACACTGGAGGATCCTTCCCTGAGCAGTACCTCCCTGAGTACAAAATACCACATAGTCTTATAGGGCTAGTTGCCTACATCATAGCATGTTGATGTATGTTGGAGATGAGCATGCCCAGTAAACAGACATGGCTATACTTACATCACGTAAAAAGGAAATGGCAGATAAACCACACTTTGGGAAAGATTTTAGAATTATAGTGAGAAAAGTTAACACAGAGGCCATCTAAATGTCTGGTCAGCCTCAACTGGTCCAGCTAGTTTTCATACCATTCTGGCCCTAAGGGAAAACGTCTTAGGCAAACTTTGCTAGTAATCAGTCAATCTCCCAAGCTTAGCAAATATTTAGGTAATTGGCTAGGCTTTCTCCTAGTTCTTAAACCTTCTGTACAGGCTACAAGAAGAGATGTCCGTGTCTATCTCTAGGGCTACGAAAAGTTATAATGATGGTATAGTTGTAGGTGTAGAGGGAATAAAACAAAACATTAGAAAAAGCCTGTTAATCTCTAGTTGAAAACCTGAATATATAGCCAATCGGGGCTTAGATCAAGCATGTCAAACTTGTGGCCACATGAATTCCACAACAAATATTTTTGTGGCCCAGCCAATATAATGGTATGCAACAGTGGTTGGCAAACTCATTAGTCAACAGAGCCAAATATCAACAGTACAACTATTGAAATTTCTTTTGAGATCCAAATTTTTTAAAATTAAACTTCTTCTAATGCCACTTCTTCAAAATAGACTCACCCAAGCCATGGTATTTTGTGGAAGAGCCACACTCAAGGGGCCAAAGAGCCGCAGTTTGCCAACCACAGGTATGTAAGAAATGTTCTAATAAAAATTTTGTAACTTAATTTTTAAAATATTCTGTTATACATAATTATTAATAATGAACTACAACATTTGCTAATGACTGATCACTATAATTGTGTTGCATTCATTTCCCATATGCACCTTAGGCACAGGCGAACCATTTCTCTCTACTAATACTAGCAGCAAATATTTTAGTAGCTGATTGCCACATCATTAGTTTTGTACTGACTTGTTTGGTGATATTTGGTGATATACAACAAGAAATACTTTGCTTTCAGAGAACAAGAAAAATTGGTTTATTTGTGTTATGCTTATTTATTCAATTATTCAGTGTCTACTAAGTTAATGTTCAATAAAAATATTAATGTTTATTAAAATATTCCATTATTTTATGTTAATGATTACTCATTTATTTTGGCCCTTTCTATTCAGCATGTCTCTATAGAAATAAACTTATGTTTCTATGAAAATGGAAGCTTTTTTTTTTTTTTTTTTTTTTTGCGACCCACATAAACTTAAACCTTGTTTATTTGGCCCATGTTAGTCTTTGAGTTTGACATGCTTGGCTTAAATGCTATGACTTCCCATTGCCCTTTGTCTGGGTTGCCAGCTCCAGTTATAAATCCCCATAAGAACCTGTTCTGTCCCTATCATCATCATCATCATCATCATCATCATCATCATCAATCCTTTGATTATCTTCCCTGTTAGACTATAAGCATCATGAGGTTAAGGACTGTGTCTACCCTAGTTTCCATTGGATAGTCAGCTCAGCCTTCACCATAGTAGCACCATTTAAAAACTATTTCTTCAATGAATGAATAAATGTTAAAAAATATTTATACTAATTAAGACTTATTAAGTAACTGATTTTGTGCCAGGGATGGTGCTAATTGCTTTTTTATGGATCATCCCATTTAATACTAACAACCCTCCTTTGATGTTGATACCAACCAACCTCCTCCTCACTCTACAGGCAAGAAACCTGGGCTTAGGAAGTTCAAAATTTGAGTCTACCTTAGGACCCATTAATCTACCTTCCAGTTTTAGTAAAAAGTTAGACTCGTTAGTATAAGAGATAGACTCTTAAATGGTAATCCATGGGTACACATCTTTCCCAGTCTATTTGACTTGCCCATTATTTTCTGAACATTGAAGCCAACACTGAAAATGAGGTGATTTCACATAAACATCTAGATATCCAGTTTCTTTTGTAAAACTTCAGAGAAACTGGAACAATTGGGCATACTCAGACACGTCAGCTGTGGGCTGGAGCTGAGCAGTGACCACCATCTGGTAAAGGCCCTGAGCCCTGTCCACTGCCTGTCGCCACCCACAAAACTTCCTGAGCAAAGGTACTTCCACCCTCTGGCCCACTTCACCCATTGGCTCACAGGCACCCTGAAGCCTTGTGACTTTGCAATCCTGGATCTACAGAAAGTCCTTAGAGTTCTTTTATCATTTAACGCCGCCCCTCCCCTTTACTTATTAGCAGAGTAATCAATCTTTTTGTTTCAGTCTCTTCTTAGTTTTTATTTTTAAGTCTCCACTTATTAATCCACACTTTTATTTTAAAATGAATCAGAGTCCTCAAGTATTAAGATTGATTTCAAAATCCCCTCAAGAAGACATCCTCCTCAATTTTCAAATGTATATACAACTTATATAATAAGCCTAATTAAAATAAAAATTAAATATGTACATCAATTTCACTCCCCCCTCTCACTCCCTTCCTCAATTTGGAGGGGAAAAAATATACTACAGAAAAATGCCATGTCCTATCATTTGAATAAAATGTGCCTTCTTGTCTCTGCTGACCTCTAGTGGTGTCAAAGTAGTGACTTAAAGGACCAAAGAGGGGGAATGTACGTGCTCTTTGTGGAAGGCATGACATTTACAGTACCCCCAAATATGTTTTAGTTAGCAACGCAATTTAGACCACCTGAAGGAGAACTCATTGCTTGGTGACGGTGAAACACTGTTTCCTTTCAAACAAAATGCAGCTATCATTGCAAAAATAACCCCCATATATATCGTTACCGCACTCTGCTTTGAAGCAACTTGAATAAGGCTCTCACTTTAAATTTGCAACTCAGGAATTGTCTAAATTGGAGCTCAGTTCATGGTCAAACAGTAACAGATGCTTCTGGTTCGTATCATTAAGTGCTGTTCGGCTCCAGATCTCTGGAGTTAATACTGGACAAGGATATGGACCCAAGGACAACAACCGCCAGTGCTGCCTGAGGATCCAGTTACCAAGAGATAACAAGGGCAGCCAGATGTGCTCTGTACCAGGCACTATCTATATGGCTTTACCAGTACCCTTGTTTTACAGATAAGGAATCAGATTCAGAAAGATTAAACTTGCCCACTCACCTCGCTGGCCAGATCCCAGGCCAAAGTCTCGGCTGTCTTCACCACCTGCCTCTCACTCACAGTACAAAAGAGAAAGCAAAGTCTGATATGGGGCTGGAGGAAGTATGAGCCCAAGCCACCACATTGGAAGCACATATGTAAGGGTCTTAAACATTAAGCAGGAAGAGATTGAGGGGGGAGGAGATGGAAAGGGCAACCCAGGACTTTGGCTCTTGCGTAGGGTGGCGAGATAAAATACAGGATACATGCAACATTTGGGACCTATTTATACTAAAAACTATTTATTGCTTATCTGAAATGCTAATTTAATTATTTATTTTTATTTTTTAATTTTTGCTAAATCTATTGTAGCAACCCTATTCTTGAGTGCCTTTTGTATCTGATTGCTTTGAGTTGGAGACAGGGCCTTGAAGTTTCCCCTGAAAGTAAATGTTTGACAAAGTCCATTGTACAGACAACAAGTAGGAGATGGAAGGTATAGGAATCTCTTTCACAGCCAAAGTGGAAAGAGTTCCAATTCAGGGTTCAGGTTCTGGAGAAGGGCTGCACACAAATGAAGAGACTTGATACTTGAAGAAATTCAACTTGGCGATATGGGGGGCCAGGCGGTAGTCCAACTCTAGTGAGAGAACTACTCCTGCTCTGGCCCTGCCATCCCCTTTTATTAAGGCTTTGGGGAAAACATCTTAGGCAACATAAACAGAAATTTACATGTAGCCCTTAGGCAGGATATAACAGAAACTTACACGGGACAAACAAGGTGGAGGCTGCTTCAGCTAACAATGTCTCAACTAAAGGGTGAGTGGTTAGAGCAATTAAGGTTGTTGACCAGCCTTCCTGGCTCCCTGTCAACATCTCTTTTGAGTGAAACTGATTTGTTTTCCAGCAGGAAGGAAATAGAACATTTTCACACATGGGGAGGATGGCTTTCAACGTGGAGAGTCACACCTGAGTTTGCTTGGAAAGCTGAATAATAATACAAAGCCATGTTGAAAACTTCAACAGGCCCACAGGTCACAGGGGATTTTGTTAGAACGCAGATTCTGACTCAGTAGTTCTGGGGCAGGGCCTGTAGCCTTGCATTTCTAACACACTCCCAGCTAATGTGCATGCGGCTGGTCTGGGGCCACAGTGAGAGGGACTGGGAGGATCTCTCCCCATAGGGAGATGTGTCTCTGGGCATGTCATGGGATTCAATTAACTCCAGCATCTCTTCCAGTCTTCTTGTTTGACACTTGACAAGACTTTTTATCACTAACCCCATGAGAGGGCGATGCCCCAGCATAAAGCAACAACTATCATCACCAATCACCGCCCCACCCCCAATTCAAAGGCCAAAACCAAAACCAAATCTCTGGCTCCTAACTTTACTCAGTTAGGGGGCTTGTGATCAGTGGGAACAAACATCTCTGACCCTGTCTTCCCTTTCTCCCTTTAACCTGTGCCCAGAAACTCATGCAATCACGCGTTTGGAGTCTAAAGGGAGGATTCATGAGCCCCATCAAGTTAAGCGGGGTCATTATGAGGCCACTGCCCAGGTTTTAATTATCTGTGTACACACACACACACACACACACACACACACACACACACACAGGCTTTAACTTAAATGGGAGTGTTATAGTCTATAACGTTATAGTCTATAGAAAAGAAATGCTCACTAGCTGGAGTGCTCAAGTCCCAACATGGGAGGGCAAGCTGGTCAGGCTCTGCATCCCAGGGTCTCATGGCAGAGAGGCCCCAGGCCTCTAGGGCCCCAGCCTCCATCTCTGTGGATATGTTCAGCTCACTGGCTTCACTCACCCTCCTTTTTCTGCCCACATTCAAGGCTCCCTGGTGTGGAGGGAGTGGAAGCAGGGCCTTGAAAGTTGCTGGATGCTGTTGGGTCTCTGAGCCCACTTCCTTGAGCACCCAGAGCTACACAGTCAGCCCAAAGAGAACCCCATAGGGAACCTCAAACGGGGAAAGACTGTTGTGGAGCGAACGCGAGTAAACGACCACTGGAGTTCAGACCAAATTAAAACTTAGGGAGACTTTTTAATAACCGGCCAGCTGACTGCTCTCTCCAAGCAGCCCCGAGAGCAGCCCCGACCTTTTGGGTCCGACAGTATGTATGCCCACTCACTACCTGCTGTTTTTGCAGAGCAAACAATTTTAAAACAATTTAAACAAAGTAGTTTTTCTTAAGTAAAGTCAGCATGTCATTTATATGGGGTCCTGGCTCCTGGTGGAGTAAATAACTGCATCCCGTTATCAGGAAAGTTGACAGTGATCCATCTTGTAGGGCTGACTGACATCCTGTTCTCAAGGAAACTGACAACGATCTATCCTGTAAGGCTATTTTGTTAGTTGCAGCTGGGATTTATGGCCAAGTTGACTAGGAGGAAGCATGCTCAAAAATTCCCACTCTCTAACAAAGACCTATAAGAAAGACACCAAGTCATACCTACGGGATTGTGGGACAATGAATGTGGCCAGCTGTGCCTGAGTCAGGTGGCTCTGGGGTGTGTTTGGGAAGAGCATGCCAGCTTGGGGTCAGGCCTAGGGCTTGTGTAGGCCCCCAGGCAAGGAGTGAGAACCTAGGCAGTGGTTGTTTTCAGCAACAGCCTGAGGAGTCAGGGGGATGATTTTATTGTTCACTGTATAAGCATTCAAAAGTGTTTGAATTATCTACCAAGACCTCATGATTGTAATAAAAAGAAATTGGCTTACAATTTTGAGTCATTAAAAATAATTTAGCCAGGCTAGCATGGCTCAGTGGTTGAGCATTACGAATGAGGAGGTCATGGTTCAGTTCCATTTAGGGCACATGCCTGGGATGTGGGCTTGATCCTCAGTAGCCGGCGTGCAGGAGGCAGCCCATCAATGACTCTCATCATTGATGTTTCTATCTTTTGCTCCCTCTCCCTTCCTCTCTAAAATCAATTTTAAAAATATATTAAAAATAAATAAATGAAATATAATAATAATTTCTTTTTCCACTTAATTTCTCTGAGCTCAGTCTCTGCTCCGGGGGAAGTCAGCAGAAAAAGTCACCCCCACACAGATGAGGAGCCTTGTCAAGCCCATCTGTCTTATTCATCAGGTGTGAGTTGGTCATGGCTTTGTCCGGGCGGGAATGAGGTGGGATCATTAGCTAAATGGAATCCCAGGCTGGGATCTGGCCACACTGGAACCAGGAGCTCAGGTCCTTGTGGGCTGGGGTCGGGATGCTGAAGGGCCCAGCTTGTCATAACTCTGTTGAACAGCCCATGGTCTGAGGAGGGGCGGGGGGCTGAACTGGGCAGTGGGCGGTGTAGGAGGCCATGTGCTGTGGTGGCCCTGAGGAAATGGCCTGAAGGCTGGTAAGACATTAAGTCATTTCATAAGTGAGGATGTATATGTGGATACACGTTCAGAAACTGATCAAGCCTGGGCGGAATGTCCAGTGTAGAGCTGGTGGGATTGTGTACCCCAAGCCCTTGGCAGGAGCCCTACTCCCTACCTGCTCCACCCACTGGGAACCACAGCTGTGCCTGTATCATCACCCTGAATAGGGAACCATAGCTGTGCCTTTAGCATCACCCTGAATAGTCACCCATCTCCAATCAGCCTCCCATCTCCCACCAGAGGCCCCCTGTGCGGCTGAGCTTACCAACTTTGGAACACAATAGTTATCCTTAAAGAAAGTATGTCAAGCCAAGACCGGCTCAATGGATAGAGCGTCAGCCTGCGGACTGAAGGGTCCCGGGTTCGATTCCGGTCAAGAGCATGTACCTTGGTTGTGGGCACATCCCCAATGGGGGGTGTGCAGGAGGCAGCTGATCAATGTTTCTCATCGATGTTTCTAACTTTCTATCCCTCTCCCTCCCTCTCTGTAAAAAATCAATAAAATATATTTTAAAAAAAGAAAGAAAGTATGTCAAGCCAAGGGAATCTCTGGGCCAATGTGCATATTAAATGGTTATATCTTAATCTCAGCCTTGGAACTGTTTCACCAAAACAAACCCAGTCTTAGCAGCTATGTTTGGTGGAATAGGTTTGTCTAATTGTCCAAGTTAGTTTGTTTGTTTTTATCAGGGTCTCAAAATGGTGTCCCCAGGACATTCTCTGTCCCCCACACATCCCCTTAGGACAGTGTTTCCCAAAGTGTGGTACGAGTACCCCCAGGGGTACGGGAAGAGTTTGGTGGGGGTACGCGTTGCACTGGAGTTTGGTGGGGATATGCACTGCACCATGCTTAGCTGTGCCTAATTCTACGTTCTCATGAGTACAAGGGGTACTCAGCGTTACGAAAATTATAGAAGAGGCACACATATGTCAAAAGTTTGGGAAACACTGCCTTAGGATTTACTGCATCATCCATCCTCTTCCTGACAATTTGTCACTTGCCACTTTTTTTCTATCCCAAGTATTCAGCATCGGATGGGTGCTGGAAAAATACAGCCCCTACCCCTGCCAAAGCTCTGCTCACCCTTTCCCCAGTGGTTCTGACCTGGATACAGACAACATGGACAGGGCCCCATGTAGGCCACCGCCCTAAATATATCAGCTTCCTTCTCATCATACTTTGATCTCAAAAAAGTTCTAAGAATCATCCACAATGGACAAGTTTAAGAATGCTCACATACCCAAATGGTTTCATGTTTCATTTAATTGGCATTTGCTGTTGATGGCAGTACTGCTTTGCTCTTTTCAGACACTTTACACCTAGAATCTACAGTGAGCTCCGCACGTGTGATGCTGTGACTGCTCGCGGCTGTGTGCCACAGCGAGGCCTGCTGCCATTAGAACTGCAGAACGCGCCTGACCAAGTCAACATAGTGGCTATCCGCAGGTGGCTTCCTCTGACTCCCAGGCTGCAGGAACTTCTTCATTGTAGGGATGTTGCTGATTCTTGCTTTAAATGCCTGGAATGAGAAACAGCAAAATCAGGGCCTCAACAGTGGTCACAGCCTTTAAGAAAAATAAAAACTTTGTCATGAGTGGAGGTTACTTAGACCAGCGGCGTATGGAGCCCAGAATGTTGAATCTGAGTTAATCCCTCAATGCATGTTTCCTGATATTTCTGAAAAGGATAATACAGTGCTAAACAATGGCTGGTGTGTATAGCCCGAGTTAAATTATCTTAATTTTTAAAAATCACTGTCATAATTAGGCAGTGCATGTTAAAAACTCAAAAAATTCTTCAAGCTGCCAACTCCTGTTCTAGGAATTTATAAGGGAGTAAGTAAAGGTGCTAGCAAAGAAATAACCATAAGAATGTTACCACAGCCCAGCCAGGGTGGCTCAGTGGTTGAGTGTCAACCTATGAACCAAGAAATCACCAGTTCCATCCCCAGTCAGAGCACATGCCCAGGTTGTGGGCTCAATCTCCAGAAGGGGGTATGTAGGAGGCAGCCAGTTGACGTTTCTCTCTCATAAATGTCTCATTGAGGGACTTTGTGGGGGCCCTGGAGTCAGGGGGACTATCAGGAAGCAGAGTTGTTTGGTAGAAGATGGGAGGGAAACAACAAAGACATCCTTGCTTCATCAGGAAAACCTCAAAGTGCTAAGCAAATAAACAAAAAATGGAGAGTACTTAAAAAATGAAAAACACATTAAATGTTTATGCCAGAAACCAAAATAATCTATTCTTTTTTCTTTTCTTTTTTTTAAAATATATTTTATTGATTTTGTACAGAGAGGAAGGGAGAGAGATAGAGAGTTAGAAACATCGATGAGAGAGAGTCATCGATCAGCTGCCTCTTGCACACCCCCTAATGGGGATATGCCCGCAACCAAGGTACATGCCCTTGACCGGAATCGAACTCGGGACCTTTCAGTCCCCAAGCCGACACTCTATCCATTGAGCCAAACCGGTCTCAGCTCTTTTTTCCTTTGTAAGATTTTATTTCCTAACTAGAGGCCCAGTGCATAAATTCCGTACACCGGTGGGCTCCAGCCAGCCCCTCCCCTTATCAGGGTACATGGGCCCATCAAAGGTCAGGCCAGCTTGGGGGAGGGACCATGGGCAGTTAGCCAGCAGGCCCTGCCCCCAATTGGTGGTGGGGGGCAATCAGGGGCAGGAGTAGGGCTGGTCAAGGGGAGGAGCTGTGGACCAATGGGGGTGGAGAGGCCGATTGGGGTTGGGGATGGCCACAGTGGGTGTCATAGTGACCCATCATTCCGGTCATTCAGGCGTTCTGGTCACTGGCTTTTTATATATATAAAATGATCCTATAGTGTGAGCAGGAGAAAATTACAAAATGAATAAAATAATGATTTTTTTAAAACAGTCTTCTTGAGTTCCTTCTGAGATTGACCTGGAGGCACACTTTGTTCCATTCTTTGTTTTAACTCATTTTCCCCCTGGGTTTTGTGTAGATGTTAACACACTACCTTTAGCAGAGGGAAGTCCGAGAGAACAGAAGCGTTGAGTTCTTCCACCATTAAAATAGCTTCTAAGAGTTGTACATCCGCCCAGCTGAATTTGTTGCCAACAAGGAAATCCTCTCCATGTTCTTTCAAAATCTGCAGAAAGAAAAATAACAAAGAATATCAAATAAAAGTAGAGACTATTTTGCCTGGCTAACCACTTACAAAACATGTACAGATCAAATTTGCTAAATAATCTTTGTCTTGATAATCCTCAAGAATGCTGGCAACAACAGGATGAAACCAATACTCTCACACATCGCTGTAAGTTAGCACCATCTTTTGGGAAATTTGTTAGTGATTATCAAGACAGCATGAGTGGGAAGTGCCAGAATGGAGCTCCCTGTCATGAGACTAGAGCTGGTTAAGTAAAAGTGTCCCTACCTACCAGAAGAGGGCAACACAAAGGTCATGATTTGCACTACATTTACAAATAAATCAAAAATGGGAGACAAGAAGTCCAAATGTGGTGAATATAAAGAAAGTAGCATTAGCGGAGACCGGTTTGGCTCAATGGATAGAGCGTCGGCCTGCGGACTGAAGGGTCCCAGGTTCAATTCCAGTCAAGGGCATGTGCCTTGGTTGCAGGCACATCCCCAGTGGGGGTGTGCAAGAGGCAGCTGATTGATGTTTCTTGCTCTCTATCCCTCTCTCTTCCTCTCTGTAAAAAAATAAATAAAATATTTTTTTAAAAGAAGAAAATAGCATTTATCTTACTTTCCTACAAAAACCATATCCCAGGGAGGATCCAAGATGGCTGCTCGGGTAGACATCTAACCACAGCAGCACACAACAATTTCAATGGAATACAACTAAAATGTAGAGTGGACATCCCCCAGAGCTACAGGTAGTCGACTGACTGAAAATTCTACAACAAGAAGGAAAGAGAAAACCAGAAGGAAAATCAGAGGAGCTGAAAAAAAGCCTAAGGTACGGAGACATGCTGCGTGCCCGCACCCGGGCCCGGAAAGGTCACAGCCGGAGAGGAGGAGAAGGCTGGGTGCCTGCCTGGCTTTCCCTAGCAGGAAGGAAATAAAACCCCCAGCCTGGGCTGAACCCCCGAACCAGCAGTGCTGAGCCCCAGTTATGGGCCAGACCCTGGGGACCCTGGCTCCGGCAGGGGGAGACGGGGCTGTGAGGCGGAATCCCAGGGGAGCGGCGAAAAGCAGGGCCCCCGCCGGAGTCGCGCCTACATTGCGCGCAGAGGACTGAATGTTGACTCTGATGCTGGATTACCCTAGCCAGAAGAAACAAAGCCTCCGGCAGCGCTGAGCCTCAGTTCGGACTGCTCTGAACCCCAGTTCTAGGCCAATCCCTGGGGACCCAAACTCAAGCAGAGGGAGACGGGGCTGTGAGGTGGAGTCCTGGGAGAGCGGCGAAAGGCCGAGCCCCCGGAGTCGCGCACATTGCTTGCAAGGGAAGGAATGTTGACTCTGATGCGGGATTGCCCTGGAGGGAAGGAAACAGGAGCCCCGGCCGTGTTGGGCCCCAGTTTCAACTGCTCTGAACCCCAGTCCTAGGCCAGACCCTGGGGACCCAGGCTCAGGCAGGGGGAGACGGGGCTGTGAGGCGGAATCCCAGGGGAGTGGCGAAAAGCGGAGCCCCCAGAGTTGCGCACACTGCGCGCAGAGGACAGTCTGTTGACTCTAATCCTAGACTCCCCTAGCGGGAAGGAGAAAAAAAAGCTCCAGACTGGAGGAATGCGAAAAGGAGCAGGAGCCCCTGCCAGACACGAGCCAGCCGGGCACCAACAAGGAGCCGGGTGATGCGGCCCCCGGGGGGGGGGTGCCCCTGAGCCTTCGACTGCTGAGCACGGGCAACGGAGCCAAGGCCAGGGGCTGCTTCCTGGGCGGCGCCGACCCCGGCAACAGGCTGAAGCAGCGCAGGAGCCTGCAGAGAACAAAAGGGTGCCACAGGCCAACCTGCTGAGCTCCCAGGACAAGGAGGAAGAAACCAAAGAAGTTCTCAATGTGAAGAAATCAAGTGAGAGAAAAAGATAGTAAAATTACTTAAGAAAGAATACAAAGAAGATCTTGAAAAATCAAAGACTAAGACAGAACTCAACTCACCAGCCAACATTGCAACATAAATGCGTTTTTTTTAAAAAAGGACAGAATGTTGGAACAGCAGCGGCCAGGCCTAGAGTGGCCAGGCACAAGGCAGTGGCAGCCGAGCCCGGAGCAGCAATGGTCAGGCCCCAGAGCAGCAGCAGCCAAAACCAGAGCATCAAAAGCCAGCACTGGAGCAGCCAGACCTGGGGCAGTGGCAGCCAGGCCTGAGGCGGAGGTGGCCAAGCCCAGGGTGGCCAATCCAGGAACACCCAGACCCGGAGTGGCCGGGCCCAGAGAAGCCGGGCCCAGAGCCTGGTTGGGAGCAGCCAGGCCCAGAACAGCAGTAGCCAAGCCCGGAGCATCCAGGCCGGGAGCGGCCAGACTCGGAGCGGCCAGGCCCGGGGCAGCCGGGCCCAAAGCAGCCGGGTTGGGTGCAGCCAGGCTCGGAGCAGCAGCTGCCAGGCTGGGAGCAGCCAGGCCCGGAGCAGCCACGTCTGGTGCGGCCAGGCCTGGAGCAGCAGTTGCCAGGCTGGGAGCGGCCAGGCCTGGAGCAGCCGGGTCTGGTGTGACCAGGCCCGGAGCAGCGGCTGCCAGGCTGGGAGTGGCCAGGCCCGGAGTGGCTGGGCCTGGAGCAGCCTGGCCCAAAGCAGCCGGGTCAAGTGCAGCCAGGCCCGGAGCAGCAGCTGCCAGGCTGGGAGCGGCCAGGCCCGGAGCAGCGGCTGCCAGGCTGGGAGCAGCCAGGCCCGGAGCAGCGGCTGCCAGGCTGGGAGCGGCCAGGCCCGGAGCAGCGGCTGCCAGGCTGGGAGCAGCCAGGCCCGGAGCGGCCGGGCCCGGAGCAGCCGGGCCCAGAGCAGCCGGGTCAGGTGTGGCCAGGCCCGGAGCAGCAGCAGCCAAGTTCAGAGCAACTAGGTCAGGAGCGGCAGTGACTAGACCCGGAGCAGCTGGTTGTGGAACGAATCAGAGCAACAGAGGCCAGGCCCGAAGCAGCCAGGCCCAGAACAGCTCGGTCCTCGCCTGCCCCTGCCCCACGGCTGCCTCTCAGACATGGCTGGAAACTTTTGTGGGAACTTGAGGGTCTGCTGAATCAAGTGATGAAGGCTTAGATCTGGATGTGTTGAGTTAGTATAGGGCTGGGGTGTTGATCTGTGAGTGCCTTGGGTGGGGCCTGGATGAGGCTGGTTGACCTATTTGGAAATGTCTTTTGTGTGAAGTGTATCATTGGGCATGTGGAGGTATTATTGATATGAGAAAATGCTAAGTAACTGATTTACTATCTGAAAAGGGATTTACTATCGGGGAAAGGGAGGGAGGAAGAGACTGAACATAAACTGTGCACCTATGGATGAGGACAATGGGGGATGGGGAGGGGGTGGAGGGTGGGATGGGAACCTGGTGGAGGAGGGAAGAAATGAGGAACCTTTGTAATAATATGAACAATAAAGATTGATTTAAAAAATAATAATAATAAAATAAATAAATAAATAAAGTTGCAAGGAGAGATAATATTCCCAAATATTACTACTGGAAATATAAAGTGCTGTAAAAATGTGTGGAATGCAAACCGATAATCCATATAATAAAAGGCTAAAATGCAAAAAACAAACAAACAAACAAAAAACATATCCCAGAGTAACCAAATACATTACGAGGGGAAGAGTCATTTATCGAAAGGATTCCAGCTAATAAATGAAGAGCAATTGGCAGGACTGGGATGTCAACATTTGCATCCACTGATAAATCAGTGGGTCTAGGCACTGATTATAAGTTACATTGAGTCATAAGAACAGTGACAACCAGATGATATGTGCTTCCTAATGAACTACACAATGCCACCGATGAGGTGGTCTGGCCAAAATACATCAAACTTAAACCTGTGAAGACTCTAATTCTAACTCCCAATTGACAGAAAATCTAGGGAATGAAAGAGTTATGTTGCAGTGGTAAAATCCAGACTGTGAGAAACTCAGCAAGACAAATTCAAGAGGAAGGAGGAGAGAAAGCAAGAGGAAAGAACTTAAAATTAAAAGGAGCTATTTTAAAATATTATGTAATTGACTAATTACAATAAATTAAATTGAGTTTGTACCTGATTTGAACAAATGAATTGTTTTAAACATTTTGGGATGTGCTGGGATTAGGCCACACTTATTTCAAAATTTATATCATACAGCCCAGTTCACAATACCATAACTCAAATAATCATACTAGCTTTTCCCCTTTTCAGTGGGAGGTATTTCAACATCACCGCACATTGTCCCCAAATAAACAGGAACTTGCTTGTCTAATACTCTAAGGTTCTGGCAAAACTCTTCATTATAATTTGGTCAATAACAAATCATTCGTTTTCAAGGCTAAGACTGAATTATTCTGAATTATACCACAGAAGTATGTTGTCCTGCAAACCTTTATATATGGAACCCTATACTAATAAGGCTTTATCATGTGGCATGCTGCCCTGCTGGAACTTTAAGATATACTGAGAAGACATCTGTAATTAGCATTTGCCCCAAAATGATGTCAGAAAAAAGTTGTAACTTTAAGAGGTTTTTTCTTTTGAGTGAGGCATGATTAGCCAACAGCATTAAACCTTAAAAAAATATCTGACACAATGAATTGAAATGACGCCTTGGGTTGATCGTTTTTTGTTGTTTGTTTGTTTGTTTGTTTGTTTAAATCAGAACAGAAATACTGTGTCCTTTCATTGCACTAGGCTTATTCTAAATCTGTTTTGTTGGGGGTTCCATAATTAGACATGACATTTGTTTTGGAATCCTTATTAAAGTTTTAGTCCAGATGCAGGAAAGCTCTAACATGGTTTCTGTCTTTTTGGATCTCAGTCTTTTTAAATATTCTTATCAGCAATCTGAAATGTCCAAGACCTGGATCCCTGCAGCCTGGAAAGGGGAGGTAGGAGCTTGCCTTGCCCCGCCCCTCTCCCCCGCTTTCCCTCCCAGCTTCGTCCTTCCCTTCTCCATTTCCGCTCCGGGAAGAGAGGAGGATTAGAGGGTGGTCCCCATATGTATCAGCTCTCCTTGTCTACCTCCTCTCCCCCTGCCCGGCCCCACAGGATCTGAGTACGCAGCTGGCGCTGGAGCATCAGGGCACCTGCCACACCGCTGGGCCCCACCAGGGATGGATCCCTGCAGCCTACCTTTTCAAAGACGGGGAAGTAACGGGTTTTAGCTTTTGTCACGATTAAAGCGATGTTCTCCTCTTTTTCCTCTGGGGGTTTGAACGCAGCCATCATGATCATCCCCATGAGGTCCTGAGTGCCATCGGCATACATGTTGATCCTGGCAAACACAGTGTGATTTTTTCTTTTTCAACCTGCAACTTCTATGGTTTAATAGGAGTTGGGGCAAATGACTTGATTCTCCCTCCCTTTGTGTCCACGCTCAGGAATGACTTCTGAACCCAGAACCAGCCAAGTGATCTTGGTAAAGTAGGGTCTCTGGAAATGTTTAGTGAATAAAGGAACACCCAAAAGAACTGATGAGTGCCTCTAAGTTGAAATCTTCCATAAACAAGCAATTAGATTATTATGGATTTAAAAACTGAAATGAATGTTTACCAAAAATACAAAACAATTTAGTACCAGGACCTTTTCACTTGAAAGATATGTCATGTATCAGGTCTTCTGTTGGCCTGGCATCTGAGAAAGAAGCTTACTTTCCTAGTCAGGTCAGACAAGCAACTCATATTGTTCTCTTAAAATGTTTCCTTTTTAAAAAGATGTATTTTGGCAAACACTTTTTTAAAAGGTTATTAAAAATCTAATCATAGTAGATGCATTACTATTATTTGTTGCCCTATTGGTACGCTATGCTACTTATTTCTGCAAACTCGTTAAAGGTTGTGTATCTT
Source organism: Pipistrellus kuhlii (assembly GCF_014108245.1). Lineage (NCBI taxonomy): Eukaryota > Metazoa > Chordata > Mammalia > Chiroptera > Vespertilionidae > Pipistrellus > Pipistrellus kuhlii. The sequence goes on along the minus strand of NW_023425551.1, from coordinate 66,359,850 downwards.
TGTACCCCCACTATTTGCTAATTGTCCAACAAATGTAATGGTCTTCTTGGTTTTTGTCTTTCTTTTTAACATATATAAAATAATAATGTACTGTCATTGTCCTAGCTGAGTTACAAATGCTTTTTCTTCCAGGTTAGATTGCCATGTAGCCTGTTTGCTTCAGTCTATTATAGTTTATGCCCAACCTGGAGCAAAGGATATTAATAGTGCTAACGACAGTTTCGGACACACCTCTTGGGAAAAAGCCCCTGGTACTTAAAAAACAATTAAAAATATGCATTGAGACAACGAGAAACAGACTGTTTTTGCACGTTAGTATTTGTTTACATTGTTATAAAAGGATTCTATTCATACGCAGTGTTTGAAATTGCTTCCGTGGGTGTATACCCTTGGGATTGCCAGTTAGAATGACTAAATCCGTTTTAAAGATAGAGCTATGGGAAGGATGGGGTAAGCTGCCTCTTTTTATGGACTGCTCATTGCTATGTTATGATGTCTCCTTTTTCTGAACAATTGAGTTGGGCCTTACTTCTACCAAGTCTTCTATATTTACTGACCATCCCACTATATCCATGCTTATGTGATAACATAAGAGACCACTGAAAGTGCCCTTTGACCCCAAATCCAGATAAACTTTTATAGTTATATTTGTTTTATCTTAAATTTACTTACCTCCTGTGAAATTAAACCAATCATCCAAATAGCCACAAATATTCACCCTCCAGAATTTGCGATAAAACCTGCAGTTTCTTCCATCAATAGATGGGGTCTGTTTCCTGGGCTGCCTTCGTAACTTGTTTTGACCAATAGAATGAGGTGGAATTAATAAGTAACTAGATTTTAGCCTAATACTTAAGAGGCCTTCTGTACTTTCACTCTCTCAGAACCCTGTCTAGCCTCCATGAGACAAATTCAAGATGAGCGGATGGGGCCCAGGTGGTGTGGCTCAGTGGTTGAGCATTGACCCAGGAACCAAGAGGGCACTAGTTTGATTCCTGGTCAGGACACATGCCAGGGTTTCGGACTCAATCCCCCGTGAAGGGCATGCAGGAGGCAGCCAATCTCTGATGTTTCTCTATTGTTGATGTTTCTCTCTATCCCTCTCTCTTCCTTTCTCTCTAAAAATCAGTAAACACATACTTAAAAAAAAAAAAAAAAGATGAGAAGATTGACAGTGTATGGTCCATTTGCCTCCCAATCAATATTCAGCCAGCACCCATAACCAGAGCCTCCTGGTTGACTACTGGTTGACGTGTGAGTGAGTCCAATCAAGGTAAGTCTGGCCCAGATATGCCCACCACTCAGATGATCCATAGACTGGTGAGTATTAATAAACACTTGCTGATTTACATCCTTGGGCTTTAAGATGTGTTACACTGCATTATCTGCAGTAATAGCTCAATGCTCAATATTTATTTATTAGTTCATTCATTTCCACCTTCATGTAGAGTAGTTTCCCAGGTCATTTTATGAGAAGGTATTTTGTTAGGAGTGGAAAGAGACTATGAGAATGTTGAATGCAGATTGCGATCAGCAGTAAAAGAAGCCTAGAGTCTTTATTCAGAGTTAAGTATAAGTCATGGTGGGTGTAACAAGAGTACACCTCCCCCTTGTTCCCTTGCCTTCTCCCCTCAGTCCAGGCTGAAAGGCTACAGCTGAACCAGGTCTCAGTTGGTGCCTACAGAGGCCTAGATAAGAAACAAGTACAGCCAAAACCGGTTTGGCGAAGTGGTAGAGCGTCGGCCTGCGGACTGAAAGGTCTTGGGTTTGATTCCAGTCAAGGGCATGTACCTTGGTTGCGGGTGCATCCCCAGTGGGGGGTGTGCAAGAGGCAGCTGGTCGATGTTTCTCTCTCATCAACGTTCCTAGCTCTCTATCTCTCTCCCTTCCTCTCTGTAAAAAATCAATAAAATATATTTTTTTAAAAAGAAAAGAAACAAGTACAGACATAAATCCTATGGTACCTGACTGTCTCCTTCAGGTCCTTTCCATACAAGTTGTACTTGGCAGCCAGGTAGCTGAGGATGGCTCTGGTCTGCGTCAGCATCATCCCATCAATTTCAACCAGAGGCACTTGGCCAAAAAGCAGGCATCCATCTGTGGTTTGAGCAAAGAAAGATTAAGATACTCTCCTTCCATGGCTGTGGTAAGCCTGCAAAAGTGTCCACTTTTAATTTTGTTGAATTATTTTTAGTTTTTATTCAAAGTGGTGAGTTGAAGACCCCAGTTGTTGAGAAAATAACTACCATTTGCTTAATGGAAAATCTGAGATATGCTTGTTGGTTTCATGCATTTTTGTGTGTTGATTAGTCGTGATTATTTAATTAAAAGAAAAAACAATACATGTTTTTACTGATTTCAGAAAGGGAAGAGAGAGAGAAATAGAAACATCAATGATGAGAGAGAATCATTCATCAGCTACCTTCTGCACCTCGCACTATGGGGATGGAGCCCACAACCCAGGCATGTGCCCTGACTGGGAATCGAACTGTGACCTCATGGGTTGACACTCAACTACTAAACCAAGCCAGCCTGGCTGTTTGGGACTTTCTACATTTACTGTGACTGATTCTCAAAGTTTAGAGTGTACAAGAATCACCCGAAGGAGGTGGCTGTTAAAAATATTCATCCTCTTCCCAGATATTCTGATTCAGGGGTGGAGCCTGGGAGTCTGAATTCTTTAAAAAGAACATCAGGTAGCACTCTAGGTTCATACAACATCAAGATGATGTGAAGCTAAGAACCCCGGCGTACTCGGGCCTGAATGTCAGCTTCAGCCCTTTTCAGCCATGACTTACTTACTTAGAGCTTCAGCTCCCTTTCCTCTAAAATAGTAATAATACTGATCTAGCAGGATTTCCGAAAAGATGAAACAAGATAACATTAGTAAAATGCTAAATACTGTCAACAGTAGATGTTTAGTAAAGTCAAATTTTCTTCTTTATGAGTGACTGCCTATATAAATAATGCATTTAAAAAAATACTACAGTCCTAGTCTATTTGGCTCAGTGGACAGAGCGTCCACCCTCAGACTGAAGGGTCCTGGGTTCAATTCTGGTCAAGGGCATGTACCTCGGTTGCAGGCTCAATCCCAGCCCTGGTTGGAGTGCATGTGGGAGGCAAATAATTAATGTTTCTCTCTCTCTCTCTCTCTCTCTCTCTCTCTCTCTCTCTCTCTCTCTCTCTCTCTCTAAAAATCAGTGGGAAAATATCTTGGAGTGAGGATTAACCAAAAATAAATAAATAAATAAATAAATAAATAAATACTACAAATAGTGCTCTTTTCATGGGGTCTGGAAGAATTGAATAGACTTTATGTTTCATTTATACCTCTGCATTGCTGAGATTAAGGAATTTGACCCAGAATAAAAACCAGATTCACTATGCATTGGCAAAGGCCACAATTAATTTCCCCAATTTCACTACCTTTCCTGCTGTCCTTAGTGAAAGGGAGTAGAGGACGATGGGAAGAACACCAGTGCAGAAACCAGTAAGAGCTTCCAGGGAGCCAGTGTCCCTGTCTAGCTGATGATGTTGGGCAAGTCTCTAAATTCTCTGAGCTTATTCTCTGATCTGTAACACTATCTGTCCTGTTTTTACTGAGTTTCTTTGCATAGAAATAAGATCATACAAGTAACCATGCTTTGTAAATATGAGTACTGTGATTGAAACATCAATTTCCTAAAAAGTCCCACATTTGTCCAATATTGGAGGAGTATCCAAAGCTGGGCTCTACTGCTTATGATGCAAATATCCATTAGAATCAGGAGCTGCTGAAACCGGTTTGGCTCAATGGATAGAGTGTTGGCTTGGGGACTGAAGGGTCCTGGGTTCGATTCCGGTCAAGGGCATGTACCTTGGTTGCGGGCACATCCCCAATAGGGGGTGTGCAAGAGGCAGCTGGTCGATGTTTCTCTCTCATCGACGTTTCTAGCTCTCTATCTCTCTCCCTTCCTCTCTGTACAAAATCAATAAAATATATCAATATTAATTAAAAAAAAAAAGAATCAGGAGCTGATGATAGTCTTCTGAAGGATTAAAAAAAATCTAAGATTAAGAGTGCAGAACAGGCTGTTTGAGATCATTTTGTTCAAAGCATTCATATTTTAGACAATGGCAGGGTGAAGGCCAAGGGAGGCACAGGTGCTTTGCCCAAACTGACAGTCAGGGGCCAGCTAAGCCAGCAGCATGGGCCTCCTGACTCCAAGCCCGATGGCCCAGTGACCTTTCTGCTGTCCCTCTCTGCCTTTTGTTCACAAACAGCAGGAATGGCCAGGAGAGTGTCCCAAACGCAAAGCAGCATCACAGACTCAAAGAGAGCGGGAGGATTTTAGAGGCTCTTCGGGGAGTACTCCTGCCAGAATGATCATGGGTGAGATTATGGAAATACATTCAGTTGTTTATTCAATATGAATGTATTTAATCCTTAATATGCACCGTAACTGTCCTTGTTTGTGGGAAAATGAGGCAGAAATAAAGAGGAAGAGGAGCTTCAGGGGGATTCCTGGACAAGAATTGGGGAAGGGGTAAGTGGGCCTTCCCCACTCAATAAGATCTGGCACATTGCAATCTATGACCATAGAGATTATATTTATATTATGGTAAAAAAGATACTTGTGTCAACTATATGTTAATTAAAAAAAAATTTTTTTTTAAAGACAGGATGTAGAGAAGTTAAGGGTGTTGCCCAAAGTCATACAGCTTGTAAATGGAAGGTCTGCTGACTATTGGGTGAACGTTTTCCTTAAAAAAATAATTTGTCAGCCTGGCCCATATGGTTCAATTGGTTGGGCATCATCATGTGCACTGAAAGGTTGCTGTTCAATTCCCAGTCAGGGCACATGCTGGAGTTGCAAGCTCAATTCCCTTTAGGGAGCATTCAGATCAATGCTTCACTCTCACATCAATGTTTCTCTCTCCCCCTCTCCCTTCCTCTTTCTCTCAAATAAAAAAAAAAAACATAAAACAATAAAATAATAATAGTAATTTGGCAATTTCATGATTATTTATCAGCAACAATGGGACACTCATGTTTCCTTAGATAAGAAAAATAATGTTATAGCTGTTAGAAATTTGAAAGTACTCTTTTTTTTTTTTTTTACTGAGAATTTTTTTCTGGGGAATTGTATGGATTAAAGATGTCTTCTAGGATCCAAATTTAAATTTGGATCTTTTCTATAGTCTTGATTAAATTGTGACCCTAATAAGATAATTTCCATTAAACTGTTAAAACCACCAAGAACAAATGGATATGAATGATGAGAACTAGAAGGTATCTTAGGCCAAATTTCCTTTCCTTCTTTCTCCTTCTCCTTCAGCTCACTGGATCATTATTTAAGAATTCTTAAATAATTCTTCAGTTGAATGGGGAGTTTTGAACCAATTGGCACTGGTCACCCATATTCATGCATCTTATCCAATTGGGTCTGGGGTCGTAACCTACTTGATAAGCTTTTATGGAACTAAAGAGACTATGCAGATGACAAATTTAGCTTCGTGCCAGGGACACAGTTAACAGACAACCCATGTTAGCAGTCATCTGTATGTCTTTTCTGGTAGTTGGCATTCTAGAGTTCTGTGTTTTATAATGCAATGAGTACTTCCAGAAACACATTTCTGTTTTTTCCAATAAGATGAGATTGAAAAAATATAGGCTTACCCTTCTGCAACTTCTCATATTGCTCTCTTGTTTCAAGAAATTCTTCTTCAAACTGGATAAAGGACAGAGACATTGTTATAACTTTAATATGGTGCTGAGAGACAGAGATATGAAGGGAGAGAGAGAGAGGAGGAGAGAGGGAGACAAACAGAGAAGGAGAGATATGGAGAGAAATGCTCATGGTATAAAATGTCCAATGGCTTCAAGAAAGGAAAAACTCAAAAGGCGACCCTGCTAGCGGTTCTCAACCTGTTAGTCGCGACCCACAAGTTGACAACCTCTGCTGTAGAGCCTAAGACCATCGGAAAACACAGATATTTATATTATGATCATTAACAGTAGCAAAATTACAGTTATGAAGTAGCAATGAAAATAATTTTATGGTTGGGGTCACCACAACATGAGGAACTGTATTAAAGGGTCACGGCATTAAAAAGGTTGAGAACCACTGGCTTAGAGTCACTTGGGACTGGAACCCCTTTTTGCTCTTGGCCTACTTAAAGCATGCCCCACAGCCCCCATTCATATTTTTCCTTTCTTTGCCTTAGCTCTTTCTTCTCTCCAAACTCTTCTCTTTTTCTCCAACTTCCCCAAATGATTTCCCTTCTCTTCTGTTTTTTCTTTTATTTCCTCTCTCCCTTCTGTTATTTCCCTTCTAATCAGATTTCTCTTTGATGTTCATATATTCAATGAAAGGGGTCCAAAGATCATTACTCAGGTGAGATTAATATCACTGATCGATGGAGTTTCTAAAGCTTTTGTGAAAAAGAGTGACTTTTGTCCCTCCAACCTCGAGATGGAGGCAAGATAAGGTGAGCAATGGTAGGAGAGAAGTCCCTAAAGGGAATAGAGAAAATCCAAGTTCACGAGCCCTTGTTCCAGAAGAGATGACATCGAAAGAGAGAAAAGGAAGTCCATATCTGCATGAAACCAAACAATAACACTTGTGAAAATATATGAAAAGTCAGTGGAGAGGGAACTCAGAGTTAAAAAAAAAGATCCCAGTGGGGCAAGCTCTTCAGAGGGTGATTCAAGGGGAGACCAGAGTGGGCCTAGGATTCCAGTCCGCAGCCCTGGGTAGCACATGACTGAGATGCTATGGCAGAGCTAAAGAGACCCCAGGAAACCAGCTGGGCCAGATGGAAGAAATGATCCCTATAGGTTTCCTTTCTCTCCTTTAATGACCCACCAAGATCCTTCCAGCCCTACAAAGCTCCCAGAACACCTTCCTTGGCTTCTGCCTTCCCACCCCTGTGTAAACCAAAGACCATGATACCCTCCACATCGCTTACAAAGGAAGACAGCTGGAAAGAGAAAGAGTCAGTATGGCTGGAAGGCACCATCCTGAATTTTGAAAAGGGAAGAGGCTCACTTCACTCTCACCCAAATGGCCCTCCTTCCTTTTCCCAGTCAGGAACCAACCTCCACGCCAGCTGCAGCCAGCAGCCAGCGGATCGACTCCATCCTGCCTCGGCCAGGAAAGTACCAGAGCTTGGGTTTGGCTGCCATGATGCCGGGCTCAGGGTTTCCTAAGGACCAAATAAGATGTTTAAAGAGCAAACTGCTGAAACTGGTTTGGCTCAGTGATAGAGCATCAGTCTGCGGACTGAAAGGTCCCAGGTTCGATTCCAGTCAGGGGCATGTACGTTGGTTGCGGGCACATCCTCGGTAGGGGGTGTGCAAGAGGCAGCTGGTCGATATTTCTCTCTCATCGACGTTTCTAGCTTTCTATCTCTCTCTCTTCCTCTCTGTAAAAAATCAATAAAATATATATATTTTTTAAAAAGATGTTTAAAAAGCAAACTAACACACACCTTATGGAGTGTATCTGTTTGTAACAATTCCAAGACAGGCGAAGAAAGCTGTTGTTTAGGGATGCAAAATAGTAGGTAAAACTATGCAGAAAAGCCAGAAACTAATGATCCCAGAAGAAGGATGGTGGTTACCTCTAGTGGGAGAATGCAGGTTATGATTGGAGGAGCTTGAGGCATCCTGGGATGCTAATAATGTTCTATTTCTTAAAACAGAATTAGTAATTAGCCTTTATAATTTATTTTTAAACTGCATATAGCCCTAGCTGGTTTGGCTCAGTGGATAGAGCTTTGGAATGTTCAACGAAGGGTGTTGGGTTCGATGTGTACCTGGCTTTGAGACTCAATCCCCAGTAGGGGGCATGCAGATAGAAACTCATCACTGATGTTTCTATCTCTCTCTCACTCTCCCTTCCTTTCTAAAATAAATGTAACTACTTTAAAAAATTAAAAAATAAATCACACATAAATGTTTTTGCAATCTCCTATATGCATGCATACTTTATCTCACAATTTAAGGGGGGGAGGGAGACACAGGTTATACATATCAAGGTTTTCTGTACATCTGAGAGACTGCCTCTGGTATTTTGAGAAAAGGAAACAGGAGTTAATATGATGGTTTCATTAATGATCTAACAAAATATAACCTTTTCTAACAGCGGCAAGGGGCTGGGCTTGTTTGGATAAAATGTTAGGTGGGACTTGGGGACTCACATTTCTGCCAAAGACTTTCCTGAGTGCTGGGAAGCATCGACACAGACCTACACAGGACCAGCATTCAAGTCCTTACCTGGCCAGCAAGGAGCTGGGTAAGCTTAGGACCAGTTCACTAAACCTTGGTCTGCCTTTATGTTCTTGTCTATAATTAAGAAAAATTACACCAGGAGAGGAGAATGATAATGCAAGCAGACCTGGCAGTACTCTCTGCCTCACTGTCACAGAGCCTCAGGGATTATTACGTTAGTGACCCTGTGTAAGTCACAGGATTATTGGAGTGATCAAATGGAAAAAAGGTAAAGTGCTCTGAATAAACTAAAGCTCTTTACCAACTTAGAGAGTTGTTGGGTTCCTTTACCCACATTTGTCCCTCAAGCTCCATATGCTTTAAGAAAACTTCCAGCAGGCAAGCATACTTTCTGGGGACTCAGTGCGCGAGGCTCTGTGGCTGGGAGGGTGCTCAGGAAGTATCAGGAGAGCACACGGATGGAGAGGCTGGCCTCAGCTCCCCAGGCGGCACCTGCTGTGCTCCTCACCATTGTCCAACCTTCGTCCACCTCTCCAAGCCTCAGTCTCCTAATCCTTAAAATGGGGTAATGGCTGGGAGGATTAGGTAAAAGTGATAGATGTAACACATACGATATCTGACCCATATCAAGTGAAGTCCTCGCTTCTTGAAGCAAATTGCCAGTGGGTTTAGCAATTCTTTGAGTTTTTTTATGTTAAGGTAAGTTTGCCTATCAGCTTTACATGGGATTTATAAGTGTTTGTTGCAAATGCAATTGATGTTTGCAAAAGGGAGCTAAAACTTTTTGTGAATCTGACTCCATATTGTAATACAAGATATTCAACCAGTAAAATCTGGGGTGGCTTTTGCTTTTGTTTTGTGAACAGAGCATTTTCATGGTTCACTGTTACAAGGAAATGTATTTTGTATTTTATGTACAGACTTTGTGCCCACAGCTTCCCCCACTTCACTGGCCCCTTGCACATTCTCCTGGCACCTGGGAGATGGAAGGGTGTAACTTTGAAGACCCAGGGCTGAATTACAAGGAACAGAATCACTCCCCTCCGTGCCTTCACTTCCAAGACTTAAATGGTGCCGAGGGAGCCATAAAAGCCCAGGCTTAGAATGAAGGAGACCCCATCTCAGATAAACAGGCCTAAAACCAGCAACCCTCCCTTCTAGTCCAAGAGAAGGAAACTTTTTTCTCTAGTTGTTAATAATCAGCCATCGTTTCTTGGAAAAGTCCCAGCAAAATGTTGAAGTACCCCATAAATAAATCACAGCTATGTCTGGTCGAGCAGCCACCATTCCTCATCTCTCAGTCTCGGCTGGCTCCGTGGCCTTCTAAATGGGATGATTTTTTAAAAATATATTTTATTGATTTTTTACAGAGAGGAAGGGAGAGAGATAGAGAGCTAGAAATGTCGGTGAGAGAGAAACATCGACCAGCTGCCTCTTGCACATCCCCCACTGGGGATATGCCTGCAACCAATGCACATGCCCCTGACCGGAATCGAACCCGGGACCTTTCAGTCCGCAGACCGACGCTCTACCACTGAGCCAAACCGGCTTCGACTAAATGGGATTTTTTAAGGGACTTCAGTCCCCATGTCCAACCCCTCCCAGGAAGGGCTGTTCCTTCTAGAAGGACTGAGCACTGAGAAGGAGCCCCAATGCCTCTTATGAGCTCATACCCCAAGAACCAGCGGAACTCTTCACTGCAAAATTCTAACGAGGGGAACATCTGGAAGGCAGGGGTGATGGTGTAGTTCTTCCATCGCTTATAGAACCAACTCAGACACATGGCAGCTGTCACCTCAATGTGCCACTTGGAGATACGTACCAGTTTCTGAGCGTGTTCATGTTCTGTGTCCCATCTTTCATTCTCTCAGCATCAACCATTTAGTGAACTCCTACTATGGGTATATGTTGTGCTAGGTTAGGCACTCCAGGCATACAAAGATAAATAACAAGTAATTCCTGCCATCAAAAACCTTACGTATATCTAGAGATGGAAACATCCTGACTAACAAGAGGTAAATCAGAATGAAATGGGTGTTTAACAAAAGCACGAACAGATCTGTTTTACATACAACTGTAAAGCTACTTTTGCCCCACCCTGTCTATATGTTTGTTCCTCAGCCCTACTCCCTGCCCCGTGGCATTATAGGTTAAGGACAAAACCAAGTCCTTTAACCCTGCATCCTTGACCTCTAATGAATGTCAACAAAGATTAGGGTTAATTACAGCTTGGTAATACGGAAGGCCAGCTTTGTTTACCCTTCAAATAGAAAACCCAATTATTCTCATTGTTAAAAAAGAAAAAAAGCACACCACCAAAGCTTAAAAGAACAGGTGCAGTGGAAGCTTTCACTCCGGCTGGCCGGCCGTGGGAAATGAAGAGGAGGGAACAAAGGAGCAGCGCCTTCTGGATTTTACCCAAGGTGCAAGCACTCTGAGCAAGAGCTGCCGGAAGACCTGGAACCCCGGGCCTTGAGCTGAGTATAAATCCATTCCCATCTCTTCAAAGCTCATGACTGTGCTACTGATGTTGACCAAAAGGTGTGTCCTGAACTCAGCCAACCTGGAAGGGTCCCCAGAGAGGTCAAATGACATTGGGAACTGAGTCTCACCTGCTAGGGCTCGCAGACTTCACCTGTGAGCAGCTTCACCTGAGAAGAGAGTGGGGTGCCTTTCCCCACCCGAAGTCCCAGGGACCCGCGCCTCAGGAGGGTCAGCAGGAAGCAGCCATGATGGCATGACAGCCTTTGGAGAGTCAGAGGGTGGTCCTTGGCTAATAAATATGCCCTAATTTTTTTAGAAAATAGAACATGTATCTATTTTACTGTGAGTCCTAGGCACCCACAGTGAAAGCGTATTTCAGCTCTACCTCTCACTTGAGCAAGGTTTTTAACCTCTCTGTGCCTCAGTTTCCTCATTTGTGCAGCAAAGCTAATAGCTCCTAATTCATTTGATTAGATATGAGGTGAACATAAGCTAATGGGTACAGACTGAATAAATGGTGCACGCACACACCTGTGTCTCCGCTGCAGCGGCAGTCATGTGTGCTTCCTAAAGGAGGGACGGCATTCCCTGCCAGTGTGTTGGACCAGCAGCAGCAGCTTCGCCTGGAAGCGTGTTAGACATGCAGAAGCACAGTCCCTGGGCCCAGTCTGTGAATCAGAGTCTGCATTTTTCAAAACATGCCCCGGCGACTCACTTGTATAATTAAATCAAGTTTGAGAAGCCGAGTCTAGAATGCAAACCCAACTAACCTGCACCTGGGGCTCAGTGTGAGGCTCTGGGTCACTCTTCCCAGAGACTGCTGGGCAGGCACAAATTGCAGAGCATGGCATTTATCAGGTAGGCGCAGCAAATGGCAACATGCTGGCGTTGTGGGTGGCTCAGAATAGAGAAAGAAGGGCAGAGGGAACTGGAGAAAACTGTAAGTAAATTTCCCATGTGAGATCATTTGTACTGATCCCCCTCTGAGAGGAGTTCCACTCGGCTGGTGTGGCTCAGTGACTGAGCATGGGACCATGAACCAGAAGGTCTCAGTCCAATTCCTAGACAGGGCACATGCCTGGATTGTGGGCTCAAACCCCAGTAGGGATCATGCAGGAAGCAGATGATTAATGATTCTCTCTCATTATTGATGTTTCTACCTCTCTCTCTCTCCCCTTCCCTTCGTCTCTGCAATCAGTATTTTTACTAGAAGCCCGGTGCATGGGATTTGTGCACTGGTGGGAGGCGTGGCAAGCAGAGATTGGCCCGCCGTGGGAGCACCACTCATCCCAGGAAGCAGCACTCCCACTGTGGAGTGCACTGACCACCAGTGGAAGCTCCTCTGTGTTGAGCGTCTGTCCCCTGTTGGTCAGTGCATATCATACGGACTGGTTGACTGGTCATTCTGTTGTTTGGTCACTGAGCTTTTATTATAAAGAAGGATATTTTAAAAAGAGAAATTCCTAGGATATGAGCAAGTCCTTCTTCAATTCCCAATGTTAACAAAGTATCAGATATGTAGGTTCCAGCCCTGGGCACGTCTTGAAGAAATGTCAGTCCTCAGCTATAAAATGAATTGTTGGTCGAATTAGACAATTTCCTTCATTTCTTCCAGTTTTAACAATCCTTCTGATATTGTTTCTCTTCCCTCATCTTCATTCTTTGGTCTATGCTCCTATCAGCTGAATGCATGTGTCGGGAAAGCAGCCAATCTTTTGGGGGTGAAATTCTAGTGAACTGACAATGTCTAACAGTTACTCTGGATGATTTAGGCAAAACAACACATATTTTTCTCTATTATTTGAACAGGTAGGCATAAAGCGGGCTTTTATTGACTTTTCTGGATTATAAAAATTCAAGGGGTTCATTTAAAAGGTTGCCAGTTTTAGCAACTATTTTGGGTCAGAATTCAAGATGTCAATTCTAAATCTATTATCCATAAAAATCGCCTTAACATTTACTCTGGCTTCCCCAATGGATCAGAACGGCCTATCTGCATTATAACCAGCAGATCAAAACTTGTCACAGAGACAAAAAAACTTTCCCAGGTAACCCTGTATTCCCCACAGAACTGTACTTTGCTAGTTTGGAAAGAAATACTTTTTTTTTTTTTTTTTTACAGAGAGGAAGGGAGATGGTTAGAAACATCAATGAGAGAAAAACATTGATCAGCTGCCTCCTGCACCCCCCGCCACTAGAGATGTACCTGCAACGACGGCACATGCCCCAGACCGGAATCAAACCCCGGGCCCCTCAGTCCGCAGGCAGATGCTCTATCCACTGAGCTAAACCAGTTTGAACTCATTTTAGCTTTAAGAATATACTGCTTCAGAGCACAACCAAGACTTTCAGTATAGCTTTAAAGTTGGTCTGTTTTTACTCGGTTATGAATTATTTCGTTTCTATTTTGCAAATATATAACAATAGCAAAGCACTTCATTCATTAGATCTTACATATTCAGTATTTGAATTTCATCAAAGGGAAAGTCTCCTACATAAAACTTGCTCCTTTGAAAAAGAGCCCAAGTATTTATATGGAATTTTTAGTACACAAACCCAGCTGAACAATATTCCTAGGTGGGGAGGAGGTGCGTTACTGATGGAACAGGACGATCAGGAGGGAACTCTCAGCCAAGCTCACATGCTAAGCATCTTCTCCAGAGAGCTTTATATTTCAGTTTCAGATCCTACGTTTCCTTTCCATGAGGGTCTAATGGATTGATTCACATTCCCAAAACCCACACGAGGTTCGCTTATTCTCCCCTCACCCCCCAAGACTTACAAACTTACTTATAGGAAAGACACAGCCAAGAAAGAGACTTTTCATTTACCTAGGTCCCCAAGGCTGCTCAGAGAATAAGCCATGTGAGTTGCCACATGGCCAGAAGCTGTTTAAAGTCCTAGAAAAAAATGGTGTCAGGGCCTGACTCAGAGACTCCTGCTTTTCAGCTTGCAGTTCCCCAGGCATGCAAGACCCCAGAGGAAGATCCCAGGGCAGATTATTTGGATGAAATCTTCCAAGCATAGCGGAGTAGACACCTAGAGGTAGTTTACCCATTAGCAGCCCAGCACAGAGCAGGTGGCATCTCTGTTTTTTCAACTATAAAAAAATACGAGATTTGTCTAAAAGGGAAAAATGTAATGGCTCAAATAGTAATACATGTTTATGTTCTGCTAGGTCTGTTATGTCCATCAATCAACTGAAGCACCACTGTCCTATCACATGTAATGTGTGACATGGATGTGAGGGACATTCATGTCTGGTACCATGTGATCAGGCATAGGCAGTGAAAGTCTTCAAAAGGCCTAGATGTAACCAGCCATACCGTGTTCATTTATGTATCTATTCTGCAGGGAAAAGATATCTGTTCCTTTCACTTGACACAGGTAAGTTTAGAAATATAGGCATTAAATTAAGCACAAAGTTAAAACAATTGCTTGACTATAAGCTGCATATTTGGCCACAAAATGTAACTACCCAACCAAGCCCAAAGAAGTATACAAAAAATTAACCACTAACCTTATCACTTCCTGGCTCTTGTCTCTGGTGTGGTGGGGGACGAAGTGAAGGTTTATAACCCTATCAGTCCAGTTTCAAGCTCCGCCCTCTCAAGGGATTAGCCAGTGAGTATTCCAGTTTGTACACGCCCCAGGGCTTCACTTTACATCCATTATCAGTGTATCTGATAGCTCACCGAGTTACCCAGGGAAGAAGAGAGGAAGACTCCACTGGCTCACTCAACACTGAGGGCCTGTTCCGGCCCTGACTCTAGAATGGTGGCCATGACAGGCCCGATTCCTACACCTGTGGTGTTTCCATTCTAGTCGGGGAAGATGGGCAGTATAAATACATAGAAAATAAATGTAGTATGTTCAAATAATACCAGCAACAATATATCAGATGATTACAGCTTATGGGTAAGTGAAATCTATGATGGCAATATTATAAGGGGCAGGAGGGAGGAATTGGGAATGCTGTGTTATAAGGTGCCTGTGCTACCTGTAAAGCAGTATAGTGTTATTTGATAGTGGTCTTAGTGTAGCTTAAATATATATATATTGCAAACTCTAAAGCAACACATTAAAGTTTAAAAAAATATATAAGCTATAGCAGTAGCTGGTTTGGCTCAGCGGATAGAGTGTTGGCCTGTGGACTGAAGGGGTCCTGAGTTCGATTCTGGTCAAGGGTACATGCCCAGATTGCAGGCTCCATCCCTGGTAGGGGGTGTGCAGGAGGCAGCCAATCAATGATTCTCATCATTGATGTTTCTATCTTCCTCTCCCTCACTCCCTCTCAGAAATCAAGAAAAATATATATATATTTTAAAATGAGCTATAATTGACATGCTAAGAAAAAATGGAACCATATATAGGCTCAATTAAAACCAAAGAATGCAGAAAAAGAGGGTAAGACAAAAGAAACAACAACAACAAAGAACAAGGGAAACAAATAGAAAAGTTACAAAATGGTAGAAATGAATTCAGCCATGACAATAAGGATTTTAAATGTGGTCTTAAATACATCAATTAAAAAACAAAGACTACTGATGAACAAAAACAGACCCAGAGAAAGAGAAGCAGCGATCAGACTTTCAAACCTCAGAGGGAAAGTAGGGAAGGGTTGGGAGTAAGGGGGAGAGATCAACCAAAGGACTTGTGTGCATGCATATGGGCCTAGCCAGTGGCCATGGACAACAGGGGGATGGAGGCATATGTGGGGAGGGGTTTGGGATGGGAATGGGGGAATGAGGACAATTATGTGATACCATAATCAATAAAATTAATAATAATAATAATAATAATAATAATAAGGTAAGACAAATTAAAACAAACAAAAACACAAAGACTACTGGTGGACTGAAACCAATTATATTTTCTACAAGAAACCCATGTTAAGTATAAAGACAGAGACTGATTAAACAGATAAAATTGCCAGAGGGTGTCAAGTGCTCTGAAGAAAACCGAATGAGAAAGAGGCAGTTGGGTGTTCGGGGAATGCTGCAGGCCTGTTTTGAGGGACTCCCTTAGGTGGGGACATGGGCGCCCATAGGATAAGAAGAAACCCGCCCTGCAATCTCCTGGGCACATCCGATGAAGAGGGAACACCAGCAAATACCAGGGCCCACACTGGTTGTTGTTTGTAGCAGGCCCTGCCCAGTGGAACTCACTTTCTGCTCTGTTGGGTTTCCCAGGAGGCTGGCCCCTACCAACCGCCCCAGCCAGGCAGCAGGAGGAGCTCAGGTGTTCCTCCAGGCACCCAGTCTGCCAAAGCCTTTCTGAGTGGCTAATGCTGGGTCCCAGGCTTCTTACCCGCTGCACCTCCTCCTCCGTCACAGACACAGAGCCTCACACCATCAGCTTTCCCCTTTGGTCCCAGACACCAGGCCTGTGTAACCTGATCTATTTATACATGGCTTTGCCCTTTAACCTCACTGGTTCGCCTGACCTGAGGGGAGTGGCGGTGTGTGTGTGTGTGTGTGTGTGTGAGCGGGAATTTATTGCCAATATGGCAACTGAATTGCACAATTTAAGGTCATGTAACCATGAGCAGGAAAAACATGGGAATCTGTCCTCACTGGAAACAGCCCGCCTCTTGTGTTTATTTTCTGTAATCCTCTAATTCAGTGCAGAAGCCAAACTTCCTCCTGGCTTTTCCTCAGAGAGCCGGCATTGAGGGCCCCCTGGTGGCTAAGAGAATTAAAATCCAAAGGGCAGTGTTGACAAAATGGCCTAAGGTCTATACAGCAAACCCTCAATTTATATTGTCAGGGAGTGGCACCGGAGAGTAAATCATATGGAAACAGTGTACAGTAGTCCAAATGTGCTGCCATCCTACTCAATCCCATAATACAGACCTCTGGGCGTTAAGGATGTCCGTGTCTGGTTCCATGGTGTAAATTAGTCTTCAAATTAGTGTAAACGTTTTTCTTCCTGGCAGAGGTTAGGAGGAGCAGGCCAAAAGCCCACCCTCACTCTGACACCAACTTGCAAGTTCAAGGGGGTGCCCCAAAAAACACCTTGAGGTTCGTCAAGCCGCTCAAAGAACTCACAGAACTCATGGAGAGCTGTTATACTCACGGCTACGATTTATTACAGGGAGAGGATACAGGCGGAAACCAGCCAGGGGAAGAGACGCAGGGGCGGGGTCCAGGGGGCTCCAAGCTTGAGCTTCTAGGTGTCTTCTCTGTGGAGCCGTGGGTGCATGGACTCCTCCTGGCAACCATGTGGGACATGGAGTATTGTCAACAGGGAAGCCCACCCACGCTTTGAGTCCTGGATTTTTACTGGGGCTCCATCACATGGGCATAACTGACTGCCCATGTGGTGGATCCGACTCCAGTTCCTCCACAGTTGAGCTGACACCACAAGACCCAAAGCCCCCACCCTACATGGCATTATTGCTGAGGCTCCAATCACAATGTGAGTTACTATCTGGTTGGCTTAAGGCCGCCAGGCAAAGACACTCCTATCAGGCATGGCATTCCTAGGGCTTAGAGGTCACCTCCCAGAGGCAGAGGTCAGACCTGTCTTTGGTTGGGCCTATTGGGAAGGGTGAGTCTTTTCCCTACAACACACTCCCTCACTTGCTTCTTTTCCTTGGAGCCAGGGTGTCTCCTTCAGGAGCAGTAGACTGGCCACCACAGCTCCTGGGGCCTGGTCCAGGGCTCCATGTGTCACCAAGCCCTTGCTCACCATGAAATTCTAAATATTAGCGTGACTACAGAGTGCTCACAATGTGAAAGCGTGAACACAAAACAACTACCTGGATGTCTACACTTGACTTTCCTCCAATAAAACACACAGGCCCTTGCTATGAGTGTGATAGGCATTAATGATCACCTCATGGCTATATATTTATTTATTTTTTAATCTGAGCAAAAACCTCTCCTCCTACAGTAAAGGATGAATGTGTTCCCAGTATAGGCCCTCATGAAAAATGTGCTTTTCCTTATATTTTAATAGTCTCATGCTCTACCGATTGAGCTAGCCGGGCAAGACTTTTCCTTATATTTTAAATTTCTGAGAATTAGATAGTCCAAAACCAGCATTTCTTCCTTTTTCAAAAGTACTCTGCTGTTTACACATGGATCTCCCTCACAGAGTGGTACATTTCCCTAGAGCAGGGGCTCTGTTCTAGGGTTCTGCCTCCTGGAACGCTGCTTGGCACATAATAGGTGCTCAGTTAACCTAAAATCAGCACATGTTTAGAGCAGCGTGAATAAATCATCCCCTTCAGTCTGAGATGCAAAAAATTCAAGCCTTCAAATGAACATTTGAGTAATAAGACAAACATGACATACATTTATATTGTCTAACACATATATAAAATATAACTGAAAAGATATATAAATGGTAGCTATGTTTGCCTGTGGGGAGAACCAGGTAGCTGGGGGCAAGGCTGAAAAGAATACTTCCAACTGTATATGGCCTTCTATACCTTTTTGAAGCATGTAATTGTAGATTCCAAATAATTTAATTTAACAATTCTAACAACAGGACAATGATTTGTAAAATTCTTTATTTTAGCTAATATCGACTGCACTCATCACTAACTATGGATTTATAATAGCTCAGAGAGAGATACTCACTAGATATTCTGTTGTTAAACACTAAAAATTGGGAAGAGACCAGATGGGGTTCAGAATGGGATAAGGAGAGGTGAAAAGAAGCTCTGGGGAGAGCCTGAGGTCCCATCCAACCCTGTTATCAGGAAATGAGTTCAGATCAGATCTAACAAACCTGTCAGCCTCTCCCACAAAGGTTTTCAGAAAAAGGACCCATAACAATTACCCACTGGACACAAACCTGTCAGTGTTCCTACAAGAGATCTCCTTGACATGAAAGACCCAACTTAGGAACAATTATACAAAGCACCACGACAGAGCGGGGATTGGGCAGCCTAAGAAACTAGTGTGGACACAGCGAATTCTAGGGGCGAGTTCTCACTCACAAACATCGGTGTTGATTTACGATGGCATAAAGATGTTGTAGACGGTTCTCACGTAGATCTCATCGGGAGGTGGCTTCTTCTTGCTGCCAGGTTCAAGGAATTTCCTAATTGTGGGGACATTACTTACTTTCACGGAGTACTCCTGAAAGGGGAAAACACAGAAGTTCACGGTTGACCACAAAGGTATGAGTCACTATGAAAATGTGGTTGTTCAAAATGGCCATCTATCAGAGTTTGTTCAGAAAGGATTTACTACAGCGACCCAACCAGAACTGTAACCCAGCATCTGTTTAGGGTCTGATCTCCGGGTACGATTATTTATACTCTCTGCCAACAGGAGCTGGTATCTGGGCCAGGCTTTATGCAAATCTCATGTTCACACCAAAATGTGAATTTTTTTCAGGGATAGCAAAATTAAAAAGATTCTTAGAATAGGATTATGATACTGGCTTAAAGAGAAAAAGAGAAAGGGAAAAGAAAGACTTGGGAAGTAACTTAAGAAATTGATCTGCCCAGAGAAAATGCATGGGTCATTTAAATAAAAGTGTTTTAAAAAGTCATCAGATAGTACAATTTAGATTTTAAGATTCAGCTTTCTTGGACTTTTTCACTTCTAATAGCAAATGAATCCTCTCTCGGGCTACATGTGAGAGATGGCCAGTTGTATTTTTGTAGCCTAGGGCTCAGATACCAGATATTTATGTAAACTGGAATGGAAGAAATAAATAGTTTTCATTCATAGAGTTATATCTTACCAACTCTCAGTAACTAAGAAAAAAGTCTACTTGAGCCTGGCCTGTGTGGCTCAGTGGTTGAGCTTCGACCTATGAACCAGGAGGTCACTGTTCAATTCTCCCTAGGGGCACATGCCAGGGTTGTGGGCACGATCCCTAGTAGGGGGTGGAGTGTAAGAGGCAGCCTACTGATGATTCTCTCTCATCACTGATGTTTCTCTCTCTCTCCCTCTCCCTTCCTCTCTCTGAAATTAATAAAAACATTTTGCTTAAAAAATCTACTTGATCCACTAAAAGTTTGAATTATATGAAGAGTATATATCCATTATATATAATTATCCTAATAAAATCTTTCAAAGTAAAGAGATCATTTACTTAAAAAGCTAGTATTTATTAAATGTTGATTGTAAACAAAGCATGGCCTTCATTAAGTATGCACACAAACAAACATATGTTACTAATGTTAACAAAAACTATTCTAATCATGTTAATATTATGGAAATATGACAATCTTTTTATTACTTATTTGAAATATTTGTACTACCTAATTTTAAATATTATACCAATATTGAAAAGCTTGTTCCCTAGGATTTATCATTTAAAGATTTACTTGTGGCTTATACTTATTATGTATAATAAAACTGTAGTGACTCTTGACTTTTTAAAACTCATTAGTTAATGTAGGAATGACCCTTTAATTAAACTCAGATCTGGTGTTAGATCCTGAAGTCCTTTAATATTGATGCTTGATCTGATCAGAGATTAAAAATGTATTTACACAAAAGTACCTGGTGTTTAAACACATGTGTCACTTGTGGATGGAAAAGACCGGTAGATCCCTATGCTACTTCAAGGACCTACTGGTATTCAAGTCAAGTTAAACAATGTTCATCTCTGTGCCTTTAAGAAGAAATGAACATATGGTTAAACTATAGAATGGCTATTTGCCTTGTTGAATATTTTTATTCTCATTTTCTGTATGTATGCATTAAACTGGTGGTTGTTATTCTGGTTAGTATATCAGACTGATACCTCCTGGATTTGGAATTATTATTTTTGATTTTATTTATTTCAAATAGGAAGGGAGAGGGAAAGAGAGATAGAAACATCAATAATGAGAAAGAATCATTAATCAGCTGCCTCCTGCACACCCCATACTGGGGATCAAGCATGCATCCTAAGCAAGTGTTCTGACCGGGGATTGAACTGTGACCATCTGGTTCAGAGGTTGCCGCTCAACTACTGAGCCAGTGCTGCTGGGTGGAAAAAATAGTTGTTTTTTTTTTGTTTTTTTTTTTAAGTATGTGTGTTATTCTTTGGAGATGAAGTTTGTGTCCTTCCTGACCTTTGACGACTTGGTCAAAGATGTATCGATGTGGTCTATATCAGGGTTGACAATCTTTCCATATTTTAGGCTTTACAGGCCATACATTATCTCTCACAGAAATACTCAGCTCTGCTTAGTCGCATGGAAGCAGCATAGGCAATGCATAAATGAATGGGTGTGGCTTTTTGCCAATAAAACTTATTATGGACACTGAAATTTGAACTTCGTATAATTTCATGTGTCATAAAATATTATTACTCTTTTGGAACTTTTTTCAACCATGTAAAAATGCAAAAGTCATTGTTAGCTCAAGAGCTGTACAAAATCAGGTGGCAGGCCTGATAAGGCCTGGGCTGGGGGGGTGCTGTAGTTTGCCCACCCCCAGGATAGAGGAAACCCCATCAGACTTTGCAGATATAGGCTAAACTTCCAGACAAAACTCAGGGACCCACTAGTTGGGCCATCTCGGCTGCTGATTTCTTTACTCTGGATCTCATGTATAGTGAAGGCTTTGGAAAAGTTTCGTTTTTTAAAGCCCCTTTCTGCTTCAAAATTCTATCATCAATCCTGCCAGAACAACAGTGAGCAATAAGCTGAGCCTCACACACGTCTTTTCTTTGGGAATTCTGGGAAGAGGAATGATGGGAACTCTAGGATGACATTCAGGGTGCCTCTTATTTACTCTCAGAAGGCAGGCTTGGACATTTCCACTTGACACATGACTTCTGAGACAGGGGGCCATGCCCTGGTGAGGAGACTGTCTTTGATGCTGATGCTCACGCCCTCCCGGTCAGTACATTGAGCAGTAAACAGCCGAGGAGCACCCTGTCCCTGCAATGACTGCTATGGGAAGTCCCTATTGGCTAACGCTAGGGATTGTCCCAACAGTGTAGTTATGGAACAAAACGAAGATAAGTGACCTTTCATCTCCACAGATCTGGGGAGAGGAAAAACAATTTCAAGCCTGTACCTTCCTTTCATTTTACCAACTAGACTCTAAAAAAGTTACACACACACACACACACACACAGCCAACCAATCCACAGACACCAAAGGCAGGCCTAAAAGTTCTGGGCCAATCTTCCAATATGTGTGCTTTTGTTTACCTGGAGGTGAGGAAATGAAGCCAGGATATTGGGGATTTTCTCCTCTAGAGCCAAAATGGTCTGGAGTAAAACCACATCTGCAAGGCTCAGCTGATTGCCCACGAGGAACCTTTGTCCATGGTCCCTCAGAACCTGCAGGAGGAAGTGCTCTGCATCGGTCACAGTACTCCACACAGAGAGGCTGATGAAGCTTTCGAACCTGTGCCGTATCTGAGAAGGGGTGACACTCGGCCTTATCCCTTCCCCTCTTTATTAAGAACATCAATTAAGAGGAAGCTCCCTGTGTCAGAATGTGTGTGGACAAAAGGTATAGAAATTACAGCACCGTGAAATACCTACTTTATATCTGAATGAAACATTTAAAGGAAAAGGGCGTATTAATTTTGGATTTATGCTTTCAAAGAATACATCGATTCCATAAATATGTCTACAGAAATGATGCAGCCCTCATGAATTCAGGAGGCTGGGGAGGGTGGAGAGTGCTGTAAGAAATAAGCTATAGATCCTCGCCAAGGAGTCTGTTCTTGTTTGCCAGTGGCATCGTGATCAACTGGATGTCACTATAAAAAAGCAGGCTTCTTTGCAAAGCCTCTAAGCCAGAAAAAATGAAAAGCATGAGAGTTTATCTTGCTCCCATTCTGAGAGTACCACAGAGATGCAGTCATAGGAACCGCGGTAGGAGAGGGAAGATTTTGTTGGCAGAGAACTCTGATGCTCACAAGTGTGAGGATGTGTGTGTGGTGTGTATGACTGACAGGGACCCGGCACATGATTCCAAATCAAACAGCCAGTGCAGCCAGAGTTGGGGAGCACAGTGAATGCGGCATTTGTAGTCCTAGGGTTGAGTTTTGTCCCCAGCTCTCCTCCTCGGGCACATCACTCCCTCTCTCAGTGATTCTGCTTCATTATGTATAAGAGAGGGGTAGCCATTTTTAGTTCAGGTGTTGGGAGGAGCCTGACACTATCTGGGCCACAGGGACATAAGAACCAGCAACAGCCTTTCCCCAAGGCACCTGCTCCCCCCAGGTCACCCCACACTTCTGCATTAGCATATTTTACATTCACGGAGTGCCTGTGGGTGAGAGAGCATGGAAGCAAATGACGGAAACACCCAGGAGATACCTCCCCTTCTCAGATCTAATTCCATGAAGATGGCCAGAAGATGTTTCCCAATTCCATATTTTTATGTTTTCTTTTGCGTGTTTTTACTTGAAACATCCAAATACAACTCCTCTCAGCTGAGAAAAAGGAGCTTGAAGTTCAGAAAAGCAGTAAGACAAGGTCAATTACAAAACAGAAAAAAGAACAAAGGGAAATAAAGAGCAGTGGTTCTTCTCTGCACATCAAACTGTTAAGTAGGATGTCTGATACAACGCTGCTCAGCAAAGGTCCATGGGATGAAAGAGTGAATGGATTAGGGAGTGTCTGCTTATCTGTATCTTACACAGGGCGGGCACCGGGTGAACTTAAGGAATGATGATACCTTAAGAGTGCTGAACCCAGATTTTCTGAGACTTCTGAATAATGTGGTCCCAGTGGGTCTGAGAGCTCCACACCACCCTGGCTTTGTGCTCAGGGCTACTGTCAGCTCTCTGGGGTCCCGCCGGCTTAGTCCAGTGCGGCTCAGCCTCACACTGTCCTGAGCTGGAAGGGGCATTGGTGGCAGCTCCCTGGCGGTCTGGTTATGCTCTTTTCTTAGGCTTCTCCGTCACCTACCTTTTCAAACACAGGGAAGTACCGAAAAATAGCCTTCTGGGCCATGCTAACCACTTCCTTCTGTTGATCATCTGGTCTCAGGAAAGGGTGCATGATAATCAGCTCCAGCAGATCCAGCGTCCCCTCCACATACATGTCAATCCTTAAAACGAAAAAGCAGGTTTCTTAGTTTCCCCTTCTTAGAACTCACCGGCTTCCACAACTAAGAATTCAGAGTGCTTTTTCCCATAAGGCATCTGAAGTACCAAGAACATTTATCTACACCTGTCTCTTATGAGGAAAGACGCAAACAATTCTAATAGTTCGGAAAATTCCTTCAGGAAGATCTGTACAAATCAGACAGCACAATAGCCATGACGGCCCTCTCTCCCCAGCCCCTACTCCTTCACTCTCACTCCACACACATGCGCAGTGTGCATGGAATACCACATTTATTTAAAAAAAAAAAAAAAAAAAGAGTGGATACCATTTCTGGAATGCTTGGTATGCATCAGGCATGGTGCTAAACACTGCATCTGTGAGTTCACGGAATCCTATGACATTATGAGGAATGTGCTATCACTACCCCACTGCACAGGACACTCGTCAGGATTCCAGCTTAACACACTGCCCGGGGCCATGTATCCAGGAGGTACAGGGGCCAGGCTCTGAATTCACATTATAATTCAAGGCACAGTGTCCCAGGCCTCAGATGTCACCGAAGCTTCCTATTCCTAATACTCAATGGTAACAGATTTGCAAGAAAGGTAAAAAGTATTAGCAAAACGTTTAAAGATGTTGAAACCTGCAACAGCCCTGACCGGTTTGGCTCAGTGGATAGAACATCAGCCTGCAGACTGAAGGGTCCCAGGTTCGATTCCAGTCAAGGGCATGTACCTTGGTTTCGGGCACATCCCCAGTGAGGAGTGTGTAGGAGGCAGCTGATTGGTGTTTCTCTCTCATCGATGTTTCAAACTCTCCCTCTCTCTCTCCCTTCCTCTCTGTAAAAAAAAAATCAATAAAATATATTATTTAAAAAAAAGAAGAAGAAAAAGAAGAAACCTGCAACCACCACACACCCGATATCGGCTCCACTACCTGAATTCAATTTGTTTCTATCGTTTTACTCAGATTCTCTGTACTGATTTCCCAACTGGCCTTCATGACCATTCCAGGTGTCCGTTCCCTGTCCACACTAGTGACCCCAGACATAAAGCAGACAGGGTGCTGCAAAGCATCAGGAAGCTGACACGTAACAACACTCAGGAGGGGCCACATTACAGGGTTCTCTCCTGGAGGTCCCTGCCGAAGAGATTGTGCTTGTCCGCGATGTAGTGGAGAATGCTCCGGGTCTGCACCAACTTCATGCCGTCAATCTCAACCATGGGCACTTGCTGGAACAGCAGGTGGTTACCTGAGAAGGGAGCCCAGAGTCAGAGGTGATCTCGTCCCTGTCCCCTGACCTCTAAGGAGGTGCTTTGGGGAAAGAAAAAGGACGGTGGGGCCACACGGCCTTGGGAAACGGTATAAAACCCCTCTGATGACAGACGGGTAACCTCAACTTCATTCGGGGGAGCAGGTTTTGCCATAAAAGAAGCCGGGCCGAGCCAGCATGGCTCAGTGGTTGAGCATTGACCTATGAACCGGGAGGTCACAGTTTGATTCCCAGTCAGGGCATATGCCCGGGTTGTGGCCTTGATCCCCAGTGTGGGGCGTGTAGGAGGCAGCCGATAGATGATTCTCTCTCATCATTGATGTTTCTGCCTCTCTCCCCCTCTCCCTTCTCTGAAATCACTATTTATTTGTTTGTTTATTTATTTATTTATTTATTTATTTATTTATTTAAAGAAGCCTGAAAACTCGTTTTGTTTGAAACTTGCCCCTTTCCTTTTCACCCCTGGAAAAACACCTCCCCACAGTGAAAGGGGGTGGAAATGGAGTGAAGACACTTCTTCAGATCCATGCTGGCCAATTAACAGTTGTTAGTAGCTGCCCATGTCTAGTGAAGCCTGCGTTTAAGTTAATGAAAATGTGAAAATTCGGCTCCTTAGTTACACAAGACACATTTCAAGTGCTCAGTAGGCACAGAGGCCAGTGGCTCCTGCACTGGCCAGTGCAGAAGAGCGTTCCCATCCCTTGTAGGATGTTCTCCTGACTGCACTCTCCTGACCACGGCGCCTGAATCACCCACGGCCACGCAGGTCCACCCGTGGCCTTGTCCCTTTCACAGCCACAGACCATGGACTACCAAGTGAGCTGCCTCCGGTCAAAACGTAACCCAGAACTTTCTCCAACAAACGTGCAGCCAACACTTTCAAGCCCCAGGGAGAGATGCAAGTCCAGGGGCTCCAAGGCTGGGCCTGTGGGGGCGGGGAGGCAATGAGCACTCAGCACATGCCTGGGGCTGTCCCCCAACAGGTGGCATCGCAGCCCGGACAGCTGGTCCCACGCCAGGGCCTCCTGAGGGTGGGAGGGAGGCTGGGTATTTTTTATGGGGCCTGGGTGTGGCGGGGGAGGGCTGACTGGGAGCTAATGCGGGCCTTTCATTGATTCCTTTTGTTTGGTATTCACTTCGGAAATGCGGCCCAGCATAAACGGGGACTCTTACGCAGGCCCCATGCCTCAGAGAATCTGGAGGAGGTGAAGGAGGAGGGGCAAGGAAGAGGAGGAGGGAAGGGATGACGAAGATGGAGGAAGAGGTATAGGAGCTTGGAGGAGGGCGGGGGAGGAGAGAGGGATGAAGAAGCGCTTATGTGGATGGAACGAAGAACTCTCTCTTCAGCCTCTTACAGAACCCTGGATCAGAAGCAACTTCCTCAAAGTTTCCGAGATTATTCCCTCTCGCCGGTCTGGTTTAGGACACTGTCCTGAATGTTTGGCGTCCCAGGGTCTTCACCCTTCCACATGCATGTCAGCTCTTTTTAAAACACCAGCATTCCCAAGTGGTCTCCTCGCCACACTCACCGTCCTGCAGCTTCTGCAGCTGTTCTTTCGTTTCCAAGAATTCTTCCTCGAACTAAATTGTAAAAAAGAAAAGGTTACATGTCATTGCAGGCCCAGGACGGCACATTCCACGTTAAACTGCTGGGAAGTCCCAGGGAGAGAGCACACGTTGTACCCACATCTTGGTTTCTAAAGATCACTGCCCGCTAAGGAGACCAGGGCTCCTGGGAGAAAAGGTGGATTCTGTCACGTCAGGAACAGGGATGACCAAAGACCAAGAGCTGTGGCAAAGGCAAAGGCACTCAGAACCCTACTTGTGGGTCATTCCCTGGCCCAATCTGGGACAACTCAAACATCAAAAAGAGTGATGTCAGTTATGGATTGTAACACACACCAACCAACCCCTCCTCTCCCACCCCCCCATCCAGAATGATACTAAAAAGCGGGTGGGTGGGAAGAAGAAAGTTTTGTTGTTGTTTTTTTAAATGTAGCAGAATTAGCTGAAACCGGTTTGGCTCAGTGGATAGAGCATGGGTCTGCGGACTGAAGGGTCCCAGGTTCGATTCTGGTCAACCATGTACATTGGTTGCGGGCACATCCCCAGTGGGGGGTGTGCAGGAGGCAGATGGTCGATGTTTCTAGCTCTCTGTCCCTCTACCTTCCTCTCTGTAAAAAATCAATAAAATATATTTTAAAAAATATATAGCAGAATTAATGCTAGTTATGCTAGTTAATGTGTAATTATGGCTAATTAATAAAATTAGAAAAAAGCTAATTTGCCACCTACAATGAAATTACTGAGCCATGGGCACACAACCTCACACAGTGTCACGAGTTACTTCATTAAGACAAAGGAAAAAACATTTCTTTGCAATGGAGAGATCCAGAGATCTCACCAGCTATCCAACCACGTGGTCAGACTCAGCTGCCCACTGGGGGACACTCCAGGCTGTCCTGTGCTTGCTGCTATGAGACGGTTACAACAGCACTGTGAAAACATTCCCCAAAACAGTGAACCTGGAGGTGAAAATCAAGCACATCCAGAACATGGGAATTTTGCAACATCAATGGCCTGGTTTCTTTCTAAGAGCCAAAAACATGGGGGTGGAAGGGGGAGGAAGCATATACTGTTCTAGATGAAAAGAGACTTAACCCAAAGCCTGAATCTTGACTCCATCCTGGGACAGCTATAACTGCTATACAAATATGAGACTTGAGGCCCGGTGCATGAAATTCATGCACGGAGGGGGGGGGGGGGGTGTCCCTCAGCCCAGCTGCACCCTCTCCAATCTGGGACCACTTGAAAGATGTCTGACCACCCATTTAGGCCTGATCCCTCTCACAATCCAGGACTGCTTGCTGCCAACCGCTCACCTGCCTCTGCCTAATTGTCCCTAACCTCTTCTGCCTGCCAGCCTGATCATCCCTAACCACTCCCCTGGCAGCCTGATCGACTCCTAACTGCTCCTCGGCCAGCCTGATTGCCCCTAACTACCCTCTCCTGCCGACCTGGTCACCCCCAACTGCCCTCCCCTGATAACCTGGTCACCCCTATCTGCCCTCCCCTGCAGACCTGATCTCCCCCAACTTCTCTCCTCTGCTGTCCTAATCACCCCTAACTGCCCTCCCTGCTGGCCTGAACACCCACAACTGCCCTCCCCTGCAGGCTATCTTGTGGTGGCCATTCTGTGTCCACATGGGGCAGCCATCTTGTGTCTTGGACTGACGGTCAATTTGCATATTACTATTTTATTAGACAAGGATATATAGTCATTAGTGGGACAACAGGGATTGTATATTAGATATTGTAAAGTTAGCACTACTTTTCTTAGTTGTGACAAGGATATTGTGGTTATCAAAACAGTTCATTCTCAGGAAGAAGATATGTGCTGATGTTTCAACTTACTTTCAGAGGACTGAGGAAATAGAAGCAGAGAGGCAGGAAGGGAGAAAACAAATGTGGTAAATTGCTAAAATTAAGTTTAGTTGAAAGGTGTCCATTGTACTCTTACAATTTTTTCTGTAGGTTTAAACGCTTGCAGATTAAAAAGTTGGGGGGGGAGAGAAATAGAGTGAAAACAAGTTCTTCTTCTCTTGACCTTATAAAATGTTCTAACACGTCTTCATGTCGGGAAGAGGCCTCCTCCCACTGTGTCTCAGGATGTCTGTCCCTGTGCTGCTCCCGAGTCAGCCAAGGGCGGGCGGAGCTCACCCCGCACAGAAGGCAGTGCCCCCTCCTCTCGTCTCAACCAGCTGACCTTGGGGGAGAACTGGGAGACGGGGTGCAGAGGGGCCTCTGCTATTTGCCAGGGTCCCCATGGAGTGAGGAGAGGGGCCTCAGTGCCCCTGCAGACAGACACTCTATCTGGTGCTCAGGCCAGCAATGTTCTGGGCATTGGTCCAAACGCCCGGCTGGTCAGATAGGGTGCTGGGGGTGCTCCCTCCACACCACTGCTCTCCGAATTTAGGACCATGGCCACTTAAAACACATGGGAAATAGGGGAGGGGGCATCCGACCCCTGGCCCAACTTCAGTAGCTTAGACACCAGAATTGTACATTTTAATTTTATCCTCCCCACGCCATTTCATTGCTTATTTATCTGGAGAAACTCTTCCTTATCTCAAATATTCATGTTTCATAGGTCAGGAACACGGGTCAATGACAAACTTCCATGGAATTCAACCCAAAGAAATTCCTTACATTGCAAGATCACTTTGCTCTGAAAGAAACCAGCCTTCCTCCAAATCTCTCATGGAATCATAGCCTCTGTAGAGATCCTCCAGCCTTCTTTCTTGGTTCGGTCACATCAAACTAATGGGAAGCTGCAAGCCCTAGGGATACAACGATGGCTTCCAGCACCATGAAATCTCAGACGCTTGGCTAGAAGGCCACGCATCTGAGGTTTTGGCCACACATTGGAAGGCGTGGCAGTCTATCTCCCCAACACCAACATCCTTCCTGAGGGAGAACTGGATCCAGCATCGTGCATTTTAAAGACAAATCCTTCCCAGTGATTCTGGTCCTGGTTTGGGATTTCTGGAAGCTTTGAAAAACTACCGGTCACTCAGAAGGAAATAGCACGGGAGGGGAGATGAGAGGGAAGAAAAAAATCAGGTCGAGCTTGGAGGGACCTGACAACTCTCGTCCAATTACTGCCGGTAGCTGGATTTCCACCTACAGTCAGTTGTCTCTGCTCCCTAACTTCGGAGAACTGCCCTTCCCACACACACTTCTTCATCACTAGCTCAGTTCTTTAAGTGAAGTACCAGACGTCCTGCATTAGGAGCTCGTAGCCCTTAAATCTTCCCTTTTATATGCGTTGATTCCCCTCTTACCAAGGGGATGTGGCTGGAATCTGGGCTGGGGGCAGGGGTCTTCAGGCAAGTGGAGCCCCCAGCAGTGGAGAAGCAATGCCCAGCACAGAGCACTGTCCAAGGACTGGAACCAGTGACCGAGATGGAGGATGCTGACTCCTGAGTTAGGGCCTGTGCCTTTCAGCAGATTGCTACCTGTTTACTCAGATGTATGTGCGATACCCAGCTGACTCAACTGGATATTGTGACACTGGGCTGCCAGCCCACCCCTCTTGATGGTTTCGATCTGTACGAGCACAAACATAGCTAAAATATCCTTTGGTAAAGACATGGGAGGAGCTCTCCCAAATATCACCTTTTGGGAATTGCTCCTGTAAGCCATGTGGTCAGCCCCAGTGAGGGAGGCCAATCAAGCTCCTTCCACCCTGGTCAGAGGGGCGAGCCTAAGAGTCACGCCGGGCTAATTATTCCGTCCCATCTACCTGCCCACTGCGATTGGTCTAGGAGAGGCAGGTCACATGACCCATGCTCTTGTTTTGTTGAATTCATTGACAGTTGGGTCTTCATCAATGAAACCAAGAATCCTGACTCATAGAAGAACAGGAGGGGCAAGGCACAATGAAGACTGGGAAAAGAGAGGATGTGATGAAGGATGTATATACTACATACACATATAAGACATCCATTTCAGAACTTGTCACATAAACCAGAATTGTAAATTCAGAAGCATTCAGGGTTAGACAGGTGGTATACACAGACCAGGTTCAGGTGATGGGACCAAGAATCTTTTCACTCTCCCTCTTAACACATTAGAAAATTCATCCTAAGACAACAGGGACTGCGGGGGACTGTGCTTCAAGGGCCCAGCTGCAGTGGCAGTCCTAACTCGGCTCAGCAACGATGCCTATGCAAATGAGGGCCAGGTGTCATTAAATCTTCCAGTTTCTCAAAAGCAGTCAGAAGTCAGCACTGCATATAAAAATGATATCAACTAATCTAGAAAACTGTAAAACACAGTGTGTGAGTTATAATGGTGTATGCACAAAGAAGCCAAAACCCCAAACTCAAGGACCTTTATTTGTAGTCTTTGGAGGTTGCCAGGGTAACAGTTCATTATTCTGAAAATGGATAGAGACCGAATCAAGCATTTATCTTGCCTCTCCTATATGAGCTGCACTTGGAAGTAACTAAATCATTAACGAGCGGGGAAAATTCTCTTTCTAAGACAGCCATGGTTAGTAAATTCATGTGAAATGAAAGAAATAGAAAAATTGCCATTTTGTAATCCCCAGCAATGGTGAAGACCAGCAGCTGCTAAAACCACTCTCTGAAAGGGTAATGGGGGAATCTTATTATGTGTGGATCAGGCTGACGTCACCAGAACACACTGATCAAGCTCTGCATGGCTGAAAAGGAAACAGTCAGACATCATGCACCCCGATGGCGTACTACAGAAATATGTCCACAGTATCCTTCTGCTGGAGTCTGGCAGGGGGAAAAACACACACAAATATGGAAAGAAAGAAAGGAGCCTGGATTTGATCACAGCTCTGGATCCAACTAGCCATTTATAGGAAATACAAAAAAAATAAGAGGAACATGTTAAAATGAGGGTAAGACAGCTAAATGCAGAATGGGGGCGATTTGACAGGGCAGTTCTCCCACAAATAAATGGCATGAAACAAATGAAAATACTTAGCAACCATATCTTGGCTGTTAATACCATCCTATACGATAAAAGCCTAATATGCAAATTGTCCCTTCAACAGGGAGTTCGACCTGGAGTTTGACCAGGGGGCAGGGCTGACCAGCCAACCACCCTTGGCCTTCCATCCCTCCTCCTCCCAACAGCCCTGTCCCAGCAGCAGGCAGCCAGGGGAAGGGAAGCCCTGGCCGGCAGCCTCTAGGGACCCTATCCGTGCACAAATTTTGATATTAATAAATGACGGAATAAATAATTATGTGGCGGGAAAGACAAACTCCCTTACATAAGAATTCTAAATGTAAATACTCCCTGGAAGAGGAGCTTAATGCCCACCCTTTTGAGTGTGGGCTAGAAATGACTGGCTTCTAAGGAAATAAGGGAAAATGGACACTTTACCAGGGAGCTGGCAGAACCTCCTCACCAAGTGACCAAGGCTAACGGCACCAGTGAGAAATCATGTTACTATCACGTTTCCTAATGTGACGCAACGAAAAGGGCACTTCCTCTCGGTGCTGTTCTTCCCCTGAACCCCAGTCCAACCGTGGGAAAAATGTTAGGACATACCCAAACTGGAGGATTCTCAAAAAAAAAACCTGACCAATTCTTTTAAAAAATGTCAAGGTCATGAAATAAAGACTGAGAAACTGTCACAGATGGAGGGAGACTAAGAAAACATATGACTCAATGCAAAGCTGGATCCTGGAACAGTAAAAAGAACATTAGTGAAAACACTAATTAAATTCGAGTAGTCTATGGTTTAGTCATGCATCAGTGTTAATTTCGAGCAGTCTGCAGTTTAGTCATGCATCAATGGTTATGTAAGATGTTATCAAGGGAACCTGAGTGATGGTTATAGGGAAATGCTCAGCACTATCTTTATAACTGCTATAAAGCTAAAATTTCTCCCAAATAGTTTTTTTGTTTTGTTTTGTTTTTTTAATGCAGAGGAAACTGCTAAAGATTTTTAAAATACTGAAGGAAATATAACCAATTGCAATGTGTGGGTCTGATTAAGATCCAGACTGGAGTACATTAACTATAAAAAAAAGACCAGTTTGAGACAATCAGGCTGAGTACTAGGTAATAATAAAGAATTGTTAGTTTTGTAAGGTGTAATAATGGTATTGTGTCAGGTTTTAAAATCCTCATCTTTTAGAGATAAAAAACTGATGATGTGATACCATGTTTAGATTTTGCTTTAAAATACTCCCAAAAAACAAGGGAGGGGGAGAGGTAGATAAGATTAGCATAAAGTAGATGATTTAAAAAAATTTTTATTGAGTTTATTGGGGTGACATTGGTTGATAAAATTATATACGTTTCAGGTGTATTATATTGTGTGTTCACCACCCAAAGTCAAGCCTCCTTCCATCACCATCTATTTCCCCCTTTACTTTATTGTACCACCCTCCAACCCCTTTTCCCTTTGGTAATCACCAAATAAAGTTAACTGATCCTTCAGGCTAGGTGAAAGGTACATAAAATTCATGACAATGTCCTCTCTACCTTTGTTCCTACCTGAAAATTCCTGTAAGAAACTAAAAGAACAAAACAAAAACACTGGGCAGACAAGAAATTTACTGAGACCTCGTATAATGAACAAAATATCTGGGAATAATTGGCAACTGTCAGGTTCCTTCCTTTTCTCCTTACTAATAAATATTTATCGGTGGTAGATTAGAAGCCAATGATTAAGTAAAAGTCAAAAGCAAAATAGAAATCCATCTACCACATACCATTTATTCAGGGGGGGGGAAAGATGGAAAGATGGAAAGGAAGGAATCCTCTGACTCCATGAAGCAGGCCTGTAATATTAGGGGGAGAGGACTACCTCAGGGCTCTCCCATATACGTTTTCCTCAAAAGTCGTAAAGGTTCTAGACAAATCTGTGAAGATACAGCATAAAAGGTACCTCGACTCCAGCGGCAGCCAAAACCCATCGTATGGTTTCCATCCGGCCTCTGCCGTTGGGATAGTGGAGCTTGGGCTTCTTATCTTCCATGGCGGTCTCTCAGGCTTTCTGAAAAACACACGCAGCATCTCCTCTCTCGTGTCCTCCACCCAGTGCTGGGGGTGGGGGTGGGGCATGAATGTTCACAACAGGGGACACAGGAAGCTGGCTTATTTATTTATTTATTTATTTATTTATTTATTACTGCGTTTTCCTTTTCCCTCACTCATTAAAAACCCTCCACCATTTTAACACGCTAAAACAAAACAAAACCAATCTCGGCTCTCCTACCGTTTCTATGATTTCTTGTTTGGATCTTGGGAAGCTGGGGCCCATTTGGTGGCAAAGACATTTGCGCGAACACCGTTATTTCACAGATTCAAAGCATCTTATCACTTTGAGCTCGGGAACCTTAAGAACCCCCAGATTCAGCCCGCAGAAGGCCAGACGCGGGGGGTCGCAGAGAATTCTACACCCACTGGCACGTCTGCAGAGAAGTCACACTTTTCACACGCATCCTCGTATTTGATTATCACAGAAACTGGAAGGTGGACAGGCCGAGGGTTGCAACATAGGCATCCACCGTCACGCCTGCGGGAGCTGCCCGGGGCCCAGCGCCTCCCCCGCCCCCGCGGGGAGGTGAGCCCCGGCCCCCCTCCGGTGCGCCCAGGCTGCAGACTCGGCCGCCCAGGCTGGACTCGGTGGTACCCCAGGCTGGGCCGGCCACCCCGCCCCGCCCTGCGGAGGACCCAAGCCTACTCTCCTTTGTCAATGCATTCAGTCTCCCTAGAGCTAGTTAATAAAATAGATAAAATTAAAAAAAAAATACGCACACTGAGCCAAAGACGACCCCCAACTGCAGTCCAGGGCCCCACAGATACCCACCCAGGCGAAGGCGGGGCGGGAGGGATAAGGAGGGGGAGGGAGACAAAAGGAGGGTTGGGGGTTGAGGGTTGGGGGTTGAGGGAGGGATGGAGGTGGAATCAGAAGGGGGAAAGGAGCCGAGAGAACAGAGAGGAGGATAAATAAACAAAGAGAAGGGGAAAGAAGACGGGGTGGGGGCGGCAGGAAGGACACAGACCTGGAACCCGCTGCCAGCGCCCGGAGCAGCACAAAGCGCCCTGCGAGCAGCCTGCAGCGGGGCGGGACCGGCGGGCCGGGAGGAGGCGCTAGCCGGTGGGCGAGGCTCCGGGAAGACTGCACCAATCGAAAAGGCGACGTTTAGCATGCTCACACCCATCTGCAAAGCATTCTGGATAATACAAAACTGCCCAAATTCAAGCCAGTTTTAACATGGATTTTAGCATTTTGAGAGATTAAATATGCTTGAAAGTGTTATTTAGATTTGAACTTTAATGAAGAATTCTTATTAGAGAACTTCTGGGTTAATAAAATCTCGTCCTAACTGTAAAGTGAAAATTCTGGTCAGGTTTATATAGCCCGTGCTCGGCTTCTTCTCTCGGATGTGAGGGCGATCTGGCTGCGACATCTGTCACCCCATTGATCGCCAGGGTTGATTCGGCTGATCTGGCTGGCTAGGCGGGTGTCCCCCTCCTCCCTCACCGATCCATGTGCGTCCCTCCCGAAGCTGCGCGCTCGGTCGAAGAGGACGACTTTCCCCCAAGAGGAGAGGACCGGTCTTCGGTCAAGGGTATACGAGTAGCTGCGCTCCCCTGCTAGAACCTCCAAACAAGCTCTCAAGGTCCATTTGTAGGAGAACGTAGGGTAGTCAAGCTTCCAAGACTCCAGACACATCCAAATGAGGCGCTGCACGTGGCAGTCTGCCTTTCTTTTCTAATTGCAATCAAAAAATTATTTTTTTTAAAACCTTTTTGGTCTTATACCAAGTACAGTTAAAGATACATTACTACTGCTGTTTCACAAACTAATTTTTGTCGTCTGTAGATGTTTTTTATTATTGCTTGAGAACCTGTGGTAGGTTTACCTGAGAGAAGTACGAAGAATAAATTGGGACAGTGCGAGTGTAAGGTGAAGGATGAGATAGGGAAGGGGGAAGGGAGAAAGAGGGGGGGGAAAAATCTAAAATGACCGCGCCCTCTCCCCACCACACACATTTCCTTTTCCACTTTCCTTGCCTATTTTTCATCACATTTATTGTCATCTAATACATTTTACTTGTTGCCTGTAGATTTAATACGATTTAAATTCCATGAGGTTAGGAATTTCTAACAACATACTTTTGTATATCTTGCTCCTAGAATAATGCTGAACAAGCCTGTTGGGGGAAACAATGAGCAGATTTGTCTTTCAATCCTTTGAGCCATCCCATTGGTAATGTCCACTAGACAGTTATACATATAAGCCAGTGATGACTCACGGGGGAGGACTGGCATGGATCAAACTGGCAGCAAAAGGCTGAGCTTATCTAGAGGAAGCATGTAAAACAAGAAATAAAGCAAAGTGAGAATAGTCAGAAAAGTCACTTTCAAATATAAGTATGTTCAATTTCATCTTTCTAATTCTGACCTAACACAGATGACTCACTCAAACATAGGTACGAAGCCCCATTTTCCAGCCCTGCTGAAAGTGGTCATTCATTTAAAAAAAAAAAAAAAAAAAAAAATATATATATATATATATATATATATATATATATATATATATATATATATGTGTGTGTGTGTGTGTGTGTGTGTGTGTGTGTGTGTGTGTGTTTATATATGTTAGTGTTAGATATTACAAATATCTTCCTTTACCCTCTCCAAGTGATCATTTTTAAAAAATTCTTTATTGTGGTGTCACATAATTGTCCTCAGCAAGTGATCACTCTTGACTCATCTTTTCTAACCTACCTTTCTACGTGGATTCACTTTAATTGAACTAGATAGCACAAGCATTATTTTAACTTTTTAAAATCTCATGTATCTTCATTCCCTTATATCTAATTGGTTGAACCGTATGACATTGCTGATACTTTACTATTTTTTTTTTTCTAACCTACAAAAATGACAAGTTCCTATTCCAACCTAATAAAATAGGGGTCACATCATCCTAGCAATCTTGTTTACGAGAAGGGAACTAAGGCAGTATCATTGGAGTCTATTAATTGCACAATCTTGTGGAGAAATAAAAAGTCCTGTTAAAATGATTCTGCCATTCTACAATATGTACCCTTAGGCCATTTCTTCTTTGGAAGCTCTTGTAATCTTTTCTTCTTGGTGTTCACCTACCAACCAGATATATTTTCAGAGGCTCTGGGAAATCTTGTCTTTAAACCTTCACCCACCTACTCAGTGGTATGTAAAATTGCCTTAGTAATTTTTAATTAAATTAGCTTTAAATCATAGTTTAAGAGAAGCTTGATATGTAAACACTCCAGGAAGAGGGAAACAAATTATTTAGCTATAGATGGCTAGAGTCAGACCAAATCCTACAGGAGGTTTTTGCCAAGGAAGAATGGCTGAAAGCTTGAATCTGCGTGGCTCCTCAAGGGTCACTCTTGCCTAGAGGTTACACAAGTGCTGACAATTATACAGTTGGTCAGTGGTGTTCTGATCATGAGGAGCACGTTTAGGGATTCACCAACACAAGTCTGATCGGTAAATCACATTCCTACAAAACTCCGTGGTGGATTCGAAGAAGGTTTGGGAAATGAATTTCTGTGGAATGTTGTATACAATTCATAAAGTTAGGATTTTCTTTTGGAGGTTGTATTGTACACGAGTGCACTGTGAAAGCTAAAAACATACAAGTCAGGTATTAACCATGATGGAATCAGAAGTTTTAGCCTATGCTTGTGGTTTTATTGTTGTTGTTATTGTTTTTTAATATCTCTAGTCACCTAACTTACTAAGAGCTAAAGCAAAAACAAACAAACAAACAAAAGCCCTCCACAATGCAGGATAACTTCACACTGCTGCTCTAAGTATACACTTCCAATTACAAGTATTAAGAAAAGGTTATAAAATACCAAGATGCCAGTTAGGAAAGATTAATGTTATCTTTTGATGAAAGAAAGAACATGAAAAACAAAAATAGAACACTCAAATCAATTTTTCTTAAACCATAACTTTATTTGGAGCAGAATTTTATAAATGTAAAATTAACATTTTTAAAATGCCTTAGGATGAACTATTCAAAAAGCAACATTTTTATTTCAGAGGGGCTTACATAAGTGGTTTTCTGTCCTCTTATCTTCTCATCATTATGAATATTTGCTTTATAAATAAATATATTCTTAATTACTCCCTTGTAATCAAATCAGATGATTAAAATTTCTGCCAGTGCCCATATCTGAGATCAGAAGACTATTTACTTATTCAGGTCATTTTAAATTCACATTAGCACAGTGTCTATAAGAAACCAATAATACAGATGAATGTGATATCTGCCCCCAGTCTGTCTCCTTAAGGGTTTCTGTGAGAAGGTCCTCACAATAAATTATACAAAATACAGTACTTTGGTTGAAAATGTAAAAATAATTCTAGAAATTAACCACATATATTAAACAAACAAGTTGCTACAGTATGCTTTAAATGATATATAATTAGTAAGTCACGTATATTGCTTTTGGTCATATACTGAGCTGAAACATACAGCCTACTTCCTTTTTCTCTCCTAAATGGCACAAACAATGGCTTGACGGAAGGGAAATGCTACTTCATGAGGAAATACGGTGCCCATGAACTCTAGCAGTACTGAGATTTGTACTGGAAAACAGAAGTTCTTGACAAAATCTTGACCATTCTTGACAAGAATTGGCTTTTACATGTATTGCCTTGATTGTACTCAGTCTTTGAGAACCCCAGAAGATGACATAGATATTATCTACATTAGTTAGTCCTTTCGGTGAAATGTGCCTTAAAACTTGTTTGAAAATCTATATTCTTCCTATTTAAACCATATCATACATGAGCTGGGGGAGGGCTTAGCAATGAATGAGATTTTTCTATGAAATGAACAATCACACCAGGTAACGTCTGTTCCCGGGCAGTTCACATGTGGACCCCTTGGCACACCTGTCACTGAACCTCTGGGCCCCAAATGAGAGCCATCCCTGTACTGCTGCTGCCCGATGTCCTGGAAAGCATTCTCACTGGAAACGAGGTATAGTCATGGAGGGTACAGTTAAACTCGGCGTGCCTCTTGGTGTCTTGCAGTACACTTTACAATTCAATTGCAAGTGAAAAATACATGCATGGGTAGCATTTATTTTCACTAAAAAAAGTCACTATTTCCTTCTATCGTAAACAGCTTGCATACACAATTTGTCCTTTACCCACATTAGGGCAAGGGGGAGTACTTTATAGAAATTTGCTAGTTCTTTAGAGTTTACAGTTTTTTCAGTTTTCTCAACTGACCATAGTTTCTTGACTTTCATATGGATAAATATGTTTAGCTTCCCAAAGGAAGTTGTTTTCAGATAAATGAAAAGGAAGAAAAGGGAAATATTTCCTGAATGTGGACCCTACAAAAATATTATTTTTAAAATTTTTAATAATCCTCACCTGAGGATATTTTTCTATTGATTTTTAGAGAGAGTGGAAGGGGAGAGACAGAGAGAGACACACATCGATTGGTTGTCTCTCACACGGGGGCTTGAGCCTGTAACCGAGGTACATGCCCTTGATAGAAATGGAACTCAGGACCCCTCACTCCAAGGCTCTATCCACTGAGCCAAACCAGCTAGGGCCCTACAGAAATGTTAGAAAAACCACTTTATAATGTGTATTAACCAGGTAACTAGTTTTTCAATTAAAAGAAAATGTAATGACCTTAGCATAAGCTAGAGTTTCAAGAATATGGTATTCACAATCCATTTGCTCCTCTACAGGGTATTTACAATTTAAACCCAGCTTTCCAGCAAGCTGAGGGAGGTTTCAGATTAACTTACTCTGTATACATAATACAGAAAGGGAAATAAATATTAAAATCAGCAAAGGACTCGTCTCTGAAAACACATTTTCTGTTGCTTTCGATCATGAGTTGAGGATATAATACAGAAATGAATTCAGGTTCAAGTTGTGCTTACACAAACACATTTATTTTCTGAATCTCTGCCGCCAGTTTGCTAACAGGAAAATATTACCTAGTAAGTCCACGTCCATTATGTGCTTTTCTCCCGGCCCTAGGATCATAGCGCTTGGTCAAGTATGTTTTTGAACCAGATTCTCCAAAGCAGAAATTACTCCCGACTTCAGGTGAGCGCTCTTTGGGAGCCACGGAATAATTGGTTCAGGTCAGGCTGAAACACAGTATTAACACACTGAAGTGGCAATTTCCCGCCTTATTAGGCTGAGCCATATCAAAGTGCCAATATTCATTTCAAAATGACTACAAAAATGACAATTTCATATGGTTCAGCTTGCTATCTCCTGGAACCTGGAACCACACGAGAGTACTTGAGCCCTGGGAGAATGAGTCCGTACACTATTGAGATTATACTGCATTCTCTGGAGGTGACCTTCCCTCTTGCCTGCCAGGCAACCACGAGTGGAGGCAAATGCGTCCTACAGAGATGAAGGAGAGTGGACCTCTTGTCTTTTTCTGTCTCCAAACTAGCTTTGTCATTTTCAAAATTGCTGTAAACATTCCTCTCAGTGGAACAGCCACTGCCAACCAATAGAGTTCTCACTGTTGGAAGAAACTACACAAGGGTTAAGAATTCAAAGTTCAAATGTGGCACACTGTGACACTAGCGTCATGGTAACTGTGGCTTCCTCTGCCGTCAATCTTTTCTGGTCCCCAAGGTGCCCTGAGGTTTTGGCTAGGAGAGGAGATTGTTGTGTGTTCCCAGCCAGGCCTGGGAAACAGCATCCTCTCAGTTATTATCATAAAAAAATCTGCTGTGTCAAAACTTAGTTTCTTGGTCATGCATCTTGGCAGGGATCTCAGTTTAACTGACTGTATTCACCTGTAGTTTGAGAATCTTGTGGTTACAAAAGCTTCCCTTTTGTGGTACTGATAGAATTTGATTTTTAAAATGGAAGAAATAGAAGGGAATGGCATAGCATGATAGAGCCTGGGTTCAAATTGTGGCTATCTCCAATCACAATAAAGGGTGTTGTAAAAATTTCAAGAAATATTTACTTAAGAGTTCTTTCAGGTGTGGAACAAACGCCAAACCAAATGAATTAATTACATAACAGTACTTTCAGAAGGGCACAGTGGTCTCAAAAAATCAAACCAGTAACGTGACATTGAAAAGCAGAAGACCATTTTTCTAGTGCTGAAGTCAGTCCAAGGAAGCCTGAGGTACGCCGTGTGCCACATTTAAAATGTAACCACTCCACAAATAATCCGCACGCGCTGAGTAAATAACCCTCTGTCATGTAGCTCTACATTGCACCCCTGTTGCAATACTGCATCAATATTATTATGTTTTTTTTTAAAAAATCTGTATAAAATATTATCTGGAACCCCAAAAGAAAATCAATTAATCTTTAAAAAGTTTGTTACAAAGTTGACTGTATAAAACACTAAAACATAATCTGTATGTACAAAATGCTGCTGTTTAAGAAAATAATGGGACCCAGTATTAGAATAAAATAATTTTGTACAAATCAATATTTAAGAAAAAAAACTTTAAAAAAGAATATTGAAATGTCTCAGTTCAGAAGAACGACTACAAAGTGTGTGTTTGCTTTTACACCATCCGAAAGTTTCCTGCAGGGAGAACACCAGTTGGCGGAGGGACAGGGTCCGGCTTTCCCCTACGGAAGGGATCCCGACTGTCATCGCCGAGAGGCGTACTTGGAAGCCCAGTCGGTCCGGCCGTGCACGGGCTGGGCAGCCGGAGGCCGTGGGATCAGCCCAGGAGTGCTCCTCGGCTGGGTGTGGAAGAAAGGCCTTCCAGGGTGAGGTCTCACAGCCTTCAAGGAAGAATAACCTGCAGTGAAAGAGGACGGTGAGCCTGGTAGGTAGAGTACCCATGCAAACAGGTGTAGATAAATGCATCTCAGTAACAAAAATTATGAGAAAAGGAGAATTCAAGAGGAGCACTTTGCCTCCTACTCATAGTCTTCCCTCCCTCCATTAAAGACAACCTAATTCTATAGCGTCAGGCCAAATATACATATGTCAATCCGGACTCCTCTCTTCCTCTCAAATTCCACTTGTAATTTGTCAGCAAATCCTACTGCTCTACCTTCCAAATATACCCAGAATCTGGCCCAACTCAACCACTAGCACCCCAGCTCGGGCCAGCACCATCCCTTGCCTGCCAGTCAGTGTTGCTGCCTCCAATTGTGTTCTTCCCGTTCAGTCTAGTGACAGCTAGCTTTTAAGTGAGCGTGAAAGATGCATGTCAAATCACCTCACTCCTCTGCTCAGAACCTTTCAGTGGCTCCCATGACAAAATGCACATGGTAGCTGCAGGGCCTTATAGCATGAGGTGTCTTCTCACTTCTCTGACCCCCTCTCCTCTTCCTACCCCCCTCCTCTCACTCATGCCACCCTGTACTCTATCTCCTTGGTATTCACTGAATATGCCAAGGCCTGTCCTATCTCAAAGCCCACACACCTGTGCCAAACCAGTGTGGCTCAGTGGTTGAGCGTCAACCTATGAACAAGAAGGTCACAGTTTGATTCCTGGTCAGGGCACATGCCCAGGTTGCAGGCTAGATCCTCAGTGTGGGACTTGTAGGAGGCAGCCAATCAGTGAGTCTCATCATTGATGTTTCTCTCTCCCTCTCCCTTTCTCTCTCCCTCTCCCTTTCTCTCTGAAAGCCCACACACCTCAGAATCCCATATGTGAAACAGTCTCAACTATTTTGCCCGCTTGCTCACTCACCTCCTTCATACCTCCTTTGCAATGAGGTCTTGTTTGGTTACCCTATCTAAAAATTGCAATCTGCACCCCACCCTCCAACTCCCACATTCTCTACTTCCTGCTTGCTCTA
The DNA here is from genome assembly GCF_014108245.1 of Pipistrellus kuhlii. Classification (NCBI taxonomy): domain Eukaryota; kingdom Metazoa; phylum Chordata; class Mammalia; order Chiroptera; family Vespertilionidae; genus Pipistrellus; species Pipistrellus kuhlii. The sequence goes on along the minus strand of NW_023425551.1, from coordinate 66,317,563 downwards.
TTTACTCCTCAAAAGTTACAAGCATCTTATCTGGTCCTCTTATTGTCTACAGAGTATAAGTCCACAAGGACAGGGAGTTCTGTCTGTCTCCTTCACTTGGGATCTTAGACCTACAACATGCCTGTCCATGTCTGCAGTGACAAAGTCATTGTTCAATAACTATTTGTTGAATCAATTCGTGAATAATCCACAATGGAACTTACCAGGGGAAGGGTCTGGAATAGGTGCCAAGTGTACCCTCTGCACAGCAGAACCAACTTCTTTTTTCAGGAAGGAAGGGATATAGTTTCCAGTCAGTCCACTAGAACTTGTAGAGCCGGAACCAACTGATTTGCAAAACAAAAGTTCATTAATACAAAGTCACGTGTATTAAAGGGAAGTAGTACAGAACAATAAAGAATTAGGTTTTTATTTTTGGAGGGGGAAGAATTATGATAAAAACATATTCTGATCAGAGCATTCCAACACACCACACTGTCAGAAAGGTGGGGTTAAGGGGAGGTTATGCTCCTGTAGCCCACCCCCAAATGGAGGATGGTTGGTTTGTATGAGAAAAGGGAGATTTGGAATTTTCTTTCTCTTAGTATAATCAGTTTGGCCTGTTCTGAAACAGCTTTTTCCACTGCATAATAATATAAAACAGTTATCATTGCATGTCAGTATATGCAAATTCTACAATTCAGCTAAACCATAATACACTTGACTACTCTTTTATTCATCAATACATGGGTTATGTTAATTATTTAGCTATTATAAGTAGTTCTATATTAAGTATTCTTGTCTGTAATCAGAACAATTAACCATTATTAAAATATATTAAATACATTCACATATGATGCCATTTCCATCTTTAGAATGCTTTAAGGGCCAGAACTATAGCTACTCATCTTAGTATTCTAGGATGTTAGTGGAATGCCTGACATATAGCAAGTAATCAATATATATTGGATGGGGGAATGAATATCTATAAGTCTTACTATGAAGGCATAAACTTATATATGGAAAGATGAAGAATGTTATTATGGCTGTTGTACAATGGAAGTCCTAGCCATTAAGGAAAGAGTTACTGGGTAGTAGAACTGCTCTATGTCTTCCCAGCACAGAGCATCCTTGCTCAGAGCAGGGCAGGAACCATGCCTGTCTGAGGAGCTGTGTTGGTCAGCTGGAGCAGATTTTGCATTTTTGGTGAATAGACAGATATGAAGAAAAAGGAGAAGAGAACTTGGATAGATAGTCACAAAAGGGAAAAAAATGTAGTCAATAAACGCAAGATGCTCAACCTCATTATTGAACAAGACATGCAAATGTAAGCCACAATAAATGCTATTTCACACTCATCACATTAGCACAAATTTTAGTCCAGACAGTACCAAGTGGCATCAAGGATGCAGCACAACTCCCACACCCTGCTGGAGAGCAATCTGGAAATATCGGCAAAGTCGAAGATGAGCACACCCTTTAACCTCGCATGTTCATGGCACACCCAGAGAAACCCCACACAGGTGCACAGCAAGGCCCAATTCAGCACACTTTCTAACAGCAAAAACCATACACAACTCACATGTTCATCAAGAAGAGAAGGGATAAGTAAATATGGTCTAGTAGAAGTAATAAATGATGGTATTGTATGGTTATATATATTATATATGTAATATGATATATAACATACATTCTATATATGTGTATACATAATATAATTATTAAAATGAGTGAATTGGAGATCAAGGATGATGGGCATATGAATTTTAAAACACGTAAAACCATACTATGTGTTCCATGTATTGATATGTTTAAAAGCATAGAAATAGTAAATACCCAAATCAGGCAGGTGTAGGGTTAGGGAGAGGGAGGAAAGGCCTAGACATGGGCTTATCATCTATTAGCCAAGTTTTGACTTTGTAAGCCCTCAGCGGGTATGTGGGTGTTGATATATTGTTTGTATTCCTTGAAATAAATGCCCATGTAATGGATAAAGGCAGGAGAAGTGAAGCCCAGATGTGTCCTTGGAATGAGGAGGGGGAGCAGCACAGAGCAGGGCTGCCGTGTGAGGGACCACCATGTGGGAAACTGGCCGGCTGGGAACAGGGTTAGTCAGCCTGCACAGCTTAGAAAAAGTCATTTTCTTATTTACGAAGAGTGGATGGGCCAAACTGTCCTTCAACAGGAAGTCTCGATGGCCTGGCAGGGGCTGGGTAATCAAGCAGAGGGGACAAGATGGAGCTGACTTCTGAGGTCATGCACCATAGAGGGTCAGACTCTGTCAAGTTTTTTACTGTTTTTCCCAGGAGCCAAGAACAACTATGCTTTTCTCACCAGATACTCCTGGAGGTAGAGCTGTGGAGCAGGCTGAGTCCCCAGGGCCTGCTGCTGAGAGAGAGGAGCACAGGCCAGAAAAGAGGCCCGGGGTTGGTGTAGCAGAAAGGCCCGTGGTCCCACAATGGGTACCCTCGTCTCCGTTCCCTCTCTGCCACACCCAGAGAATTTGCTTCTCGCCATTTAGGAGTCAATAACTATTACTCACCTGAATTTATCTTGCTGATTACTGACACTGTCCCTGAAGACTTCCCTGACAAACCGGAACTAGACCACGGGTTCGATGGAATGTAGTCCTTGCCCGGCGTCGGGAGGATGCCATTCCTTATATTTATGCCTAACAGGGAAGAAATGTGTTTTAAAGGCAAAATATGCACCAGACTTCAGAGATAAGACTAATGCAGAACTCAGTTTGTCTGAAAGTTTCTATGGCTCAAAAATCTAAGCAAAAATTGACTGTGAAAACGAAAGACGCTGTCTTTGGGTTGAGTATGTTGCCTCCCTGGCACATGGCCTGAGAGAAGTGTCTGAAACTTCTACTACCAACCGCTCTGTCCCAGGGCCTATGTTTTGATGCCCTCTGGTGCTGTCCTGGGCTTTAGTGCTCCTGGACATTCCTACTTGTCCCCTTCACAGACCACCGCCTTTCTATCATCTAAGTTTCTCTCCACCCCCTCCAAAGTCCCAACCTCTGTAGCTCTTCCTCCTCTTTCTGCCTCTGTCTCCCAAGTTCCAACTTCTTACCTGACCTAGACCACTTCGCCATCCCATACTGATGGCTCCAGTGTATACCAACAGCCCTCATCGACTCCCTAATGTCCAAGGTTGCCTTGACCTTAACCTCAAGCCAAAGTACTTTCCCTCTAGATGCCTTCAACCCCACTTGTGTCAGGCACTGCAGGTTTCGGGGAGGTGGGATGTAGGGGGGGAAGAGAGATCTCAGGCATGCTGCTTGGCTCTTATCAGTTCCTCCCTCCCTGGGGGCTGGGCCCAGTATCCGCTACCAAATTTTGTATCTTAGGCAACTATAAAAACTAAAAATATGAGGCCTGAGCTCCAGCAAATATTTTTACAATGTTCCCACCAGTTCTGAAGAGAAGCCCCAAGTGCCCTCCAAAACAGAATCTCTGTGAACATGGGATTCCAGGGAAATGGTTTCTTTATCGATGGTCAGAGAAAAGGGATTGCTTCTATTACCCGGCAGGTATCGGGAGTGCTTCAAGTAGTGCTGCTTGGCAGAGGATCTCAGGGTCGGCGTGTCTCGCCTCTGATACGAAGTCTGGGTGGGGGCGCTGTTTCCTGTCCCCATGGGCTCAGAGGGCTTCAGGTCCAAAACACTCTCAAATCTGAATTGAGAGAGAGAATGTGGCTCAGGTCACGCTCGTGAGGAAGCATCGTCAGGTGGGTGAAGGGCCCTCCCAAATCCCAGATCCAGTCCGTCCACAGACAGAAGCACACACTTGCCTGCAGAGAGTCTCGTCGCTCTGTCTCTTCTTGTTTTTCAGGTCAATCCTGGTGAGGGATGGACTGAACTCCAAGTCATCCAAGTCAGCCCAGTCATCGGAATCCTTTGTCAACCTGGAAACAAGACCCCACCTTCTCCTACTCTTTGGCTTGATCTCACCGTTCTTGTGCTCCAGCCCAGCAAGGATTTTCTGGGTTCACAAGGAGAGGGGGGGAAAGCGATACTTGGCATTAATAGAGCTCACCCAGGGATATTCCCCATTCCAAACTTTCTTGGTCATAAAAAGGAGGATCCTGGGGCATAGCATTCCCTAATATGCACTGCTCATCAGAAAGGGCAACCGAGGCGGCGCATACCCAGACCCTTGTCTCTTGTCTACCCTTCACTGATGACATCGGTGTTCATCCTATGGAGACACGAGTCGTATAGGAAAAAGGACTTTAAAAAAGAAAATTAAGGGACTTCTCCCATAGTAGGAAGATGGCTGGATTCTCATTCAGGCCTAGTCTCAAACAGTTAACGTGATTTATAGTGTTATAAATAAAGATGTAAGAATATAGTGTTATCATTTGATTAAATCTAACACCTGTTGATTCCTTTTGACCCCCAGCCCAAGAGAAGAAGAAAGATCTGGGCTCAATTAACAGCCCAGAGCCATTGGTGGGATTCATGGGAATAACAACCTAAAAATATTCATATGGCACTTGGTGACTTTCAAAACACCTGCACAGTCCATCCAGCTTGGCTCAATGGTTTAGCATTGACCTATTAACCAGGAGGTCATGATTCGATTCCCGATCAGGGCACATGACCAGGTTTTGGGCTCAATCCCCAGTGTGGGGTACGCAGGAGGCAGCTGATCAATGATTCCCTCTCATCATTGATGTTTTTATCTCTCTCTCCTTCTCCTTTCCTCTCTGAAATAAATAAAAATATATTTTTTAAAAACCCAAAACAAAACAAAAAACAGGTGTACAAGCATCAGGAACTTTGATCCTCATGAACAGCCTTGTCCGATGGGCAAGACAGATGTAATGATTTTCTGTTACAGATGAGGAAACTGAGTCCACAGGGATCAGCATCAATAACTAATATTTATTAAGTTCTTCTTAGGTGCCAGGTATTAGTTTAAATTCTTTCAAGCATCAACTAATTTAGTGCTCAAAAGAATTCTGTCAGGCAGGTGTTATTATTTCTATTTACGGAGAGGAAACGAGGAGCAGAGAGCCTGGGTCATGTGCACAGGGCCATCGAGCTGTGAAATAGGAGAGACGGGACTTGAGACCTTGGCAATCTGGTGGCAGCGCCCAGCGCTCACCCACCACAGCGCCGTGATTATCAGGCAGAGCCAGAATTTGAACTTGGCCCTTTAACGCTACGGCCAAAGCTCTTTTCACATGTCCATGATGTTAGAAAGATAAATTCATTACAGTTAGACTCTAATCTAATCTAATCTATATGCTGAAAAGGAAAACAGGCCACACAGTAAGTGAGGTACTAGTAGAAGAAGAACAGACCAGACAGGGGGCTCACTAGTGAATTTCGCCGCTTACCGCTGGAGGATTCTTGACGTGGAGGGATGGAAAGAGTAAGGGGTTTGGCTTGTCCTCCGGCAAGTGGCTCGGGTGATCTGTCCTGGGCGCCTCTGCTTTGTAGGGGTACATGAGGTGCTGAGGGGGCTGGCTGGCTTGATGCTGTCTCGAAGAAATCCTCGTGTGTGGCTTGGTCGGGGGCTGGGCAGGAGGGACTGGCTTCATGTGAGGCGGTAGGCCTGCCTTTTCCAGGATGTCCTTCTGTGGTTTTCCGGGATCCTGAAGGCTCTGTATGGTGCTGCCCAGGGGATGCCTAATGTGGAAGTAAGGATATCGAAGCGCCTGGAACGACACATATGGCTGCTTCAGGAGAAAAGTCTAGTGGGCAGGTTAGCACCATCAACTCACAGGGCTACATTCCACTGACCAGTTTACTGCAATTTCTTAGCCCAAACCAACTACAGGGTGGGGCAAAAGTAGGTGTATAGTTGTTTGCATGGAAAATAATATAATAATTAATAAATAAATAGAAAAGAATAAATCTGTATTTTTTTGTACTCATAAACCTGCTTGCCAGCACCTTGAATCTGTAACACCCCTTGTGATTTTTCTTATCTGAAGTATTATCGAATGTATGAACATAAAATTACCTCACTAAAGCAGCCAGTTACATTGCTATGACCTTTGCTACTTCTGAAAAGTATTCTGGCTCAACACAGCTCATAGCTTTGTAACTTATTATTTGCTATATGTCTTAAATATAATACTTCACTTTTCTAACCCATTTCCTCATTCCAAAGCAACTGTGTTGTTTAAACCTTGACTATTTTAACTTTATAAGTTTCAAACTATTTTAAGTTCTTATATATAACTAGAGGCCCGGTACATGAAATTCATTTGGGGGACAGGGTCCCTCAGCCTAGCCTGCACCCTCTCTAATCCGGGACCCCTTGAGTGATGTCCCGTGGGGTCAGCCCTAAACCAGCAGTCGGACATCCCTCTCGCAATCCGGGACCGCTGGCTCCTAACTGCTCCTGCCTTCCTGATTGCCCCTAACCTCCTCTGCCTGCCAGCCTGATGACCCTAACTGCTCCCCTGCTGGCCTGATCGCCCCTAACTGCTCCATTGCCAGTCAGATTGCCTCTAACCACCTCTGTCTCGGTCTCTGCCACTGAGGCTTTGTCTGGAAGAACATCTGGAAGGTCATTTGGTCTGATTAACATATTACGCTTTTATTAGTATAAATACACCAACAGTGGTATTCTATACTATTTTTGTTTTTTGTTTTTTTACCAAATTAAGTACTTCCTATGAGGTTATAGGACTTATTCAGAGTTAGATATGAACTTCATAAGAAATGCATCACACAGAAGAAGATGGAAGAAAACCTGACTAGCTGTTGGCCGTTTCTTGGGATCCCACTGAAGCAGGTCTCTCAGGAGCTGAATTGCTTCGCTGCTAGCATTGGGAATCAGGGTCTTCAAGTTATTGGGGACGCACTGGGGCCAGTGGAAGTTCATAGCACTTGAAAGTTGGTAGCCTTCCGGCCAGTCGGTCTGAAAAAAGGAAAGATAGAAAATCTTGTTCAGCCACTCTCTGTGACAGGAGTGCATATTCTGGCATGTGTGCCTACAACGGAAAGGCATTCGTATCATGACCACGTCCATATCCATTCTGGTGGCACCATGATGACTGACACACAGGAGGATTCTAATGGGGAGACCAGAAAGTACGTGAAGTCTGAGAAAGCGTAGAAAAAGACACTGGTTTTGCCACCAACCTGCTTTATAACCTTAACACAAGAGAGCACGTCTCTTGAGATTTGGAGGTTGAACCAAATTAGTATTTTCCCAATTGTGTTCCACGAGACAGAGGATTTAGAAACTGCTACCGTAGTGAGATATTTTTGGGGGGTGGGGGAATAAAACAAAACACCTGTCCCCAGTTAAATAAATTTATCAAAACCTACATGTCCCCATCTTGATGAAGTCTAGCGGTAAAGAAAGCAATCCCATGCAATCTCAAGTTCCCCACTTTTTCACCCATGATACCCATGACTAAATGCTGAAGAGCATGATGGGAAAGAATGAACAAATGATTTTTAAGGTCCCTTCTAATCCAACACTCCACTATTTTACAAGACACATTCTGGTGTAATTGCTTTTTGCTTTTTTTTTTTTTTTTTTTTAAGCAAAGTGACATTATGTATTGCTCATGTCATTCATTCACTAAGATAATTACTGAGTGCCTGCTATAGGTGTAGCAGTGGGTATCCAAAAATAATCTGATATAAATGCTGCCCTTACGGAAATTACTGTCCACAGGAGAAAATAAGATATTTATTTAAAAGCAGTAATACAGAATAAAAAGTAAAGAGGACCACGAGAGGTACAGATACTGTTATCCTAAGGAGGAGAGACTCTGGCAGGAGACTCTGCAAACCTTGTTGAGGTGCCATCAGTGATTCATTCAAATGATGTAGTCATTTCTTTTGAGGGACTGATTTGTACCAGCAATGATGCTGGCTATGACCCAGAAAAAGGAACACAAATAGCCCTAACCGGGTTGGCTCAGTGGATAGAGCGTCAACCTGCAGACTGAAAGGTCCCAGGTTCGATTCCAGTACCTTGGTTTCGGGCACATCCCCGGTGGGGGTGTTCAAGAGGCAGCTGATCAATGATTCTCTCGCATCAATGTTTCTAGCTCTCTATCCCTCTCTCTTCCACTCTGTAAAAAATCAATAAAATATATTTTAAAAAAGAAAGAAAGAAAGAAAGAAAGAAAGAAAGAAAGAAAGAAAGAAAGAAAGAAAGAAACACAAATAAACACAAGATAAATCCTTGACCTGGATGAGTGTAACGCCCAGGAAACAGATATGGACACAGATGATTATAATAATAACACAGACCACAGTGGAAGGCGGAGAGGAGAAACAGTGAGGAGAAAGATTGCGAGGACTTGGAAAAACAGCAGATGGGGTCACGGGCAACACCTCAGTTGGGCAGAGTGTGCATATGCAGAGCACGATAGTGCGGAGATTCTGGGGTGCATGGTGTGGGGGTACAGGTATGAGGTGGGGAAAGAGAATGACAGTTAAGGTGATAGGAGCCAGCAGCAAATATTTTTAGGAGCAGACGCCAGTACCAGAGCTGTTCTTCAAGAAGGTGAACTGGCTGCAGACTGAAAGATTAGCTGGAAGGAAAAAGACCTGAAGGCAGAACGATTGATACCCTCATTCAGGGACGGCAAGCACGGCCCAGTCTGTAATGGGGCCAGTGGACTCCAAGGATGAGAGCCGTCTGAGACTGTGCAGCGACAGTCAACAGGATGTAAGGACCCACTACTTAGGTGAGGGGATGAGGAGTAAGGGAGAGAGAGAGAGTAAAACTGACACTCAGTCCCAAGGCTGGGGCTCTGGGACTATGATGGGACCACAGACAAAAATGGAGAATGAAAGCAAGAAGCCAGTGGGGGTAAATGAAAAACAATCTGGTGCACCTTAAACCTATACAACACTGTGTCCATTGTATCTCAGTAAAATGGAAAGAAAAAATTGCAGTATGTTTGTGTTCTTTGGAAGAAGTTTAAAAAAGCAAACTGGCCAAAATCGGTTTGGCTCAGTGGATAGAGCGTCAGCCTGTGGACTCAAGGGTCCCGGGTTTTATTCCGATCAAGGGCATGTACATCCCCGGTGGGGGGGGGGGGGGGGGTGCAGGAAGCAGCTGGTTGATGTTTCTCTCTCATCAATGTTTCTAGCTCTCTATTCCTCTCTGTTAAAGAATCAATAAAATATATTTTAATAAATAAATAAATAAAAATTAAAAAGCAAACTGTCAGATGTGTTGAGTCAGAGGTGATGGGGAGGGTGTCAGGAGACCTCTCACAGAGAGATGTAACTATGTGAATGGAGTTACAAAGGGAGGTGAGGGCTACAGATTGCCTTTAGGAGACTTCTGAGTAGCTCCTAAGTGCGTGGCCATGAGAACAGAGAAAGGCTACAAGGGAGGTGTGGTGCCCTGGAGAGGAGAGGAGAGGGAGACAGGACAAATGTCTTCTACTTAAGAGCAGAAGGTAGGCACTAGCTGGTTTGGCTCAGTGTATTGAGCATTGGCCTGTGGACTGAGAGGTTTGATTCTGGTCAAGGGTATATGCTGGGGTTGTGGGCTCCAGCCCCAGTAGGGGGCATGCAGGAGGCAGCTGATCAATGATTCTCTTTCATCATTGATGTTTCTCTCTCTCTCTCTCCCTCCCTTCCTCTCTGAAATCAATAAAAATGGAATCTCAGAGGGAAGACAGCGGCAGGTGTGTGGGTAGAAAGTTATCAACCAAGAACCTTATACTAGTATGCATTTATGCATGGCCCATGGATACAGACAATGGGGCAGTGAGGTCCTGGGGTGGGGTGAGGTGGGGGGCAAGGGGGAGCGGGGGGAGCCTGGAGGGGGTCAATGAGGGGAAAAAGGAGATATATGTAATATGTTCAACAATAAAGAATTATTTTTTAAAATAATTTAAAAATTGAAATGAATAAAAAGAGAAAGTAGAAGGAGGGAGCCAGGGCCAGGTCTGAGAGGTGGGCGTGTCTGAGTGCATGGGCATGTATGGAATATTGCTGAGGCCAAAAGAAAGATTCCAGAAGGAGCAGATAGTCATGGCTCAGCGGAGGCCAGGGAGCCTGGGGAGCCAGCTTACCTTTTTCGGGGTCCCCAGGACTTGGCAAATTTTGAAGATTGTGTCGATCTCACTGGCCCCGGGGAAGAGTGGCCTGAGCGTGTACACCTCGGCCATGATGCAGCCCACGGCCCAGATGTCAATGGGGGAGCTGTAGTTGGTGGACCTCAGGAGCACTTCGGGGGCCCTGTACCTGGAGGGACAAAGGGGCACTGCCTGTTACTGCCTCCACTGGTTGGAGCAAGTTAAGTACATCATCAACGAGCAGTGAGAAGGCTTCCACATTCCGGTTATCTGTGGGGCTCAGGGTGGTACATCAGGCGTGGAGATTAGCAGCTGATGTGGCTGCTGTAGAGAGCAATGCCTTAGGGTCATTTCTATTGTGCCTGTCACTACAGGACTCCTCTCGGCAGCCTCTTTGGGAAATGCAGAGTGAGAATAAAAGCGAGGAAGAGAGAGAGAAGGGAAGGGAAGGGAAAGAGAAGGGAGGAAGGGGAGAAATGGAGAAGGGAGGGGAGGGGAGAGAATGTATCGATAAAACATTGTCTGTAGGCTACTTCTTGCTCATGGCCAACTACTTAAAGCAAATTCTTAGGGTCTGGAAGTTTTAATGATAGCGGTTATTCAGATAGGTCTTTGGAGAATCTTTTACACAACTCTTTTGTAAATGGTCTTTAAGAAGGTCTATAAAATATGATTCATATTATGGAGAAGCATAATGGACTTCCTTTAAAAATTATTTACAGCACAAGCTTTTAAGCCTTGCACAATGCCAACATATTTACCCATATGTTTTAAACTGCACTGTTTCTCCTAGTGAAAAGTTGATGTTTGGGACATGAATATGATGACATATTTTCAAAGAAATGTAAACAAATACTTTTGAAGAAAATGGCATTCACCATCTGGTAGATACGTAATCTGTGTAGGGAGGTCTGGATCGGATTTCCCGGGCCAATCCAAAGTCTGCGATTTTCACCAGATCTGGTCCCATGCAGAGCAGATTCTCAGGCTTTAAGTCCCGATGGAAGAAGCCTGAGAGAAAACAGAAGGAGTCCAAATGCAAGCTGGCCTCTGTGTATACTCTTCCCAGCTGTATCGCTCTTTTCATAACTGCCATAATTTAAATTATAATTCAGGTATGACACTGGAGGCTCTATACATCCATCCCACTGATAAGAGTCCTTCAGACCTCTCAAAGGATTTCATTCATTTCCCTTTGATGAATTCAAGATGTAAAATTATTCCTAAGTTGATCATCAATCATACTTTTTTCTCCAAGAGAGAAAACTTATTCTAAATCATCAAAAAACTTTATGTATGCAATTTATACTTCTATAAATCTGACAAGAATGAGACATAAAAAAGAAATCTTCAAGGAGTTCTTCCCTAGTTTCTGAATCCGATTCTCATTTTATTCCTTGTTTTCTTATTTTTAAAAAAGCCTTAATAGCTGCATAATATCATTAGTTGGATAAATTATCTCTGGCACACCAGTTCTTCTATTTGAGCACTTAAGCTGTCTTTTCATTTTTCACTATTATAAATAAAAGTTGAATATAAAAAATAAAAATAAATAAGTAAAATATCAAAACTCAATTATGGACTGAGATAACTTTGCAAAAAGAAATTGTCATTCAAGGAAACTGTCATTTCAAAAGATGAGTCTTACTAAGAGTTTATACCACAAGCAGAAACACAATTACAATTTTTTTTTTCAAGAAACAAGGGATTTATGAATAGGACTTACACATTGCTGAGATTCTGTTGTCACAGATGTTTAAGTATTAACTAGTACTTTGCCTAATGAAGAAGTACAAGTGCAGTTCATATCTTGAAAGGCAAAGTTAACTGATCAAATGGGAAGCCGGCCTCAGCTTTAGCAAAGCCTTGGGGGTACATGCAGCAGACACTCTACATGCCAACCTTCCAGGCGCACTCAGACACCACTGATCAGCAGTATATGCCTCTGAAAACCCAGAACCCCCCACTTACAGAGAGCATTGCTGACAGACATCTTAATCTCAAACTGGAAAATACAATATATATTCCATTGCTTCATTCTTTTTCCTAACATTGTACCAACATATACCTAATGGCCTTCCTTAAGATTCCTAACCAAATTAAGAGTAAATGAAACCTAAATTACAGGAAGAACCAAACTTGAGGCTGATTCAAATTCAAACAGTAATTCAGTGTTAGTCAAAAATGGCCTTTAAAATGAAAGAAAGGATTTCAGATGTGGGCAAATTTGGATGGTTTCTGCTCAGCCTAATTAAATAAAGATGATCAGCGCCCACCAGAGTGGGCGAGGTCTGTTCTGAGCCTGAGTCACTGTGTTTGGACCCTCTGTTCCTCAGAGCACCATCCAGTTCCCAGAAGGCCTGCTCCCATCTTGGAATTGACTTAAGAACGTGAAAATGCACAAGCAGTTATTAGAGAGTGACCTTTTATGAGTGCATCTAAGATGACTCCCGTGGCCCCTGAAGATATATGAACCATGAGACCATGGTCTCTCTTCCTAAAAACTCAGAGAATTAGCCGAAACCAGTTTGGCTCAGTGGATAGACCGTCGGCCTGCGGACTGAAAGGTCCCGGGTTCGATTCAGGTCAAGGGCATGTACCTTGGTTGCGGGCACATCCCCAGTAGGGGGTGTGCAAGAGGCAGCTGATGATTCTCTCTCATGGATGTTTCTAACTCTCTATCCCTCTCTCTTCCTCTCTGTAAAAAATCAATTAAAAAAATATAAAAATAAAATAAAATATATATATTAAAAAACAAAAAACTCAGAAAATTAAAACCATATCAATGAGCTCTGGCCAGCACGCTCACTGGTTAGAGCATAGGCTCATGCACTGAAGGGTCAAGGGTTCGATTCCCGCCCAAGTGGGGGCGCATGTGGGAAGTAACCAATAAATGTGTCTTGCTCACATTGATGTTTCTCTCTCTCCCTCTACCCTTTCCCTTCCACTCTCTCTAAAAGTCAATGCAAAAAATATACTCGGGTAAAGATTAACAACAAAACCTAAACACTTCAATGAGAAAAGAAATGGTAGACATTGTTTCTGACTGAACAGATGGGAAAGGTGAGTCATGGTGGGTGGGTGAATCAATCACAATCCTCCCAAGAAAGGTGCCACAGCTGTTATACTACAGAGCTCCACTCTGTCCCTCTCAACCCACACAGCTAATCTAGGCTTGTGGTTCTGGTCTTCTCAGGTCCAGATGAACGCTGCTTCTCCTTTTAACTCCCCCTATCTCCTCTTGTTGGGCTAAATTACTATTTCTAAACTTTCGTGGCATTTATGAATCACTTGTTCTCCAGCCCCCAAGGGCCACTGCCACCACCTATAACACCCACCTCAACACACTCGCATCTTCTCCCGCACATCCCACCACATCCACCTGTGCTCAGACAAAAAAATTCCCGCACTCCTTGCTTCCATGCTGGTCATGCTCCTGTAAACACGCACTGTCTCCTTCCACCAGTCCAGCTTTATCCTCTCCCTCTTTACTCCTACTTCCACAAAGAGCATGTGCACTAATGAAATGAAAAGAGTGAATATCCTGGTTCCCCATATGTCCCCCTAAGCAGCTTTCTTTTCTATGGATCATACTTCAGGCCCCAAATAAATAATCAGAGGGAAAATGACTAGGGGAAAAAAATTAATTGCAAACAGACCCTTAAAATTGGCTGGTGAAAACTGTATCTGTCAGTTGACATATGTTGTCTGTTGTTGACATATGTATACTGTATTTGAGAATAAGCCTTTATAACTAGGAACTAGGAACATGTCTGTAGAATCTAGCCCTCTCTTTATTACTGAATAATGGCAAGAGCTATTATTAGCTCTATGCCCAGGCGTTCTATTCCTTGGTAATTAAAAGTATAAGGCCCTCCTGTCGTGGACATTTATTTTTCATCTTTATTTTAACAGAGCATTACCACATGAGAGGCAATCCTGCATAGTGGTAAATTGTGCAGATCACTCAGATTGCCCTATTTCAAGTCCCAATTCTGTTCACTGGCTGGCAAATCACGTAACCTCTCTATGCCTCACTTCCCCCATCTGTAAAATGGGAGAATAACAACATCTACCTGTGGGGTTGTTTTGCAGGATTCAATGTGTTAACATTTGCACAGCTTTTAGAGCAGCACTTAGCACGTCAGCACCTTGCAAGAACTTGTTGGTATTAGTAGTATGAATCCTGTCATTTTCTCTTCCCAGCAAATTGGTAAAGTGAGAGGGCAGACATGGCTCCATGTCTGTAGATGTAACAAATTAAGGCTGTGAGGCTAGGGATGTGCCCCATCACCCATGAGGAGGTGGTGCTAGCTCTGCTCTGACTCCTGGCTGGGTCCACGCCCGGCAGATGCGTGCTTTGGGACTTGTAACAAGAGTCCGATTCACAATGCAAACTCTTAGAGCTGGGTCACTCAGGGGTCATGCAACAGCAAAGTGCTGTTAAGAGAACCCTTCCTGTTCAAAACTGTTAGGCTTTCATAATTCAGGATCAGCCCTTCAATCTAATTTGAGGGTGCCCTACGCCAATCGAGTAACAGAGGAATTTCCTCTTTCATCCTGGCAGAAAATTTGTTGTGCTTGCTTTTCATTAAGAACCCTGGGGCAAGGAAACCATGAAGCCACAAAGAAGGCTTTCTCCCCTCTGCCACATCCTGTTAATGATGATCCTGATACGAACGTAGGGAAACAACCAGAGAATACTTAAACACTACGAATTCATGCAGCACACCTTCCTGGGACAGGAGGTGTAATTTCACAGATGTTACCGAGTTGAAACCTACTATGTTTTTATAAAGAAGGCCATGAGGCCAGCCACACACAGAAAGGCCAAGGGTGGGCTCAAGGTCAGGCACAGGAAGACAGTTGTGAAAACACAGAAGCAGAAAGCCACTTCTTGGGGCAAAACATTGCTCTCAAGCCAGCTGTGCATTTCTGATGACGGGCATGGACGAGCATAACCTGAATATTTGCAAGGGCAGGTGAAGGAAGAAACACAGTGTGCATTAGTGTTTTAATTTCTGCAAAGTGCATGTGCTTTGGCACTGCTCAGTCGGCCCCAAGCAGGATGGTGTCTTCATTCTCTGGGGAAAGGCCTCGGTGACATGGACTATGGCCATAGCAACTGACTACCCACAGGGCACCTCTCCCCTCTCAGAGGAGTCTGCTCCCCAGGGACAAAACGTGCCTTCTCACACTGAGAATGAGCAATAGGAGCCTGAGACTCACTGTGAAGTGCTTTAGGTGATTTTTCTTTCCAATACTGGAGAAAAGAAATAATATGGAGTTACAGGTGCACTTAACCAAAGTCAAGCTGATTCCATCTACATACCATTAAAACGTTTCCAGAAATCATATATCAATGAAAATGAGGTAGGACCTGTAAAGTTAATATCCACCTACAATTATTGTCACTATTTTCTTAGCCTCTTACTCTCTTGTTCGCTGGGAAGATAAGTTTGTCTAGTGAAGCGTGGCCAATGGGCACAGGTATTGAGCTGATCTCTGCTCTTCCACTTCATTGCAGACCTGGGATAGGTCTGTAAAGCTCTCTAGACCTCTTTGGAAGGAACAGATACCAGCTATCCTTTCTACCTGAGAAATTGGCATGGAAATACATAAAGTGACAGATGAAAAGTTAATAAGTTATACCTAGAACTGGGCATTTAACAGCTGGGGAAAGTGTCAAGAAACTCTGGTCATAGCAACAGTGCTGGGGTTATAAAATAAAGGTGGTTTGACCTTCTCAATAAGCCCAGCTTCTCATACAAAATCCGATTTCAAACCCCAATTCTGTGTACTGGCTGGCAATGATTTAACCTCTCTGAGCCTCACTTTCCTCATCTGTAAAATGGGATAATAACAGCATCTACCTCGTAGGGTTATTTTGCAGAATTCAATGTGCTAATATTTGCAAAACTTTGTGCATTGGGAATTGTAACAAGTCTAAGGTGTGTAAGCAAAACTGATAGTGTGGAGTTCCAAAGAACTGCTTTGACACAATAGTATATGGATGCTAGATTATTAGATATGTATATATGTAGATCTGTGTTGTGTGTGTGTGTAGATACATGCACATGTGGGTATGTGTACGCAATGTATGATGTGTATGCAATGTATGAGAGTATGTGCATGCATTCATTTGATGGGTTAGAGAGAGAACTGGATAAAAGGCTACATGCTCTTTTTTGGAAATATATGAGTCTCATAAAAACAGCAAAAGAAGAGAAAGCTAAAGAATTTAACTTTCTTTTAGGTCCCCACTCAGTTGCCAGCTCTGAGCAAGGAGCCCAAGCAACCGAGATGCCATCACTGGTCCCGATTTGAAGACATTCTGGTTGGCCTTTCTCTTTTGAGAATCTCTTTGATTTCTTATCATTTCTTTTTCCTGTGCTCTTAAATCTAGTAAGTGACTCTTTCCCCCATTTGTCCCTAATGCCTTACTATAAATGTTTCGTGTTTTGCAAATTAATACTATGCCTTGTGAATTCTGGTGAATACAGGCTGACGTGCTAGTGCTATCAATGTCAGCAGAATCAGACACACCTTTTACTAAAAACTTTTTACTAGAACTAGTTCACAATTTGACTCAGTCTTGCAATTACTCACTGGTTACTCAGCATGTGCATGAGGCTGACAAGAATTTGTACAGATAGCCTGACTGTTGTTTGTGCATCATTTAGTCTCTAACTGTAAGTGGCTACTTAGGGGTTAAAGAACACCCTGGGAACAATCCCTGATGGATGGTGGCACGAGGTCTTTTCTGCTCACTACCAATCTGTGTCAAATCTGAACTGACTGTATTATCAAAGGGTTTCCACCCAGTTTCCTTACTAGGAAATTCATTTGTTGAATTTCTCTCTGGGCAAGATCAGCTGCTTAGCCCATCTGCCTATATATTAAAGTGACCTCAAATGATCTCCTGCAGCATCTCCTGGCTCTACTGGTGCATGTGTCCACCCCACTGCTCTGTGTTCTCAAGGAGGTATCGATTCATCCTAGGTGGGCCGCGTGCAGCTAGTAACAAAGACTAGTAATGCCCCAGATACTTGCTGGAAAATATAACCTCAAATTCATTATCTTTCAAAAGCTCAGCCAAGAAGAACAAAAGTGAGAGAGGCTTTCCTAAAGAGTATGCAACATCCATTATTCTAAACACTCTCTTTCCTCGGACTAACCAGACCATCCCTAGAGGGAATTATCCTGGGCCTCAATAGAACTGTTTTCTCTGATCAGGTGATGATATAACTGGCCTGTATTGAGGGGGATGTGACATGAGACTTCCCCATGTCACTGTGTTTACCATGAAGTCACATTACATATTATTTCTTCTATAAGGGCACATAAGAGAGCCTCCCTGGTCTTGGTACCAAGAATAGTCTGCTTCTCTTGAGCAAACAGACTGTTTTTTACCTCGGGGAAACCATGTAGCTTGTAATCTGTCATGCTTCACATTTCTCATTGTCAGAAAGCAAGCTCAGAATCAAATCTGTAGCCTGCTCCTTCTACTTAAGTAAGACAGGTCGAGATGCATTTTGTGGATTAACCTTACCCGCTGGCTATAGCTGTACTATAGCTTGCTTGGCCTCTGCTTTTTTCTTTTTTTGCTAATTTTTAATTAATTTAATTTCCCTATGTTGCATAAACCTTGTTAGACTATTTTTGAACCCCTCTGAACAAATTAAAATATAAATACCTTAGGAAAATGAGAAGCCACGGTAAATCAGTGTTAGTGGGTTCAACATAAAGGAAAATGAGAAGCCACGGTAAATCAGTGTTAGTGGGTTCAACATAATATGTGAAATTTCTCTGAATTCTAATCTTGGGTTTCTCATTAATACACCATTTAAGTCAGGAATGATTTTAGATCTATAACTAACAAGCTTAACATTAAAGCCCAAAGAAGAATACACAGACATGAGAAATAATGAGGGATATTCAGAAATCAAGTAATGGAAAATAATGTATTCCAAAATCCACTGTCAACCTCTCAACTCTTCAACCTTCTCCAAGAGTCAATTGCAAGATACACAATGCTTCCTGCACCCACCTGATGACAATACTTCACTGCTATTCAGAAGAACAATAATCCAAATCACCTACCGTGTTTGTGAATAAATGCAAGTCCTTGCAGTATCTGAAACATGATGTTCCTTATATCAGACTCAGGAAACAACTTATTTCTGTATGGAGCAGAGGAAAAAAGTTATAAATCTAGATTTACAAATGAAAATAGGATTCATAGTAAGAACTTGTGAAAACATTTGCTACGTGCTAATTTGACCAGATCCTTTGATAATACAGAGCAAAAACAGCCATTTGCCCATACACACTAAATATATTTAATTATGTTACAAAGAAGCAATGATGAAATATCTTATAATAAACTCCCACCCAACAAAATTCCTGCTAATCCTATATAATAAAGAGCTAATATGCAAATTGACCATCACTTCAACACACAAGATAGCTGCCCTCATGTGGACACAAGATGGCCAACAGGGGAGGGCAGTTGTGGGTGATCTTGCCTGTAGGGGAGGGCAGTTGGGGGCAACCATGCTGGCAAGGGAGGGCAGTTAGAGGCAATCGGGCTGGCAGGGGAGCAGTTAGGTGTCGATCAGGCTGGCAGGGGAGTGGTTAGGGGGTGAACAAGCTGGCAGGCAGAAGCGGTTAGGGGCAATCAGGCAGGTGAGAAGTTGGGAGCCAGCAGTCTTGGATTGTGAGAGGGATGTCTGACTGCCCGTTTAGGCCCACTGAGATTGGGCCTAAATGGGCAGTCAGATATCCCTCAAGTGGTCCCAGATTGAAGAAGGTGCAGGCTGAACTGAGGGACACCCCTCTCCCCCGTACACAAATTTCATGCATCAGGCCTCTAGTGTAACATATAAAAATCTCCTCTCTCAATATAAATTAAGACTTTAAAAAAAATTTAATGGGGAAAATTTCAGGCTTTATGATATGTAGTAGGGAGTAACATTTTCCTCAATGGTTGGGCAAACTACACATCTTCTTTACTATGATTTTCAATAAGGACAATCCTTGTCCGTTGGAATCACTCAGAGGGATTCTGTGAATGGCTTTCATCTGCCACCAAGAAAATGTGCCCAAGAGGTTTTACATGGCTCACGTTTAAAGTTCCTAATTACCATAGCAGGTAAATTTTTTATGAGTCTCCTCTGTCCCGCGCACAAGCCCCTGAGCACTGTGGTGAGAAAGGAATGGAAATGAACCCAGAAGTTTTCGAGGGAGGGCTCAAAGTAAATGAAGCTTTTACACCTTGCAGTTGCTCTGCCCACAGGTCCTTGTGGGAATGGAGAACTGCAGAATGTCTGTTACATGTCTGAGCTCCTTTGGGTGAATAAGCCATTAAAACATGACAATGGCTTCATTGAAACTAGATTCTATGATTCCAGCCCAAGGCCTCCGAAGTAGGAATGGAAGTCTGGCCTCTAACAGGCAGCTTTAATCAGCACAGCCTAAGGATCATGACTGATAAAAATAAAAATAAAAGCAGAAAGAAAACACATCCACTTTGCAATAGCTATTTCTAAGATCACGAAAACCAAATCGTACCTTTCTTTAATGAGCTGGTAGAGATTTTCCTGCATGTACTCAAAGATAAAATAAAGATGATCATTCTCCCGGATAACTTCTTTTAATTTCACTATATTGGCATGGTTGAGCTTCTTTAAAGACTGAAAGGCGAGGAAGAAAAACCAAAAAAGGTTCTATTGTTGAAAAAGAAAAGCAACCCCATGTAGACTTTGAAGAAACACCCAATTCTACCACCACAGAAAGACCACAATTCATATTTTAACAACCATTTCATAAATATGTCAATGAAATCCACAGCAACTTTACATGGAAAAACTATCTTGATTAAAACTGACCGAATGGTAAATGTGTGGCCTTAATGGATATTTCTGGTGCCGCCGGCACCGGGCAGTGGGCCAGGGCTACCTGACGTGTGTTCCCCTCCAGATAACAGAACTCATTCCTGGGAGGTGGAGAGAGGAATCTAATGGAAGATGAGGCTTTGACTGTTCTAGCACAGGCAAGCCTCGTTGTATTGCACTTCACTATATTGTGCTTCACAGATGTTGTGTTGTGTTTTGCTTTTTACAAATTGGAAGGCAAGACCCTCCACCAGCAAACAAGATTACAGCTTGCTTTATTGCGGTGGTCTGGAACTGTATCCTCCATATGTCTGGGCTGTGCACGTATTGGAGAAGGCAGCTGCCTTGCGGCAAGATCCCCAGTTGACAGTCTGCAGACATCATGAACAAGAAATTGTTCAAACAGGGGCCGATAGCCTGATTCTGTCAACTCTCATCTGGTTCACCCATGTCCAGAGGACACAGAGTGCTCCTTACGCGGTGAGTTCTGAAGGAGAGGGCTAAGGAAGTGAAATCTCTTTGGAAAGACTCTGAAGCGATACGGGAGGAATATCTCTGCTTCCAAGAACATCAAAGGCAACACAAGTGAGCCACAAGGAACAAGAGGGTGACTTGGAAAATGCTGCCTGACCTCATTATTCAGCCTTGCGTACATGCAGGTTTCCTCTTCGGGGAACGCACTCGTGAGTATGGCCACGTGTAAACCATTTTTTGCTTGCCTCATTCATTCTGTCAATGGTGAGCAGCGATCCCATTCATGTGTGACAGCCAGAGACACCCAGCTCTGGTGTGCTCACTAGACGATTAGAATTTGATAGACAGGCTCCTTGCAGGAAGCCTTGAGGGGTCACCCTGGCCAGTGGGATGAGCCCTGTCATTCAAAAAGCCACTTCCTCACAGAGAAGGGAGCCCAATAACAACACATTGTAAAGCCCTCTTTTATCTATGCATTTCCTTAAAAGGACATCCCTCTTATAAAACAAGCGCCATGCCTGAAGAGGAGATGTTAGCATGAATATTCAAAGCTGGAAGGACACTCGGAGATAAGGTACCCCAGGGACCAGAGCTTGGGAATGTGCAGGAAGATCAAGTTATTCCAAGCAGCTGGGAAGAGAGGGGGCTCTGGCCAGGGAACAAGAGCAAAGGAAGACTCTCTGGTGCCTCTTCCCGGCCAGGCCAGCTGCAGCCAGCATGCCTCGCTGGCAGGAAATACTCAGCTGTTCGGGCCAAATGGACAGATCCTTCGAGAATGGCCCCACCGGGCGGATGACTTCTGTCAGTTGGGTTGGATTCCTGATTCTCCATGAGTAACAAAAACAAACATTGCCTAACTTGTAAACAGCATTCGCTGGGCTCTTGCAGACCGCAGCCATCGCTCCTGCCTGCTTGCTAACAGTGCCTCCCACACGATGGCTGAGATGTCCAGGGGACGAGCAGCAAATTTGTTCGTAGGAAAATGAAGTAAGTTTTAAAAATTTTTTCAAGAAGAAAATTCTAGGCAAGGAATAGGGTACCTTCTGTTGCTAGCCTGAAGTGCGTTTTGAGCATGAATTACTGGCCCAAGGCTGAGTGGCTCACAGCTCTGGTTTCTAAGAGAGGCTCATGAGCAAGTTAAAGCATGTATTAGTTTAACATAAAAAGAATTAACTTTGTGTGGAGGACTTCATGCGACTCACTTTACAGAGGAATATTTCTGAGAAGAAGGCATCTTACTGTGGCTCAGGAGAGGTCTACAAAGGAGAGGGAGGGGCAGGATAGCTGTATCAACACAGAGAGGCAGATTGAACCCGGGTCCGCAGCCCGAATAGAGACCGTTTGTCCCCATGCATGAAGGTTCCCAACGAGTAACAGAACTACAGTTAAGTGCTCACTTAACATCATCAATAGGTTCTTGGAACAGCAATGGATAGCAGTGTATAACAATGTATAAAAAAAATCAACTGTATCCTAGGCTAATTGATATCAGTGTTCTAAAAAGATATTGAAGGAAAGGGCATTACTTGAGGACCTGCTGTACAATACTCTGGGCCCCAAGGGTATCTGGACGTGCCTGCCCCTTCAGAGGCAAACAATCTAATCCAAAAGAGAGGACAAAATACAGGTAACAAAATTAAGAAGATTGGATTAATGACAGAGACCAGGAACATCAGAGGTGTTTTAAGAAGGAGGACTTATTCAACCTTATTTATAAACTTAATAAAACTTATTTAAAAAGTGGTCAGTGAGTATCCTTCACATGTGACTTTAAGGAATAGTAACACTCAGAGGACTCACTGGGAGGGAAAGGGTGTGTCGGGAGGGAAGCTCTCCCAGGGAAGGGTGTGGGAGCATAGAGTGGCATTCCCTGTGTCTGAGGAATAGGAATGGCCCCGGTTAGGTTCAAAAGGAAGTGTATTGTGAAGACTTTAACTGGAGAAGTGGGCCGGGAGGACACTGCTTGGATGCCAGGTGGATACCCACTGAAACCTTCACACAAACCTGGGTTTAAAACCAAGCTTTGGGGCTTAGAGGTGTGTTTACCTCAAGCCAGTTACTGAGACTGGGTCTCAGCTGTTCTCTTGAGCAATCTCAAGACCCTCACACTTCCCACATCTGGCAGTTGTGGGATGAAGTAAGACACCAAAGGGGCTTCCTGGCCCATCCCAGCCTCTCAATAAATGGTAGATAGTGTATGAGCAGTGGAGATCATTCAGGCAGCAGCACACAGGATGGATAAGACACGGGGAAAGTGGGATCACACAGGCCACCTACAAGGAGCTGTGGTTTCTGGCTGATGTTAATGAGCAGAAGGGAGAGAAAATATGAGCACTGGGGGTTGCAGACGTTCTAGAAAATTCAGGCACTGATATCCACTGAGCAATTGGATATAGGGGTCTGCAGCAGGGATAAGCAACCTGCCTCCAAAGAGACAGAAAGTTAAGTCATTTTAGGCTCCCTAGGTGAGAGGTCTCTGCAACAACTACTCAACATTGCCATTGTAGCATGAAATCAGCCATAAACAATATGCAAACAAACGGGCATGGCTGTGTTCCAACAAAAGGTTACTTACAAAATCAGAATGTGGGCCATGTGTCCTTTCCTGGTCTAATGCATAAGAAACGTTAAAGATATGATGAGACTGCCGAAGCAAGGGAGTTAGCTGAATGACATTACTCAGGAGGAGTGTCAGAGCAAAGAAAAAATTGCTAAGAACGGAAGGCGAGAAATCACCTTATATTTAAGGGGTGGACCCACAGAAGAATTGGTGAAAGGCAAGAAAGAGGTAGGACAGCTAAGCAAAAGCAGAGTCCCATGCCCTGGGAGAGAGGATGTGGTCCACAGCACCTGACCCCTCAGGCAAGAAAGTGCCTGAGAAAATGATCCTGGACTTGGCAATAAGCAGCTTCCATAACAGGGAGGGAAATGCCAGATTCAATTCAGTGGAAAGTCAATGGTAGGTGACAAACGATGGCGTACGGTGTTGTTTGGAAGGAAAGGGGAGGAAGCTCAAGGGAAGAGAGGGCTGAGGCTGATTCGAGAGAATGGCAGGCACATTCAGAGACTGGAGAGAAGGAGCCAGTGAAAAGGAAAAGTTTAAAGAAACGGGAAGGCTCACCATTGCCAAAAAGTGAGCGCAGCCCAAGTGTCCATCAATGGACGAATGGACAAGCAAAATGTGGCATATCCATCCTATGGAATACGATTCAGCCTTTAAAAAGAAGGAAACTATACACATGCTACAGCTAGCTGAGCCTTGAAGACATTTATGCTAAACAAAATAAGCCAGTCACAAAAAGATAAATACGGGCACACATCAGAGATACTGAGGACTTGGGTCTAAACCACCTCAATGAGCGAGTACTGCCATGAAGTGAGTTAGAGGGTCTTGCCTTCAATTTGTACAAAAGGCAACATGTGTGAAGCCCGATCAGTGAAGCACAACAAGACGAGGTCTGCCTGGACTGTATGACTTCACTCACCTGAGGTACTAAGGGCATCAGATTCACAGCGACAGAAGGTAGAGGTCATGGGGAGTTACTGCTGTTTATGCGTACAAAGTTTTAGTTGTGCAAGATGAAATGAGTTCTAGAGATAGAGGGTGATGATGGTTGTAAACAATATGAATGGTCGAAACCAGTTTGGCTCAGTGGATAGAGTGTCGGCCTGCGGACTGAAAGGTCCCAGGTTTGATTCTGGTCAAGGGCATGTACCTTGGTTTCAGGCACATCCCCAGTAGGGGGTGTGCAAGAGGCAGCTGATCGATAACACTCTCTCATCGATGTTTCTAACTTTATAGGAATCAAATATTTTTTGATTTCTAACATCGATCTCTCTCCTTTCCTCTCTGTACAAAATCAATAAAATATATTTTTTAAAAATAAATAAATAAAATAAAAACAAAAAAAACAATACGTATGTACTTACAAATTGGTAAGATAGCAAATTTTCATCACAATTTGAGATAAAGAACATTAGTGGGAAATTATTGAAATCTGAATAAAGCTGTAATTAACTTAAGAGTAATATACCAATATATACACTCATTAATAGCATAGCAATCTTCTATCTTGAGCTATTAACTGAATAATGTTAGCATCCCTCCCCCCCTTTTTTTTAGGTCATCAGTGAAGCAATTCAAAGAGAATGAATATATCCACACACAAAAAAGTAAGCATATATTACACTATTTTAATCAACTATACATAAATTATTTCCTATTGTATTAATACATACCTTAACCTCACGAAGGTTCATGCATTCCTCCCAGGAATAAAACTTCCTTTTCATTCTAAAAGAGAAGAAACAAATAGTATGCTTACTCCTAGTCACAGGATAACCTTTCTTTTTGATGTTTTCATTCTGAAACTATTAAATAGTGCTTAAAATTGGCTTTGATTCCTATCAAATATTATACTATCCAAAACAGCACTTATTTTAAAATCAATCCTGCATCACCAATTTTCCCAGCAGAGGTGGTGCAGCGTAGCACAAGGAGGCCTGGACTGCGTCTTGCTTTATCACTAATTAGTTAACCTGGCCACGGGGGGATCCCTCATTCTTATTTTATCTAGACCAGAATTGTCCAATAGAACTTTGTTTCCCTGGAAATGTTCTGTTTGTCCAGTATGGTCACCACTAGATGGACACATGTGGCTAGTGCAACACAGGAACTGAATTCTTAAGTTTACATTTCAACGTCACATATGATTACTTGCTACCCTATTAGACATCACAGCTCTAGACACGCCAGTAAAAGGGTTGGCAAAGTATGTCTCACCCCAACTCCACCCCACATATGTGTTTTTTTGTTTTTGATTTTAAAAAATATATATTTTATTGATTTTTTTACAGAGAAGAAAGGAGAGGGGTAGAGAGTTAGAGACATCGATCAGCTGCCTCCTGCACACCTCCTACTGGGGATGTGCCCGCAACCACAGTACATGTCCTTGACTGGAATCGAACCTGGGACCTTTCAGTCCACAGACCGACTTTCTATCCACTGAGCCAAACCAGTCTTGGCTGTTTTTGATTTTTAAAAAAAAAAAATTTTTAATTGATTTTTTACAGAGAGGATGGGAGAGAGATAGAGAGCCAGAAACATCGATGAGAGAGAAATATCGATCAGCTGCCTCCTGCACACACCCCGGTGGGTATGTGCTCACAACCAAGGTACATGCCCTTGACCGGAATCGAACCTGGGACCCTTCAAGTCTGCAGGCTGACACTCAATCCACTGAGCCAAACGGGCTCCAGCCCACCATATGTTTTTGTAAAGCCCATGAGTTAAGACGGTGTTTATATTTTTTAATAGTTGGAATAAAGACAATCAAAAAAAAAGAAGAATATTTTGTGACATGTGAAAATTATCTGAAATTCAAATGTCAGTTTCTGTAAATGAAGTTTGATTGGAATACAGCCACACTCACATATCTATCATCTATGACTGCGTTCCCACTACAACAGCAGAGCTGAGTTGTGATGGGGGGCCATATGGCCTGCAAAGCCTAAAATATTTACTGTCTGCCACATTACTGAACAAAGTTTGCCAGTCCCTGGTATGGAGCCTGAGGTGACGAAGAGAGGCCTATTTGCTAAACCAGAAACCCAGGATGCAAGGGAATGTGTTTAGTGTGAAAGCAGCCATAGACTATGCACGTGAGTGGGCAGGACTGTGTTT
The DNA here is from genome assembly GCF_014108245.1 of Pipistrellus kuhlii. Taxonomy (NCBI): domain Eukaryota; kingdom Metazoa; phylum Chordata; class Mammalia; order Chiroptera; family Vespertilionidae; genus Pipistrellus; species Pipistrellus kuhlii. The sequence goes on along the minus strand of NW_023425551.1, from coordinate 66,291,505 downwards.
CAGTAAAACTTTATTTATAAGAACCTCAGACATGAGCATTCCAGAGTCGACAGTCACCTAACCCACAGAAATCAATGTCTAGGCTCCTTCTCCGTGCTTCCCACGCAGTCCCCTTTTGACAACGCGTAGTGGGCAAAGGGTAAAACTTACTTTTTAATGGCAATCAGCTCCCCAGACTCAATGCTTCTTCCGAGCAGGACGGAACCGTAGGTTCCATCCCCGAGCTGCCTGATCGTTGTGTACCTATTCATGGTGTGCCCGCGCAGGCCGGACACTCATCTCAGAGCCGAGGCGGCGCAGTGCTGCGGCGGCAGCAGGCCTCCCCGGAGTGTAACCAGATTTTCCTGTGGCAGCACCCGCACAAGGTATTCAGCAGAGCGTGACTGTCTCCCAAATACATATTTTCAAAGATCAGTCTTCTGCCTGCAGAGAAAAATCAGGAACAAGCATAAATGCTATTGCATATTGTGAGTTTGTGTGTTTTCATAGCCTAAATCGGGTATCAGCAGACTATAATCCTCCCCCGCCAGCCCCGCCACCTGTTCTTTTTTTTCTTCTTTAATTTATCTTCATCGTTTAAAGTATTATAGATGTCCCCCTTTTATTCCCATTGACCTCTACCACCTGCACCCACCACCTGTTCTTATAAATAAAGTTTTACTGAAACACAGTCCTGCCCACTCACTTGCGTAGTCTATGGCTGCTTTCACGCTATAACAGCAGAGTTAAATAGTTGTGACAAAGACTGCCTGCCCATCTTAGCCAAAAGTATTTTTTTTTCTGACCCTTTACCAAAAAATGTTTGCCGTCTGTGATCTAAATAATGGTCTTTTACAAGTCTTTGTAAAACAAGAGATAGCATTTTTGGAAAGCGAATTTGTCACTGACTCAAAAATGAATCTGCAATTCATAGCTTTTTTGTTTTACTAACCACTGTGGGCAAACCCTGCATGATAGCTATGGTCCCTGAAAACTGCCGAGCTCATGCTAAATATACCATGTTCTGTAATTCTGCTACAGTTAACAATGCAAACATACAAAACTGAGAAATGCTCAAATCCAAGTTCTCCTGATAGAGAGCGTACTTGTGCTCCATGATGTATTTGTAGCTAGGCAAAACAGTATGATTTTTACTACTAGACATTCAGAAGCTAAACAAAGAGCTAGTGATTTGTTTAGCTCTGCCCCTTTTAACATCATTCAAATTTTTATTCATTTATTTATTTATCTTTAAAAATGTTTTTTTTTTATTGATTTCAGAGAGGGAGATAGCATGGAAGATGTAAAATATTTATGTCACAGTCCTTAATATTAAGCAGCTTTCCCTAGTATTTCACCTAGATTATTTTTGCTGCCATTTGAATTCTGTATACCCTTTAAAAAAAGAAATTTATTTATTTGTGTATTTATGTATGTATGCATTTATTTTTTTAAAGGATTTTTCTTTAAAAATTGTTTAATTAATTTCAGAGAGGAAAGGGGAGAGAGAGAGGATAGAAACATCCATGATGACAGAGAATCACTGATCGGCTGCCTCATGCACACCCCAGTAGGCTGCCACCTGAGCATGTGCCCTGACTGGGAATCAAATGGTGACCTCCTAGTTCATAGGTCGATGCTCAACCACTGAGCTGGCTGGGCAGTCCTGGGCAGGTGTTGTTGTTGTTTTTATTAAAAACATTTTTTTTTTAATTCTGTTTTTCTAATGTCATTAATTTTTTTCATTTATAAAATTGAGAAGCTAAACAAAGAGCTAAATTCATTCAGTTTGCTTATAATAAACAAAACACAGTAATAATGTATGTGATTATAATGCCTTTACATAAGCATTAATAAAATGTAGATACATTAATAAGAACATTAAAAACATTTTTAAAATACAGCTATTAATTATCTGAAGAATCACAAGAGCAGAAAATATTGATTAGAAGTATGTGACATTCTGCATCTAAATCCAAATCCAGTCTGCAGCTCCTTCTTCCAGAAGAATTCTTCCTATTCAATAAGAAATTCATTTAGGCAAACATAACAGTAAAATTTGTTACCAACAAGATTCTCTGATGGATGCATATATTAGTGGATAACAGTCTTAAGAGAAACAGGATTATCTACATATTTTCAAAGCATCTCTAAAATATTTATTAATGTCAAAGAAAAAGATAACTCCATAAGTAAAAATCCAGCAGAAACCTCCTTATCCAAGTGATCAAGTTCCACATCACCATTAATAAGATATATGTCTTCATGTACCCTGTACATGATGCTCTGAGAAGGCACAACATCACAATATCATAGTGGTATTCTTATAAAAATGCATAATCTCAATCTATCCATGAGAAAACATCAGACAAACCCAAAATAAGGGTTATTCTACAAAAGACAGACCAATAGGCTTCAAAAGTGTCAAGATCACAAAGGCAATGACAGACTGAGGAACCATCACAAATGGGAGTCAATTAAGGAGACATGACAACTAAATGCAATGTGAGATCATGATAGGACCCTGGAACAGAAAAAAGACATTAGTGGAAAAGTTGGTGAAATTTGAATAAGGTCTGTAGTTTAGTTAGTATAGCCTTGTGCCAAATTCACCTTCCTGGCTTTGATCATCATCCTATGGTTATTGAAGATATTTGTTATTAGGGGAAGCTAGGTCAACAGTTTCTAGGAACTTTCTGTCCTATTTTTGTAATGTTTCTGGAAGTCTAAATTTTGTTAAAAGTTAAAAAATAAAAAGAAAATCCAGTCCATGTTCTTGTGAAGGCTGTGCATGACCTTGAGAAAACTTCAGAAATGTAAAGGTTAGGCCTCGTTTCACCATATTCTACCATTTAATTAGAAGAGACCAATCCCCCCAACCCAAACTCCTTCCCCTTCCCCCTAGAACCATTGAGGCCCGTGGTTGGAGGGCATTTTTCTTCCTTTGGAAGCTCTTTAGGATCAGACTCCTACCATTTCCTTCAGCAGCTCTTTTCAGTGACATATTCCATTGCTGATAAATATGTATAAAGCACAATGTGTGTGACAGACCCCATGTTGACATCTGGGGATACAAAGACCAATAAACGATGGTTTACTTTTTCAAAGATCTTAGAGTCTCATGGAAGAGGATGAGGGTGTTTGGGGGAAGGCAGGGCAGATATGTATTCGTGAATATGCACTAAGATATGTCAAGTACACCCTCGGGTCCCAGATGTGGGGAGGGGGAAAGGAGAAAGCCCCCTGACTTCCAGTTGGGTAGGAGGATAGTAAGAAGAGTCTTCATAAATGTCTGATTATTGAAAGAAAAATGAAAGTAGGTATTGTGTAAAGAAAGGGGTTCTAGCACTCCAGGACCAGAAACGAAGGCACAGGGGCGTGAACCTGGCGTGGAGGGCAAAGGGAGGAGCTTGCACCTGGAAAGAGGTAACCCTACAGTTTTGTTTGTGGAAGGCCTCAGATGCCATTTTGAAAAACACAGGCTTTGGCTGGATCCTACAGGAGAAGAAAATACTTGTGAAGGACATTATTGGGTCAAAGGAAACAACTGGAATATGGATGGCAGATAAAATACTGTATTAAACTTACTGAAGTGGATGCCTGTCCCCTGTGGTCCTTGTAAGACCATATTCTTATTCTGAAAGAATATACCCTGAAAGATTTATATGTAAAGGTCCATGATGTATGCAGTTTATTCTCAAATGGGTAGAACAAAAATTGTGTGTGTGTGTGTGTGTATGTGTATGTGTGTGTGCGCGCGAGAGAGCATGTTTGGAGAAAGAGAGTGTGTGTGTGTGCACAGCACCCAAATGGAGTAAAATGTTAACAATAAGTAAATCTGGGGTAAAGATAAATGGATATTCTTTGTACTATTCTTATTAACTGAATGTTTGAAATTATTCTAGATTAAACGTTGAAAAAAATTTAGCCTCAAAGTGTACAGGAATGGGTAACTTTAAAAACACACACATACATATCTTAAACATTTTATTTAATCATAAACCATACAAATGTGGATTTGCTTATTAAACCTAGTATTAAGCTGTTCCTCAGACAGAACACTATCATACATTGTGGCTCATCCACTTCATGATTGAAGCTGAGTCTGTCTGGAATTCAAGCTGGGTCTCAATAAAACATAGAAAGAACATTTGGGCCACAACATAAGCAATTTTGGACTCTGTCTATTTTCCCCTCTTCTTCATCTTTTTCCTATTTATCTCTGTCTATTTTTATTATGACATTATTTCTGTATCATTCAGTATTTCATTTCCCAACCAATTAAAATCCCCAAATCATTGTTACACGTTATCTTGCTTTAAAAAAAAAAAAAAAAAAAGATAACTTGAACCTTGATTTGTTAAAAATCAGCTAACTAATAAATTAATGCTTCAGCTCTAGCCAGTTTGGCTCAGTGGATAAAGCATCGGCCTGCAGACTAAAGGATCCTGGGTTTGATCCTATTCCGGTCAAGGGCACATGCTCAGGTTGCAGGCTTGATCCTCAGTATGGGGCATGCAGGAGGCAGCCGGTCAATGATCCTCTGTCATCATTGATATTTCTCTCTTTCCCTCTCCCTCTCCCTTCCTCTTTAAAATCAATAAAAATTTATTTTAAAATAAATAAATAAATTATATGCTTCATTAAAAAAAAAGTAGATGCTGACCTAGAAACAATGGGAAGTCAATTAAGGGTTTGTTTGTTTTTAACTAGAGAATAACATGGTCAGATTTGCATTTTTAATCCAATTAGCTAGACTATTTTTCTTCATAGCCAACCAAAACTTGCCTATTATACTTTAAGCTAATTTCTTCGTGCTTATTTTTTGTGGATATAAAGAATATATCTCATAAAAAATATGAATATACATGAAATTAGTAATCAAATGTGAGTCCCTTGGCCTTTTTGCTTTAATTATGCAACCTTTCCTCACAGGACCTGTTTCCACTACTTTAATTGCCTTTGGCTTTCATCTCTGCATCCTCACACACTTCTCCATGTCCTTGATGAACTGTGGTGATCAAAACTTTATGACTACCTTCCAGAGCATGTGGGCTCCTCCCCACTTTTTTTTTCCCCCCCCAATGGCATTATACTAGTGAATCACATATATTAACTATTAGTCATAGATGCCTTTCTTTGATAATGAATGAGCTACTACTTCTTCATTCATTTAAACTGTATAATTGGGACAATGCTTTCCCTGGATCAGGGGTAGTGAAACTTTTTTCTGCCAAAGGCCATTTGGATATTTATAACAACATTCGTGGGCCATACAAAATTATCAACTTAAAAATTAGCCTGCTAGCCTGGCTGGTGTGGCTCAGCGGTTGACCAAAAGTCACAGGTTTATCCGAACTAGTTTGGTCAGTAGCTAGAGCATCAGCCTGCAGACTGAAGGGTCCCAAATTCGATTCTGGTCAAGGGCATATACCTTGGTTGTGGGCACATCCCCAGTAGGGAGTGTGCAGGAGGCAGCTGATTGATATTTCTCTCTCATCAAAGTTTCTAACTCTCTACCCCTCTCCCTTCCTCTCTGTAAAAAAATAAATAAATAAAAGAGGTCACAGGTTCAATTTCTGTGGGCTCAATCCCCAATAGGGGGCGTGCAGAGGCAGCCAATCAATGATGTTTCTCTCATTGATGTTTCTATCTCTCTATCCCTCTCCCTTCCTCTTTATATTTTTTAAAATATACATTTTTAATGATTTCAGAGAGGGAGAGATAGAAACATCAATGATGAGAAAGAATCATTGATTGGCTGCCTCCTGCCCATCCCCCACTGGGGACTGAACCCTCAACCCAGGCATATGCCCTGATCAAAATCAATCCTGGGACCCTTCAGTCTGCAGGCAGACGCTCTCCACTGAGCCAAACCAGCTAAGGCTCTATCATTCATATATATAGAATTAAAAAACAAAACAAAAACACCTCAGCTCTATCTTTAAATGATACATATATTTAAAGATATATATTTACAGATATATATTTAAAGATAGAGCTGAGATTAAAAAAAAAAATAGTCTGCTATATTTAGTCAAATATTTACTTAATTCACCCCTAATGCTTTGGCAGGGCCAGACCAAATGATTTTACGGGCCTCATATGACCCATGGGTTGGACATTTTCCACCCCTGCCCTAGATGATCACTGAGAAAGCTATTTGTGAAAGCATTACGAACTTTACTGAAATTGAGAAAAAGTGGGTCATTCATTCAACACAAAGTCACCCTAACAATTCTTTCTTGTTAGTTTTTCAGATCATAGAACAAAACTCAATTACTCTGGCAAGATGTAACTCTCACCAAAGCACGGTAGTTGCTTTTTCATCTTGTTACTTCTGGTAATTGAGTAATGGCCTTATAATGGACCAGACTAGTGTCTCTCCAGGCTGAGATGCTAAGCATTATGCAAGGCTTTGGGGGCACATTATGGATAAGATAAGGGCCCTTCCTTTACATAACTCACAATTGACATGTACATGAAAAATGTAGAAAGTGCTATGAGGACATGATAGAGAGAATCACCAACTCCTGGGAGAAGGAGGTCTGGCAACTCTTCAGAGAAGTGGAAGGGCTGAGGTACTGAAGAATAATCAAGTTTCATTACATACAAAAGGGAAAGAAAGGAATTAAAAGCAAAGGAGACTTGGGGAGCTATGGTAATTGTTTCAAGTGTCCAAAGGGGTATCCGAGAGAGCGATGTAGGGCTCCAGAGAAGAGAACCATGACCACTGTCTAAGCTTTCTATTCTCTACTCCAATGAATTATTTCCTATCCTAAAAAAAATAAAATAAAAATAAAAATAAAAAATAAAAAAATGAAGTGGTATTATTCAAATTAGCATTAGACAAGAAGTATAATCAATTCTGAGCATGTCCCAGCAGTAAGTGGTTAAATGCATTTGAGATCAGTGGTGGTCAGTTATTCATCATTGTTATGGTGGCCTGAATGTGATGACTCATGTCTTGATCTGAAAGTGAAGAACAAACCTCACTGCTGCTCCAAGAAAACAAGAGTGATGGACAATGCACTGGAAAAAAGAAGACAGGGTGGGGCCACTGCTGATCTACCCAATAGCAATGCTCCTCTCCTTTATAGAACATCCATGCTGCTCTTCCTTGTTTTCTTGATTTGAAAGTTTCCTCCCAAAGAACCTATTCCTATTATCAATGGCATAGATTCATGCTGTATGTCATTGATAATGAAACTTACCACAGACAACAACAGAGCTTAAGTTAAAGGAAATCAGAGAACCTCCCAAAGACTTTCATACAATCATCTGAATTAAGGCAGTGGTGGTTTATATTTATTCAAAAGAATGTTTTAAGAATGAAATCAGGAGTATAAACTGTATAAACTGGGAGATTGGTTTTCTCGTCCACTGAGACACCCTCTGTGGGAAAGTCAGTGGGTTGCTCTCATCTCCTCGTGTCTGAACACGGTGCAGACTAGAGCAGACATTCTCCTGGGCACCTACAGAAAAGCGGTGGCTGCTCGAGCCCCCAGGAAGGTGCTTGGTTCCTCTACCTTTTCCACTAACTTCACTTCACCTTCCTCGAGGAAAGCTGAAAATAAATATGCAAGAGGGAATCCAGTTTGTGTGTGTCCAACTCCCAAAAGGCAAAATGGAACTGGAGAATTCTTCAGACTGTCCCCTAAAGATTCTAAAAAAGAGAATCGGATTCTTGAAGAGGCAGGAAGCAGTGGTTTAGAAAAAGGAAAGAGAAAAGTACATCTGATGACATATATCACATGTGTCAAACACAAGGCCCGCGGGCCAAATCCGTCCCGCCAGGCCTTGCAATGTGGCCCGCACCGCGCTGTCATCACTGCACTCCGCTGCGTTTCCATCACAATGACAGTTTATGACTGTTCAGTAAACCATTCGGCCCGAGATTTAGGCTGGATTTTAGATTTTGGCCCCTTCTCTGATTGAGTTCGACACCCCTAACATAGATGATGAAAAAATAGAACTTCTTTATTCATCCTTGACTGATGTCTCCTGTTTACTCTGGTATCCTAGGATGTAAATCTGCATAAATGTATTTGTTCCAGTTAGCTTTGTTGACTAGGCATTTAATTAAAAATGAGGGTTACATACAGTTACTCAAAAGCAAATAGTTATGTTACTGGAAGATTTATGAGATAATTATGGTTACTTACCTTAGTATTCAATATAATGCAGTGTTTGGTTTCTTTTACCTGTTATTAAGCTTCTTGTTCTTGCTAAAAAGAAATCATTGTGCGTTGTATACAACAAATCTGCTGTATTTGAGATCTGCTTAGGTTTTTGTACTACTGCCATTTTTATTGGCATTAGATTTTTTTGGGGTGGTGCCATATTTTTGTTCCTTTTATTGGATTTAAAAAGCAGAGTTAGTATTAGTTAAACCACACCTATATCCTTTTTAAGAATGGGGGCCAATGTTGAAAAAATTTGATGGCTGTCTTCTCCTCAGAAAAATGTAAGGGTAATTTGATCCTGAGGGTTTCAGGTAGGAAGATTTCGTAGACTACATTAAAAGAGAAGAATTTCCTTAGACTATGCATTTGATTTGGTATCATAAAACAGTATCCTCTGGAAATAAATAAAATATGAAAGGCAAATCATGCCATAAACCTAGAGCTATGTGTAAAGTTCTTAGAGCTACCTTTATATTTTTCAAGATAACAGGGGTATAAATGATGAGGTGAGTATAATATTACTTAGTAATAGTAATTCTTGCTTCCTCATCACATTTTTTATTTTTACTCACTGACAGCTGTTGTCAAAATTAACCATGTTTTAACAGATATGTTTTTCTGAAGTTTGTTTTTAATAAATGAATACTTATTTTCACAATTAAAAAAAAAAAAAGAATGAAATCAGAAGTCTACACTTCCCCAATAAGCAATGGAATTCCTTTTTGAAGTATGCAGACTATTTCTCTACAAGTTTGCACAGTTAGCAAGACTTCACAATGATTATGACATTGGCATATGGAGATTCACACCATGTGACTCGGGAGCTTGTAAACTGGCTGTCTGAGGCCTGGAGTCAAAGCTGGGTTCTGAATCTGTATTTGAAAGCAGGAACTTTCCATATAAAAATCCAGATTTGGGTTTTTAGAAAAACCGAAGGGCTGACAACATGGGATCCTTAGCCTTGTGTGGTAACAAAAAGCCAGAGAAGGGTAGTCACCAGCTCCTTAGGTTGAGATGAACTCTTCAGCTCATCACAGTCCCCCTCCTTCCTGCTGTCCCTAAAATAGTTTCGATGTCAGTTCCTCAATTTTTTTTTTTTTTGGAACCATGTATTTTTATATCGTCACAACCACCTGTGTTATTGAAAGAAAAACATTTCTCTGTTCCTATGCTGCTATTAAAAGTGACAAACTAAAAAAATAAATAAATAAATAAAAATAAATAAATAAATAAAAGTGACAAACTAGCCGAAACCGGTTTGGCTCAGTGGTAGAGCGTCGGTCTGTGGACTGAAAGGTCCCACGTTCGATTCCGGTCAGGGGCATGTACGTTGGTTGCAGGCACATCCCTGGCAGGGGGTGTGCAAGAGGCAGCTGGTCGGTGTTTCTCTCTCATCGACATTTCTAGCTCTCTATCTCTCTCCCTTCTTCTCTGTAAAAAATCAATAAAAATACATTAAAAAAATAAAATAAAAATAAAAGTGACAAACTAAAAGGCAACCTGAAAAAACCTCATGTTTGAAGAAAAATTATTCTTTTTTAAAAAAATATATTTTTATTGATTTTTAACAGAGAGAAAGGGAGAGAGATAGAGAGCTAGAAACGTCGTTGATGAGAGAGAAACATCCACCAGCTGCCTCTTGCACACCCCCTACCGGGGATGTGCCCGCAACTAAGGTACATGCCCTTGACTGGAATCGAACCTGGGACCCTTCAGTACATAGACCAATGTTCTACCACTGAGCCAAACCGGCTTCAGTGGAAAATTATTCTTTATTTAAAAGAGAAGAGCATTTTCTTACTACCTAGTACATAGCTAGCTTCCTCGAGCCTTTTACATTTCCTCCTCTGCCCTCTCAGGATTTGAATTCACAAGCTCCTGGTACAGACAGTCAACACTGCCCGAGAAGTGAGTGGAATATAGCAGCTCATCCGTTGACTTGGGAATTAGCTGACATGCTAAGGGGCAGACCTTTTATATACCTCTCTGACTCCAAGAATAACATAGATAAATCCCTCACTATAACTATCCCACACTCACCTTCCTAATATCCTCTAAAATAAAAGGCTAATATGCAAATCAACCAAATGGCAGAATGACCAGTTGCTGTGATGCACTCTGACCACCAGAGGGCAGACACTCAACTCAGGATCAGGGAGTGGCCTCAGCTGGCAGGTGTACATCCTCCAAAGAGTCCCGGACTTTGAGAGGGCACAGGCCAGGATGAGGGATCCCCTACCCCCCACCACTGAACAAATATTGTGCACAAGCCTCTAGCATCAAATAAACCCAAAAAGTACTACTACTAATTTTAGTACTTACTATATATATATATATATACAGTACTATTGTAGTGCTTCTATATATTAATCTGTTTAAAAGTACCAGGTAGGAGAGATGCAAATCAAAACAACAATGCGGTACCATCTCACACCTGTCAGAATAGCCAACATCAACAAATCAACAAACGGCAAGTGTTGGCGACGTTGCGGAGAAAAAGGAACCCTCCTGCACTGCTGGTGGGAATGCAGACTGGTGCAACCACTGTGGAGAACAGTATGGAGTTTCCTCAAAAAACTGAAAATGGAACTCCCATTTGACCCAGTAATCCCACTCCTAGGAATATATCCCAAGAAACTAGAAACACCAATCAGAAAGGATATATGCACCCCTATGTTCATAGCAGCACAATCTACAATAGCTAGGATTTGGAAACAGCCTAGGTGCCCGTCAGCAGATGATTGGATCAAAAAACTATGGTACATCTACACAATGGAATACTATGCTGCCATAAAAAAAGAAGGAATTCTGATCATTTGCAGCAACCTGGATAGAATTAGAGAACATCATGCTGAGTGAAATAAGCTAGTCAATGAAAGAGAAATACCACATGACCTCACTCATTTATGGATATTAAAGAACATTATAAACTGATGAACGAAAAGACAGATATAAAGACAGTAAAGCAGACTGTCAAATTACAGCGGGGAGGGTAGGGAGATCTGGGGGAGATAAGAGATCAACCAAAGGACTTGTATACATGCATATAAATACAACCAATGGACACAAAACTCTGGGGAGGGAGGGTATGTATGGGAGGGGAGGACAATGTTAAAATATGTACACAGATAATAAATTAATGAAAAAAAATAAAGACTGGCAGTCAAAAAAATAAAAAAAATAAAAGTACCAGGTAGGTACTATTGTTGTTATTATCCATATTTTACAGATAAGGAAACTGAGGCATAAGCAACTTGTCCCTAGTACTATTACCATCACACCCACATCTTATAGAGAAGGAAGCTGAGACACAAATTACTTGTCCAAAGTTATACAACTAATAAGTGGTAGGATTGATATAGGGACCCAGGCTGACTGCACCAAACTCAAGGGAAAGGTTGCAAAAGATCCAAAGGTCATAGAATCTTTTGATGATCTGAGAATAAGAGGAATTAGAGGAAGTACTTCGCAGGCAAAATCCAAATAAGGAAACCAGTGATGTGGCCATGCTCGTTGGCCTCATTCTGCAAACAAACATCAGTGAACCCAGCGGGGACCTTGCCAGCAGAGCAGCAGCAGCAAAGTGATTGCAGATAAAGAGGGGCTGGTCCCAGTTTCCAGACCTCCTCTGACTCAGAGTGTCTCCAGGCCCTCAGGTTTACTTTCTGTGAAATTAGCACACTGGACATGATGCAGTTAAATGGTTTCTTGCTCAAATGCTCTGTGATTCTGTGACTAGTTCACAATCATGCCAGCATTTGTCTAAGAAAAAAAAAAGGATCACTGGCTCTGGCCGGGAGTCATCCCACAACACCAAGGTTGCAGGTTTGCTCCCCAATCAGGGCACATGAAAGGGTCAGCCAATGAATGCACAGATGAGTGGAACAACAGGTCAATGTTTCTCTCTCTCCCTCAAATCAACAGGTGGGGGAGGGGAAGAATCCGTTTCCACTTTTCCCATCACATGCACAAAAGCTAGCAAAACGCGTGCCCCTGAGGGACCCTGTATGCTACATGACATTTCTCTTTCAGAGAGGGACAAGCACCTCTTGCCTCAGCTGGACCCCAAAGTCCAGAATCTGAAACAATCACCTCTTTGTAGCCTCCTACCCCAACCTACACAGACACTGCTTATGGCTTTCTCAAAGTCCCCACACCTTCCCAGAGGTCATGACCTGCAGGCCCGCCCTCTGCATCAGCCAGGTCACTCAGCATGCTTCCTTGGCCTCCGCGTTCTTGCACCTCACACTCCACCTGCACATAGCAGTTACTCAAAGATTGTCTGAATGGTCAAAATCTGGATGTTAGTCTTTGCTACCTATTTTCTGTACCACCCTCGATGAGTATCTCAACTATTTCTTCATGTGCAAAGTAACAATGAAATTGTTTGATCTGACCACCAACACTACAGAGAAGCAAAGACAGGCAGGAGGCCTGGGCCTTCCCACCGCAATGCCGGGATCACCGAGTCTCAGAGACTCACAGAAAGGCCCCCTCCACCTGGTCAGATCAGGTCTTTGGCATTTGGGTAAGGCTGTCCACAACTAACAGAGAAATACAAGTTGGTTTCACTTTCAAAGAGTTCTAGCCAAACTCGGAAATAAAGTGATGGTTTTCCTGGCTAGGTAGACAGCAGGGGAAACCTTCCTGAGACCCAGCAGCCCCAATTCCCTCCCCTCCGCTGCCATCCTCAGTGGATGCAATGAGCATCTGCTCACAGCCAGCAGCTCGCACGGGGCCCGGCTCATTCACGGCCTGGACGCCAGAGACTGGGCACAGGGAAGTGGCAGTCGTTCTTTACTTTGGAATCCTGGTAGTCACTGAATGAACGAATGCCACAATTACTCGTTTGTTAAGATCGAAGACAGAAAAGTGCATGCAAACATGGGCTTCTTGAGAGCTCTGGTTTACCAGCCCACTGATCCCGCTCAAGCCCTAGGAGGGTCTTGATGGTTTTACTTGGAAAAGATTCCATTGCTGTCATCGGCCCTCACAGGAAAACTGGATTGTGTGCAAAGTCAGTGTCCCTTCTCATGGCACCATAACCAGCATGCAACTAATCGCACCTTGGATTCTAGGTTTACATGTATCATAACTTGACACGAAGACGTTAATACCGTTAATTTCTTTTTAAAAGGTACTAGAAATAGCACACGTGCTCCTATTTTTCTCTCTGGAGCCCAATTCTTCTGCCTATATACAGTTAGCAGAAATGTTCTTTAAGTATTTTTGCTTCTTGGATGAATGCCTCTTCTGTTTCCAGAAATTGCTCCATGCCTTACCTCTCTCCCCGCCATCAACCCAGCTTCTGAAAAAAGAACTCCGCATGTCCCAGGGCCCTTCATCCCCCGAGCAGGGTCCATGACTTCCCATCGCTCCCCCTGCAATACCTAAGGGTGCTCGTGCATGCACCTTAAAAAAGGTCTTCAATCACACGTGGATTATTTCTAAACGAGGACCCATAATTCTACGTGGCTTTTGTGGACTATAAAGAACTGAAACGGATGTTGACGAATGGAAGAAGGATGTTGACAAATGTTGACGAGCTGGAAGAAGGATAGCTTTACCCTGACTTGTATGAAACTGTGGATGAGCTGGGGTGGCAGTCCTCCAGCTTAATGAAGACTGTCCAGGGTGGCAATAGTCCTACTCCCAGCTGCTGACTTGATTGGCACCCCATGTTATAAGGGTGGGCAAAGGCAGGTTGTGGTGAAGATGGGGGAGTGAATGAGAACATACATTGAGTGGTCATTATTATGATCTCTGAACTAATAATAATCGGGCCACTCAGTGTATATCCTATGTAATAAAAAGCTAATATGCAAATTGTCCCCTCAACCAGGAGTTGGACCAGCTGGCAGGCTGGCCGGACCCCACCCATGCACAAATTCATGCACTGGGCCTCTACTACACACACACACACACACACACACACACACACACACACACACTGAGTAGGGCAAAATAGGTTCGCAGTTGTTTGTATTGAAAATTATACCATAATTAACAAACAATAATAATAATTAAAATCTGTGTTTCCTGTATTCACAACTGCAAGCCTCCTTCCCCCCCACCCTGTATTCAAACGCTGTGCAAACATTACAGCACCTGTAACTCAGGAACTGATCTCCCGTTAATGTATCATGTCTAGCAATAAACAAATCAATAAAATGGGTCAAGGAAGCAAAGACTTCATGTAAAAAATAGTACGGAGCAGGGATAAGCCAATGTTCTCTGGGAAGGGCCAGTAAATATTTTAGGCTTTGAGGGCTCTAAGTCTGTCACAACTCCTCCACTCTGCAGTCCGAGACAACACGGAAATAAGTGAGCACGGCTGTATTCCAGGACAACTCTACCGACCAAACGGGCAGCAGGCAGGGTATGCCTGCAGGGCACAGTGTGTGGCCCCTGGAACAGAGGGAACCCTGCAAGCAAGCAGAGACATTTTAGCTGTCTCCATAGAACCCTCATTTAACCCAAGGATAGTGTTACAAGTGTGAACTGAGATATCCCTAGAATATAAGCAAGGTGAGGGCAGAAATTTTATATTCACGACTGTATCCCCAGCACCTACATGAGTGTCTGGCATACAGCTGGCACAAATAAGTACTCACAAGAAAGGTTTGTTGAATGAATACATTAATGAATGAGCCACTTAAAGGTTTGTAAATGGTCATTTTGCCTACAGGTGATTCTCCTGTGTCACCAACCCCACTCCCACTGCCATCCCATCCCCCTTACACCCTTCTTTGCAAAACTGGACAATTATATGGGGTCTAGGATACAAAAATTATGAATCCTTCTAAAAGCTCTTACCCTAAAGTAGGGAAACATGCTTTTTTAACAGCTAAGATAACATGTGAGCATGTATATCTTACTTTTTCTCACTCGGGTTTGTCAGAGTTAAAGGAATCTTGAATAAAGTCACTTTCAAAGCAAAGGCAGTGTCCAAGATCACAAAAGCATTAACTATTGTCTTCAGAGAACTACAAGTTCATGCAGACAGTAACTTTCGTGCTAGCATCAAACGTGTAGTTGAGCACATTGCACCATCATACTTTATCTTTTTGGTTTCTGGGCCATTATCTTTTATAGTAACCACGAGGGCCATCACATAGAATCAGCATTTCATCACAGGATGTACTATACCTACAGAAAGATAAAAAATGACACGTTGATCTTTCCACCAAAATACGTGGCTCTCAGGCTCTCGGCCATCACTATACCTATATTTACCAGGTAGCTACAAAGAGCCCCCAGTGTGGCGGAAAAGGCACCAAGTGAAACCTGTGGCTCTTCCATAAAAAGAAAAAGAAAAAAAAGAAAAGAAAGAAAACAAAATCCCTGAGTTAGGGGAACATTAAGGTAAGATAATATGTAGCAATGTTCATTAGTATAGACTGAAAGCTGAGTTCACAGAACCTAAATTCAACATGGGCATAAGGAAACTTCAGACCATAAAATTAGATTTTTATTTTTTTTTCCTGTAAGGCACCTTAATAATCATCCAACACCCTCACTTTACGGATGCGATCCAGAGACCCGACCAATAGGAATGGATTCCTTGTTATCTTGAGATAATGTCTGAATAAAAAAATGTTTGTTTTTTTTTTCTTTTCTTAATCCTCACTAAGCACGATTTTAGAGAGGAAGGGTGAGAGAAAAAGAAACATTGATGTGAGAAAAAAACATCGATCAGTTGCCTCCTGTATGTGCACTAACTGTACCCTGACCAAGGGATCTGACCCACAACCTTTGGTCTACACCAATGAGCCACCCAACCATGGCAAGAACTGTTTTCATAATCTGTCAGAGATGTGTCAAATGCTCCCCACTGGCC
The DNA here is from genome assembly GCF_014108245.1 of Pipistrellus kuhlii. Classification (NCBI taxonomy): domain Eukaryota; kingdom Metazoa; phylum Chordata; class Mammalia; order Chiroptera; family Vespertilionidae; genus Pipistrellus; species Pipistrellus kuhlii. The sequence continues at coordinate 66,275,500 of NW_023425551.1, read as the reverse complement.
CTTTTGTGAAAAGTATATGAATGTATTGAAAATTCTGACCCACATATTAAAAAGAGTCGAAGATCTGCTTTCTTCAAACTCTGAGACAATGTCACAAGTCAACGCACACCAGCTGTACCAGCAAGTCTGGCCACACTCTTTCCAAGAAGGCTTCCACTTGCAAAGCACACACATTTACTCAATGAGCGAGGGTGCTTCGCTTTCCTAGGGAGGAAATCAGGAACGGATTGAGTACCATTCCAGGATCTGCTGAGTGGTGACATCTTCCTACCATTGGACAGCACCTCGCTAGGTGCAGCGATTGAGTACAAATGCCCATCCCAACCTTTCTCACCTTCTCGGGAGGAACCTTAACTTCCTCTTTGGCTGTAAGCAAAGGCATCTGATTCCTTCCTGCCATAACACGTTCTTAGCATTTTAATGTAATTTGCCCAGAAAATGATTTGCTTCACTAAATTATTTTTACCGGGTGATTTTGTAGAGCACGTGTATTTGTAAGGAAGTTAAAAAAAAACAAAACACAAAACTGTGTTTCAAACGTCAGCACAGCTACAACCTGGGCCAAGGTTACACTATCATCCCCAAACAATATGTGAATAAGTTGTCCTGCACACACCTCTGTTTGCACATCAGCCACAAGCACGGAGGCCCAGATAGGAGATTCCTGATACTCTAGTCAGAGGTCCTTCTCAGAACGGTTTGTCAGACTGCTGATGGGAGAATTTTCGATTAAGTGAGACATTGTTCACAGGCTGACAGATCGACATATACACAAAGGTCACTGTAATCTGCCAAGAAAGTGCTAGGCAAGTAGTTCTGCCGTAAGCACACACACTCATACATACCTCACAAACAGAAAAATAGAAGGACGTGTGAGATCAAACTCCAACTTGGCAAGATCCTGCCAAATGAAATGGAGGAGCTCGCCTCAAGAGAAGCAGTTAAAAAAAAATTTTTTTTAAAGGCAGTAGTGTTCCTGGCAAGGTTCAGATGGAAAAACAGCAACAGATCCCAGAAGCAGAGCTCTAGCCAGGAATAACCTAAGCTCAGGCCATTTTAAGGGCGGGCAGGATAACACTCGCTAAGCTTCACTGCATGACTGCCCATGCTCTGGGCTTCCAGGCCGAGCCAGGACTCACGGTCTACTACAGTCAATCAACAAACATCGACCAAATATGTGTCATGTGTTCAGGTCTCTGTGAGTCCCTGTCTGGGGAGGAGCAGATTTCTGTCAGGTATATGACAGGCACTGTTTAGGGCCATCGTCACTACACAATCAGCCGAGGAAAGCATTTCCCCTAGTTTACATGTGAGAGGACTAATGCTGGGTGAATCCCACAAGGCCACATCACATGCGTAATAAGTGGAGTCAGGCCCTGACCTCAATTCTGCCTGAATCCAAAGCCCACAATGCCACATTACCATGCATAAAATATGGGTCCTGCCCCAAAGAGGCTTAAAATAGCCTAAGCCAATTAGAGGTCAATATGGCCAGTATAAGGAAGGGCTAAAAAAAAAAAAAAATACACATACAAGTATCTTAAGACTCTAAAGAAAGGAGAAAATTGAGTAGTGAGAGAAGACATTATGATAAAAATAGGACTAAAATTTGCACAGGAAGTGGAGAGAAGGGAGGGAGTTTCTAGGGAGAGCCTGGACCCTTTAGCAGGAGAGCAAGAAGACCAAATCCCATTGAGCACAAAGATGTATGCTACACTGAAAATAAGATTTAGATGGGAGGGATGAAGCCTGATAAAGGCCTTGGAAAATTAGACAAATTATTTTAGAGAATGGAGAGGAACCACAGGTGGGAAAAATCTTAGGAGCAGCATAAGGAAGTGATAGTTTAAAAGTTTATACAAACAAGGAACGCTGAAGATTCCAGAAAAGGGAGCATCTCATTCATTCTTCATTCATTCATTCATTCGACAGACATTTACTGAGGACTTACTAAGAGCCAGGCTTGAGAGGGTAGCTAAAAGGCTGCTCCAGTCCACAGGAGAGGAAAGGTGAGGTTCTGGATTAAAATATAGAGGGAGGGATCTATTTATATTATGTTTAACAGGTGGAGATGACTCACTGATATAAAGGAGGAAGGAAATGAAGAAAAAGATCATTCCAAAGTTCAATATTAACATGATTTCCACCTTTACTAGTAATTTCAAAAAGCAATGAGAATAAGACTAACAATGGGCTTTAATGATGTTGAACAGTCAACAAATAGCCACTTTCAAAAGGCCTTTTTTTTTAATCCTGGTAGCTCATTTACATATATAGTCAGTAGTAGGAAAGTTCACCGAGAAAAACCATTTCTTTGTGACTAAATTCCTGAGTTCCCTGGGTAAGAAATACAGACCCCATCAACCCTCCAAAACATCCCTCCATCCATTCGTCAACATGAGTACTGACACAACGGAATATCATGCAGCAGCAAAAAAGAAGGATCTCTAACCCTTTGAGACAGCACGGAGGGACCTGGAGACTATTAGACTAAGCAAAATAAGCCAGTCAGAGAAAGACAAGTATCACATGATCTCACTCATATGTGGAATCTAATGAACAACATAAACTGATGAGCAAAACATATCCAGAGATTTTGAAGCATGCAACAGACATGCAATATTTCAGAGGGAAGGCAAGGTAAGAGATTAACCAATGAACATATATGCATAACCCACGGACAGACAATAGTGCTAGGAAGATCTGGAGAAGGGGTGAGAGAGGAGGGGTTTAATGGGGAGCGGGGGAAGGCCATCTGTGAAACTTTCAACAATAAAGATAAATTTTAAATTAAAAAAAAAATCCCTCCATCATCTAAAATTAAATGGGTTGAGTCGAAACTGGTTTGGCTCAGTGGATAGAGCATCGGTCTGCGGACTGAAAGGTCCCAGGTTCTATTCCCATCAAGGGCATGTACATTGGTTGTGGGCATAATCCCGGTAGGGGGTGTGCAGGAGGCAGCTGGTCGATGTTTCTCTCTCATGGATGTTTCTAGCTCTCTATCCCTTTCCCTTCCTCTCTGTAAAAAAAAAAAAAAAAAAATCAATAAAATATATATTTTTTTAAAAGTCAAATGAGTAAAATTAAATGGGTCTCCTTTAGAAACATGACTGCCCACTCCTGCCCAACCACCAGTTTTGACTTTGGAGATGGGGACAAAGCCAAGTGGAGGGGGTGAGTAAAAAGTCACTGTGGAGGGCAGGACTTTAGGGAGAGGGCAGTGGTACAGGATAACCTTTTACATCAAGAATCCCAGCACAGCTCTCATTTCTACACCCACTTCTCAGTGTTTTACAATGACTGGCCCGCAAATAGATGGGAAGGCCTTCAAGATCCTGTACCAAATCGTAGCGCTTTGTTCAGAAACTATTTCAAATGTGCATATTTACGCATCCATTAACTCCCAGCACAGCTAGCATATGGTTGAGACGCAAGTTCTTCTTAATGACTTATACGTTGACTACACAAATGTAAAGCTCATCTCAATTGTATACCCAGCAATAGTACAATTCACTATTGGGACACATCCAGGAAGTCTGCTCATTGGGAAAGGTGAGAAATGAAAAAAAAAAGAAGAAAAAAAAACTATAGCTATCAAACTACTATAGCTATAAAGAGTGGCCCAGGGCAAAATAAAAAACACAACTGCCAGTTTCTTTGAAAAATCCAGCCCCTGCATGCAAAATCCAAGGTGGTATCCTCTCAGCACAGTCCCAAGCTTTAGCAAAAGCAAATCTTTATTTAGTTTGTAAGTGGAAACGAATACTCTTTTCTGCAGAAGGAAGCATTAAACTACTTTGATATTTACAACCCAAAGCCCTCAATGTTAGTGTCAAAGTCAAACTTCCGAAGGTGCATGACAAAAGGAACTCTTGTTCTGGAAAATCCTTGAACATCCCTCTCCTAACAGGTACTCCCACTGGTAAAGAAAGAATCAGAGCAGAAAGAAGCCCCGTGAAAAAAAATGGTTGCACACAAATGTGTGAGGATTCTTGCTCAGACCCCTTACGGGACAGCCAAAGGCCTAGTCGGGGAAATTCCAGAGCAAGTCCTCCATCTCCGAAGAAAGGGGCTTCCAATCGGGCACGAATCTCTCCCCCGTCTTAAACACTGCAAGGTAAACACCCATCCAAACCTTCCAGACTCCCAGGAAACGAGAGTTTTCACGCCTAGAGGGAGGGAGAGACCCACATGACCGCGCAGAGAAACTACAGCCCCTGAACCTCTCCCTCCTGCCCCGATCACCCCAGAGGCCACGGGACGGGGGTCCTTCCGCAGCCCCAATCCATCCCCCCGAGTGACAGGTCGCCGGCAGGAGCCCCTCCATCCCTGACCCCACTTACTGGCGCGGCGAACACAGGCGGGGGCCCGCCCCTGCGGTGAGCTCAGCTCCTCGGGCGGAGTGGGGCGCAGCAGCCCCTCGGGAACCGGGAAGGGGGGCGATCCCCGCTAGGACAGGCCGAGGCGTCCGTGCAGGGCCGCCCAGGAGGACCGGCGAGTCGCACGGGCCGCGTGGCGCATGGCAGAGCAGCAGGAGCCCGGCCGCTCTCCAGCCTCCAGCAGGAAAACAAACAAAAGGCAGGGAGGCTGCTAGCGAGGACGACGGGCCGCTTTCCCTGGGAAAAGTGACCCTGCAGCTCCCCTCGCTGGCCCTGCGCGTTCCTGCACCGCGAGCTGGGCGCCCGCCTGGGAGCGCAGAGCTGCCGCCGCCGAGCTCCAGTCTCGCTGGGGGCCTGCCCGAGCCCGGGGCTCCCTGCGGCCAGCTGACCCAGAATGCGACCTCAGCATCACACACACACACACACACACACACACACACACACACACACACACACGCACGTATGCACACGCCTCCTTACAGCTCGGCTGCACACGTAGGGAGATGTAGAAATGGTGGCCATGCATGCACACGCTGAGAACATTTTCTTACAGGTAATGCAAATACATTTTTTCCTGGTTTAAAAAAAAAAGAAATCCTAATTGAGGTTGCAAGACATTGTGAAGGAAATCAATGCCACTGAACTGTACACTCACAATGGTTAAGATGGCAATTAGGTTGTATATTTTGTTGCCACAATAAAAAAAAAAAACAATGTTTAAAATAAAGGCGCAACTGATTGCCTGTTGTATTCCTTTGGACTGTAAGAGCAACTTTAGTTTGAAAGGCTGACTTGTTATTATCCAGGTAGGAAACAGTTGTCTTCTGTAACTGGTTACGATACAAAATTTAACACGTAACACTTTTTAAAACACATGCACTTGTATTGTAGACATTACCTTAAATCATTCCTAGAAGGACTAACTCTGAAGCACTTTGAAAAAAGAAATTGCTTCAAGGGCCTCTATTTAAATGTACATAATTGCCCCAAACCAATGGTTCCCAAAGCTTAGTTGGAGGCATCAGACTCGCCTAGAGAGTTTGCTGGGCCCTGTGCCCAGAATCCTGGTGCTGGTCAAGGGAACCACATTGTCCCAAGCAACACTACTGTAATTCTTAAAGCAGTAACCCCTTACACACTGGATCTGAGTTGAAATCCCCCAGCTCATCACTATATCAGTTTTCTCTCACAATTTTATTTTTGAATTCGAAGAACTGAAAACAGATTTTTTTCCCCTAAAGAAGCTGTACAGAAGGACTGACTCTCCTCTTGCTCTTGTTGGAGAAACCTGCTAGACAGTCAGGCTTTCTTAGACTTCCTGTCCTAAGTGGGAAAGCGTCATCAGGCTATCTGGCAAGTGTATGACGTTTATCTACCTTTGTGTTTACCTAGACAACACACAAACCACATGGCAAATGAAAACGGAAAATCATTATCAATGGCATGACAAGGAAATAAGAGGGAGCCTAGCAAATTTTATGCTACTCTCGTGGAAAAAAAAAATATTTTTTAAGTATCTAAAATGATCAATTTTAGTTAAATTCAGTTGTCTAAGAAAGTCTACCTAGCAAATAGAGGGACTATTTTGGTTTACCTTAATAAGGGTCCACTGGGCTAGTGAATGGCTTAGTCCGGGAAAATTACAGCCCTGTAGATGTAATATGAGGCAGGACAGTAAGAAGCTAGCAAAATTCCTGGGCAAATGGAATGGGGAAACTGAGGCAAAAACGAGGCCAAACAATTTGAACAACTTGCAGCTAATGAATTGTAGGACTTTATATTAAAAATGCACCTGGAAAGCAGATGCATATTCTACTGAAACCCTCCCCTAAGTTTCTCAACCACAGAAAAAAGGTAAAAACCCTCAAGACAAAGACCCAATGCAGGATCGCTCCTAGAGCATAGCGTGAACTCTTTACTTTCTTTCTCCTAAACTCTAAGGGTCTCCATGAGACTTATAATCGGAGAGCAGTGGGCAGTGGCAGCTTGTCCAGGCTTACCCCCTGAACCTGCCTCCAAGGCCGCCTTTTTCTCTGACTTCCCAGCGAGCTGAAAGCAGCCCTGCCTTGGCTCATTTCTTTCCTATAACGTTTCTAGGGAGTCAAAGCAGCCCCACCTCAGCTCTCTCCTATTGCTTCCTTTACCCTCAGTCCTTCCTTTGGTTTACTCTCCCCAGCTTTAATAAATCTACTCTCAAAATCACTGGACTTGTATTGTGAAATCTTTCCTGTACAAAGTCAAAAATCCACACACTACAGGTTGGACTGAGGTATACCTACTCTGCCCAGTCTGGTGACAATAGAACCCTGCAAAGAGGTCTAATGGACACTGATCTAATATAGAAAGTTAGTAGCTATGGAACCGAAAAGCATTTTTAATAAAACATGTGCTCAATTTATCATCACAAATACTAATTATTACTTCATTAATCTTCATTGTTTATTTGCCAGAAAAAATAGAAATCATCTGTGCTAATGGACCAAGATATCTCAAATTAGCATTCAAGAGTTTAATAAAATAGAGTTCTGAAAATATTTCTATACCTTATTCTTCATTTACCAAACTGACCTTTTGTATTCATGAGTCACATATAATTTTCTTTTTTTTTATTTTATTTATTTATTTTTTTTATTAAATTATTACCTGTGTACATATTTTAACATTGCCCCCCCCATACATACCCTCCCTCCCCAGAGTTTTGTGTCCATTGGTTGTACTTATATGCATGATAATTTTCTTCTGTTATAAATTCTTACATCTAATCTTTTCCTCAGATTTACATTTCAAAATCTTTTAAAAGAGATCATTGGGAGGAAAATCATCCTTATTAATCCTCACCCAAGGATATTTTTCCTTTGATATTAAGAGAGATTGGAAGGAAGGGGGAGAGACAGAAAGAGAGAGAGAAAAAACAACAACAACAACATCTGTGCAAGAGACACATCAATTGATTGCCCTGGCCTAAAATCGTACCTGTGACCCTTCAGTCCTCAGACTGTTGCTCTATCTACTGAACCAAACCAGCCAGAGCAGGAAAATCATCCTTAAAAGAACTATGCCTAGAGTCTCTTTTAAAAACTAAAAACCATTAAACTTTGGTTCTCTATGAAACATGAAGGTACTTTTTATTGGTTGCTGGTTTAGGGTGCAACTTAAAACACCCCTCTGAAGGGAGGGTCCCATATTAAGACAGCAGTTGGGCTTCCATATTGTAGCTCACCATTCTTTCCTCCTCCTCCCTCCTTTTTTGCCTATGTTTCTGCCCTAGCTTCTAGGGTCTCCAGAATAAGATAATGGATAAGAGATTTAAACACTGTGAACTTGTTGGAAGTAGGGTCTTATTAGTACCTGTTACCTAAGAGAAGCTAGAAACTTCTTAAATTTTTGCTGAGTGAAGAAGGCAAGGGGCTCTACGACTATAGGTTTTCATCGAGCATGCAAAATTCCGTGTGTAAAACAACGTCAAGTATGTGAAAATAATATATCGCCTTGGATAAGCAAGAGTGCCTGTGGGAGTGAAATGGAGTGTTTGGTCTTTAAGAGGTGGGGCGAGTATCCTGTGCAAGTTCCAGAGCTCAGCGCGGAATTTCGACTACAAATCCCAGAGAGTCTCGGGGCGCCGACTGGGCAGGCCTTGGGTTTCAAGGCCTTGGAGCGTGCGAGTCCTTCCCCCGTTGCATGCTGGGATCTGTAGTGAGACCTTCCTTGCCTGTAGCTGAGTGTACATCCTCTTGCCCGCTCTCCTAAATGCATTTTTTCCTCAAAAATGCAGACCCGTGCTTTTAAAAAGTTAAGTCGTTACAATAGCCTGTGATGTTAGCGGGGTTTCGCAGCTCCCCTGCATTCCTGGCGGGACATTCCAGCCAGAGTCGGGGCGGGACAGCCCCGAGCGCTAGATGGATGCTCATTAGGGCTACTTGCTATAAGGTATCAACCCTTAACGAGCTACATTTTATTTTTAAGATTTAAATTCTTATTGTTTAAACTTTAAAGGATTACATATGTCCCCTCCCACCCCCTTGACCCCTTTCAGCCCTCCCACGCACCCCCCCTCCCGCCCCAGGCCCTCACCACCTTATTGTCAGTATCCATGGGTTATATGCACACAAGTTCTTTGGTTCATCTCTACCCGCCCCCCCTCACTCCCCGCCCCTCCCCCCCCCCCCGCCTTAAGTTACATTTTTCAAGTTTGCATAGATGTTCCCTGAGCCGAATAAGGAGGTTGAGTTGGGGGGGGGCAGGGGTGTCCGCAAATTGGTGGCCTCTCGCCTAGTTTTGGCTCCGCGCACACAGTAGGCCCACGCGCACACAGTAGGCCCACTAGGCGGCACGCGCCGGCGGTCGGTCCGGCCGAGCCGCCCACGCAGGCGGCGGCGGGGCACTGCGCATGCTCGGCGCGGCGGCGCAGCGTTCCGCAGCGGAGGGGTTGGCTCGGCGGCGGCGGCGGCGGCGTGTGGGGTCCTCAGTCGGGCGGGCGCTCTGGTTCTCGCACCGTCTCCGGCCTCCGCCAGCGACGGGTGTCTCTCCGCTCCCCGCGTCCCCGGCCGCCGCGCCAGCGCGCCCCGATCTGGCCCCCGACCCCGCGAAGATGGCTGCCGTACGCCGGGCCCGCAGTTACCGCCGCTGCCTGGTGCGCTACTCCGACCGAGAACTCTGCTAAGCCGCCTGCAGCAGACAGGCAGGAGTAGACACCCGGACACCAGCACACCTCCTCGGGGGACGGTGCGGAGGGGGCGCGGAGAGCCCCGCGACCGCGGCCGGCCGGCCCGCCAGCATGGTAACCGGAGGAGGGGGCTGGGGGGTCGGTCCTGCGAGGCGGGGGTGCGGGGTGCCCGGGGGGTGGGTGCGGGGTGCCGAGGGGCCAGGCCTGCGGGGAGGAGTGCCGAGGGAGCAGGCAGGGACTGGGAGGAGTGGGAGCTGCCCCTTTCTAGGACCCCTGGCCTGGGGAGTGGAGGGGTGCCAGCCCCGAGCACTCCCCGGGGTTTTCCTCCCTCTGCACCCTCAGCCGGGGTCCAGGTGAGGAGAGAGAGTGGTTTGCAGGACGGCCGAGGAAAACGCCTCTTCTCGGCTCGCTGAGGACCCTGAACCAATCAATCTAGCTCCTCTCGAGGGATTTTAGCAAATGCATTGGGCATAGATGGAAGGGAGCCCTGGCAAACCGAGGCACTTGTTGATCGCTGCCCCCCTCTGCAAACTGCCCCCCTCTGCAAAGCCGAGCCCACGGAGAGGCCTGGATTTCGGGCGCATCTGCCCCGTGACGCGGCGGTGCCCTGATTAGGAGGCTGGCAGGCGGGCCAGGCGGCGTGGAGTTGGGAGGATTTTTGTCTCTGTGGTGCTGAGAGAGAGACTTAGAGCTAAGCTCCGGAAATTGACAACGCAAATTCCATAGGACTATTTCAGGCAGGACCGACCGTAGTCTCCCTGCCCTGTGCTGCCGAGCTTTGGCTTGAAATCATTGTCCGTCCGAGAAACTGATCTCTAGGGTTGCATGACTCCAGAGTGAAATGACACCAAACGAATTAGCTTACAGTAGACATTCAAATATTTATTGAGTAAATGAGTGGCTGGATTATTTGATTTTATGAATCTGGATAGGAAAAGCAGTAATTGACTTTGCTCCTAAACATTCAGAATTGGTTCTCTGGCCTGGATTAAGCACTTGACTGTTTATATTTCATTAATCCCACGTGTGAAACAGGAGTTAAATGAGGAAGACACGGGCTACCCAAGTGAAAGGTGAGGTGTAGGTCACACTCAATTAGGAAAAATTAAGTGAAAATCTCTGATGGCAGCTGAGGACCTGCTTATTTCAAGTGGTATTTGAATAGAAAAATGTAGTAAAACCCAAATTGATAGTCTCTCGTTTTTTGCCATACTGTCGCAATCAAAGTAACGATGGATTAAAACTCTGTGATAGCACAGGAACTCAGGGAAGAAGAAAGATGCCATCTGTATTATAGGTTTCCTGTTTCCTCATTCTTGAGAAATGCATAATATATCCACAGGGCGTTTTATTTATTAATTCAACCGATTTTTTTGAGCACCTGTTATCAGCCTGGCTTCGTGCTAGACCCTGGTACAATACCAGACCTTCAATATAACCAAAACTGTAAGGTGATTTGCGGTAAACTTTTAATCATAGAATGTCAAAACAAGGGACAAACAAGCCTTAAGTGTTGTGATACAAGCACAAGTGTAATGAAAAGAGGCAATTAAAAGGATCAGCAAATGCCCTCCACTGGGATAATTCCTGAGTTGAACCTTGAAGGATGAGTAGCTAAGTGAGGAAGGAGCAGCATTCATTCCAGCAGCATACGCAGGAGCAGGATCTGGAGAGAGCAGGGGGAAGTGTTGGAGTCAGCATGACCAGGAGGCACTAGGTAGAGAAAGCTGTTCCCTGGGAACCCTGGGGGACCCGTATTCCCTTGTAATTAGCTGTACTTAGAGTTAACAGTAATAAAGCAGGCTCTTGAGAAGAGTGCATTTCTCAATGGGATCTATAAATTCACAGTTCTTTCTTTTGAATTTTCCTATTAGTGATGTTTTTTAGTGCGGAAAGCTCCCAGCTTAAGACTCAGAAGAAGAAATGTATTGCTTAAATTTTCCAGTTTCTGGAAATGTGTCCCGAGTTTTGGCCTCTCTTATTTATTTCTTTGCTGATTTAGCTTTTACAGTGTGCCAAGCACTTTATCGTATACAAACTGGTTCAAGTCTTAAAGGCAGCCCTGCTTGAAGTCTGGTTCGCAAAGATAAGATAGGAAGCTAGGCTTATTTATGTTGCACTCAAGAGTAACATAACTAGTTACAGTTCTCCGAGATATGTGCTAATACAAACATTTCCCCCCCTGGAAATAAATTACAACTGAAAGGGGCAATTGTGAAACTTAATATCTTTGAAATGAGCAAAATTAAATAGGTTTTATTATTATTTTTTCTAACCTTCAAGGTCATTCCCCTGATTGCCACATTTCTCTGCAGGACTGTCCACAATAGGTATTAAGCAAGTCCTATTTGTTAATAAGTCTATTACTTAACAGACTGAACCTAGGCAACATTTCATCTTCACTGGAAGGTAGGGCTCAGTTTAATTTAGCAAACACTTATTGAAAAAAGAATAAAATGAAAGAAATGGATCTGAGACTTCTGTTAAGCTCCAAAACATGCACAGTCATGCCAGTCCTGCTTTATTCCATTTTAAATTAATCTAATATATAAAAATCTGGATCTATAAACTAGAAGGGGCTTCTATACAAAGAACATATCACTGTTACATGTTCTTGAATTATAAGCTTTCCTAGTGCATTTAAAACGTTAAGAAGAAAAAAAGTCATACACTTTAAGAAGATGCCAGTGTGTATAAAAAAGGAACATCTATATATGGATTATGTACATTATCTTTTAAGTGGTCTGTAAAACAAAAACTATTTGCTGAATTCTAGACCACAACTGAATGTTATTTTCCAAAGCATAATTGTTCTTTTTAACCACCAACCAAAACATTTAAAAGTAGAGCCTGTGAGGAAAGTATCTAGAGAATAGCAACTTTATATTTCACTAGAGGCCTGGTGCAGGAAATTCGTGCATGGGATAGGGGGTGTCCCTCAGCCCAGCCTGCACTCTCTCCAATCTGGGACACCTCGAGGGATGTTAAACTGCCCAGGCAGTTGAACAACCCTCTCACAATCCAGGACTGCTGGCTCCCAACTTCTCACCTGCCTGCCTTCCTTCCTGATTGCCCCTAATCACTTCTGCCTGCCAGCCTGATTGATGTCTAACTGCTCCCTTGCCAGCCTGTTTGCCCCCAACTTCCCTCCTCTGCTGGCCTGGTCACCCCTAACTGCCCTTTTCTGCAGGGTTGATCGCCTCCATCTGCCCTCCTTTGCAGACCTGGTGCCTCTCAACTACCCTCCCTTGCAGACTTGGTGCCTCCCAACTGCCTTCCCCTGCTGGCCATCTTGTGTCCACATGGGAGCAGGATCTTTGACCTAATGGGGGCAGCCATCTTGTGTGTTGGAGTGATGGTCAATCTGCATATTACTCTTTTATTAGATAGGATAGAGGCCTGGTACATGGGTAGGGGCCAGCTGGTTTGCCCTGAAGGGTGTCCCGGATCAGGGTGGGGGTTCCCTTGGGGTGTGGGACGGCCTGGGCAGGGAGCCTGTGGTGGTTTGCAGGCCAGCCACGCGCCCTGGCAACCCAAGCAGAGGCCCTGGTATCTGGAATTTATTTACCTTCTACAACTGAAACTTTGTAGCCTGGAAGCCAAGCCCCCTGGCTGCCAACATTTTTGTTTGGTTTTATGTATCTTCTACAATTGAAACTTTGTAGCCTTAAGCAGAGGCCTGGGCCAGCCAGGGCAGGTGGAAAGCTTTGCTTCCTCATTGCCAGGGGCAACCTTATCCTGTCCTCTTCAGCTCCATGGCTGCCGCCATTTTTCTTGGATTTATCTTTTATAATTAAAACTTTGTATCCTAGAGTGGAGGCCTAGGCGGGCCAGGGTGTGTGGAAAGCTTGGCTTCCGTTGCAGGGGAAACCCAAGTCTCCCTCAACTGCTCTCTGTGGCTGTAGCCATCTTGGCTGGTATTAATTTACATACTCGCTCTGATTGGCTGGTGGGTATGGCTGGTGGGTGTGGCTTGAGTGGAGTGATGGTTAATTTGCATATTACTCTTTTATAAGGTAGGATTGGGTGAGTAGCTAAATAAAAAGGTGTAGATTTCAAAGAGAAACTGATGTTGATTGTTTCCCTCCTTGCCCCCTTTAGGCAGAAGCTGAGGAAGATTGTCATTCTGATATGATCAGAACAGATGATGATGAAAACGAAAGCCCTGTGGAAACAGATCTGCAGGCATGTTTCTTCATTATATATTTAATTCTTATTCCATTGCTTTCCACAAACATAAACAGCAGTTGGTCACAATTGTGAATAGCTATAGGATTCTTTGCATTGGATTTAACTGTATTTTTATACTGGTTTATAGAATGCTTAAATTACAACTATGTTATAGACTTTTTAAAAAAAATATATTTTATTGATTTTTTACCGACAGAAAGGGAGAGGGACAGAGAGCTAGAAACATCGATGAGAGAGATACATTGACCAGCTGCCTCCTGCATAACCCCCACCGGGGATGTGCCCACAACCAATGTACATGCCCTTGACCAGAATCGAACCTGGGACCCTTCAATCCATAGATCGACGCTCTATCCACTGAGTCTGGTTTCGGCCAGACTTCTTTTTTTCTGTAAAAAGATGTATCAGGCCGAAACCGGTTTGGCTCAGTAGATAGAGCGTCGGCTTGCGGACTGAAAGGTCCCAGGTTTGATTCCGGTCAAGAGCATATACCTTGGTTGTGGGCACATCCCCAGTAGGGGGTGTGCAAGAAGCAGCTGATCAATGACTCTCTCTCATCGATGTTTCTAACTCTCTCTATCCCTCTCTCATCCTCTCTCTGAAAAATCAATAAAATATATTTAAAAAAAAATAAATGTGATCGCTCTGGTGTGTGTTTAAAAAAAAAAAGATGTATCAGTAATTGCTGCTGTGTAGTTCAGTATATGGGTTTAAAGCACACATGTCAAACACAAGGCCCGCGGGCCAAATCCGGCCCGCCAGGCCTTGCAATGTGGCCCGCACCGCGCTGTCATCACTGCATTCCGCTGTGATGCGCGGTGACATAGGAGGCTTGTGATCTCCCCGGCCGCAGTACTTGCTATCTATTACACATGCGCATAGATAACAAGTCACGCGAGATTCAGGAGGCGTGACCTATAGTCCAGCATCCGATGTGGTTGTGCGGGTGGCAGAGCAGAGGAGAGAGTGAGTGTGCGGGCATAAAAAATACACAGCAGAAGCTGCCAGTTCCTGGCATAAAGTGCAGGCATAAAAATCGCAACAGAATCTGCTATCTGTACCCAGCCAGGCATTTATTGACTGACTTTTTTTTTCTCCACTCCATCTGCCAAATCAAGCTATCCCTGTGCAGTTTTCAACTTTTTCCTTCTAACGCAGATTTCCAATAAACTACATCTTTTACTGCCAATATTGATCCCAAAATGTCCAGGAAAAGAAAAGTTGACGGTGAAGGCAGACAATTTAATGACAAATGGGAAAATGAATACATGTTTGTGCTTAGAGGGCAAACCAGTGTGTATATTGTGTTATGAGACAGTGTCGGTGATGAAAGAGTACAATATACGTCGTCATTTTGACACCAAACATAATGTTAAGTATGGCAAATATACTTTGGAAGAAAAGCATAAAATTGTTAAAGAACTAAAAGGCAAACTACAATCACAGCAGCAAATGTTTACAAAGGCTACAGCGAAAAATGATGCTGCAGTGAAAGCAAGCTTTATAGTGGCTGAAGAAATTGCCCGTACGTACTTCAAGGTGTTTTTCAGAGGGTGCCTTTTTGAAGCAATGCATGCTAAAAGTGTGTGAGCAAGTATGCCCAGACCAGATACAGAGTTTTCAAAATGTCAGTTTGTCAAGAAACACCATTGCAGATAGAGTTCAAGAACTCTCAGGAAATCTATCATCACAGCTGGCCAAACAGGCATGCAGTTATCTCGCTTTTTCACTTGCTATTGATGAAAGCACAGACAACACTGATACAGCGCAGCTGTCCATCTTTATACGTGCTACGAAGACCGACCTCTCTGTCACTGAGGAACTTTTGGATGTAGCTGCCATGCATGGGACGACGACTGGTAGAGATATATTTGAGGCTGTGGAGAAATCTATAAATAATTTTAAATTACCCTGGGAAAAGTTGGTGGGGCTAACTACCGATGGCGCACCTTCAATGTGCGGAGAAAAGAAAGGCTTGGTTGGACTAATGAAGGAAAGAATGCAAAAAAGTCACTGCCACACACCCTTGATTACTTATCATTGCATTATCCACCAAGAGGCTATGTGTGGAAAAGTTCTGGACATGAATGACATAATGACCACAGTCATTAAAACTATTAACTTTATATGGGCACGTGGCCTGAATCATCGCCAGTTCCAGCAGTTTTTACAGGAGGTGGGTGCAGAGCATGGAGACGTGCCATACCACACAGAAGTAAGATGGCTGAGCAAGAGCGCAGTCCTCAAAAGATTTTTTGAGCTCAGAGAACAAATTGCTCTTTTCATGGAAAGTAAAGGAAAGCCCTTGCCTGAACTGTCGGATCCCGCCTGGCTATGTGATTTTGCTATGATGTGTGACATATGTGAGCATCTCGCCCAACTGAATCTGAAGCTGCAGGGACGCAAACAAGTATCACGAAGATGTCTGACATGATCACAGCATTCCAGCGTAAACTTCAACTATGGAAGTCCCAACTGGAACAGGACAATCTTGCCCACTTTCCCGTTTGTTTGAGTATCTCAACCACTATTTCTGGTACTTTTCCTTGCAGTCGGCTGGCTACCAAAGTTAGCTGTTTACTAAGTGAATTTGAGCCGCGCTTCTCTGACTTTAGAACACAGCACTCAGGCTTTGACATCTTTGCCAATCCTTTTACAGTTGATGTCAACAATGTGCCCCATCACCTTCAGATGGAGATAATCGAGCTTCAGTCTGACAGTGGCCTGAAATCAAGGTTTCAGGATGTTGAAATTGAGGACTTCTACCCTCTACTGCCCCCTGACTCAGTGCCAGAGCTCCGACTTCATGCTGCCCGTATTCTATCCATGTTCGGGAGCACCTATCTTTGTGAACAGATGTTTTCAATAATAAATCTGAACAAAAACAAGCACAGATCACGCATTACCGATGACAACCTCCATGCTGTTTTGTGGGTTGCTACAGCCCAAGAAATAAAACCGAACATTGACTCATTGATCCGGGGAAAACGGTGTCAGACATCTAGCCAGAAAACAAAACAATGAGCATTTTAGGTACATTCCAATATTACTGTTTTGCTTGATACCAATATTACTGTTTTGCTTGATAGCATGTGAGTTGGTTAACAGCACTGTTAAGGAAAAGATTGTTCCACTCATTTTAAATTCACATTTCTGGTTAACATTGTCAGTTTATGACTGTTCAGTAAACCATTCGGCCCGCGATTTAGGCTGGATTTTAGATTTTGGCCCCTTCTCTGATTGAGTTCGACACCCCTGGTTTAAAGTATACAAACCTAGACTTAAGTCATGACTTAAAACACATCACCTCAAAGAAAAAGATTGACAGTTTTGACCACCTAACACTTTTAAACCTATATTTAACAAAAGACTAAATCTGTCTAAAGAGAAATAATCAACTGTAAAAATTACCACATATGGGCAGAGGTTTGATAGCCTCAGTATATAGGATATCTTACAAATCAGCAAGAGGAACACAAGGTAGAAATATATGAATGGACAACTAATGGAAAAAATAATATAAATGGCTATTAAAAATTTGAAAAGATAACTAGCCTCATTAATAATTATAAAAATACAAATTATACCTATGCTTAATTTTTTTTAAATGATCAGATTGGTGGTGAATAATTCCCTTTGCCATCAGGCTATGAGAACACTGATGCAGTGTACGTGAAAGTGTAATTGCTACAACTTTTTTGAAAGGCAGAGTAACAATATGGGTCAAAATGAGAAACATATATTCCCTTTGAACCAGCAATTCTGCTTGCAGGAAATTAATACTAAAGAATCATGGAGGAAGTGAGTAAATATACATGTACAGAAATGTTTATATGGAAAAGTGGAATACAACCTAAGTATCTATCACTTGTGTTAAGTAACGGTGCATTTATACAGTGAAATACGCAGTAGCCATTTAAAAGAACAGGGTAAATCTTTGTGCATTGAAGTAGAAAAATATGCATTGTAATTTGTTAAGTGCATCTTACTAAATTCTTAAGCTTTATAATATTCATTTGGAATGTATCCTCTAGTAAATATTAAGAGTTCTGCTAAAGATTCTTGAGGTTAGAAGTATACATGTCAAATGTAGGAAGGTGGGATCCCAAACAAAAGCAGTGTACAGAATAGAGAGAAAAAGATTAATGATGTGTATTCAAAAAAATATTTTCTTATTTGAAAAGAGAAGGGTTGTTAACAGATAACGTTGGGTTTGCATATAGAAATTTTAGCAGCACTCAACATCTGCTATATGGTGTATTTCAAGGAAACAAATGTTTGAAAGCATCTAAGTTGAGTGCTTAAGTGATATTTTTTATTCTAATTAAAACTTGTTTTTCTCATACCATTAGATTTTTTTCTGTGTAAACAATCTTATTTTAGGCAAATTTTCATTATTTCTTTCAAGTCTTAAGCAGAAAATTATTTTAGAATAGGCATATATTAGTAATTTAAAAAAGTGTTTTCTGGTTTTAGAAAGAAAAAAAAATACACACACACACACACACACACACATGCACGCGCATATACTAGGGGCCCAGTGCACAAATTTGTGCACCTTGAAAGGAACTGTGAGCCTTAAGGCTGCAGTGGGCACAGAGGCAAGTCTCAGCCCATCCTCAGCACCCCCACCTGGCACCTCCTATGTGGCCCCCACTCCTGCTGCTGCTGTTCCCATCCACTGAAGGTGCCATCCCCACTTGCACCCACTGACAGCATGGAGTGATTGGGGCTGGCACTGTCGGTGGGCGTGAGCGGCGGCTGTTGCCCTCATTACCCCTCAGGAGCAGGGGGAGGTGGAGAAGCCCTCAGGGAGATTGGGGCTGGCAGCTGCCATTAGCACCCACTGACAGCACTGAGCACTGGCAGCGGATGTGAGCAGCGGCTCCAGCACTGGCTGCAGGTGCAAGCGGGGCTGGAGCCATCAGTGGGTGTGAGCAGTGGCTCCAGTGCCAGTTGCAAGTGCAAGCACCAGATGGGACCACGAAAGGCAAGAGCAAAGAATTTTCAGTAACCACTAGAGGCTTGCCCTGATGACAGTAACTGGCACCGCACCTTGGTCTGGAGCCCCTGCTCACCTGCTCTACCATCCTGCTATAGCTGAAGCCTGCCATGTTCCCTGCATGCTCCCTGGTGGTCAGTGCACATCATAGCAACCCTTCGGTCTATTTGCATATTAGGTTTTTATATAGAGAGGTATATTATATAAAACCTATTGACAAATTGTTCCCAAGTTGAGCTACTGTTTCTAGATGAGTCCTAAAATACTTTTCTCCTCTAGGCACAACTCCAGATGTTCAGAGCTCAGTGGATGTTTGAACTTGCCCCGGGCGTAGGCTCTGGCAATTTAGAAACTCGATCTGGCAGAGCAGCAAGAGGCTCTTTTCTGAAAGCAGCAGACACCAAAGGAAAGCAAGAACTGGCAAAAGAAGAAAAGTTAAGTATTATGGACATCATACTTGAAGAAAACTTCTACAAGTATACCAGTTTTCCATCCCTCCCTTCTAGGTTCTTTGGGTGATATCACCACTCCTTATGGCTTCTTTCCTCCGGGTACACTATATTCATGGACCTGCCTTTGACCATTTATAGATCCCCGAGATTCACTTGGTCTCTTAGAGGTTGATGCCTCTAAATTTATTATAGAAGGGGGAAAAAATGACTCAAATGTTAACACCTTTTCAAAGGTCTTAATGCAGTTTTTTGTTATATTTTGAATTGAACAAATTTATAATGATGCATTAATCACACCCTTATTTTGGAAAATTTTCATAGTGCTCCCACTGGAAAAATTTTGGATGTTGTCTGATTTTTACTTCTTTCCTATTATACACATGAAGTGGGCACAGCACCCCATCTTACTTTTCATTATTCTCCTATACCACAGAAGCTGTCATCTTTATACCATCAGATCCAAGTTTTTATTTACAAGTAATTTGCCATTAAATAATTGACATTTTCATGATAACTAAAAACTTCTATGTTCATTTTGTTTTAATTTTTATGTTTTTATTAAATTGATTGGGGTGATATAGGTCAACATGATCATATAGGTTGCTATGTTACAAGATCTGTATATTGTACCATGTGCCCACACACCCAAAGTCAAATATTTTCCCATCACCATATATTAGAACCCTTGTTTTAATTTTAAAATAATTACGGGATTCACATGTACAGGGAAGTCTTTTGGACTCTTTTCCCATTCTCCCTCAATGGTGACGTCTTACAGAGTTATAATGCTAGGAAATATACATTGGTACAATGCTTGGGGCTTATTCAGATTTCCTAGATTTAGAAGCACTTTTGTGTGTGTATGTCAATAAATAGTTCTGTGAAGTTTCATGTAACCACTACCACAATCAAGGTACAGAATCATCTTGTCACCACAAAGCTACCTCTTGCTATACCTTTACAGTTACACTCTCTCATCTCTCCCTCTTCCCCAGCCATTCCTAATTACTGACAACAACTAATCTATTGTCCATTTCTATAACTTTAATATTTTTTTAAACCTTATTTTATTGTTGAGAGTATTACAGATGTCCCCCATTCTCCCCTTTGCCTCCTTCCATTCATCTCCCACCCTATCCTGGGCCTTCACCTGTCTATTGTCTGTGTCCAGGGACTATGACTAATTTGTACTTGTAAATCCCTTATTCTTTTTCATCCATCCCTCTAACTTTCCTCCCATCTGGTAACTGTCACAATGTTGTCTGTATCTATGAGTCTGTTTCTGTTCTGCTTGTTCATTTTTATTTTTTAGATTCAATTGTTGATAGATATGTATTTATCGCCATTTCATTGTTCATATTTTTAATCTTTTTCTTCTTAAAGAAGACCCTTTAACATTTTTAAAAAAAATATATATTTTATTGATTTTTTACAGAGAGGAAAGGAGAGAGATAGAGAGCCAGAAACGTCGATGAGAGAGAAACATCAACCAGCCGCCTCTTGCACACCCCCTACTGGGGATGTGCCCGCAACCAATGCACATGCCCCTGACCGGAATCGAACCTGGGACCTTTCAGTCCGCAGACCGACGCTCTACCACTGAGCCAAACCGGTTTCGGCAAGACCCTTTAACATTTCATGTGACACTGGTTTGGTGTTGATGTAATACTGGTTTCCTATAGTTTTTCATTGTCTGTGAAGCTTTTTATCTGACTATCAATTCTAAATGATAGCATTAATGGGTAGAGTAATCTTGGTTATAGGTCCTTGCTTTCATCACTTTGAATATTTCTTGCTACTCCCTTCTGGCCTGCAAAGTTTCTATTGAGAAATCAGCTGACAGTCATATGGGTGCTTTCTTATAGGTAACTAATTGCTTTTCTCTTGCTGCTTTTAAGATTCTCTCTTTAGCCGAAACTGGTTTGGCTCAGTGGATATAGCGTCAGCCTGTGAACTGAAGGGTCCCAGGTTCAATTCCGGTCAGGCGCATGTACATGCC
Organism: Pipistrellus kuhlii; assembly: GCF_014108245.1. Taxonomy (NCBI): domain Eukaryota; kingdom Metazoa; phylum Chordata; class Mammalia; order Chiroptera; family Vespertilionidae; genus Pipistrellus; species Pipistrellus kuhlii. The sequence goes on along the minus strand of NW_023425551.1, from coordinate 66,254,814 downwards.
TGTGGGCACATCCCCAGTGGGGGGTGTGCAAGTGGCAGCTGATCAATGTTTCTAACTCTCTATCCCTCTCTCTTCCTCTCTGTAAAAAATCAATTAAAAAAAAAAAAGATTCTCTCTTTGTCTTAAATCTTTGGCATGTTAATTTTGATGTTCTTTGGTGTGGGCCTCTTTGGGTTCATCTTGTTTGGGTCTCTGTACTTCATAGATTGTATTTCTATTTCTTTCACTAAGTAAGAGAAGTTTTTTTCAAGGCGGTTTTCAACTTCTTGCTCCCTTCCTTCTCCTTCCAGCACCTCCATGATACATATGTTGGCACTCTTGAAGTTGTCCAAGGGGCTCCTTACACTATCTTCATATTTTTGGATTCTTTTTTCTTTCTGGTCTTCTGATTGGGTGTTTTTTGCTTTCTTATATTTCAGATTCTTGATTTAATTCTCAGTGTCCTCTACTCTACTGTTGAACCCCTATAAATTATTCTTTATTTCAGTAGTGTATCCTTCATTTCTGACTGGTCCTTTTTTTTATGTTGTTAATGTTCTCATGAAGGTCCTTGAAGTTCTCACTAAAGTTTCTTGAGCATCTCTATAACCATTGTTCTGAACTCTGTATCTGGTAGTTTCCTTGCTTCTATTTTATTTAGTTATTTTTCTGGAGATTTCCTCTGTTCTTTCATTTGTAACATGTTTCTTTGTCTCCACATTTTGGCTGCTTTCCTGTGTCTGTTTTTATAAATTAGGTAGATTTGCTATGTATCCAGGACTTGGTAGAGTGACCTGTGTATGTAGTAGATGTCTTGTAGGGCCCAGTGACTCAGCCTCCCCAGTCACCTGAGCTGGACACTCCAGGTATGCCCTTGTGTGAGCTGTGCACTGTCCTATTGTAGTTGAACATTGTTTGATATAGGTGTCACTGGTAGGGATTAATTCCCAAGCCAGTCAGTTGTGAGGATTGGCTGCAACTAAAGCAGAAGAGTTGCTATGCAGGAGCCTATGGAACTCTGGACTTGCTTCAGTGGGGCTTTGGTGCTCATTGAGTCTTGAGGGTGTCACTTGTGGAGGTAGTAGAGTTATAATCCACACTGGTCAAAACTGACCACCAGGTGCACTGGTTCTGGAGCCTCCAGGGAGGTGCAAAATTAGTCACTCCTTGTGCCCCGCCTGGGGCTACCCAGCATGAACTACAAAGCAATCTACAGATGGCTTCTACTTGTATTGGGCTTTCTCTCTTTTCCTTCCTCGCTCTAAAATCGTGTGTGTGTGTGTGTGTGTGTGTGTGTGTGTGTGTATATGTATATGTATATGTATATGTATATGTGTATATATGAAACTGCCAAACTGTTTTACAGAATGTTTATACCATTTTATGTTCCCTAAGCCATGTATGAATGATCCAGTGTCTCTGCATCCTTGTCAGCATTTAGTGTGTCATTACTTTTTAATTTTAGCCATTCTGATAGGTGTATAATACTTGTACTTTTTAAGAATACATTTTTATTTCAGAGAGGAAGGGAGAGGGAGAGACAGAAACATTAATTATGAAAAAGAATCATTGATTGGCTGCCTCTTGCCCGGCCCTCTACAGGGGATTGAGCCCACAACCCAGACATCTGCCTGGACCAGAATCAAACCATGACCTCCTAGTTCATGAGACAATGCTCAACCACTGAGCAACACTGGCTGGGTCACATCATTTTAATTTTAATTTGTATTTTCCTAATGTCTAATAGTGCTGTTTTCATGTGCTATTTCCAGCTTTTATATCCTCTCTGTGAAATGTTGGTTTATCTTTTCTAATTAGATTGCTTATGTTTTCAGTGTTGAGTTTTAAGAGTTCATTTTGTTTTTTAAATGCTTTCTTTCAAGTTATAGTTTGTTTTTCCATCTTTTTTCTTTTTAAAAAAAATATATTTTTATTGATTTCAGAGAGGAAGGGAGAGGGAGAGAGAGATACAAACATCAATGTTAAGAGATAATCATTAATAGGCTGCCTTCTGCATGCCCCACACTGGGGATCGAGCCTGCAACCAGGCATGTGCCCTTGACCGGAATCGAACCTGGGAACCCTTCAGTCCACAGGCTGACGCCCTATCCACCGAGCCCAACCAGCTAGGGCTCCATCTTTAATAGAATATTTTGCAGAACACATTTTTAACTTTGATGAGGTTCAATTTATCAACTTTTATGGCTTGTGTTTTTGGTGTGAAGTATAAGAATTTTGCTTACTGCTAGGTCTCCAAGGTTTTCTTTATCTTTTTTTTTTTTTTTCTGAAAGTTTAAAAAATTTTAATTTAACTCCATGATCACGTTCAAGTTAATTTTTATGTAAGATGTGAGGTTTAGGTTGAGGTTTATTATTTTGCCTATGGATGTCCAGTTGTTCTAGCACCATTTGTTGAAAGGACTATTCTCTGCTATTCATACTCATTTTTAATTCTGATTTTAAAAATATTTTCTACTGTTTATTTTTATAGGCTCGAGAACTCTTCCTAAAAGCAGTAGAAGAAGAACAAAATGGAGCTCTCTATGAAGGTAAAAACTCAGGGTCATACTGTCATGACATTTCTGAATAATGACTGTTACTGAGTAAATTTTTTACTAGAATATATTTGGTATAGAACATCAGTCTCCCTATATTTGAAATTGGTTCTTAAACTATCAAAAATAAAAATTTTATTGCTGTATAACCTTACTCTTTTCAAAAAAAAATATTGCTGGGAAACCTAATATTGATAGGATGAGTAAAATGACTTTTTTAAAATTTAGGTTTTAATATTCTTTATTATTAAAGACTTAAAAATATTACTACTTATTTAAAAATAGATTATGCTTCTTTTATAAGTGAAATTACTTCAGGTGGGAAATACTAAGGATCCATTGAGGAACATATTTCCTAAGTTCTAATTTATGTTATCTGTGAAGTAATACCCTTTAACTTTGTTTTTATTAGTAGGCTAATAGGAATACATAAGTAAACACAGTAATAAGGCTATTCATCATATTATGCTTGTATTTGGGCTTTCATTTTGTTATAGTAAAGCTAATAATTGGGGCATAGGAAATATTCTTTTGCTCAGAGCTTTTGATATGCCCCTAAAATGACATTTTCAGAATTATTGCATTATTGACAAATTTCTTCTAGTTATATTTGTCACCTTGAGATATTAAAAGGATCCAATTAATATCTCTCTATGGACTTAATTAGTTTGAAAAATTCCCACCTTCACTTAGTGTATAGTGATTCACCCAGAGTAAAAAAAAAAAACATGGCAGAGTGTACTGAATTAAGTAGAGGCCATCTAGTTGGCCTCTACAGCCCCATGTTCTATTGGTATATCATTGTGTAAGATATTATCAAATATAACTCCAAACATCAGGCCAGGAGATTTATTTAAAACAAAAGCAAAAAGAGGTTTTAAAGGTTATTTAGCTAAATAAGAGGCAGTTGGACTAAAGTTGTATTTGAAGAATAAATTTGAAAAAATTTATTCTTTTTATTCCATCCACTAGGGAGCATTTGATTTTCCTTAATTCTGTGTTTTAGAAAGAAAAATTTACTTAAAAGTTTTTTTTGTTGGGGCTATAGCAATTGCATTTTCCAAGTTTGAAGACAGACATCTACATAAGATCACTTCTGACAATACATTAGAGGCCGAGGAAAAAGATGGGAAGGGCTAAAAGACCAATAAAATGCAACACCTTAAGTTTCTGTAACATGTTAGCTTTAGGGAAAAGAAAGATTGTTTCTGAGTAGTAAGGTTTAGAAATAAGTTTGTTCATTGAACTACTGTGGCATGTAGATAAAGGGAATTTGGCTGTTTGTAAAGAAAGTTACCAAACTAAACCACAGTTAAGGGTAATCAAAGGAAATGACAAAAATGTGTGGTCATAGCTAATTTAGCTTTATTTCTTCTTTTAGCCATCAAGTTTTATCGTAGGGCTATGCAACTTGTACCTGATATAGAGTTCAAGATTACTTATACCCGGTCTCCAGATGGTGATGGCGTTGGAAACAGCTAGTGCGTATATAATTTGATAGACAGTAATACATAGAGTTTGTTAAAATTAAGCATCTTTGGCCTGTTGACTCTTAACATAAGAAGATGGTACTTTTCTCTTAAGTCATATAGTGTTTAGTATAAAGACTTGTTGATAAAGTTATAGAAATTTTTAATTAGGGACATTTAATATTAAAATATAGAACTGCACTTTTTAAATAGACACAACAGAAATAAGGTGATGAAAGAATTGTTTTATAAAAGCAGTGATTATTGAAAGGAGTAAGTTACAGGGCATATTTCAGCTTGCTGAAACCTATTTAAAGTCAAGACTATTAAAATGTAATTAAGCCAGAATTGAAAAGTGTTAACAACTGTTGAAATAGGGTTTCATTACACTAGTCTTTCTCCTTTTGTATATGTTTGAAACTATAAATTTTTACTAACAAGGGGGCTTTTCATTTTATTAGGAAAATGCTGAATTGTAACAAAACTTAGTTTATTATTCCTTAAGTTATGTAGGTGGAATATTGTTAACTGTAACATTGGTTTAAAAGCACAGGTGCAGGATATAAGCACTCACCAAATAAACCATATTTCATTGGATAGACCCAGCTCTTGAGTCAACCGTGATGGTTTTATATGATAAAGATCAAGAGACTAAATTTTGAAGTCAGTACTTTTGAAGCTATTTGCAAAACAATTATAAAATTATTCATCCCCAGAACCCCAATTTGCTGATTATAGAAGGGAAGGGAATCTGAACCCATGAGACAATGTCAAGTTTAAAATGAACAACACCATCTGGCTGATGTGGCTCAGTGATTGAGCATCCATCTTTGAACCAGGAGGTTGCAACTCAATTCCCTATTAAGACACATGCCCAAGTTGGGAGTGCTGAGGCAGCCAGTCAATGATTTATCATTGATATTTCTATCCCTCCCTACCTCTCTGAAATCAATTTAAAAAATTATATGTGTGTGTGTGTGTGTGTGTGTGTGTGTGTGTGTGTGTGTATATATATATATATATATATATATATATATATATATATATATATTTTTTTTTAAATGAACATCTAGAAAAATAGAGTTTGGGTAATAAGACATTATATTATCTATTATATTATTTCTGCCATGAAATAATTAAGATGTTTCTTTATCAATAACTTATATTTTTTACCAGTGTTTGTTAACTGCTTTTAGTATTAGCACTTAAGCTTTGAATAAGCCACATTAAAAACATTCGAATGAAGTCTATTAATTGCCTATTTGAACTTTTCGGCCAATAATATTGTTTGGCAGATTAGACTTAATAGTGTAAGGTAGTTCATACTTTAAAAAGTATCATTTGGGCTTTTGCTAAGCCTCTTTAAAATTTGGGTAGAATCATTTGGACCCAGTTCTTAGCCAGTTCTAGAAATAGACTCCCAAGTGTTGTTAAGGAAGTTTGTATTAAAACATTAAAGAAGCATTTTTTTTTCTTTGAAATTCCTTTATACAAACATAAATGCTATGAAAGTTCTTTAAAGATACATTCTTGTGTTGTTGTTTTTTTATCATATATAAAAGCCCTAATAGTCTGCTCTTTTCTTTTTTTTCTTTTGCAAAATGTTAATAAAGTAGCTCTTGAACCCAACCACACTCACCCTTTGTTGTATTATAATAAGCTTTTCCTGGTTTCCTAACTTTGTCCTCATCTAAGCCATTTGTAACATTTGGTCATTTTTAAGGTTACTCTCAGCAAAAATGGAACTCTACGTTTGTTTATATTGGTAGATGATTTGTGGACCCTGCTAAGATTTTTTTTGGTTACACATTTTCCTCTAAATGTAGGCTGATAAGGCACATCTGTTAGAAAACCTTGGTAAGTACCTCAAATGACATCTGTACAATATATTTGATTTATCCAATTAGATGGATTACAGTCACTTTTAAAAGAATATGTTTACATAAGATTTTTAAAATCATGTGAAATTCTTTTTTTTTTTTTTAATATATTTTTATTGATTTTTTACAGAGGAGAAGAGAGAGGGATAGAGAGTTAGAAACATCGATGAGAGAATCATTGATCAGCTGCCTCTTGCATATGCCCTACTGGGAATGTGCCTGCAACAAAGGTACATGCCCTTGACCGGAATCGAACCTGGGACCTTTCAGTCCGCAGGCTGATGCTCTATCCACTGAGCCAAACCGGTTTCGGCGAAATTCTTTTTCATTAACACTTGAAATCTCTACAATGAAACTAATAAATCTCGCGGAAACCCGTTTGGCTCAGGGGTGGAGCGTCGGTCTGCAAACTGAGAGGTCCCGGGTTCGATTCTGGTCAAGGGCATGTACCTCAGTTGCAGGAGGCAGCTGGTCGATGTTTCTCTCTCATCGACGTTTCTAGCTCTCTATCTCTCTCCCTTCCCCTCTGTAAAAAATCAATAAAATATATATTTAAAAAAAAAAAGAAACTAATAAATCTCAACATTTGTATTCCAAAATTCTAATTCTAATTCTGGGTGGGAATTAAATTTACTGAAGCTTTGTTATGCTATTCTTCTGCAAGGCAGGGCATACTTTTATCACATCAAAGAAAAAAGCAGTAGTTTGCATTTAGATGACTTTTTATAAAGAAGATTGGAAAATATTATGGAAAAATCAGTTACTAAACTTTATGGTTGTAGACTGAGGCCCTTAGTGTATTCACCTCCCTCCTTTTGCAGCATTGAAGATAATGATGATGATACCAAGATGGCAGATCTATTGTCCTACTTCCAGCAACAGCTCACGTTTCAGGAGTCTATGCTCAAACTGTGTCAGCCTGAACTTGAGAGCAGTCAGACTCACATATCAGGTGAGAATTTACGCTTGTTATCAGTCCATGAGAAATACTTTAACTTTAGATTTTAGATTTCCAGACTTCTGAGGTCAGATAAGATTGGAGATCTAGTTATAATCATGGTTTGTGTATACTAATAAGCTTTTCTAAGTCCAAAGTGGATCAGAGTTTGTAGTCCCATTGTTCCGGGCTGCCATACTTTCTTCACTGAAGATCTGAGAGAGTGAGTATCTTGAGTTGTTGGGGGCTGTCCTAAGAAAATTGGAGGAGTATCATCAGATGTTTCAGCCAAGTTGGACAGTAGTCCTGAGATAAGCTGAATGTTTAAAAATGAATGTGTGTTTTTCTTTTCTTTTCATATGATGCTTCATTTGTTATGGGGGACAATTAGAAATTTTCAAGAAGATGAAAACAACTTATAAGCAAAACCAATGGACGAAAAACTCTGGGGGGGAGGGCATATATGGGAGAAGGGGGGGCAATGGAAAGATATGTACACATATAATAACTTAATAAAAAAATAATGGTAATAGTAATAGTAATAAACTCTACTGAATTCCGAAAAAAAGAAAGAAAACTTTTACTGTTAAATGCAATCACACACATATATATATAGTAGATTATTTTTTTAGCACACTTATTTATTTATTTTTGCACACTTATTTACTTAAAAAATATTTTTCTTTATTGATTTCAGGGAGGAAGGGAGGAGAGATAGAAACATCAGTGATGCGAATCATTGATCGTTGCCTCCTGCACGCCCCCTACTGGGGATCGAGCCCACAACCCAGGCATGTGCCCTTGGCTGGAATTGGACCTGGGACCCTTCAGTCCACAGGCTGACACTGTAACCACTGAGCTAAGCTGGCTAGGGCTAGCACACTTATTTTAATATATCTTGGTGGCAAAAAATCTTCCAAGGGATGGTGGTGCTTTATAAAAGTAGCTTCAGCCGGGACCGGTTTGGCTCAATGGATAGAACGTCGGCTTGGGGACTGAAGGGTCCCGGGTTCGATTCCGGTCAAGGGCATGTACCTTGGTTGCGGGCATATCCCCAGTAGGGGGTGTGCAAGAGGCAGCTGATCGATGACTCTCTCTCATCGATGTTTCTAACTCTCTATCTCTCTCCCTTCCTCTCTGTACAAAATCAATAAAAATATATTTAAAAAATAAATAAATAAATAAAATAAATAAAAGTAGCTTCAGATCTATTCTATACTGGGGGAAAAACATACACACACACAAAGATATTTGTGTCTTCATGTTAGTAACCATTATTACTTTGGGGTAGTTAAATACACTTACGCTTTATGTTTGAGCAATACTGAAGGTATGATTCATAAATTTGTAGGAATACATAAAGGTACCTGCTCTACGAACGTGACAGTAGGCTGTCAGGAGAGTCACTGAAAGGGTGATTTTCTTTTGCAGTGCTGCCAATGGAGGTCCTGATGTACATCTTCCGATGGGTGGTGTCTAGTGATTTGGATCTCAGATCCTTAGAGCAGTTGTCACAGGTGTGCAGAGGATTCTATATCTGTGCCAGGTACTTACTTTTTTTTAAATAGCTCAGGCAGTGATAAAAGAAGGGATTATGGCCATTTGCCAATTTTAATAAAAGAACTTCATTGATGCTCTGGATAAAAGCTATTTTAGAACATTTTTGCTGAGCTGTACATATGTGATTTTCTCAAACTACTTAGCATTTGAAGCCTGGAATGCACTGGGTTTCCATGAACAGTGGTCGGCAAACTGTGGCTCTGTTGACCTAATGAGTTTGCTGACCATTGGTATAGAATAATGTGTGGAGCAAATACAGTCACACACTTCCATAGAGTAGTTTGCATGCTAGCTTAACTGATTTAGCAAAGAAATCCTGCCAAAAAAATATTCCAGCCATTTCCACAATAACTTTAAACCCATTAAAAGTGGTAATGATTTACATTTTGATTGCACTAGAATTTTTTTTTTAGCTCATTAAAAATTACCCTATACTTTTGAAATCATGCTGTGTGAAGAATAATCACAATATAACATCATTTGGGACTGGTAGTCTTTCATGGGCATCTAATGTAAAAACTAAAGGCCCGATGCACAAAGATTCATGCAAGAACAGGCTTGCCTTCGCACCGCCTTCGCTCCATTCAGAGTCACCTTTCCGCCTTCCCACACTGCGCAGAGGCCCAGGGTGGCTGGGGCAGTGTAGAATGCCTGTGTTGTCACCATGGTGGTGATGCATGCATCCCACGCTGCCCCTGGCCACTTGGCACCTGTGTATGCAAATTAACCCGCCATGTTGAGTTAATTGCATACTCACTCCTGATTGGCTGGTGGCTGTTGCGAAGGTACTGCCAATTTGCATCTTTTATTAGTATAGATACATAGTCCTTAGCATTTAGAACTTCTTCTTTTTTTTCTTTTTTTAAAAAAAATATATTTTATTGATTTTTTTACAGAGAGGAAAAGAGAGGGATAGAGAGTTAGAAACATCAATCAGCTGCCTCTTGCACACCTCCTACTGGGGATGTGCCCGAGACTCAGGTACATTCCCTTGACTGGAATCAAATCCAGGACCTTTCAGTCTGCAGGCTGACACTCTCCACTGAGCCAAACCAATTTTGGCTAGAACTTCTTTTGTAACTTAATTCTTAAAATTTAGATGCACTATTTTTAAATAACCCAAGTTCATTTGGAGTCCTGTATTTTGGGTAAAATATTTGAATTGCTTGAAGTCTTTGGTTTTTGGTGATTTTGTATACTATTCTATTTAAAAAGTACCTATTTAATATCTAGTGAATTACCACCAACCTTTTGAAATTTGGGTCTCTAGCACTGTTCCTCCATTAACTTTTCTTTTGATTATACATGAGAAAACATAAAGAGTGAGTTTATTAAGAAAACAAATTTTCAGGGATTAAACCTCAGATGTTATTACTAAGAAAAGTAATTTTTTAAAAATATGCATAGCAACATAAATTTGGAGGGGGGGTCTCTTTTTTTAGTCTGGTTCCAATGTAAGTAGTTTTACACCTTTAAAACTGAATATTTTAAGTTATAAATGAAGTTAAATATTTTTTGAGTTGTGTTAAGAATCATGTGACTGTTCAGTACATCTTTTAACATCATTTTTTGTACTAATCTCATAACAAAAACTCATTGGCACTACTTGTAAAATATATCTCCAGTCTGACCATTTTACTATTTCTCCAAAGTACATTCTATAATAGTTCAGCCACCATTACTTTTTTCTTTTGATCTTCATAGTAGCTTTTTAAATGTTAGATTGGCTATATTTATTAAATATTTGGCTTTACCTGGTAGATTCATTTTCTCATACTCTTTAATTTCTGCTTATGGCCTTTTCTGCTTAAAGAAGACTCTTCAATATTTATTGTAAAACTGGTTTAATGATGATGAACTCCTTTAATTTTTGCTTGTCTGGGAAACTCTTTACCTCTCCTTTAAATCTGAATGATAACTTTGCTGGGTAACTTAATCTAACAGGGGTCTTCAAACTACGGCCCGCGGGCCACATGCGGCCCGCAGAGGAGTCTGATCCGGCCCGCCAGGTTTTTTGGGCAGTGAGCGCAGCCGAGGTGTTACAGTAGGAATTAGTAGTTCATATAGTCCGGCCCTCCAGCTCTCTGAGGGACCGTGATCTGGCCCCCACTTTAAAAAGTTTGAGGACCCCTGAATCAATTCCTGTTTTGCAACATTTTAAAGATGTCCTTCCACTCCCTTCCCACCTGTAAAGTTGCTGCTGAGAAATCAGCTGATAGCCATATGGGGTTTCCTTTGTTTGTAACTCATTTTTCTTCTGCTTCCTTTAAGATTCTCATTGTCTTTAACTTTTATCATTTAATAACAATATGACTCGATGTGGGTCTATTTGGGTCATCTTGCTTAGAACCCTATGTGCTTCCTTGACCTGGAAGTCTGTTTTTTTCCCCCCCAGGTTAGGAGAGTTTTGAGCCATTATTTCTGTAAATAAGGTTTCTATTCCTTCCCTCTTTTTCTCCTAGGATCCTTATAATGGGAGTTGCTGAGCACTGGAAATTATCCCAAAAGTCCCTTATACTATCCTTGTGTTTTATAATTTTTTATTTTTTGTTGTTCTGACTTATAAATTTCCACTATTCTCTCTTCTAGGTCATTGATCTTTTTTTCTATATCATGTAATCTGCTGTTGGTTCCTTCATGGTTTTTTTTTTATGCCAATTATATTCTTCAGGTCTGCCTATTTATCATATCTTCTCTTTGTAAAAGTTCCCCCTGAGTTCCTTTATTCCACACACAAGTTTGGTGAGCGTCCTTATGACCATTTTAAAAAAATTCTTTATAAGGCAAATTACTTGTCTTCATTTCCTTAGAGCTTTTTTTTCCTGGGGAATTTTCTTTTTCCTTTATTTGAGAGAGATTCTGTTTGTCATTTTGACTTTCCATGTTTGTTTATATGAATTAGACACAATAGCTATTTCTTCCAGTCTTGAAAAAGTGGCTTTATGTAGAAATGGCCTCTGTTTAGGATCTGTGTGCTGGGTGGTTTTGGCAGGCAAGTAGGGTGCTGAGTTAGGTGCTAAAGTTTCCAGGTCACTGGTCTACCAAGTTGGAGATGCTCTGGGTGGGGAGGTCAAATGCAGCAGGTATTGATGCCCTGTTGATCCTGCTTGTTCCCTCATTCAGGGGCAAAATAGGTTTGGATGATGTGTTTGGGAATGTGCTGCAGTGACCTTGCAGATATGCCAAAGCACCTGGGTAGAGCCCCTGCCTGCCCTATGGAAGGGAGACATAAACAATGTCGCTTACTGGCACTTCCGACCCAGAGGGTTCCTGTGGCTCCCCAGCCTTCTTTGTAAGTCTCTCATGTTGTTTGGTGTAGATTAGAATGATATCAGTGTAGGCTTTATTGCCAGGTAGTTTTTAAGAAGCTGGTTGGAGTGGGTCAGGTACATGCAGCACTGGGAGTATTGGCTTGAGAGGTTGGAGGCCTCCCTGCAGAGAAGCCAGAAGGTACATGTGATGCTGATATCCCTGTTAGCTTCCTTTATTTGGAAGCAAACAGCCCTGGATAATATAGCTGGGAACTCACTGTGGTGATCTTGCAGGTAAGCCCAAGCACCCAAGTAAAGCCCCTGCTCACCCTGTTGAAGTGGAGGGGACGTAAACAATGGCGCTCACCAGCTCCTCCAGCTCAGACAGTTCCCTCAGCTCCCAGAGGGCTCCTGTGGTTTCCCAGTCTTCCCTATTCATCTATCTTTGCTCATTGTTCAGAAGCTGTCCATTTAGCCCTCAGTTGTCATGCAGGAGTAATTGCTCATTATATATGCATCTATTTGAGTTTGCTCATGGGAGGGGGTGGGTTCAGCATCCTCTAATGCCACCACCATTTTGGACCTCTCCCAGACGCATCTTTTAAAAGCATTAGTCATGTTCAAAACTCTACAATGACCTCTATCTTCTTTTTTCTTTATTGATTAAGGTATTACATATGTGTCCTTATCCTCCCATTGCCTCCCCCCCCCCCACTCTTGTTCTCACCCCACTGGTGTTTGTGTCCATTGGTTAGGTTTATATGTACGCATACAGGTCCTTTGGTTGATCTCTCCTCCTTACCCCCACCATCCCCTACCTTCTCTCTGAGGTTTGACGGTCTGATTGATGCTTCTATGTCTTTGGATCTGTTTTTGTTCATCAGTTTATGTTGTTCATTACTTTCCACAAATGAGTGAGATCATGTGATACTTATCTTTTTCTGACTGGCTTATTTTGCTTAGCATAATGCTCTCCAGTTCTATACATGCTATTGCAAATGGTAAGAATTACTTTTTTACCGCAGTGTAGCATTCCATTGTGTAGATGTACCACAGTTTTTTAATCCACTCATCTGCTGATGGGCAATTGGGCTGTTTCCACAGTTTAGCTATTGCAAATTGTGCTGCTATGAACATAGGGGCGCATATATCCTTTCTGATTGGTGATGGTTTATATTCCTAGAAGTGAGATCACTGGGTCAAATGGGAGTTCCATTTTTAGTTTTTTGAGGAAACTCCATACTGTTCTCTATAGTGGCTGCACAGTCTGCATTCCCACCAGCAGTGCATGAGGGTTCCTTTTTCCTTGCCAGCACTTGTTATTTGTTGATTTATTGATAATAGCCATTCTGGCAGGTGTTAGATGATACCGCATTGTTGTTTTGATTTGCATCTCTCAGATGATTAGTAACTTTGAACATGTTTTCATGTGTCTCTTGGCTTTCCTTCTGTCTTCTTTTGAAAAGTATCTATTTAGATCTGTTGCCCATTTTTTGATTCGATTGTTTATCTTCCTTTTGTTAAGTTGTGGCATTCCCTATAAATGTTGGAGATTAAACCCTTATTGGTGATAACATTGGCAAATATGTTCTCCCATGCATTGGGCTTTCTTGTTTTGTTGATGGTTTCTTTTGCTGTACAGAAGCTTTTTATTTTGATGTAGTCCCATATGTTTGTTTTCTCTTTGGTTTCCATTCCCTTAAGAGCTGTATCAGTGAAAATATTGCTTCAGTATATGTCTGAAATTTTGCTGCTTGTGGATTCCTCTAAGATTTTATGTTTCCTATCTTATGTTTAAGTCCTGTATCCATTTTGAGTTTATTTTTGTGTATGGTGTAAATTGATGGTCTAGTTTAATTTTTTTTTGCATGTATCCAATTTTCCCAACATCATTTATTGAAGAGACTGTCTTGACTCCATTGTATGTTCTTGCCTCCTTTGTCAAATATTGAGCATAGTGGTTTGGGTCGATTTCTTGGTTCTCTATTCTATTCCATTGGTCTATATGTCTGTTCTTGTGCCAGTACCAGGCAGTTTTGAGAACAGTGGCTTTGTAATACAGCTTGATATCTGGTATTGAGACCCACCTACTTTGTTCTTCTTTCTCAGGATTGCTGCAGCTATTTGGAGTCTTTTTTTATTCCAGATGAATTTTTGGAGAGTTTGTTCTAGGACTGTGAAATATGCCATTGGTAATTTTAATGGGGAGTGCATTGAGTCTGTAGGTTGCTTTGGGTAGTATGGACATTTTAATGATGTATATTCTACCAATCCTATAGTTTTCTGAGTACAGGTCTTTTACCTCCTTAGTTTATTCCTAGGTATCTTAATTTTTTTGGTGTGATGGTAAATGAGTTTTTTTTTTGTTTGTTTGTTTTTTAATCTCTCTGTAAGTTCACTATTGGTGTATAAAAATGCCATAGACTTCTTGGCATTAATTTTGTATCCTACTATATTGCCATATTCATTTGTTAAGTCTAATAATTTTTGTATGGAGTTTTGAGGGTTTTCTATGTACAGTATCATGTCATCTGCGAATAATGACAGTTTTACGTTTTCTTTTCCAATTTGGATACCTTTTATTTCTTCTTCTTGTCTCATTGCTATGGCTAGCACTTCCAGAACTATGTCGAACAGGAGTGGTGAAAATGGGCAGATGACTTCTAACTTATTTAATAGCCATTCCTACCTGTAACTAGGATCTCAACTGCCCCTGACTACCCCTGAAATTATGTAGTCTATACTTCACCTTGCTCACTTAGCTGCAACCATGCAGTCTTTTTTTTTTCTCCCTCCTTGTTAGAGCATGCCAGCCACACCCTCACCTGAGGGTCTTACACTTGCTAGTTTCTGCCCAGGGCATTCTTCCTCATCACCTCCCAGGGAGGCCTGTCTTTGCCTCTGTATCTAAATAGTTTTTATTTTCCCACTACTACTTCTTTGTCTATTTACCCTGCTTTTGTTTGTTTTTGCACTGAGCACATTACCTGAAACTTTCTGTTTACTTGCTTTCCCAACAGTAAAAGAGCAGGGCCTTTGTCCACCAATCTATCTCCAGACCCAGGACTATGCCTAGCAGGCACTCAAATACTTGCTGAATAGAAGATGGCTGGTAGCAGGGACCGTTTCTGCACATAGGGACTTAGCCTTCTACATATATTGATGCTGTACTTTTATTACTTAGAGACCCTGAAATATGGCGTTTGGCCTGCTTGAAAGTTTGGGGCAGAAGCTGTATTAAACTTGTTCCATACACATCCTGGAGAGAGATGTTTCTAGAAAGGCCCCGTGTTCGGTTTGATGGTAAGTTGAACCCTTTAGAACTCAAGAGAAATAGAGATTTATCATGTTGATTTTGATAAATACCCATTCTTAGTTTTCTCTAACAGACCTAAGTATTATGAGCATATTTAAAGGAAACTACAATGAAAATGAAGCTAGAACTGTCCTATATGATTTTAATTTTAAAAATGTTTAAATTTATTCTTATTTGTTTAAAAAATGTGTTTTGTTTTGTTTTTTTATAGGAGTGTATATCAGTAAAACCACATATATTCGTCAAGGGGAACAGTCTCTTGATGGTTTCTATAGAGCCTGGCACCAAGTGGAATATTACAGGTACAACTGTAGTAAACTGAGTGAGTGAAAAATTCTCTCTCTCCAAGTATTCATTAATTAGTTATTGGACATCTCTTCTCTGTAGCTTTTGCATTTATCCACAAATGGCCCTCAATATTTTTATCCACTCTTATAATAAGAATTGTACTCAGCCGAAACTGGTTTGGCTCAGTGGATAGAGCCTCTAGTGTAACATATAAAAATCTCCTCTCTCCTTAATATAAACTAAAATTTTTAAAAATTTTAATGGGCCGAAACTGGTTTGGCTCAATGGATAGAGCGTCGGCCTGGGGACTGAAAGGTCCCAGGTTTGATTCTGGTCAAGGGCATGTACCTTGGTTGTGGACACATCCCCAGTAGGGGGTGTGCAAGAGGCAGCTGATCGATGATTCTCTCTCATTAATGTTTCTAACTCTCTATCCCTCTCTCTTCCTCTCTGTAAAAAATCAATGAAAATATATATTTTTTTAAAAAGAAAAAGAATTGTACTCAACAGAACCAATGGGTTGCTGCAAATTTAATTCCTCCTAGCCTCTCAATCTAAGAATATTTTATATTTTAGAGTTCTTCCTTCTCTTTTGCCCTTGGTGTACTCATCTGCCTTTTCCAATAGCTTGTGCTCTTATTCAGCCTTTTTGTTTATCAGTTAATACTGTCAGTGAGATATAAGTAGATATGTGAATTACTATGTATTGTGAGATTCCATTTTTGTTTGATATTAGTGCTTTAGGAAAAAACATACAGAACTTTAATAGAGTATTATTTGGTCTTTTTTATTCAGTGAGTGAAACTAAAAGTTCAGCAGTTCCCTATAAGGAAGATAATAAAGTGCCTTTCGTTCTTTGTTGCTGGCCTCACAAGTTGTCAGTCATGTTTTAATGATGTTTGCCATAGTATTTCCGTCTCGGTTTCACAGCTATGGCTAGGTTGAGGTACCAGTAGAGAAGGACGAGTTTTATACTTTGTGTGTGGTGTTTTTTGGTGTTCTGTTCCTGTTTACACAGGTACATAAGGTTCTTTCCTGATGGCCATGTGATGATGTTGACAACCCCCGAGGAGCCTCAGTCCATTGTTCCTCGTTTAAGAACTCGGAATACCAGGTAGTGTTTTTCTATAGTTTTCTATCCAGGTCACATTTTATATGAATGTATAGGTTAATGTAATCCTGTGTTTCCTTAACTTACTACTGGATGATTTAACAGTCACTGGGTGGGCATTTGTGAAAAAGATAAATTCTGCACCTTTCCCCTGGAGAGTGTACTTCAGTGGGTCGCTGTGGCCTTGGAAACCAGGTTCACTCACATCCTAGCTGATTTCTTCTCGAGCAAGTTCTTAAACACTATTATAATCCATTACTTCCTAGATTACTTAAATACATGTAATAACTGATCAATAGACTTAGATTTAAAGTATATTTTTTATTTTTAGAACTGATGCAGTTCTACTGGGCCATTATCGCTTGTCACAAGATACAGACAATCAGACCAAAGTATTTGCTGTGATAACTAAGAAAAAAGAAGAAGTGAGTATACAAAGTTGAAATAGCAGTTTACTTTTTTTTTTTTTTTTTAATCCTCACCTGAGGATATTTTCCATTGATTTTTAGAGAGAGTGGAAGAGAGAGGGAAAGACAGAGAGAAATATCGATATGAGAGAACACATCGATTGGTTGCCTTCTGCACGTGCCCCAACCAGCTCCTGGGCTAGGAAGGGGCCTGGGCCAGGAAGGAGCCTGCAACCGAGATCCGTGCCCTTGACTGGAATCAAACCTGTGCCCTTGACTGGAATCAAACCTGGTTCCTCTCGGTCTGTAGGTCAGTGCTCTATCTACTGAGCCAAACCAGCTAGGGCTACTTTTGAGTAACCTTTCATTCAAGGATTCTTGACTAGAAAGGGTCAAATATACTGTTTCATTATTTATACTATTATACAAAATGTATGTTGACTTATAGCATCTCTCTAAAGAGAACTGGAGGGTTTTCTAAAATGTGGTTATTTTTAATTGGATCAGCTTGTTTTTCTCCAAATGTTTTTTCTGGTCTAGTTTTTTCACATGTGAAAATGAAAAGCCAAAATATCCTGTAAAATAACTAGTAAAATGATACCTGAATATGATTTTTTTTTTCTTTTTTCATTTTGAATCATAGGGGATTTTCTTCCTAAATTAACTCAAATGAGTAATTCTTTCATAAGGATATTCATATAGAGAATTTCTTTTCTTTTTTTTCTTTTTTTTAATAAATTTTTATTGTTCATGTTATTACAAATGCTCCTCCCCCCCCACCCCCCCTCCATTGCTCTCCTCGATCAGGTTCTCATCCCACCCTCTGCCCTTTCCCCACTCCCCATTGTCCTCATCCATAGGTGCACAGTTTATGTTCAGTCTCTTCCCACATCCCCCTCTCCCCTTTTCCCTAAGAATCATCAGTTCACTCCCCTTCCATACCTCTGATTCTATTATATTCAACAGTTAATATTGTTCCTCAGATTTTTTTTTTAAATTTCCTTGGTTTTTAGATTCACTTGTTGATAGTTACGTATTAGTTGTTCATAATTTTTATCTGTATTTACTTTCTCTCCTGAAAGAACCCCCTTCAGCAATTCATATAATTCTGGTTTGGTGGTGATGAACTCCTTTAGCTTTTTTTTATTAGTGAAGCTCTTTATCTGGCTGTCGATTCTGAGTGATAGCTTTGCTGGGTAGATTATCTTTGCCTGTAGGTTCTTACTATTCATCACCTTGAATATTTCTTGCCATTACCGTCTGGCCTGCATGGTTTCTGTTGAGAAATCAGCTGACAATCATATAGGTGCTCCTTTATAGGTAACTACCTGCTTTGCTCTTGCTGCTTTTAATATTCTTTGTCTTTTGCTCTTGGAATTTTAATTATGATTTGTCTTGGTGTGGTCCTCTTTGGATTCCTTTTGTTTGGGGTTCTGTGCGCTTCCTGGACTTGTAAGTCTAATTCTTTCACCAGGTGGGGGAAGTTTTCTGTCACTATTTCTTTCAGTATGTTTTCGATATCTTGCTCTCTCTCATCTTCTGGGACCCCCATAATTCTGATGTTGGTTCGCTTGAAGTTGTCCCAGAAGTTTCTTACATTATCTTCAATTTTCTGGATTCTCTTGCCTTCTGTCTTCTGTGGAGGAGTGTCTTCTGGCTCTTTATGTTCCAAATCTTTGACTTGATTTTTGCGATCTTCCATTCTATTTTTAGGACTCTGTATAATATTTTTTATTTCAGACAAAGTATTCTTTATTTCTTGTTGATCCCTTATTTCTTGTTGATTCCTTATTAATTCTAGTTGATCCCTTTTCATATCCTCATAGGTCTTATCGACCTTTTCTAGGAAATTCTTGAAAAACCTTATAAGCTTAGATTTGAACTCTATATCCAGTCGCTTTTTGTCTTCCATTTCTTTCGTTTGTGATCTATTTCGTTGTCTCGGCATTTTCGCAGCTTCCCTGATGGGGCGGGGTTTCAGGGTGGAGCCTACAGCCTTGGCTTCTGTCAGCCTTGCCCTATGTGGCTCCTGAGTCTCAGTAATGCCCAGGGTCCTTCAGTACTCGTTGCAAGCACCTCTGAGAAAAAGGTGCCCTCGATTTTCGCCTGCTACCAAACAGTCTAGGCTCTCTCCCAATGAGCCCGGAACTGGGTTCAGTTCAGTTGGAAGTGGAGTTGGAGGTGGCGTTTAGAGCAGTCCGGAGCTTTTGTCTCCTTCCCGCCAGGGCAATCCTGTGGCACAGCCAACCGTCCCTTCTCTGCGAGCAACGTGTGTGCCTCCGGGACCTCCTTTCGCCGCTCCCCCAGGGTTTCACCTTACAGCCCAGCTCCCTATGGATGAGCCTGGATCCCTGGGGTCTGGCCTAGAACTGGGGTTCAGAGCAGTCGGAACTGGGGCTCAGCACAGTCGGAACTTTTATCTCCTTCCCTCTAGGTTACGCCAGCCAGGCACTCAACCGCCCCTCTCCAGCTCCATCCTCTCCGCGCGCACCGCATGTCTCCGTACCTTAGGCTTTTACAGCTCCTCCGCTCTTCCTTCTGGTTTTCTCCTTGCTTCTCGTTGTAGAATTTCCAGTCAGTCGACTTTCCTGTAGTTCTGGGTAATGTCCATTTTATATTTTAGTTGTATTTTATTGAAATTGTTGTGTGCGGCTTCGGCTAGGTGTTTACCTGTGCAGCCATCTTGGATTCTCTCCCCATATAGAGAATTTCAGTTTCTAATGGATATAAGCTAATGTAAGATATTTCCTTCTTCCCATTTTTGCAAAAGAATGAAAATGCCAGGCAAATATGATTGCTGGATTATTACCCTCTAGAGCACATGTGTCAAACACAAGGCCCGCGGGCCAAATCCGTCCCGCCAGGCCTTGCAATGTGGCCCGCACCGCGCTGTCATCACTGCACTCCGCTGCGTTTCCATCACAATGACAGTTTATGACTGTTCAGTAAACCATTCGGCCCGCGATTTAGGCTGGATTTTAGATTTTGGCCCCTTCTCTGATTGAGTTCGACACCCCTACTCTAGAGGGCTTTAAACTCGTAACAGATCAAGGACCTAATTTTCATTTTTACAAATTTTCTCCATGTGCAATTTTTTAGTCATGGTTAAAAATCATAATGCAGTTGTGAGAAAGTAATAATTGCTAGCCTATTGCTTTTGTAAGTTGGTGTAGGATTTGAAAGAAGTTTCCCTTGTTCTGAATCTCCCTTTCTTCTCTAGCATTATGTGTCGAGATAGTTAGGGTAGGGTTCTCTGTGAGTTCTAGTCCTATCACCCTGTGGCTAACTGTCCTGGCTCCTCCTCCTGGCTCTGGTAGGCTTCTGAAATCTGGGGCAGCTTCTGCGGAGCAGAGATAGTCCTGTGACAGTGACCTTGGCCATGTGTTTCCTGGGGTCAGAAATGGGGAATTTGTGAGCCCCTAGTTATTTAGGTTTTATCTAATAAGAATTTAGGAATTCCCATGTAGAAAGCCAATTTTCTCTTTGGAATATAACAATGAAACCATACGTAGCGTTGATACTTTTTTTTAGAAGCAGTATTTTCAGAAGTGTGATTCTAATGAAGCTTGTCACATTTATCCATTGATGATTTTACTGTTATTGCAAAAAAAATAAGTTATACTCAATGCTTTTTCTGCAGGCTTCACCAACTTATTTTCTCTCTCTAAAAATTCCCAAGTGTTTTTAGGTAGAAGGAAATACTAGTCTTTTAAGATAGGAGGTAGAAGTCTTAATTCCATTCTGAAACTGCTGTGTTAACTCAGCTGCCTGGGTCTTCATTCCTTTAGCTATTAAATAGCAATAATGCAGTCATATTTAGTACATGAGGTTATTATGATGATTAGGAGGAAAAAACTTATGTTTTTCAAGACACTCATACTCATTTGTATGTGATATCCAAAACAATTTTACTATGTACAGATGTTACGTTATTCTTGCATAATACAGGGGTAGGCAAAAATAAGTTTACAGTTCATATGGAGAAATATATACAAGAATAATAATAATGCAAGAATAAACTGTGTATCGCATACAACTGTAAGCCTCCTTTTGCCCTACCCAGTATATTCCAATAAATATTCTAATAATGAAATCTCAGTGAAGTGAGGTTTCATTACAGTTCATGCACCTTTTCTTTTACAGAAACCACTTGACTATAAATACAGATATTTTCGCCGTGTCTCTGTCCAAGAAGCAGATCAGAGTTTTCATGTAGGACTACAGCTGTGTTCCAGTGGCCACCAGAGGTTCAACAAACTCATCTGGATACATCATTCTTGTCACATTACGTACAAGTAGGTGAATGTAATAAAAATACCAAGGTTACAGAATAAATGTGTACTTCATGTCAGGCTTAGGAAACTCTCACATGATGTTAACCTGAGTTAACATTACAGAAGCAGAGTATAATATTACTCTGCCAACCCAGAAAGTGACTAAAAAGAAAAAAGCAAACTGAAAGTGGGCCAGGCATCCATAGCTCACAGTGTCAGTGGGAACGTGGCTGGGCACCGCTGCTTTGGAAATGAAAACGGCATTCCATGAGTAGAATGACAGTCATTCTAAGCTATTCATGTGTCGACTTATTCAGGGCAATTTTAAAACATCAGATTTTTTCTTCTCTCCATGTCTGTCTGACCATTATTTACTTTTTTTCCATTTGGTTTATTCTCAGGGATTATATGCTGATTTAAATAAGTCTGCTAAGAAGACCTCTTGTATTCCAAAGCCAAATCTGTTCGATAGTTCCTGTGTAGTTCTTTGTTCTAGGAGTTAGGATTTTTAACATTTTGTGTTATACTAGAGGCCTGGTGCACAAGTTCGTGCACGGGTGGAGTCCCGTGGCCTGACAGGCAATTAGTGCCCATTGGGCTGTCTCACCCAGTCCCGATCAGGGCTGGCCGGCTGAGGGAAGGGACCGCGGAGGTTGGCCAGCTGTGGGATGTTAGCTGTGGAAGTGCACTGACCACCCACCCAGCTAGGGGGAGGGACTGCAGGAGGTTGGTCAGCCTTGGGAGGTTGTCTGTGGAAGTGCACTGACCACCAGGAGGCAGCTGCTGTGTTGAGCATCTGCCCCCTAGTGGTCAGTGCACAGAATAAAGACCTGCCTACCAGTCATTAGGTCCTTCGGTTGCTTAGACCAGTGTTTTTCAACCTTTTTTGGGCAAAGGCACACTTGTTTCATGAAAAAAATCACGAAGCACACCACCATTAGAAAATGTTAAAAAATTTAACTCTGTGCCTATATTGACTAAAGTAATTCTCTTGAATAGGAATCAAATAAAACACAAAGTATTTTATAATTACTTTATTATGAAATATTAAGTAAACAAAATAGTGAAAAATTATAAAATTCTTGTCTTGTCTGCACCTACGGCACACCAGGCAACATCTCGCGGCACACTAGTGTGCCGCGGAACAGCGGTTGAAAAACGCTGGCTTAGACTGTATATATATATATAGATATGTATATGTATATATATAGATAATCATGTGTAATATCTTTAAATGTTCTTCAGAAACATTATTTTCAATTATTACAGGTATATTCCACCATTCTTATTTTATTCCTCATGTTCAAACATTTTATTATGAAAAATTTTAAGCATATAGAAAAGTTGAAAGAATTTTACAGTGAAGTCTGCTATACCTGTTTTGTACATAGTATTATATTAGTTTCAGATGTACAATATAATAATTTGACATTTATGTACCTTACAATATGATCACTACAGTAATTCTAGTAACCATCTGTCACCATGTAAACTTATCACAATAATACTGACTATATTCCCTTCACATGTTCACCCATTTCCCCAACACCTCCTTCCCTCTGGCAACTTCCAGTCTGTTCTCTATATCTATGAGTCTTACTATTTTGTTTATTCGTTTATATTCTTTATGTTCTACATATAAGTTAAACCATGTGGTATTTGTCTTTGTCTGACTTATTTTAGCATAATACTCTCCATGTTGTTGCAAATTGCAAGATTTTTAAATAATTTTTTTAACTACAGTTGACATTTTTTCAGATATACAACAAAGTGATTATAGATTTATATAATTTATGAAGTGATCACCCTGATAAGTCTGCACCATACATAGTTATTACAATATTATTGACTATACTTTGAGTACCTTATACCCCCATGACTGTTTACTGTAGTACTGGCACTTTATACATCTTACTCCCTTCCCCTTTTTTAACCCATCCTCCCAATCCCTATCTGGCAGCCATCCAAATGTTCTCTGTATCTATGAGTTTGTCTGTTTTGTTCATTAGTTTATTTTGTTCTTTAGATCCCACATGTAAGTGAAATCATATGGTATTTATCTTTCTGTCTGACTTCACTTAGCATAATACCCTAGGTCCATCCATGTTGTCACAAATGGTAAGATATCTTTTTTATGGCTGAGTAATATTCCATTATATATATGTACCATATCTTCATATATTGTCTGTCTATGGATACTCAGGTTGCTTCCATATCTTGGCAGTTGTAAATAATGCTGTAGGGAGCATAGGGGTAGATATTTCTCTTTGAATTAGTGTTTCTCTTCAGATAAATACTCAGAAGTGGAATTGCTGAGTCTTTGTCTCTTGTTATAGTCTTTGCTTTAAAGTCTGTTTTGTCTGATATAAGTATTGCTACCCCAACTTTTTGTTATTGTTTCCATTTGCATGAAATATTTTTCCACCCCTTTACTTTGTCTTATAGACAGCATTGTTTTCTTATCCATTCAGTCACCTTATGTATTTTGAGTGGAGTGTTTAATCCATTTACATTTAAAGTAATAGTTATCTAGTTATTGCCGTTTTATTATTCATATTTGTTCTTAAAGAAAAACCTTTAAAATTTCTTGTTATGCTAGTTTAGTGGTGATGAACTCCTTTACTTAATAATTACAATATTTAGCTTTTTCTTGTGTAGGAAGCTATTTATCTCTTTTGATTCTAAATGACAGCCTTAGTGGGTAGAGTAATCTTGTTGTAAGTTCTTGCTTTTCATACTTAAAATATGTCTACCACTCCCTTCTGGCCTGCAAAGGGGCCCCCTGTACCCACACTATGGCTCTCACCCCTTGATCCAGGCCTGATGGCTTCCTCAGCTCCCATAGTGCTCTCATGGTTCCCCAACCTTCTCTCTGCAGTTTCTCTCTCTTGTTTGTTGTGCAGAAGCTGTTCATTTGGCCCTCAGTTGTCTCTCAGGAGAATTGCTCCAATTATAAGTATTCAGTTGATATGTTCTTGGGAGGAAGGCTCAGCATCTTCCTGTGCTGCCATCTTGGACCCTTGAGTTACCTGTAAGAGCAGAGAATATGTGTGAAAAAGGAGCAATACAAAAATAAGTAAAAAGAATTAATAAAATATCAGTTCATGTAGCTATTGAAGTGAAATGCTGTTGGAATTGAAAGAATGTTGCTGTGTGACTGAAGCCTTTCCATTCTAGTTGAATCCAAACATTTTGAGATCACCTTCAATTAACCTACTACACAACCTTGACCACCTATTGAAAACTTTTTGGCCACAAATAAATTTTTGTACTCATTTTTGGAAAAGTCCTAGAAGTTTTCTTTTTTCTCACTTATCTCTTGTTTATCTCAGTAATCTATGGAATTTTCCTTTTCAAAGAAAGAAACCGAACCCAGAAGTAGAATAAAGAAATGAAAAGCATCATGTTTTAGGAAGGAGAAAGATATAAGAGGCATTGCGTGTAGCTGCTAAGGTTCTCATTGATTTCCTTTTCTACAATAATAAAAGAGTAATATGCTAATTAGACAGGATGTCCTTCTGGACGAAGCCTGGGCTGAGAGGGAAGCCCAAGTCCTGGGTGCCTGCCAGTAGCTGGAGGGAATTCCGGGTCTCAGGTGCCAGGGGGAAGCTGGTGCTGGCAGCTGGGGGAAGGAAGGCCTACTCTTGCATGAATTTCATGCATCAGGCACTAATAATATTTATAAAGGCACTTGAACTTTTTTTAGTCTATTTCTCCTTTTGGGGAGAAAAATATAAAGGACTGTAGCAGTAGTGTAACTTGTCTTTTGCTTTCTTTCCCTCCCATCTGTAATTATGTTGTTGTTCATGCAAATATTATATTTTAGAATTATAATTCTTTATTACATTTTAACAATAGTCTTTAAATGTCTATTGCTTTTGACTTAGAAATTCTACTTTTTGGAATATATCCAAAGGACATAATAAAAAACACATTTTAATTGCCTAGTACTGAAAACAACCTATATCTCCAACAAAAGGGGAATTATTAAGTAAACTGTGGTACAAGTAGACAGAGAAATATTACGCAGCCACTAAATATGACTTCTGAAGAGTATTTAATGATGTTATGAAATGCATATGTCATGATGTTAAATGAAAAAAGCAGGATCACTAATAGAGTGTGATCTCAATAGGAAAACTTGATAGGTTGATGTATTTAGAAGAAATACTGGAAAAGGATGTTTTGTATTGCTGTGTCTGAATGATAGAATTATGAGTGACTTCTTTTTGGTACTTTGCTAAATATTTAAAATTTTCAACAATGAGCCTTTATTTAAAACTTACTGAGATATATTAAAGGAATTGAAATTTTCTGGTAACTTGTAATTTTGTGCATTATTTCCAGGTCAACTGGTGAGACTGCAGTCACTGCTTTTGAGATTGACAAGATGTACACCCCCTTGTTCTTTGGCCGAGTGAGGAGCTACACTGCTTTCTCAGAGAGGCCTCTGTAGAGCCACGCACCCAGTCCTCTGTCAGTGTTGCATGAATGAAAGCATATAGTGCAAAAGAGCACCTAAGTTATAAATGTACATATTATATATATATATCTGGGATTGGAACTTATTTTACATTGTTGGAGTTCTTTTAAGAGAGTATAAATTGATTATTATTTTTTAATTTAAAGGGATAGTTGGTTCTAGGGTGTTTTGTTTTAAAATTAAGAAGTTGATATTAGATGTTGTTTAAAAACATTTTTGTTGTGAAAAATCTTACTATGAGCTTTAAATCATGCCCCTTTTCAAGCAGATTTCTGTCACATTAGTCTGCTGCCTGATTCCAGTAGTCAAGTGGTCAGGAGGGAGCTTTACTGGATAAGCGTTTCTTTCACGCATGGCATACTGTCTTTACACTAAAGGCTCAACAAGTGAAAACCTGTTCTGGATTTGTTTGAAACAATTTGACCAATAGAGATTATAAATAAATGTTTCTTTCAAGAAAATGGATTTGGATGGCCTCTTTTAAACATCAAAATAATAAACAGTCCCAGAGTAGCCAGCAAAGGCTTAAGAATCACTGCCTCATTTCATCATTGTTTTTTATATGCAGGCTAGAGCTCTCTGCACTCTGACTTATCCATTAAATGAGAAAGAATGAATCTCTCAGCACTGGAAGACTTCAATAAGATCAAACAGTTATCTTCATTCTTAAAAGAACAGTAGAGGATCATATAAATGCAGGCTAACTCCTTTTCCAGAACTAAGCTTGGGAGAGAGCTAACCATCAAGTAAACTAGGTTACCTCCCTAATAACAATACTAGTAAAATTTCAGAGTTCGTGTCTGGCAGTCCTACCAGATTGGTTTCTTTTTGTGATTCAAATACAGCTAGAGTCAGTAATAACGTGTTTTCAGAAATCAGTATCTGCAGCCACAGTTGCTTTCATATCAATGTTAAAAGACACTTCATACATCCTTACAATGCAGTATGGGATAGGCCTTTTTAAAAGCCAAAACATGCCCAGCCAGTGTTGCTCAGTGGTTGTGGTCACAGTGCTGTTCCCTGTCAGGGCACATGCCTGGGTTTTGGACTCAATCTCCAGTAGAGGGCGTGCAGGAGGCAGCCGATCAATGATTCTCATCACTGATGTTTCTATCCCTCCCTCTCACAAATCAACAAGAACATTTTAAATAAATACATAGCCAATACATGTTATGTTAAAGATGAAAGTTAAGCATGTTTAGTTTGGGTGTATACAGAAAGAAGAGTTCCACTGAGGTTGGCTCTCTGCAGCAATCTGATGTGACATGTTCCTCGAATTAGAAAAGAGGGAGGAAGACGAGACACGCCTAAGATAAGGCAGCTCTTCATGACATAACTATTAGTTTTGATACACAAGTTAACAAAATATCTGATTAGGACATAGTAAAGTATAGCTAGAAAAATATTCCTAAGGAAAGTGGAATTTGAAGATTCTGTTGATTTGCCACCTGTCCTAATGACCTGTGGCTGACAGCCAGTGGATACCAAGTTCAAAGTCTCCTTCATGTCCACTAAAGCAACTTTCACTTATTTCGCTTAGAGAGCTGAAAATAAATTTTTTGTAGCTGACATTTTTTGGTGTGTTTAAGATTTTAATACAAAAGCAATATGTATTTATTGTGAGGATATTAGAACATGCAATGATTAAAAAAATAGTCCTAACACCCATGAAATCAACTCAAATGACCTCCAACTGGGAGCAAAGCAGCACACTGACACGGTAAGATACAGTGGGAAGGATCTCTCCTCAGCCCTGGGACTCGGGAATGCCTGGCATATACCCAGGAGGCAGAGTGGAGGGAAAACAGCCTCTCCGCTCAAAGACCTGCAGATACTGACACAAGCGCCTCCACAGGACAGGTTCCATCCTTCTCAGTCAACAAGCCACTCCCACCCTCACACATCCGCTCCAGTCAGCATTCAGGGTCTCGTTCTTAAAAATCGGTGGACAAGCAAGGAACACCAGGCACATGAGAAAGCCCCTCACACAGAGAATCAAACTTACGAAACAGGAAAGTATAGTCAGTAGGAAAAAATTGTGAAACAAATTACATATCTTTAGAGAGATGAAAGGAGAAATACTTCCATGAAACATGAACAAGAGACTATAAAAAGAAAATCCATTGGCAGATCTTTTGCATATTACAAATATAATAGTAAATTTAAAATTTTTTTCTGACCAAACAATGTCAAAGCTGGAAGTTGCCTTAGAAATCATCTATTGACCACCCATCCCAGTATGGAGATGAGGAAATGGGAATGGAAAAGGTGTGCTGGTTTTCCCAAGGTGCTCAAACTGACCCTGACAAATTAAGAAGGCTCCTACAAAGTGCCTGGCAGTAGACAGTGAATTTTAGTCTTAATGTTCATGAAGAGATTACCCATATATATATAAAGCCAGCTACCGGAATGCCACCAATCAGTATGATGCCCATGACGCCCACTGCGGCCAGCAAACCAGCCCAATTGGGGTGGGGGGAGGCCAGCCTGCCCACTTCCCATGGCCTTGCCCTTCCCTCCAGCCCTGCCCCTGATCAGACTTGATGGAGGCTGGGGTGGCCAGCCAATGCCAGCCCCCTCCCCCCCTCTCTTCCTCCCCCCTCAATCAGCTCACCCCACCCCTATCAACCCACAGCCCCTCCCTCCAGCCAGCCCTGCCCCTGATCAAACTCTCCACCCCATAGAGGGGCGGGGCTGGCCAGCCAACCTCCTGCAGCCCCCCCCCCCTCCCCGACCACCCCAGATCATCACTCCCACTCCAATCGGGCAGAGCCAGTGGCCAATCTCCTATGGCCCCCCCTCCAATCGGCCCCCACCACCCCGATTGGGGGTGGGGCCAGTTGGCCTACCACCCACAGCCCCACTCCCTGCCAGCCAATCGCCTGCAGCCCCTCCCCACAATCTGCCCTGATTGGGACTGGGCCAGCAGGATCCCACCATTGCACAAATTCATGCACTGGGCCTCTAGTTTATAAATAATAAAGCTGTTCGATATTTTTAAGAGTTTATATGTGTTAAGTGTAGAGCAAAAGGCTTTAATTTTATAATTATTACTGCATTTTATTCACAACACATAGGTATTACTGTCCTGTTTTATAAATAAGAAAATTGACATAAGAGAGTTTAAATAAACTTGCTCAAGCTCACCCATTACTGAGTGGTAGAGCAAGGCTGACTCTAGAACCCTTGCTCATAGCCAGAGCCAGGCATCCAGTTCTAAAGGAATCTCATAAAAACTCAACCATGAGCCCTAACTGGTTTGCTCAGTAGATAGGGCATTGACCTGTGGACTGAAGGGTCACAGGTTTGATTCCAGTCAAGGGCATCTACCTTGGCTGTGGTCACAGCCCCAGTACAGGGTGTGCAGGAGGCAGCTGATCGATGTTTCTCTCTCATTGATGTTTCTAACTCTCTATCCCTCTCCCTTACTTGGTAAAAAAATCAATTAAAAAACAACTCAACCATGATTCCCACTGGAGCTGAACCAATGCCTTAGACCAGCACTGCCCAGTTCAAACAATTTTGAGATTTCTAGAGCCAACTTACCAACAAAAATGTAACAGGTGAAATTAATTTTAGTAATATACTTTGATCCAAGTGCATCCAAAATAATTCCATTTCAACATGTAATCAATATAAAAATTGTTAATAAATTTTTACTCTCTTTGATATCTGGAGTGCAACTTACATTTGCAGCACATCTCAATTCGGGTTGGTTATATTTTAAGTACCTGATATATATGGCCAGTGACCACCATAAGAGACAGGCACATCATGCACAACGAAGTGTGAGCAAGATGATTTGTGCCAAACTCAGCCCTTGCAGTTTCTCAACTTGTGCAGTAAGCCAAGCATGGAGTCAATTAATTCCCACGTAATCTAAGTCTCGGCACCTCTTAATCCATTCCCCAACTCCACCAGAAAGTGTCCTTTGTTTTCAAAATACCCACCTTACCCCTACCCCAGCAGTTACTTTTTTTTAAATATATTTTATTGATTTTGTACAGAGAGGAAGGGAGAGAGATAGAGAGTTAGAAACATCGATGAGAGAGAGTCATCGATCAGCTGGCTCTTGCACACCCCCTGCTGGGGATCTGCCCGCAACCAAGGTACATGCCCTTGACCGGAATCGAACCCGGGACCTTTCAGTCCCCAAGCCGACGCTCTATCCATTGAGCCAAACCGGTCTCGGCTCCACTCGCAATCTTTTACATGCCAGTGTCCCTACACCAGACTCTGGGTTCTTTGAGGACAGAGAGCATTCTTTTAAATTCCTGATTTCAAAGCACTGGCGTGTTGTGAACATTAAGTAAAAAAAAAAATAAATAAATAAAAAAACCCATTCCAGGAGTCTGCCCCATGCTAGCTTTATTGAGATAAATGAGTGAAAGTACGCTTTGGCCGCTAGATGGCACTCTTGTCCCACGCCTTTGTTTTTGCTTCTATTCTTCCATGTCAGGGCTGGGGAAAGCTGGTTTTCACATTCACAAGAAAACAGGAGCGCCCAAATCCTTATGAGTGGCCTTCAAAGATAAAAAGGAGTGTATCCAAAATGAAATGTCATGTTGGTGACAGAGCGCTGACCCCTGCCATGCTGAGCTCAATAACTAACCAAGGAACCCAGTTTCCTTGGCCAGATTTTCTTTTCTAGTTAACCTTGGCTGAGGGAGGACATTGAATACAGTATCCTAGGAAAGGGATCCTAGGATAAATCTAAGGGTTGGCAGGGGGCCAGGGAAGATGGGAAGGGGCAGAAGAGAGGCCAATGTTCCCATTTGACAAGCAAATGGTCCGACTTTTGACTTTTTTATACTTGAAAGGTCCCCAGACCCTACTTCCCATAGTCTCCTGCCCAGGACAGAGATTGCTATTAAACATCATTATTAAATTGCTATTATATATCATTATTAAATCCACCCAAAGCTTGCATATCTGCACTTTCTTCTTGTGACTCTGATGGACATTTTTCCATGGAATACAAATTCCCTAAAGTATGCAAAATTGTTCTAAGAATACCAAGTGTGTGTGTGTGTGTGTGTGTGTGTGTGTATAAATTTCATCAGTAGCATAAGCTTCTTTCTGACAAAATGGATTTCTGTGCAGACTAACTTAAACACTGGGATATTTATTGTGTACAGTAAGTTGAAACCAAGTTATAAGCAAGGTGACCATGTAGTCAACTTACTGTCAAAATCAGGACACTCTCTAGGAGGAGGAGTGTGTTTTGCAATCACACTGACAATGAGCAGAACCGTGGCTGTCCTGGGCAAGCTGGGATGCAAGGTCACTCTATGGACAAGGCATTTCCAGGGTCCTACACCGGCCATTCATCCGCTTTAACTTGAGAAGAGCATTGCTTGTTCTGCTCTGGCTATTTTCCTGCCAGAAAGGAAGAAAATGCCCTTGGTGCTTCCCAGGGCATGAAGACAACTGCCCTTGGACACGGTCGATTTCCCTCAGGATACTCAGCCTCTGCGTCGGCTAACAGAGGCTTCGCTGCCAGGAATCTACAGCACGAAAAAGCACTGCACCTGTGTTTGTTTTCTACTTCCCTCGTATCTGTTCTTGACTTCAGTCTGATTTCTCCAATTGTTCCCAGGCCTGGGCCTATAGAACCAGGTTAATGTGGACAGTTGCTAGGAACTGTCTCCCCCTTGCATTGTAACTCCCACTTCCCTGAGGTAGGTGGCGAGAAGCAAAGTTTCCCTCCTGCCTCATCGCTCCTCCATTCCCATCTGCAAGGCACTCCCCTATGTGACCACCTAGTAGAGTGGGTTTATTGGGAGCACTGAGATTAAGGAACCAGCTGCGTTGCGTGGTGCAAAAACCACACATTGGACATGAGCTCAGAGGGCCTAGCACAGAGCCTGACATGTAGCAGATGCTCAATAAATGGGAGCCAACTTCCGATCGGACCAGCACAATTTGAAGGGAGGAGTAGCACAAAACAGCAGAAAGACTCTGGGCTTAGGAGTTGGAGAGCCCTGGGTTTAAACTTCCATCCTTACCAGCACTCATTATCTGAAGCCTTATTTATAAACTAGGGATAACGATAACTGCCTTGGTGACAACAAGCAGTGCACATGGTAAGCCCTGGCACCAACTGGTCCTCTATGGAAACTATTATTAGGTAGGCGTATCTAAGAGAACAGTAGCACTCAGGTGAGTGGGGAAGACAATTCTATTACTGGGAGCCTCCAGAAGGAAGATTCTATAATCAAAAACCTTGAGAAAAAATAAATAAAACCACTAAGACTATACGTGTGACCTGTCCCAACTGGGTAGCTTATTCAAGAAATCCACTCCCTCCTCAAAAAAAAAAAAAAAAAAAAAAAAATCCCCTTCCACCAGGGCAAATTGAAGACTGGGCGTGATCGACTGGTGTGGAGTCTGAACTCAGTAGGGAAGCGTGCCATGACATTGATTTCTGATGCTTGCTCCGGGCACAGAATTACCCTCTCTCTGCTCCTCACTGTCCAATGGATACAGACAAGACTCCGGAAGTCTAGAGCAGCATCAGGCTTTGGGTAGCTTCCGGGAAATAAACAGAGAAAGGTGTGGGAGTTCATGGGAAATCCTCGATAGCATGTTGGGAAATTTTCAGAATTTCCTAATACTATAGGAATGGCTTTCCATCTTCCCAGAAGGGCCTGAGAAATTACTTGGCAGAGTCCAGAGAAAATTGGGAATATTAAGCCCACAGAGCCAAGTTAAAGAGCAGGAGGAGAGGGGCAGCATGAAAGGAAAAATTAAAGAAAATGCCCAACCTTGTCCTTTTATTGGGTCGGCAACTAAGTAATTGCTGGTTTCACACGTATATGGCTTCAGTTGAATTTTTAGGTTTGCAGACGTAGTACAAATGTAAAACACATTTTGTTATTTGATAGTTGGCTATTCAGCTGTTAATCAGTAAAAAAAGTTTTTTGATCTGTTTTGTAGTTTTCGTTTGGCGTTAGTTGAAAAATGGAAAATCAAAAGGAACATTTTCGTCATATTTTGCTTTTTTATTTCTGCAAAGGGAAAAACGCATCGCAAGCTCATAAAAAGTTATGTGCTGTTTATGGTGACGAAGCCTTAAAAGAACGGCAGTGTCAAAATTGGTTTGCCAAATTTCGTTCTGGTGATTTTTCACTCAAAGATGAAAAACGCTCTGGTCGTCCAGTTGAAGTTGAT
Source organism: Pipistrellus kuhlii (assembly GCF_014108245.1). Taxonomy (NCBI): domain Eukaryota; kingdom Metazoa; phylum Chordata; class Mammalia; order Chiroptera; family Vespertilionidae; genus Pipistrellus; species Pipistrellus kuhlii. The sequence continues at coordinate 66,222,131 of NW_023425551.1, read as the reverse complement.
GACGCCCTAATCAAAGCAATAATCAATTCGGACTGTCACAGTACAACACGTGAGATTGCAGAGAAGCTTCATGTATCACATACATGCATTGAAAATCACTTAAAACAACTTGGCTATGTTCAAAAACTCGATACATGGGTTCCTCACGAACTGAAAGAATCACAGTTAACGCAACGCATTAGCAGCTGCGATTTGCTAAAGAAACGTAATGAAAATGATCCATTTTTAAAACGACTGATAACTGGCGATGAAAAATGGGTTGTTTACAACAATATCAAGCGGAAAAGATCGTGGAGCAGGCCAGGTGAACCAACTCAAACAACATCAAAAGCTGATATTCATCAAAAGAAGGTTTTGTTATCAGTTTGGTGGGATTACAAAGGAATTGTCTACTTTGAACTCTTACCACCCAACCAAACGATCAATTCTGATGTCTACATTGAACGACTAACGAAATTAAACAATGCAGTTGAAGAAAAGCAGCCCGAATTGACAAATCGAAAAGGTGTTGTATTCCATCATGACAATGCAAGGCCACACACATCTTTGGTCACTCGGCAAAAATTAATGGAGCTTGGTTGGGATGTTTTGCCACATCCACCATATAGTCCTGACCTTGCACCATCTGATTACTTTTTGTTTCGATCTTTACAAAACTCCTTGAATGGTAAAAATTTCAATAATGATGATGATGTCAAATCGTACCTGATTCAGTTTTTTGCTAATAAAAACCAGAAGTTTTTTGAACGTGGGATTATGATGCTGCCTGAAAGATGTCAAAAGGTCATTGATCAAAATGGGCAATACATTACAGAATAAAGTTATTTAGTTCCATGAAAAAAATGTCTTTGATTTTCTTTTAAAAATCCGCAATTACTTAGTTGCCGACCCAATAGAAGCACACATTCATAACCCTGGAGCCAAAACAGCCAAGAGCAAGGAGGTGTTGATTATCCCTAAATTCTGTGTTCCTCCCATGACCCCAAATGGCCTTTCCCTAATTGCTGAATTCAATTCTTTAATCTTGAGAAGAATTGAGTAAGATAAAGGGCAGGCTGGCTCTTAACGAAAGAGCAAGGAAGATGACCTTTCTAAGGGCCATGGAGACTATAAATAGAACATCCCTGTTCCTAGCCCTCTTCACCCGCCTCCTCCACCTCAACAAGAAAGAGCAGTACCTGAAGCAGAAATAATAGCCTCAGAGCAGGCCTGAGTTTGGAAAAAATAATTTAAAGAACCAGAAGAGTCAGGGGAAATATAAAGGTCAACAAATTTTGTCTTAAGTAGAAACAAGTTTTGGAACAGGCTTTTCCTCTTCTACCAAGAAGCAGGTTTCTCTGAGGCAGAGGACAGTCTTGTACCTTTCAGGGACAACCATCCTGGAGGGAGTATGGGACAGCTCTCTCCCTAATCCCTCTGGGACAGGAATATTCCTTTTCCTTATCTTCCTACATTTTCCATTGACACTAGCAGAATGGGAAGCATCTATGAATTTTCCAAACTTTCTTTTAAAAAATTACTGAAAAGTAAAGTTTACGGAACCTGGCTCAATTTGAAAACCTACAGGTTTAAGACTCCATTCTTTCTTGTATTCTTTTCAGAAAATATACATTTCGACACTTCCCCTCCCTCCCCCCCAATTATAGAATTCATATACCCATTTTGGAAGGTTTAGAAAGGCATTCTAGGTGTTTCCTTGCCAGTTTTTCACCAGGAGCAGTACTGGCAGAGTTTGGGATGGGGAGGTACGAGTGAGTGGCCACAAGGGTGAGAAATGGAGTGATGGAAAGTGGACATTGTGAGCCAGGTGTAACTTGAATGCACTATGATTGTCGATGTGGTAACACTCATTGTTAGACTGGTGAAGACTATAATGTGTCCTTGCAGGTAGCTAGGTCTCTCACCAACTATAGACTCTGTTTTTCATGTTTGAGAAACACCGTCTTTCAAAGCCTTGCTTCCTCATCGGTACCGTGGGGAGACTTATTCTGGCCCCAGATACATGTGTCAAGTTCCCTGCAAAGTAGAGATGAAACGATTCTACTAAGGCCTATGCATTGCAGCCCATAAAGACAAGTGCCATTAAACCTTAAACATGGGAAGATGTAGTCAAGGGGATGAATTGTCAGGATGTTGTAAGCACCTTGAGAAAACAGTAAGCATATACTGACCACCTGATTTAGTGTGATGGGGGAATACAGTGGGGAAATCAGCTAAGATGAGCTGACTCCACTGAACTATTCCCTGGGAGTCTCTGTGTAGTCAGTCCTGGGAAGACGTGGTCCAGGGGACTCATCGTCAGAGTGCCGCAGACACGGTGAGAAGACAGTGGATATACTGACCAGGAGACGAAGCAGTGCTTTCCAGAAAGACTACCTCTTCGCCGTAACGGCTCCTCAGGCTGAAACCACCTCTTTTCGGTGGCCTCAGGCACTGCCTTTCACAAAAGCCTGCATTGAGGAGGGTCCTATGTGTGAGGAAAGGAACCAACCAGAAGACCTTTGGGACTTAGGGGCCTTTCAATGAGGAGACAGAGAAGCAGAGCTGTTCCTCACTCGCCAGCCATGTGGATTTGAGCCCACTCCTCAAGTTCCTATCTCTGGATTTCTCAACCTCAGTACTGTTGGCACTTTGGGCTGGACGGTTCTTTGTTGGGGTGGGAGGGCGAGCTTTTCTGATCACTGCAGGATGTTTGGCTTTTACCCACTAGATGCCAATAGCAACCTCCCTGTCAGCTGTGACAACTGAAACGTTCTTTATGCTAAATATCACCCTCACCTGCGGCCTGTTGAGAACTCCGGAGTCACCCTGAAGGAGGGAGAACTAACCAGATCCAGGCTTGAGCAAGTTTGCCGGCAGTTGGGGAGGTTGTTTCAGGGACAACCTTCCTTCGGGGGTCAAACTCACTCACCATCCAGTTAAAACGTGGCTCATTTCTGATAAAATGTATTATCTTAGACTCCGATGACGAGTTCCTTCGCCCTGGATCTGACCTGAACAGTCCGCAAGGTCTCGTGTGACGCTTTCCTGTCTTCCCTGGCTCTGTGAGAGCTTTCTGCCCCATAGTCTGGCGTCTGTAGACCAGGGCTAGCCCACGTGCACCTGCTCCACCGAGTCCCTGAAATGTTACATACGAGTTCCAGCCCCTTCCCAGCCTCTTTGCTTCAACCTTCTCCACTCAACACCATCCCCACGGATGGCTGTGCTTTGTCTCCCTGTCGATTTCATTCTCAGCTGTTAGTTTTCTTTTACTGCTGCGAATTACTGAAAACTTAGGGACTTAAAAGAACACCAATGTATCAACTTACAGTTCTGGAGTTCAGCAATTTGACAGGGGTCTCGCTGGCCTACAGAGGAGGTGCTGGCAGGGCAGCGTCCTCTGCAGGGTCTAGGCGAGAATCCCTCCCTTGCTTTTTCCAGGCTGTAGAGGCTGCCCACACTCCTTGGGTCTGGCTCCCTCCTTGTTTTTCAAAGCTGACAGCAATGCTCCTTGCTGACCACTCTTCCTGGTCCCGCCTCCCCCCCCTCCTCTGACCGTAGGTGGGAAAGGTTAAGAACCAATGTGGTTAGATTGGGCCCACCTGGGTAATCCAGGCAGCCTCCCCACCTTCAAGTCCTTAGCTTAACCACATCTGCAAAGCCCCTTTTGGCCACAGAAGGCTTTGTCACAGTCCTAGCAATTAGGACATGGACATCTTTGGGGTGGAGGTCCATCATTCTTCCTATCACAGCTGTGGACACTGCCTGGGCCACACCAGCCTCAGACTCCACGCCTCCACTCCTCCCGGTCTGAGTGCGGGCGGCTAGCTCAGTTTTCAGAAGGCAGCATCATCAGGTGGGTATCAGCCTCAGCACAACGATTACACGCAGTTAGTCCATCTTCCCTCCGTCGCCTGAAGATGCTTTGGGCCACTTCCACCAGTCCCCAGTCCCTCTCCTCTGGGGCCCAGAAATACGGAACTGCAGGCCTGACTCCCTAGGAAGAGGTCTAGAGCAAGGTCAACCCCACCTTACCCTTCCTCTCTCCACCACCCAGAACAGCCCAGCTGGCTCTGGACCAGCTGTGTCTCCTGCTGGCTGGCACCATGTGGAGAGGGTTGTGCCAGCCCACCTGCCACACCTGTGTCTCCCCAACGCCGCACCCCGTCTCCGCTCACTACGAGACACCCAGGGCCATAGACTGAAACTGTGGACAATGATGAGCAAACACACCTAGTAACTTACCGGATCCTCACAATGACCTATGGAGCAGGTGCTACCATCCTTTCTCACCGGTGGGGAAACTGAGGCATAGAGATGTCTAGTAACTTGCCCAGTGAGTGATTTCCACGCTGGCTCTCCCACAGGAGACTCCCACACTAACCTGGAAATCACGTGCTTTCTCCTCACAAGCTGAGCTTGCCCCTTTCAAGAGCAGAGAAGAGTGCGCCCCACCAAGGCTGGGAGGTGCATTCAGATTGGGAGCCCAGCACTGAAGGCTTGTTCTGCTTCTGCGAGTGACAGGCCAAATAGCTTCAGGCAAATAATGAACCGTCTCTCAGCTTCCATTTCCTCATCCATAGAATGGGTGACAGTGACAATACCATAGTCACAGGATGTGGTGAGGATCAGAGGAGACAGAGATGTGGGCCTCATGCTTGTGGAGAGCGAACCTGAGAGAGGGGCCTTGATGGCCCTCACAGGCACCTCTAGGCGACACCCACCCCTTCAGGATCAGGCTTCTCACTTGTTGCCTCTGCCTGGGGCAGGATCTGGACACCTCGTGCTTGAACCTACCCAGCGGTTGTCTATCAGGCAACGTGCCAGGATTCCTGCCCAGTCCCGGGTAAATGCTACCCCTGGTTAGTCTTACCGACCAGAACCCTTTCCCTGCTGGGATTCCCAGGTTACCACCTCCTGGGGCCTCACTCTCTGTGGCGGGGTCTGCAGGAAACCTAATGTGCAGACATGGCTACCCGGACCCTGGGAGGCTCGTCTGAAAGGAAATTGGACCCTCACCTACTTACGCCGGCTCATTGTCTCTTGGGGCTAGATCTTCCCCCATTTAAAGAGAAGCTGGATGTTTGGGTTGTATGTGAAAATGTCCATATTTTTTAAAGTTGTCTCAAGCTAAAAAGAAACACACATACGCATTCTGCAGGTCAAAAAACCATGTGCAGGATGAATAGAATGGCCAGTGTTGACCTTTGGTGTACACAAAATCAGGGCTTTGCATGCCAGGACAGGAACGATTCGACAGTGACCTACCTTTCCCAGTGCCCGGTCTCCCTCCTGCTCAGGCCTCGGCTGGACAAGAGGCGTTTCCCCAAGTGCCCTGGTTCCGGGTGCCTTCCTCTCAGCTCCCCCTGCTCCCAGAAGCTATTTTCTTCTCCTGAAGGCCTTCCCTGATTTACCCCCAGCCAATGGATAGTTAAATAATCACATACAATCGACTTCCCCTGGGCCTCTAGCGCACGCTCGAAGGTTTTTACAGGAAGAAGACACACCTGTGATTTCGCCTCTGTTGTATTTTCCGCCATATTCTGCCGTGCACACGCTTCAGAGGAAAGTTGTGCTACTAAGTTATAAGCAACTCGTGTGCAGAGTCCCCAGTGCCTCCCTCCCCGCTACCTCCCTAAGCCCCGGGATCTGCCTTGTGGGTGCTCAATAAACACCAAGGCTTCTCCAAAGCTTGGATGTGTGGGACTTAGCTGAGTTGATCCCAGCCAGGCTACACTCAGACCCAGAAGACCACGGCTGTTGACTCAAGGGTTGAAATGGAATCCTGTTGTTTGCTACAAGCAGAGCAAAACTCCCCCCTCTCTCTGCAGCCCCTCCAGAGGGCTCCACTCTTACCACTGCATCCTTGGGCACTGGGGGCCCCAGTCCAGAGGAGCCCAATGAACAAAGCCTCCTCCCCCTGCCCCTGGTGAGGAGTGGATCCAGGTGCTGGCCCTGCTGATGGGTGACGAGATGCCAGTATCACCTGGGACACAGGAAGAGCGGTCCTGAGAGAGCGGCTCCGGGGTGTGGAGAAGGAGCACTGATATTACCACCGTCTTACAGTGTGAGATCCCAGAGGGGCTTCAGGGACAGCAAGAGCAAAGGGGGAAGCTGAGGCCCAGAGAAGTGGCTTGCACAAGCACCAGGTCAGGGGTGCCCTGTAGGATCCAGGACATGTCCACTCCAACATTTGAAAACATTTTTCCCACTAAGCCCATGGTCAGCAAACTGCGGCTCGTGAGCCACATGCAGCTCTTTGGCCCCTTGAGTTGATTGTGGCTCTTCCACAAAATACCACGCCCTGGGCGAGTCTATTTTGAAGGAGTGGTGTTAGAAGAAGTTTAAGTTTAAAAAAATTTGGCTCTCAAAAGAAATTTCAATCGTTGTACTGTTGATATTTGTCTCTGGTGGCTAATGAGTTTGCCGACCACTGCACTAAGCCATAGATTTTCCACTTTCATTTGAAATGTTCTGATAAGACCACAGGTGAGTTAGCACAGGACCACATTTTTCATAAACTCCACTTCTCAAGCTGTGCAAAAATGGGCGTCTGATAGATAGGTCTTGAGCGTAGCATTGGGAGGCTAGTATTTCCTGCTCCTCCTGTCATCCCGCCGGTGGTGCCGTTTCTTTGTCGCAGAGGGGAGTGTGCTTCATGCATCCACACGGTCTGAACTCCTCGCCGGAGATTTGTCAGAGGGGCGGACAAGGTGAGGAAACTCTCACAGGTAATTTGCTGCCAGGAATTATGATCTGCTCTCTGGGAACGTTCAAATGAGGAAGAGCCACCATTTTAAGTTAAACATATTTTTACCCGTTTGTTGTTTTCCGAAACAAGAGATGATAGTTATACTGTTCCGTTCTCATGCTCACCCTGGGAACCTCTGCTGCAGTCAGTCAAAGTAAGGAGAGCTCTCCCGGCGCTAAGATCATTACCTTCGTTTCATAGACAAGAAAACGAAGCTCAGAGCAGCCCCACATCACTCATCCATGCATCTGCAGTCAGGTCAACGCACACCAGGCACTGTTCTAGGCTCTGGAGATACATTGGTGAGTGGGACGACACGGTCCTTGCCCTCAGATTGCTTCCAGCCTGGCAAGAAAGAGACAGTTGATAGTTTTGTGAAATCGAAGGGGAACAGAATGAGCAAACACACCTAGGGACTCACCGGATCCTCACAATGACGGATGGAACAGGTGCTACCGTCCTTTCTCACAGGGGAGGGAACTGAGGCACAGAGATGTCTAGTAACTGGCCCAGTGAGTGAAAGGCAGTGAGTGAAGGAGCAGATAGGGATTGAGGACTGAGCCCCTGGCCTGGGAAATCTCACTCACGCTGATTTGGGAGTCGGGCATCCCTCAGGGACAGGCAGAGAGGGCTCCGGACTCTGTCAGAAGATTGTGTCAGAGAGGGAGATTTTTCCTCCCAAAAGGGGCCACTCCAAAAGGGGCCACTTTGGTGTGGGGATTGCTTTCAGCTGAAGACCCTTGAGGAACAGGAGGCTGTAGGGAGAGCTTTCTGCCTCCCCCGTCTGCCTAAAAGCCAGGCATCAACCCCCTTGGTGAAGGCGCCCCCTACACTCGCCTGCACCGGAAGGGCAGGGTGGTTCTTCATTACTGGAGAGGGCTCTGGACTCATCAGTCCCGAGGTGGCACCAAGAGGAGGCTGTAGAGCAAATCTTATTGCAACAACCCTATTGTCCCCAAGTTCACCACAACTTAGCACCCCCAGAACCTCAGCACGCTTTCCCTGCACCTGGTCACTTCCCCATAAGCGTATGCTCTTTTGTGTAAGCCGGTGGGTCTGGCCATGTCTGTGCAGGTTTCAGTTCATTAATGGGAGGCCCTCCATAAGTCTATGGCAGTGGCCGGAAAACTCATCAGTCAACAGAGCCCAATATCAACAGTACAACGATTGAAATTTCTTTTGAGAGCCAATTTTTTAAAATGCAAACTTCTTCTAATGCCACTTCTTCAAAATAGACTTGCCCAGGCCGTGGTATTTTGTGGAAGAGCCACACTCAAGGGGCCAAAGAGCTGCTGCATATGGCTCTCGAACTGCAGTTTGCCGACCACTGGCTTATGGAATAAATCTTTTTATCCTGTTCATCTGCTTTGGCAGCTGAATTCTGGGGTGTCAGTCACAGAACCTGAGCGCATAGAGGAAAAAATCTCTATCTCCTACACAGTCTTCTGACACTGAATCTGGAGCCCTCTCTGCCTGTCCCTGACGGGTGCCCCCCTCCCAAGTCAGCAGGAGTGAGATTTCCCGGGTCGGTGGCTCAGTCCACAATCTCTATCTGCTCCTTTTACCCACACCTGACCTCACCACCCTGCTGCTTCCCTGAACCGTGCTTTATTTTGTGAGGCCAGGCTGGAGGCTTCCCCGATTTTGATGGCCAGCATTTTGGGGGTTTCTCAGCATCAGCCTCCGGCAGCCCAAAACAGGCTGCGTGGCGCATGTCATCCATGTTGTAATGATGTGGCCCAACCAAAGGAAACCAGACCCCAAAGAGAGGCACGAGCTTCAAAGAGTTTTTGCTTGCAGTCCAATTACCTAGTCATGCAAACCATGCCAGGTGCGGATGGCTTCTGAGAAATGCCAAGCATTTTCTCAAGGACGTTATCGTTGAAAGTCAGCCTTGTGACTGCTGCTCTTCCAAAACAAGTCTGACATCCAGGCCCTGAATTCTTCCCCTCAGCCCAGAATGTCATGTCCCTACCCTGTGATTGAGCTCTGGCGGCTTTGTTATCGCACAACCAATAAAGTCCAGCAGGAGAAACCACAACTGCTCTGATAAAGCAGGCAGGTGGAGACAGAATGACAACTCACACGCAAACACACTGCGTGCCTCGTGTGTGTGTGTGTGTGTGTGTGTGTGTGTGTGTGTGTGTTAGAACTTCAGACTCACCATGGGATTCTGCAGAGGGGCTTTGTCAGGTCCTCATGGTGGAACCCTGAAATATGTCACAGGGTGTCATGAGCACCTGGCCACAGCCCCCGAGTCCCTCAGCCCCGTGACAGGTACATATAATAGCCTGGGTGTGCCTTAGGCTCACCTGTTTGGGTGTCTGATGTGGTGGCTCACTTTTGCAATTTGTCCCGAAGTCTGCTACGGGTCAGTCCCTCCTCCTTCTGTTTCTTCAGCAGGGGGAGCCCTGAGGGTGGGCTGGGAGCCCTGTGAAAGTGAACTTGAAAAATGTGAACTCTTCCACGGCTGGGATCCAGGCATGGTCAGACATGGCTGAGAGACCATCCCCAGCTGCTGTGGGCACTCACTGGCCGGGGAAGGATGGCAGAGATGAGGACAAAAATCCTGGAACAGACTGAGAGAAGCAGGTCACCGTGAATGAGCAGGAGAGCAGAGAGCAGAGCAGCAGCTGAGGAAGTGCCAGGAGCTCCAACAGTGATGGTCTGTGGGCTGCCCTCTCCCACCCACTAGGGCACATGTGTCAAACACAAGGCCCGCGGGCCAAATCCATCCCGCCAGGCCTTGCAATGTGGCCCGCACCGCGCTGTCATCACTGCACTCCGCTGCGTTTCCATCACAATGACAGTTTATGACTGTTCAGTAAACCATTCGGCCCACGATTTAGGCTGGATTTTAGATTTTGGCCCCTTCTCTGATTGAGTTCGACACCCCTACACTAGGGGGTCAGATAAATCTGAACAAGGCCACAGAGGAGCGGAGCAGACTTCAGGATGACTGCTAAAGTGACACCTCACAAGTGTGCCTGAGGCATCCGGGCTACCTGCCTGTCACAGAGCTTGGGGACTCTCCCGAATCCTGGGGAAAGGAATGCCCCCCAGGATCACACTTCCTGCGGGAACTCAACAGGTTTGGGCTGTTGACAACTGAGAGCACTAGGGTTCTTAATACCTAAGTGGTATCCTTGCAAAATCGATGTAATTACAGTTTTTAGGGGGATTTAAAAAGGAGAAACATTACTACATTAAATAGATATATAAATAAGGAGATACAATCTTATTTCAGAAATATAAGAAAATGGTAAACACACACTTTTTCATAGAATTGAGATGACTGTCATATAAACATGGTAAATATTTATTTTTTTAATTGGTAAGTTTTTATTTCTTTTTAATTTTTTAAATCTTTATTGTTGAAAGTAGTACATGGATCCCCTCTCCCCCCCATTAACCTCTTCCAGCCCACTCCCGTTCTCCCCCACCCCATTGTCTGTGCCGTGGGTTATGCATATATGCATACAAGTTCTTTGGTTGATCTCTTCCCAACCCTCCTCCCCTCTGAGGTTTGACAGTTCATGCTTCTAAGATGATGATAACGGCATGTGCTGAGGTTACTTGAGGGATTCAGATAAGTGGGAATGCTGACGTTGCTTTGTTCTGAGTCTCCTGACTGACTCCCTCAGGGGCCTTCAGCAAAGCCCCTTAGCTATGGGCCTGAACTTTCCAATTCAGAAATATTCAGAAATCAGGAATATTATCCTCAGGCCTCTCTTTTCTCAGAAAAATTGCATTTACATAGTATTTATTGTAGTGAATTTTAGCTCATTACTACAGGAATCATATGGCATATTCTTTTCTAATTGATATTTTAATATGGAAAACACTTTTGGGGTTACAATGAGGTGGCTTGTTTTCTATTTCCAATGAATTATATAGGGATTGTTGTATGTTTTCTTTTTTAAAATATATTTTTAATTGTTTTTTTACAGACAGGAAGGGAGAGGGAGAGAGAGTTAGAAACATTGATGAGAAACATCAATCAGCTGCCTCCTGCACACCCCCCACTGGGGATGTGCCCACATCCAAGGTACATGCCTTTGACTGGAATCGAACCTGGGACCCTGAGTCCGCAGGCTGACGCTATACCCACTGAGCCAAACTGGTTAGGTCAGATTGTTGTATGCTTTGACTTTTCCTTTTAGATTTTTTTTATCGATGGGGGTGATCCCCTCTCCCCCATTCTTTTCAGCCTTCACCTCCAGCCCTTTTAGTGGAAGTTGTTGGGAGTCACCCCTTTCCTTTGTCATGTTAGCAGTCTCCCCTGCTGGCCAAGGTTTGGAGCTGTGAGCTACCATGGGGAATGCTATGGTGGCTAAGAGCACAGGCTAGGGAGCAGAACCACCTGAGTTCAAACCCTGGCTCTGCCGAGAAATAAGATAATGCCCCCGGGAAAGCTACCTTTCTCCAACCACAGTTTCGTCATTTGTAAAATGAGAGAGATGAGAATAGTATCGACCTCACTGTGTTGGTGTGAGTCTTCAATGGGTAAGTAGATTTCCAGCCATTCAAGTTACTCCGGGGCCAAATTATTGTCTCATCGCGGTCCCTGCTAGAGTGCAGACATTCACTTTTGCTACAGATCCTGTAGCAAAAACTGGACAGAGAGAGTAGTTTTTGCATAAGTCAACACCTTGTGAAAAGGTTCCTGAATATTAGAGAGAAGACATTCCCAATTTGGATCCAAGGGATGGGATGAAATTTTGGTGCTCTTTGGAAAGGGAGTTTGAAAAGAATTTTGACACAGACAACAGGGGTATGAGGGTATGAGTGGGGGTGGAGGGGGGGTGGGAAGAAAAGGAGGGGGCCATGGAGGGATAAGAACACATATTAATACCTTAATCAATAAAGAAATTTAGCCTACTAGTGTGGCTCAGTGGATAGAGCATCATCCTGCAAACTTAAGGGTCCCAGGTTCGATTCTGGTCAAGGGCATGTACCCTGGTTGTGGGCACATCCCCAGTAGGGGGTGTGCAGGAGGCAGCTGATCGATGTTTCTAACTATCCTTCTCCCTTCCTCTCTTTAAAAAATTAATAAGATATATTTAAAAAAATAAAAATAAAGAAATTTAAAAATCCAGAATTTTGAGGGAAATACATTCACATGTTTAAAACAAAACAACCAGAAACAAGAGGTATAAAGGTACCTCATCTACCCAATTCTCCACCAAAAGTCTCCATTTCTCTTTCACACACACACACACACACACACACACACACACAGTATGAATTTTCCTTAATAATATGCTGTGAAGATGTTTCTATAAAGGTGCAGCAAGAGAGTGCTATTTCTTTCCCAAGTTGCATACTATTTCATCAAATGGATATATCATAATTTACTTAGCCAATCACTATAGATATTGGGTTGTTTTTCATCTTTTGCTATTCAGAGTGCTGCTACAAATACACTTTATAATCATCATTTCACACATATACATGTATATTTGTAGAATAAGCTTTATAAGTGGAATTGTTAAGGGGGGGAAAAAGTAGATTCATTTTGAATTTTCTTAGATATTGCCACATTTCCCGCCCCACGAGTATCCCAATGCATGTTCCCATCACAGTGTCAGAGTGCCTGCCTGGCTTATGGGGTCAGAATTTTGGATGGTTGCTAATCTGGTAGCTGTCAATGTGCCTTTGTGTGATTTTACCTTGCATTTCTTTTTCTTTTCTTTTTTTTAAATATATTTTATTGATTTTATACAAAGAGGAATTGAGAGGGATAGAGAGTTAGAAACGTTGATGAGAGAGAAACACTGACCAGCTGCCTCTTGCACACCACCCACTGGGGATGTGCCCGCAACCAAGGTACATGCCCTTGACCAGAATCGAACCCAGGACCTTTCAGTCCGCAGGCCAACACTCTATCCACTGAGCCAAACCGGTCCCGGTTACCTTGCATTTCTTTTATCTTGAGTAAGGGTGAACTTCCTAAATGAGAAGGGGGACCCTGAAATAGGATGTGAAAGAAATCAAAGACAAACTTCTGTGATTCACAAGTTTATTCTGAGCTAGCCCTGAACACAAGTGCTTGCACTAAATGCCTCTTCGGTTTCCACTTCAAGCACAAATTTTCACTAATATTAAAAAAAAAAAAAAAAAAAAGGTACTGGGACACACATACACACATCACTATTGTCCACCTTCCAACCACACCCTGGTGTCCAGGTCCAGTTCAACTTTCACTCTTATTACACCTGTTACGTCCTGTTTATTTTTCCTCATCTGTGGGTTTGCATTTCTAGCATCAAGATCAGATGCCAACCAGTCTCTGCTTTCGAGCTTGGTCCCCTGAAGCAAGCATGAGAAGAGCTTTATTCTGGGGAACAAGTCACCCTAGTAGAAGTCATTCTTCCTAGAATAGTTAACTCCATGTCTTCTGAGATAATTCTTGGCTTTATGTTTATTTTTTTGTTTGTTTGTTTTTTATTCCCTAGGGTCCGTATTTGGGTGGATGCCTGCTGAGAGGGCCGGCTGGGAGCAGCTGATCTGTGGAAGAACCTTCCAGGGTTGGCACTGTTTTCAGTGCCTCCTAGCCTCATTCCTTCCCTTCAGCTCAGTAACATCAAGCTCACAGCCTCTCCTGAGTTCTGCCTCCTCCACCTTACCTCTGAGCCTCAGCATAGGTCAATATGCGCTCCACCCACATCCCATTGCCCAGAAATGTGCTGCCATTTCTGGTGTTCTTACCCCCTTATGTTCTCTTGGCTCATGAGTTAACTACATTCCTGTACCTTATTACTTACATAATAAGCTCTCAGAAGAGGTGACAAGTGTCAGTATGGTCTGCCACCTTGAACTAAATGACAAATGACTCCAATGTTTTTATACAAAACAAAGGCAGTAGAACTAATTCTGTTCCTACTTTGGACACATTATTCTTACTACATGTTCATCAAAGTCAGAATGATGGTTGCCACTGTTGATTTTGATTACCCTTTGATATGCCTTTACATTGGACCCTTTCTGTGTCACACACACAGCATTTCCAGGACCTTGCATTGAGCCAAGTGCTAAATAGGACACATATGGGTGACTCATATGGATCATGACAGTATCAGAAATAATAAACTTTCATACTATAGTAATTAATAATAACCATGGTCCCATTTTAGTTGCCTTCTATTTATTTTTGTCTTTTTATTGATTTCAGAGAGGAAAAGAGGGGGAGACATAGAAACATCAATGATGAGAATTAATTGGCTGCCTCCCACACACCCCCACTGGGAATTGAGCCAGTGACCTGGGCATGTGCCCCAACCAGGAGTTGAACCCTGACCTCCTGGTTCATGGGTCAAAGCTCAACCACTGAGCAACACTGGCTGGGCTTTAGTTGCTTTTTATATTTGTATTTTATCTTGACCTAAATAAGATCCCTTCAGTTGCGTATTGTGTCTTGTAACTTTGTCTTTGCCCAAATGTGGTTCTTTGACTCAGTGGCTGCTCAGTAAGCATAGTTGATACTTGAGTGGTGGTCAGGGTGAGTGTATTAGTAGGTGCTCAAGGGAAACTGGTTGAGTATAATACCAAACTAGAAGAATTCCCCAAAAGAACCAGAAATAGAAAGAAAAGGCAATTATCATTTTTTTAATGAAGTCGAATGTTTTATTATTATACTGTTTCTTATTTTCCTGCAAGATAATTGCTCCACTGTATAAAAATAGCACCAGCAAAAGCAGCATATTGCAAAATTAAGGTAGTACTGTTCATTATCCAACACTGTACAACTAATAAACACTTATCTTCACTGCCAGTTATTTCCAATGGAAAGATCATTGAGTATTTTGAGCCAAATCTAGAGATGGATGTAAGCGAGTTACATTATATAAGTTTTATGACAATGTTAACTTTGAATTACATAACTTTTATTAGTACTTGTTACCACAGATAATTTCAGAAATTCCGAATAATGGTAGCCTAGCCTAAAAATTAGAGGGTATTGTAAAAAGATGCATATTGTTCATCTGCAATCATTTGTAGCATTGTTGTAAGTAATTTTCTTTTTTTATTAGTATGACTAAAAGTTGCTCTTTTAAATCTTTTGTCCACCACTAATTTAAGACAACTATGCTACATCAAGTTGTTTCATCAGCTTTCATACTTCCCAAAGTACCAAACTCACCTTATTTGTTCAATTTTGTCCCAATTTCAGGAGACATCTTCCAAAACTTCCTGTGCAAAATTGATGATCCCATTCACTGTTCGAATACCATTTCCAAAACATACCCATTTATGTTTCTCTGTGAACTTATGCATGGAGAGTAGGTTGGGGCCAGTGCCCAGTGACCCCACAATACGCCTCCCCCCCATCCCAACAGGCTCCAGAGCCCTGGCCATGTTCACAGTCGCAATTATTTAAAAAAAAAAAAAATACGAAAGCATATCTCAGAACTGAACGATCTGAATGACCAGGTAAAAAGTGTCAAGAAGTATATGTTTATACTTGTGCAACAAATATAAAATAAAAAGACCAACACTCGTTATCATGAAATTTCAGTTAACCAAATATAATAAAAATATCCTAAAATCTCCAAAAAAGAAAGAGTAGGTCATGCTCATAGGACAAGAAATCAAAATGGCCTCCAGCTTCTCTCTAGTAATGCTGGAGGCTAGAAGACAATGGAACAGTAACTTCAAATTTCTGAATGAAAATTATTTTCAATTTAGTCTTCTATTCTCAGCTAAACTATCATTTAACCATGAGAATAGAATTAAGACATTTTCAAATATGCATGGGTCCCAAAATTGAATCTTCCATCCGTCTTTCCTTAGGAAATAAGTGTGGCATGTGCTTTACCAAACTAGGGAATGTAGCCCTGCCCAATGTGGCTCATATGATTGAGCATCATAAGGTTGCTGGTTCAATTCCTGGATCTGCAGGTGGCAGCTAATCAATGTTTCTCCCTCTTCCTTCTTCTCTCTCTAAAAATCAATAAAAACATATATATATATATATATATATTTTTTTTTTAAATAACTAGGGAATGTACCAAGAAGGAAAAAAGATATGGAATGCCAGAGAAAGGAGAGGAAAGAAGGTCCAGCAATGATGGTGAAGAGAAACAGCATGACTGCAGAGCAGCAGGATTAGAGAGCAATCTGTCCACATTTGTTTCTTTAAGGAAAATATGAATTACTATAAAGAAAAGTACTTTTATGGTTGGATAGTATTTAAGGATAAACTATTGTTGGTTATAAAGGAAATTAAACAATAAGATGAGATAATTATCAGCTCCAGGAGAAAGAAACTGTTGTCTAAAAAAGAAAATGGAATTATAGTATACCAAATAGCCTACCTGTGAGCAGTCATAAAAAGAACAATCCTGGATAGTCATTTAACCAGCGATTGTGATAAAAACTTGTGCTTCAACAAATGGTGCTGAGACAATTTCATTTCCACGTGCAAAACTAAAATGAAATTCAACCCTGGTTACCTTATACCATACACAAAAATCAGCTAGACATGAAACGCTTACCTAAATGTAAGAGCTGAAAATACAAAGCTGCTAGAAGAAAATATAGGGGGAAATCTTTGTGGCCATGGATTAGATAGGGCATAATAACTGGAAAACAAGATTTTTAAAACATGATCTGATTATAGACTTTTTTTTTTTATCCAGAAGATAAATTTACATTTACCCCATTATCCAACTCCTCCCCCTACCTTCTGCCTCTGGAAACCACAAATCTGTCCTCTGTTTCTAGAGTTTGGTTTTTCTTTTTTTTTGTTTCCACATGTAGTGAAATTATATAGTATTTGTCTTTCTCTTGTCTGACTTATTTCATGTAGCATCATGCCCTTACAGTCCATCTATAGTGTAGCAAATGGCAGGATTCCCTTCTATTTTATGGCTAAGTAGGGTTCCATTGTTTATGTGTGTACCACAACTTCTTTATCCACTCATCCATCAGTGGACGTTAGGTAGTTTCCACATGTTGCCTGTTGTAAAGAATGGTGCGATGAACGTGGGGTGCCTGACGTCGCTTCTCAGACAGTGATTCCGTTTCCTTGGGACGTGCATATATCCAGACGTGGATTGCTGGACCACGTGGTCACTTTCATTTTATTAGGAACCTTCACACTGTTTCTCCATAGTGACTGCACCAGGTTACATACCTACGAACCGAGCACAAGGGTTGAGACGGGGCTCATCTTAAGGGACAGAGGTTGAGAAGCATTTCATTGTTGTAGTGATCCAAACTCATGTACCTCATCTCTTCATCAAAATTCCATTTGCCGCTCTTGCCTGGCAGTGAATACTGATGGTGAGGGTAAGAGGTATAGGCAAAGAGAAAGGGGTCTTCCTGTGGCGAATGGCACGTGGCGGGAGGGTAGTAGCCGTTAAAATCCACGTGCACCTTCTCTTCATAAAGATCCGCCCCGGGAGTTGGCCATAACGGGAGACAGCCGGCTTTGGCTGAAGGTGGTTCCACTGGGATCTGCTGGGAAAGGGGATCTAAAGCGTTCGGGGGAGGGGAGAAGTCATACGGCCAGCCGGCCTGAGGAAAGGCGTAGCTGGGACACCCGTTGTCGTTAAGAGGGTTTCTCCCCAAAGCAGCATTTTTATTCCAGGTTTGCAGATCACTGTAATCAGAGAGGACCCCAGCGACAGGAGGCTGAAGCAGGTCCCCGCCACCATAGATCCGAGCGCTGGACACCTTGCATTTCTCATAGAGCTCAGCGGGGCCCACGGTAGAAGTGGGGTCTGCCAGGTCCGAGGCTCCCCCCAAACCGTAGCTCTTAAGAAAGCACTCGCTCGGTGACTTCTGCTGGGGGATGCCAGCCGCCAAAGGCCCACCGTCACCGCCAGGCAGGTGGAGGCTTTCCTGGAAAGACCAGTTTAAATTCCCCCAACTTGGTGCTTCACCTGGAACAGACTGGAAAGTGAGAAGCTCGTGTAAGTAAGTGAAGCAGATGGACACAGCTACCCGGGCACCCATGAGTTACTCTGCACAAATAGGTGCGCTGTCCGCGTTTCCTCATTCCTGGCATGCTCAGAGCACAGACACACGGAGCGGCTTCACCGCAACCTCTCAAGATCTGAAAGAGGAGACGCTGACTGCATCTCCATTTCAGATCTTACTAACCAACAAGCACCAAATTTCCCTTCACTCTGACATGAGCGTTTAGACATTTCCCCTCAGATGCCAGTCTGATATCCTAAATGCCTTTGCAACAAACTTATAAGGGGCTCCTTGAGAAAAGTCAAATTACAGCACCACAGATTTGTATTATACTCAGTACACTTCTCAGGGGTCTCTCTCTCTCTCTCTCTCTCTCTCTCTCTCTCTCTCTCTCTCTCTCTCTCTCTCTCTCTCTCTCTCTCTTCCCTCCTTGACTTTCTATTTCTCAGTGCTGTGTGACGTCCGAGAGACTAGGGTTTTTGTATTTTTTTCCTCAAGAGATTTTTCTCTGAACTTATTTTGTTGAATCATAAATAGGACTTCTAGACTATGAAGACTATGAAGTGGTAAGTTTACTATTATTATTTAATGTATTTTTATTGATTTTGGAGAGGAAGGAAGAGGAGAGATAGAAACATCAATAATGAAAAAGAAGCATTGACCTGCTGCCTCCTGCACGCCCCATGCTGGGAATTAAGCACACAACCCAGGCATGTACCCTGACCAGTAATCAAACGGTGACCTCCTGGTTCATAGGTCAACCTCAACCACTGAGCCACACCGGCCGTGCTGTAAATTTATTTTTGTAAAGAGAAAGTATATTTTTCTCCAGTGAATCCTAGGAAAATAATCTGGTTGAGGACTAAATAATCCTCTTGCCTATGCAAAACAATTGACTAATTAGAGAATGGGATGGAGAGACTGTCACCAGTTAAGAGTGAGTGGGAAGAAATGTCCCATGGCTGGGAGAAGGGATGAGGGCCAGTTATTTGAACTAGGAGCTTACAATTCCTGACAAAAGACACAAGGTGTATGTGTGTGTGTGTGTGTGTGTGTGTGTGTGTGTAATGTTAAAGTATAATACATTTATACTTCAGAATGACTCCACTTCTGTTCTGAAAAAAACTTGAAGCATCCATGGCTAGTGTTGCTTAGTGGCTGGAGCAGTGGCACACACACCAAAGGGAAATGGGTTCAATTCCCAGTCAAGGGCATGTACGTGGGTTGGGGGTTTCAATCCCCAGCCCTGGTTGAGATATGTGTGGAAGGCAACCAATCTCTCCCCTCCCTACCACCCCTCCACTCTCTCTAAAAATCAATGGAAAAAATATCCTCAGGTGAGGATTAACAAGAAACAACACTTAAGAAAAGAAATGTGGAGCATTGAACAGTAAAAAAATAAAATAAAAAAGAAAGAAAGAAAAAAGAAGTATAGGACTTACTATACTATTAAGCAGACATAACCCCCATAAAGGCATGGACTTCACATCACCTCCCGCCAGGCCCACCTGATGACCATTGTTGCAGAAACTGCCTGGTTATTCCATCTGGCTCAAATGTGCTAAGGGAACACAGTTGACCCTGGAACAACATGATTTTGAACTGCACTGGTCCACTTTTATGTGGATCTTTCTCAATAAATACATATACTATTTGGATCCAAAGTTGGGAGTCTGTGGATGCAGAGGGCTGTCTGTCTGCATTGACCACCACCATTCTCTGTAGGGGATTTGAGCACCCGTGGTTTTTGGTATCTATTGGGTGTCCTGGAACCAATTTCTGTGGATCCTGAGGTACAACTTCAGTTTGTGGGGAGTCAAAATTATATACAGATTTATTACTACTGGGGGGGAGGGGTGTCAGTGCCCCTAATCCTTACATTGTTGGAGGTTAACTGTAATCTGTTTTGGGGAAGAATGACAATGTGGGTGGAAAGCATGATGCTAATATTTGTGGAGATCATTTCAGTTAATTCTGGTTCTCTGAGAACCAAATTTCAGAGTGCCAAAATATAAGCTGAGCACTAATTCCAGTCTCTTTTTCATTGTGGTAGGGAAGATGGCCCTAACATTATATAGAATTTATGTTGAGAGCATGCGACAAAGATGGTAGAAATTAAGAGGAATCCCTCAGGCTCAGTTTATGTGGCGGATGCTGGCTTACAGGTGAGCCTGGCAGGATGTGGCTTCTGCTTTCGCTTGTAAGTAAGAAGCTGGAGAAATCTACTGCTCCACCATCGGGGTGGTGAGTTGCCCTATGGTTCTGAGCACACACAGGGAAGAAGAGTTACCTTTGCCTCCGGGCCCCTGTTCAGCTTTAAGGAGATGGAGGAAGATGCCCCATGCGCTTTCTTTATTGTTCTTCTTGCCTCGGCTTCCAATTTGGTTTCTGGCTTTGGATGATCGTGTTCTCCCTTTGACTTAAAAGGAGACAAGGATGCAAAATAAATGACCAGATGGTGCTTCCTGGTGTGTAAAATGTTACCCTGTCACATGACTGTGTGTTGAGTATTGTAACAAGATTGGCCACTGTTACACCCTTTAAGTCCCTCCCAAGTCCACTGTGCACTGCCTTGCCTGCCTGTTTTTGTTTACGATGCTCCTGCTTTCCAAGGTGTCTCTCACCCACATGGCAAAGCCCTACTCATCTGGACAGCAAGTACTGCCTATGGCACACGATCACATTTAACCTCCAGCACAACCCTGTGACGCACATGCTGTCATTATCATTCCCAGGGAGCGGAATGGGGAGTTGAGGCATGGAGAGATTGCGATGCCAGGGTCATGTGCCTGGTAGGTGGGTGAGCTGGGAGCTAACGGTTAAAGATTCGGGAATTCTATGAGCTGGTTGTTAGAAACAGCCGGTAGCTTTAAATCAGCCAGGACGGGAAGATTTACAGCACAGGAATGGGCGAACCCTGCAAATCAGAACACTTTCCTTTGGTGGGGAGTGGGCGGGGTCAGGGTTACCAGCACGCCACTGCTGAGAACGCTGGCAGACACAGGCAGAGGCCACTCCTCTCCGCTGTGCATACCACCGCTCCTGCTTTCACTTCCCAATATCCAGGTTTTACAGAGCACGGGGGTTTAGGGAGGACGGTGTTTGGGTTTACAGAGCAACTCAGAAGCCAGAGCTGGTCTTCATTCTGGAGCTGGAGGTTGTGCACAAGTCAGGGCTGCTGACACGAGTGCGATCACATTTCTAACCCCTTGGGAGCCCGAGGCAGAGGCACCCAGGCCCCGCTGGTGGGGTGCAGGCACTTGCTCGCCCAGAGTGTGCCTCGGGGTTGGTGTCGGCTCTCATTCACCTGCGCATCTCCTGTGTGAACCCCCTCTGCACGCTCTGTAACCAGTTATTGAATTCAAGAGAAATGGCATCTTATCACTATCACCCAAGTCCAACCTGGAAAAATATGAAGCGTCCTTCGTGCCTCCAGAAGTTGGTGACCGGGAAGCCCCCGTGGCCTCGGCAAGGAATGAGCTTCAGGGGCCCGTCGCAGTTGGGACAGCATTTCCCTGCAAAAGAGCAGCAGAAGGTGAGCACGTGCCACCGAGCCATGCCCGCTGACCCCTGAGCCCAGGCAGCCCTGGCGGTGTTAGCCGAGAAGCCTGGGTGGCAGAGAATACGCCTGGGCCAGTTTTATGCTCTTCCATCCACTGCGCTTAACCCCTGGCCCCAGGAAGCCTGGCCACCACTCGGCCCAGATCAGCCTCACATGTGGCTAGAGGAAGCGGCCTATAGAACGGGGTATTTCACAGGTTAGGGGAGGGCTCCCCAGAGCAGAATATTCCTCCCTAAGCATTTATGGGTCAGTTAAAATTCTTTGTAGAAAAGAAGAAAAAAAAATTCCTTTACGTCAAGATTAGAACTAAGGGTCAAGGAGCAAAGCCACATGGGAGAGAGAACGCAGACGCTAAATTTTACTCAAGTGTGAATGGCTGATATTAGATCTTGCCTTGAGAGCAAGTCTTGAAGACAAGTCACAAGGAAACAGCAGGAGGTTACTTGAGGTCTGAAATGGACCAGGCACAGGGAATGCTGAATGCATTTCACAATCCGATGAATATGATAAAAAGCAAAAGGAGCACATTTTTCCGCATGTGATTATGGCATGAACCCAAACGTCATGGAATTGAGTCCCATCTCAGATTTAGCCCAGTGCTACCACTCCAGATCAAATCACTCTTTGAGCTCACATAGGGATCTTTTCTCCATGGGGTCAGGAGGCAAATCTAATTCACAACCTTTTCCTAAACTTTACATGAGCTCACTGATGAATTAATGCTAGTTCCATAAGTGAGGCATCACCTTTTTTTTTTTTTTCCCCACAAAACATCAGTACATATTAGACATTTTTAAAAAACATTTCTTTACTTTTTTTTTTTAATTTCAGCTTCATTGAGGTATAATTGGCATCTGCCTTTTAACAGAGGCCTTGGGTTAGGTGCCTTAACTCAATAGAGCAGTGTTAATGGTGGATGCTCTGGTCCTGGCAGACCCTAGGGGCAGGCCCCCGTGGGGGCAAAGGGGGGTGGGTGGGTTCTCCTTATTATGTTCTGCATAGGGACAGCCTTGGTCTCCTCCGGTGTGAAGGCTGAGCCCTTGCAATGTGCTGGGATGCAGCCGCCCAGCTGAGCGGGAGCATTTGAATGGACACCAGCTTCCTCTCCAGCACCAGCCAGCGAGCCCCACTCACTCTGCTGCTTCTGCCGGGCTTTGTCGCAGATGGCGGGCCTCAGGTAGATCTTGCGGCCCTCCTTGGCGGAGCAGTCGCGGCTGCACACCACCACTCCCAGGCAGGACTTCTTGAGGATGCGCGAGTTGTGGTTGTTGGTGTTGCGCATGGCCCAGCTGCTCAGGTGCCTCTGTGCGCTCCTGTCCTCCGAGCTGTAGATGTACTTCTCATAGGAATCCGGCCATTCCTGGAACCAGTCTATCTTTTTCACATCCTTACAGAAACACAAAGAATACCGTTATATTTCAGGCTAGAAGGCACGGCTGTCCATCACGTGGAGCCCATAGCAGGGAAGGTTGTTCTGTCTCTAAAGAGCTAGGCCAGGGCCGAAACCGGTTTGGCTTAGTGGATAGAGCGTTGGCCTGTGGACTGAAAGGTCCCAGGTTCGATTCCGGTCAAGGGCATGTACCTTGGTTGCAGGCACATCCCCAGTAGGGGGTGTGCAAGGGGCAGTTGATCGATGATTCTCTCATTGATGTTTCAATCTCTCTATCCCTCTCTCTTCCTCTCTGTAAAAAATCAAGCAGCAGCTGTGTCTCCCGAACCTCTGCTCCCTGGACCAAAAGGAGCTGTGACTCAGCCCTCTGAGTACTACCCGATGGCGGCTTCTCCGGCACTTGGTGATAAGAGTTATGACCCCTTCTCACTGAGAATTCTGGAGGATGAAGTAACGTTATTGTGTTGACACAATTAATGTGGAAAAGCCCTTGTGGCAGGATAGTGAGGTCATACCTCATATCACCGTGCAGTTATCGTATTAAGCACGGTAAGGCTAATGCAAAGTCATCAGCGGAGGGAGGACTAGAGAGCCCGGGTGCAGGAGGATTCTGAGAGCCAGGTTCGCCCCTGTGGAGGTCTCCTTTTTTTTTTCTCTACTCCCGTATTCATGTGCCTCAAACAGGGGGAGGAGTAAGGAAGAGGTTGCTTTGGCTGGAAGCTTCTATCTTCTTGCTCAGAACTGGCGCTATTCCCAGTGCTGAACCTCTAACTAAACAAAGACACTCCGTCATTACGGCAGAAGGTATTTGGCTTTCTGCTTATCTGTTTCCTTGCCTGTGTAACAGGGAAAACAAGACGTGTCTACCTCAGAAGTAGTTCTGAGAATTAAATACGATAATACGTAAAAATACCTAGCACAGCATGGAACCCTTAACAAATGTAAGCCACATTCCTCCGGCCCCGCTGTGGTCCACAGATGCTCCACCAGACAGTCCCAGCTAGTTCTTAGCGTGAGAATTATTAAACAGTCTCAGGAGTCAAACTTGGGCTGTGGCCGAAACCGGTTTGGCTCAGTGGTAGAGCGTCTGTCTGCGGACTGAAGGGTCCCAAGTTCGATTCCGGTCAAGGGCATGTATGTTGGTTGCGGGCACATCCCCGGTTGGGGGTGTGCAAGAGGCAGCTGGTCAATGTTTCTCTCTCATCGACGTTTCTAGCTCTCTATTCTTCTCTCCTCCTCTCTGTAAAAAATCAATAAAATACATTAAAAAAAACAAAACAAACTTGGGCTGTGTTCATCCACACAGCTCCCAGACACCTGCCATGGTATAAGAAGAGTCTGGAAGATCAGACTAGAAGATTCCAGAAGATCCAGAAGGCGTGACCAGGGTACTAGTGCTCATTGCATTAGATTTCAAGTTCAGAACATGACAAAGAACTGTGTAACGTGAGACTCTGAGCAAGTGGTTTTTGTCTCCGAAGCCTCACTTTGCTCTTCTCTGAAATGGGAACATTGACCAAAGCACACTTCAAACAGCACTGTAATGAGATCTGTAAGCTTTATGCAATGCGAGTTGTTTAAGTGGAATGTCACGGGAGGTGAGACAGGTCTGAGGAAATACGAGAGGTTTTATGTACTTAAGAGGTTAGTGGTTAAGCACTTGGGCCTGCAAACTCAGACGCATGGGCCAAATCCAACCCACTCTCTGCTTTTGTCTATAAAGTTTTATTGGAACACAACCGTGTTTCATGCCCTTGACTGTTGTCCATGAATACTTTCATGCCACCACGGCAAAATTAAACAGTTCTGGCAAAGACTAGATGAGCGGAAAAACCTAAACAATGTGGCCCTTTACAGGAAGTTAGACAATTCCTGGCTAATAGCACGGCCAATGGAAGCATGTGAAGTCTTAACGAGCTCCTCCCCCTCTCAGTGCCTATTTCCTGCTCCGTAACAGGAGCACCTACCTCACAGGGATGCTCTGAGGATCGAATCATCTGGCATACACAAAACGTTTATAATTGACAGCAGCAAGCTCCACATCACGTTGGCTGTTATCTGCTAGACCTGGAGCCACACCAGCCAGCCACTGTGACTGTAGGAGCCCCCAGCTTTCAGGGGAGAAAAGTGCCTCTCATCATTGATGCCTCTCTCTCTCTCCCCCTCTCCCTTCCTCTCTGAAATCAATAAAAGTTAAAAAAATTTTTTTAAGGCATAAACAAATTAAAGCTTTCAAAAAAAAAAAAATTGTTGCAACTCTTGTTCCACCACCTTCCCTTCTCAGGGCAATGACCACAGCGGGCCCTTTGAGGAACTCCTGTGGTTTGGGAAGGGGAGGTTGTCCCTGGAGAGAAGGGTGAAGGGTACTTCTGAACGGGATGAAATTCAATGCCCAGAGTTGAGAGAAATAGCTCAGGCAGCCGCATCATCTCCTGCTTTCTCCACCCACCTCTCTCCTCTCCCTTCTAGCCTAAGCTCCACATAAGGCTCTCCTGTTTCCTGTCACAGAAGTGCTACAGAAAGCATAGCATTTTACCTTATAAAATAATCAAAATGCAGGTTAAAATGTGTACCTTTGTCTAATAATTTGAACTGTACAAATCTACTGGTGGATCCCAATTACTGAAATACAAAGCACAGTTGTCAGGGTAGCAGGGTCAGGGAGAGGGGGACTTAGAGAAGCTGAGATTTTCATGTTTTAAGGGGAGTGGCCCTTTAGGCTGGTCACTGGCATAAATCCCATGAGCCAGGAGGAGGGCAAGGTATTTATGAGAGCGGCTCAGATGTTCTGGTTAAAGAAAACTCCCTGTTCTAAGAGGAAAGAAAATGATCTCCACCCTGTCTGTCTCTCTCTTTCCCACTTTCTCTCAGTTTATTGTATATTTTGATCTCCCTCGAGGCTTCCTCTTTGACCCATGGGTTATTTAGAAATATATGGTTTAGTTGAAAGATTTTCCTGTTGTCTTGCTATTTTCTAGTTTGATTCTATTGTGATTGGAGAATATACTCTGTGTTGTTTTTTGTTTGTTTGTTTGTTTGTTTTTATTTTAACTAGTGTCCCAGTGTACAAAATTTATGCACTGGGGGTGGGGGTGTCCCTCAGCCTGGCCTGCACCCTCTCATAATCCGGGACCCCTTGGGGGGATGTTCAACTGCCGGTTTAGGCCTGATCCCAGCCTGGCCTGTGAGGATCAGGCCTAAACCAGCAGTCGGACACCCCCTAAGGGATGCAGCAGTGCGTCAAGTACCAGGTGGCCAGGGAGGAGCCCAAACTGGGCCAGGCGCTGTGCTGCTCATGCTCATCCCCGCCCGCTGTGCCTGCTGCCTCGGAGTTGGGAGAGGTTCCCACTGCCACAGATGCCCTCGCCAGCTGTGAGCCTGGCTTCTGGCTGAGCAGCACTCCCCCGGTGGGAGCACACTGACCACTAGGGGACAGCTCCTGCATTAAGCATCTGCCCCCTGGTAGTCGGTATGTGTTTGTCATAGCGACCAGTCGTTCCAATTGTTCTGTTGTAATAGTTGCATATATATATATGCAACTATTACAACAGAACAATTGGAACGACTGGTCGCTATATATATATATATATATATATATATATATATATATATATATATTTTTTTTTTTCCCCCTTGAGATTTGTGTTAGGGATCACGTTATGATCTACATTCTACTCTCTTTTCAGCTTTTCTCCCCCACAGCCCCTCCACTGGCACCCTAGGTTTCCAGTACTACTAATAATATAACCATTTTGACAATGGATGGACTTGAGGACATAACTAGGAGTAAAAGGACTCAAGCTATTCTCTTGGCTATTTATTTATGCCCAGTTTTTTTTTTGTTTTTTTTTTTTTACCTGGGTGCTTTGTGGAATCTTTTATCTCTTTTGACAATGAAATTAAGGAAAACCCAGATCACAATAATGCAAAGGAACCCAGGTGTCAAATGATAGTGATTTTGAAAGCCTTTTAAATGTAAGGCACAGAAGAGATAAAATGTAAAAAGAAAGAATAATTATTTAATTGTGTTTAGTAAACTCCTGCAAAATATTTTCTTCTTCTTTTTTTTTTTTTTTTTAGATCTTTTGTTTATTTTAATTTCTAACTTTTCATGAGTAACTCTTTGTTTTTCTTCTTGGTTAAGAAGTTTATAATTTAAGGAGAATATTCTTAAGGTTTTCAACATGCAAATATAACTAACTTATATTTTATAATCTCATTGGTAATATATTGGGGCTTCCTGAATGTTTTTCTGACGTCTCTGTGCAATTTTTCACTAAAAGACTTAATCCTCTAATTTTCAAAATATTTGAAACTCTATATATTCATAGATCATCCTTCATCATCTCCTCATTCTAATTTATTTAACTACTGAAGTTTTACCAGAGTACCTTAAGAATTAATATATTATATAAAACAAATAAAATCAATCTTCTGAAATGAGGCATAAAAAATATCTACCTTATTAGGTTATTATATTAAAACTGATTTTCACTTTGAATATATAATAGTCTACCAACTAACTACTTTAATAAGTTGTCATACTGAAAGAAACCAACTGGCCTGTGAGGATCAGGCCTAAACCAGTTTCTTTCAGTATGACAACTTATTAATTCTTTATAAATAAATGTTTCTAAGCAAAACAGGGAATAGCAAACAGATACATCTCAAAGCAAATGAGATAGAGGGGGAAATTAGATGTTACCTATGGAAAAACAATTCCACCAACATTTTGATTTACACACAACTTTTCAAGAATTTATCTCTTCTGAGCCAAATGAAGACAAACTCCAAGGGTTATAAAAAAAAAAAAAGATAAATTCTATTCAACAAAATGCATTTGCGTCGAGAATTCCTGCTTAGGCTAAACCTGCCATCTCCTTCCTTTGTCAAGGGGTCAAGACTCGGACAAAAAGCACCTAACTTACTCCGACTGTCACACTAAGGTGATCCAGCGTGGCCCAGCTTTCACATTCTGTCACCTGCCTCTCTTTTCTCCCTTCCCTTCCCCACTCCACCATACTAAGCAAGGGATCCCCTGACAGGTGCTCAGAGAGAGCTCTGCTACCACTGGCGCAGTAATGGGCCCAAGCCCATCACACCGGAAACACAGGGTAGCAGAATTCTGGCACCAACCACAGGGGACCCAATGACCATGAAAGTCCATATAGGTTGTGCTGCCCCAGGAAGTTTACGGATACCAAGAAAACTGGACAAAGAGGACAAAGTCATGGGTATCTGCGTCAATGTGACCTGATCATGCAGCCAGATAATAATTGACCAGAAACCCAGAGTCTGGGACCTGTTACCTCCCCAGCACCAAGACACAAACACAGATTGCTACAGCTGGCTCCTTCTGACCACATTTAGTCACATGAATTCACAGAAAGAGCTCCGACATCCACCTTTGCTAATGAGTTTTCACCCATCCCTTACAAAGGCCGAGGAAACTTTGCTGGCTGAAATCATGATCCGGGAATTAACTAATTGGAGGCCTCTTTGTAGTTGGCTCACCAGGTTTTAGGTTGGTCTGCAGTTCTACTTAACCTATGTATGTCTTCACTGTTTTTCTGTCTATAAAATATGTACTTTGGTCTTGGGATTTTGTGAGTTAATGACTCAGTGTGGCTTTGACTATGGGTTTAATCTGAAAACCGCTCATGCTTAGGAACAAAATGATTCCAGGTATTTGTCTGCTGTAGTATTGCTAGAACACCCTGTACTTTTACTTAGAGAAATCGGCTGGTGTTAAAAACGGAGTGGGTACTCTCACCTTCCTACTGAGGTGGGTACTATTTAGGAAACTGATTCTCTTCTCAATTTTTACCCCCCTCAAAAAAAAAACAAACAAAAAAGCGGGGGTGGGGGAATTTCTTAGGGATTCAAGGCTCTCAAGTATTACAATCAGTACTAATGAGCATGTGATACTCTCAGGGACCATGTGATGAACATTTTTTAATGAAGTAAAGCTAAACCAAGACCGAAGATTTGCTGCCTGCACCAAGAAAAGCCTACAGCAATTCTTTTTTGAACCTTTAAAATGCAAAATTGGTGGGTGTATTAGATTGGCCTGGAAAAACAGACTTTTATGATGGTTTTGAGTAATTTAAGCCTGACCTTCTGGGCTGGCTCCCTGTGGAGTAGGTTAAAGAGAGATGGTATCAAAATAATCACAAGCTAAAAAAAAAATTAAAAAAAAAAATCACAAGTTAGAGGAGTGACCAGACACAAGAGTAAATGAAGGTTTGTTAAGACATATATAAAGCCCTAACCGGTTTGGCTCAGTGGATAGAGCGTCAGCCTGTGGACTCAAGGGTCCCAGGTTCGATTCCAGCCAAGGGCAGGTACCTTGGTTGTGGGCACATCCCCAATAGGGAGTGTGCAGGAGGCAGCTGATAGATGTTTCTAACTTTCTATCCCTCTCCCTTCTTCTCTGTAAAGAAGTAAATAAAATACATATTTTTTTTAAAAGATACATATACAATTGAAAGAAGGGAGAAATTGGGGAGGGATGATATACTGAGGACAAGTAGTTTCTCTAAGTCCAAATCTATTGGCGTTGCTCCCCACTGCCTGTAAAATAACCTAGTCTTCTTCGATAGCCTGTTCCAAACCACCTTTCCAGTCCCCAGCCCCCCAAATCTCCTTGCTGGGCACCATGCATAAGCTCCCTCAAATGCAGATTTGGTCAGTCTCTCCCTGTCCTTATCACCCCTTCCCCTCTGAGATGTGTCAGTCTCTTCTATGCATCCATGCCTTTCTTGTCTTGATTGCTTTCTTCACTTAGCCTAAACCACCCACGTTTTACAATGCCAAGCCCTTTACAGGTGCCCTGCCTTGCTTTCCATGACCAAGTTCTGCTGAATCACATACTTTCTCTTTCAACCACCTCAAGCATTTTTCGACATGGCTTTGATTCTCTACTTGGGCACTAAATCGTGTTCCCTTAGTTCAGATCACAGCTCAATGACCCCTGTGGCCCTGAGCCTGCTATAGTGTCTGGCACAGTCTAAGTCACTTAAAAATGTCTGATGTCCTGGTAGCTGTTGTCAAAAGTGAACCCATAAATCTCAATATAGCTGAGATACGTAAAGGAATACTGAGTACCAGTATTCCTTTACGTATCTCAGCTACTGTCAGGATTTACTCAGGTGACCACCATGAAAGTTGAAGCACGTGAGTGGATTAACAGGAAAGGAATTTGTTTTACAAGTTACAGGAATTTGCCCAGAAGTACTAACTCTGGTAAGAATATAAAATCATAAAAAATAAAGTAGAAATTCTTTGTATGGGTGGTATAGAGAATGAAAGTGGGGAAATTTATAATAATAATAAACCATTACTTTTGATCCTATAAATAACTTTTTAAAAAAAACTTCCGAACAGGTGGTCTGAGGAAGAGTAACCACCTGAGAAACTCCATGAAAAAGAGTCTCCATGGACAAAAATAGCCCTAACCAGCTGAAACTGGTTTGGCTGAGTGGATTGAGTGTCGGTCTGTGGACTGAAAGGTCCCAGGTTCGATTCTGGTCAAGGGCATGTACATTGGTTGTGGGCACATCCCTGGTGGGGGTGTGTGCAGGAGGCAGCTGGTCAGTGTTTCTCTCTCATCGCTGTTTCTAGCTCTCTATTCCTCTGCCTTCCTCTCTGTGAAAAATCAATAAAATATATATTTTTAAAAATAGCCCTAACCAGTTTGGCTCAGTGGATAGAGATCAGCCTGTGGACTGAAGGGTCCCGGGTTTGATTCCAGTCAAGAGCACATGCTCGAGTTGTGGCCCCATCTCCAGAAGGGGGCGTGCAAAAGGCAGCCAATGATTCCCTCTCATCACTGATGTTTCTTTCTCTCTCCCTCTCCTTCCCTCTCTGAAATCATCAATAAAAATATATTTTAAAAAATAGGTGAAGGCAACACTGCCTAACAGGGCTTCCTCCTGGGAGAGCCACCTGTGCACAGGGAGGTTAGAAAGGCTCCGAGTCAGCTATAAAAAAATCTTTAAGTTCGCTAAACCTATAATTTCTCTTTTTCTTTACTCACAACAACCATTAAAATTCCTTGCAACTTGTCCTGGCTGGTTTGGCTCAGTGGATAGAGCAATGGCCTGTGGACTGAAGGGTCCCAGGTTCGATTCCGGTCAAGGGCATGTGTCTCGGTCAGAAGTGCAGGAAGGCAACTAATTGATGCATCTCACACTGATGTTTCTCTCTCTCTCTTTCCCTCTCCCCCACCCCTCCTTTCTATTCTCTAAAAATCAATGGAAAAATATCCTTGGGTGGGGATTAACAACAACAACAAATCCCTTGTAACTTATACTCTATTGAACACATTTTGGGAAACACTGCTTTGAACAGCTTAGAGATTTAGGGGCAGGGTATATAGGAATTGGTTTTCATTTAACCCAGGAGGTAACTAAGACTTCAGGAAATCGACTTGTTTAGAGTCACACAGATTATAAACAATGAAGTCGTCCGTTGATAAATTCCATGTTTGTCGTTTGTTGTTTAATACGTACCAGGCATCGTGGTAGGCCTGGGCTAGCAGGTCTAGAATGCAGGCCACCTCCCAAATCCCAGGTCATGCCATCTATACTATTAGATCTAAAAGGGTACATAGGGACCATTTAGTGCAACCACCTCATTTTCAGAAGAAAGGGAATCTGGGAAAAGGTAAACAACTCCCCGAGGCTCTACAAATAAAAAGAGCAGAACTGGAATCCAATGCCAGGGCTTTGTGTCCTACTTCTCACAGTTCACCATTCAGCCTCCAGATTTGCTCACAAAACATAAAACCCAGTGTGCTTGGAAATCCTTCCAAGACCTCTTATTTTCATCTCAACTGGTTCTTGATACAGTTCCAGAGCCAGCAAAAACCCAGCTGAGGATGCTGTTGTCTCTGCTTAGAAAACGTTAAGGGATCTTTATACTCTTAATGCTTTCTGTGGCGGGTTTAGTAAATGGAATAGTTATTTCCATGAGAAATCAAACGTTTTCTATGAACTGCAAATGGCACATTTCCAAAACTGAATGTGTATTTTTGCGGTAAATTTTTCAGTTCAATGTCTCAGGTAGCTGAGAATGCTTTTATGTTGAGAATTCGTGTTGGGACATGTACTTTAACGAGCCCTGAGACTCTCTCCAGGGAGGTAGTTCTTTCTTTTGTCTACAGATCTGATGGGTGATATGGATCCTCGTCCAGAAAACAATGGATGTTAGTATACAGTGCTCGCTGCCTGTCACTTCAGGGATTCTCAGACCCCGTGAAAACGCCTGCTCTGGGATGTGACACTGCAGAATCATCTATGGTCCTGCGCACTTCAGCTCTTGATTTTGAGGATGCCTGGCTTATGTTTGGGAGTTGCAATCATAAAATTAGGAATAGGCAGAAATATAGATTCTTGAGCCAGAAGTAATTAAAATGTATCTGAAAGTTTCCCCTAATATGGCTGCAGTAATTGTAAACCAATGACGACTATTAAAAGAAATCCCTAACGTAGATGTTATGAGTTAGCTGTGGTTTATTTAATCATTCTTAAATGAATGAAAAGTAGGGCAGTTAATATCCTCCACTTTTCCAAGACCTACCAAGAGAGAATGTAGGGAGGAATTTAAATATAAACAAAATAAAATTTAAAAAAAATATTTAAACATAAAGAGAAACAGCCAAAACCGGTTTGGCTCAGTGGATAGAGCCTCGGCCTGCGGACTGGAGGGTCCCAGGTCCGATTCCAGTCAAAGGCATGTACCTTGGTTGGGAGCACATCCTCAGTGGGGAGTGTGCAAGAGGCAGCTGATCAATGATTCTCTCTCATCGATGTTTCTAACTCTTTATTCCTCTCTCTTCCTCTCTGTAAAAAATCAATAAAATATATTTTAAAAAAACATAAAGAGAAACAAAAGAAAATTAGTGTAAAATTTGGAAAGATCTGGAAGTCTTCACTAGAGTGAAAATCTGGAATGGTTATAAATCAGGACTGTGGAATCTCCCTTTCCTCTCCGCTGCTTGGATAATTCAAATTTCTTGTTCCCCAGAATCAGGTAGACCAGCTTGACCTTTTCAGTACTTGGCAGTGCTGGTCTCTGTCTTAGCTTTCCCAGTCACCTTTCCAATCGACTCGTAGTGAAGCACCCTTCAACTAGCAGAGAGGGAGGTCAGGAGACCCGTTTTAATCGATGCTTTCCACCAAATTAAGAGTAAAAATGAAGGCCAAGGAAACACACAATCAAAGTCATTCTATAGCTGGAAAGTGGCCCCTGTGTGTGTCTTATTTACAAAAGTCCTAGAAGAGCATGCCGTATCCCCCTCGGATTTGGACATAACAGTTACAGATTTTATATCAAACCATCACTATAGCAAATGAGGCTGTGTGGGGGTGTGTGCATTATGAAGAGTCTACCTATGGGCAAACACATTGCATGGATTTTATTCCTCTAGCTAGCCAGGATGGGTGCAACCCATCTATTGAATGAGAAGGGAAGCAGCATTTTCTTTGCCTCAGTCTATAAGAGGATGTGGGGGAGAAGATGTGGGTTGGGGGATTGCTAAGTAAAGATCCATTCGAATCATAGGTTTTGGCATCTTCTTTTAAAATTCCTGACTTCTAGCTGAAGCTCCGGAGGAGAGGAGTTGACCCAGTTGGATCCACCGATTTCCTTCCAAGTCTTAGCAAGCTAATAGTCAAGGCCGCGTAGCCAAATGCAGAGTGGGGCAAAAGTAGGTTTACAGTTGTGCATACAGGAAACACAGACTTTATTCTTGTATTAGTTATTAATTACTGCATAATTTTCCACACAAGCAACTGTAATCCTATTTTTGCCCCACCCCACCCTGTACTGAAGGCAGGTTCTTACAGCCAGTACATACCTGTGGCAGTTTCACATCATTGATATCCCAGTTTAATATGTCTTTGTCCTCAGACTCAAAATCCTCAGGTTCCATGGTAAAGTCAGGCCAGCCACCGATGTCTGTGACTGTAACTCCCCTCAGCAGTGCTTCAGGATTTTGCTCGGAATATGTTTGGATCAGTCCACTCAAGCAGTTTAGACCAAAAGACTAATTTCTGATGCTAAAAAAAATAAAATAAAAATGATAATAATATTGACCATTAAAGAGATATAAATCAGTGCTTGTCAACCTGAAAAACCTGTTTTATTGACATGTTTGCAATCACTAATATACGGATAAAAATAAAAAGTAGAAGCTAGTAAGAGATATTGCTGAAATAAAGCTTGGCCTGCCCTAGCCGGTTTGGCTCAGTGGATAGAGTGTTGGCCTGTGGACTCAAGGGTCCTGGGTTTGATTCTAATCAAGGGCACATACCTTGGTTGTGGGCATATCCCCCGTGGGGAATGTGGGGGAGGCAGCTGATTGATGTTTCTCTCTCATTGATGTTTCTAACTCTCTATCCCTCTTCCTTCCTCTCTGTAAAAAAATCAGTGAAATATATTTAAAAAAAAAAAAAAAAAAAAAAAAAGCTTGGCCTACGGGAATCAGAAACGTGGTGATTATGCACTAATTCCTGGGTCTTTTTTATTTTTTATTTTATTGATTTTTTACAGAGAGGAAGAGAGAGGGGCAGAGAGTTAGAAACATCAATGAGGGAGAATCATCTATCAGCTGCCTCTTGCACACCCCCTACTGGGGATGTGCCCGCAACCAAGGCACATGCCCTTGACTGGAATTGAACCTGGGACCCTTCAGTCCGCAGGCTGACGCTCTATCCACTGAACCAAACCGGTTTCGGCAACCCCTGGGTCTTTGCTAGTCCCAGCTTGCAAAGGCTGTAGCAGGAATGGCTGTCACCTGTAGCCAATGGTTAGGGTCTTTTCCTCCTAAAGATGCCTGTGTTTGAAGGAGAGGGCTGGCTAGGAGTTGTTTCCACGAAAATGCCTTCATCCATTAGCTCATGAGTGGATGAAATTCCAGGAGGGGAACATCACAACCAGCCGTGTCTCTATAGTATTTTTTGAAGCTAAATAGCTACAGAGGTTAATGCTGGTCTCCTCCAGAAACCCAGTGTGCACTTTACATCTTCAATAGGATCAAATGACAGGCTCTTATGAGATTCCTGTGAAGCCTCGGTGTTGCTGACATGTCAGACCTCATAACTCTTTGTTGTGCGGGCTTATCTGTGCACTGTAGGCTGTTTGGCAGCATCCTTGGTCTCTGCCCATTAGGTGCTAGTCGCAAACCACCCTTCTTTGTTGTGACAAGGAAAAAATGTCCAGAGACATTGCCTAACGTGCCCTGGGGGGATCGTATGATAACTGCTCTATCATCGTGTTTCTTATCGTCTCACTCGGAGCAGTCTCCGGGACTTTGTGACTTCACCGTCAGCCATCTCACTCTTTCCTGTTGCCCACAAGAAAATTCTGTCTCACCTTGCTGTGATTGCTTTATGGAAGCAATCGATACTCAAAAATTTTTGTGCAAACTGCATTTCTTCCCCATGAAGAATACCATTCTAGTTTCTAATTATAATCTATTAAAGGAGACTTACAGATAAAGAAGGAAAAAAAAGTTAGCTCGAAGTGTTCTACTGAGGAAAACCGAATTGCTTTGCAGGTAAAATGCGCTTGTCAGTCGAATACGAAGGGAAACATGTTTGCGTGGACAGTTGACCCTTGAACAATGTGGAGGTTAGGGGTGCCAACACGGCACGTAGTGGGAAATCTGAGTGCAACTTAAGTCGGCCCTCTGCGTGCACAAAGCCCCAGCCATAGATCCGGATCGTTATCATTTGCTGGTGTTCTTGTAAAAAGGGACGTGATGGTGTTATGCAGAACTCTTCAATCGCAAACTCAAACCACAAGCTGATTAATGGTCCCATGAGTTTTGTTCCTTAATTATGTGACTTTATATAACCCTAACACTTGTCAATCACGGACAAGTATCCAAGTGTAGGGATACAGAAGACTGTGGACCTGGACATTAGATAACAAGAGACCTCCCGACCCTGTCTACCCACACTTGCCAATCACTCAGTGCTCACAGACTCAAAGAGCATGAAGTCCCCACTTCCCATTTCAAACACTGGCATGCAAAATGAAATCCCTGGGAGTTTCAAATCAAATTCTATGTTTGGAAAATAAACATTGAGTTAATTAAGAAATGATGACACAGATTGACTTTAATTTAGAAGACTTTAGCAACAAGTGTATTAGACACAAATATCAAGTGAAAATGATAGTGACAGATTTATGTACTTACCTTTTTGAATGTTAAAACAGTGATTCAAATGGTCTAAAATTTGTTATCGCTAATTGGGAAAGATTGATTTTTTTTTTTCTAAAAGACAAAACAGATGAATAACAAGATTCACATTTCCCCAAATGAAAAACATTGTTATAAGCCTAGTTATTATAGACATGATTCTTTTGTTTTGAAATTAAGGAGAGGGAAATCAAATATCTTGCTACAGAACATCTAGATTGTTTAAAAAAAATTTTTTTTCTGATATAAATTTTTGCCAAATAAATGAACATTAATTTAATATTTCACTGAAGGATAAGAGCGAATCATAGAAAAGAAGAAAAGACTGTTTGCAGCCCTTAAGACATAAACAAATTGAGCTTTTCTCCAGGATTAAAAAGTCTAAATATGTCAAGACTTTCTCTTTTTAAAGCAACTCGGGCCAAAGTGTATTCAATTTTCATCATTTCTACCAAAAACCAACTAGAAAAATGGAACCCTGTAATAATGGGGTGGCCATTACCGCATCCCTTACATGTGCATTTTCTTGGGATTTCTGGCTTCCTTACCTTTTGACTTCGTATGGAGATGCAGACAATACTGTGTTATAAAAATCTCATCCCTGGTTCAGGTCCAAGCAGGCTCTGCTCATTTTCAAGGCAGAAGCTGCTGTTCCCTAACCCAGGTCAAGGTACACTATGCTAATGAGCTCTGGCAATAGTCCAATCAAAATCTAGATGCTCCCAGCTCAGGGTAGGTAAGAGCGAGCAGGGAGCCACTTACCCAGCTCAATTCTCTGCAGAATGCGAGCAATGTGATGAATATTTTATGATGTGCCTCTGAACTTTCCCCTCCTTTATAGTACAAGGGCCCTGTAACAAAATTTTTGTTAGAGGGCTCTCGTATGAGAACCCCTAGAGGAGGCACAGATGGTTTCCTCTAGTAATGTCATAGCTTGGGCCCCCGGCAGAATTGATGGTAAATTCTAATTCTCCCACCATCGACACCTATCTGTGTATGTGTGCATGAGAGAGAGAGAGAGAGAGAGAGAGAGAGAGAGAGAGAGAGAGAGAGAGAGAGAGAGAGAGAGAGAGGAAGCAGACATTGCACTGAGGGAATTTATTGGAATTTAGATTTGAGTAGCCAACAGCTCCTAAACACAAAACACCAAAACGTCAACTGAACCACTAACAATGATGCCCCAATACTAAATGTCCCAATCTCCCAAAATAACATAATTCTCCCTTCTAGACATGTCCTCAGCAGTCTGGGCAGCAGCCCAAAATCAGTTGAGTTCATCTGCTGTGTTCCAGGCAGTCTGCGAGGCGCTGGAGACACAGTGAGAGTCACAGCTGTTAAGAAGCTCAGTCTACCCCGTGGGTCCTGGGACTGCTGGGGGAACAATTTGTGAAGTGTGACCGTCTGACCCCTGTGCTGGACACCTGGAATAATAATGTCATATTGGATATAAACTATAATTGAAAAATATTTTTTTATAAAAAAAGTTCAGTCTAGGGAAAAGATGAAAAAAGACACGAAATGAGCCCAAGGTAACTTGATGCACAGAATGAGGGCAGCCTAGAAGAAGCATAGAAGGAGAAATTATTCATTGGGAGAGAAGAGAATCGGAGGAAACTTGTTTAACAAAAATGATCCCTGGGCAGTCCTTTCAAAGGCAGATAGATCTTTGTCAAGGCATTGAGAAATGGAAAAGGCCGCTCCGGGCTGTGGCAATGCCGTGGGAAAAGGTGGAAAGGTATGAAGAGTGTGGCGTGCGCAGCATCACGAGAAGTCAGTGCCTGCCAGGAAGGGGCACGCCACCGTCAGAGGAAGGAAGGAATGAGCAGGCCAGAAGGCAAAATACTTGGGAGGCTTTGCAGGTTGTGTCGGGCAGTCCCTGAGCGACCTTTGGCCAGGCCGAGCAGCTTTCCCACCCATCGCTCAGTCCGTAAATGAACTTTACCTTGAGCCATCTCCCTCTCTGCTGACCCCCACAAGAAAATTCTGTCCCACTTTACTTTTTTTTTTAATTGTTTGAAGGATTGCAAATAGTACATACAAGTCCTGCAGTTGATCTCTTACAACACCCCCCCACACACACACACAACCTCCCTATTCTTCCTGCTATAGTTTGACAGTCTGTTCAATGGTTCTTTATCTCTATAACTATTTTTCCCCATTTCTTTTCTTTGAAAAATCTTGCAGCCACAGACTAGAAATAAACATATAATAACAAAAAAACATTTGAGTCCCAATTTCAGTGTCCTACAGTTCTGTGCTTCACTTTACTTTGATTAAAGGGTTGTATGTAAACAATAGATTGTCAAACATGGTTTTGCAAACTGCCTTTCTTCCCCTAGGAGACATTCTGTTCTGGTTTCTAAGTATCATTGGGTAAAGGAGATTTACCAATGAAGGGAGAAGTGAGTTCTAAGTGTTCTGCTGAGGAAAACAAAGCCATCTTGCAGGTGAGATGTGCTTGTTTGTGGAATGCGCAGTGAGGCATGTTTTCCTGGAGCCCAAGACCCCGCCTGATTTGCCCAGGTTTTCGCTGGCTAATCTGGGTCTGCTCTTTGCAGTCCCTCCCTTGACCGAGGTTCTTTCTCCATCCCCCGAACATATCTGAGCAGGACAAGGCCTGAAGTTGTGCCCGCTGGCACAGGAGAAATGTTGGCTGTGTCCAGCTCCAGAATCACAAAGCAGGGCAAAGAGTGCATGTGAGAGCCACTGGGACACATGTCATGATTGCCCGCGTGTTTGGGATTTCTCTTTGGAATGTCTTCTTCCCTCCATGTAGCCAGCAGTTCTCAACCTGTGGGTAGTGACCCCTTTGGGGGTCGAACGACCCTTTCACAGGGGTCCCCTAAGACCATCGGAAAACACAGATATTTACATTATGATTCATAACAAAGTAGCAATGAAAATAATTTTATGGCTGGGGGTCACCACAATACTAGGAATTGTATTAAAGGGTTGCAGCATCAGGAAGGTTGAGAACCACTGATTCTAGGCCCTACCTATCCTTCAGGAATTCCCCCCAATGCCAACTCCTCCTGAGACCTGCCCTCGTGATTCTATAGCAGGATGTCTCACATCTGTGTGGTTCCAGCACTCTTCACTCTGAAATAGATGCTGCCATATATCAGTTAGAACTAACTTTTTTTTTTCTTCTAATTAAAAAAATAAAAAGTCATGGCCTCATCTTCCAGAGATTTTCACATTAACATTTTGGTTATGTCCTTTCAGATTTTTGTTCTCCCCTAATATACACCAAGCATAGGTATTACTTTGCATAACTGAAATAAGACTGTCTATGCAACTGCTTTTAACTGGTCATAGTAGTTAGTCCTGGGTCCCCAGCTAAGCTGCTGGTCCTCCGGGCAATGTCTGTTATCCTCCATGTTCCTTCTCCTCACAGAAGGACCTGCTGGAGTCCCAGCTGCAACATCTGACCTATCCTAAGAACTAGCCCTCCTCTGCTGCAGGCGGGAATCGAGGTCTCTGGCAGCACCCTGCGCTGTGACAAGACGGAACAGATATCCCAACTGATAACAGCACCACTGCTTTCTTAAGGCTATGGTCCCAACGTCCCACCCATTTTCCTCAATTTAGATCCCTCTGATTGTTAATAACAAGCATAATCACAACAGCCTTCCACAACACACTTACAGTGTGTCAGCTGCCCCGATAAACATCGGTCCTTACAGCTTCCCTATGAGGTTAACGATGCCCCTTAAAGAGGACATCGAGGCTCAGAGAAGTGACACTGCACAGCACATAGGCGGCAGAGCTGGGATAGGATCCAGAAGGGAGCCTGTCTGCCTGGGTCCTGCGGGAACTGCCCCATGCCGGATCTGGAGCCTTTTTCTCTGGCCCTGTGAACTCCGAGCCCCATGTCACCTTTTCCAGGCTCTGCCTCCTCCCTGAAGACAGGAATCCTGCCCACAGCCAGGTGGCTTGGTGTCTGACCTCAACCACGGAGGCTTGGATTTCTCAATATCTCTGCTCTTACGTTCCCTGTCACTCTGGGGCCTGCCTGCTGAGATCGTTATGGTTTCTTTCATCAGTGGTGCCGCTTTAGGCATTTTAGGAAGAACATGTCTTCTTGGTGCAGGACTGTCCAAAGCACTGCGTTCCCAGGCCCTAAATGTCAACAACACAGCCGAGTCCCAGAGTCAGCCATAACCACAAACCCCCACTTCCAAATGCTTGGCGAGGGCCCTGGGCAGAGCTGGGGCACCGAGGTTCCTAGTAGATTGGTGGTTCAGGTGGGAAAGCCCTGGGACATGGTGGGGCTCTTTAAGAAATACTGGGTGTGATTTAAAAATATTTAACTCTGAGGCTTGAAATCTGTCTCAGCAATGGAAACTCTGACTAACATACGTATCCAGAATACCAAACTCACAACCATAAACCCACATGCCAATCTCCTAAAAGAGGAAAAAACAGATTCTTGCATTCAGAGTGGTGGGTTGCTTCCCATTTCTTACAAAAATTTTGCTATTCTTTTTGTGCTAAAAGCCAAAAAATGGGATGTTCTGCAGGTTGATAACAATGTGAGTGAAGACAGAATAAGAAAGACCATTCTGTTTAATGTTGAAAATTAGTAAACCAATGCCAACTTTTTAAAATTGAAGAACTATAGGTCATAGAAAGTGGCAATATGACCCCACCTTTTCCAGAAAGAGAGGAACCATATTTTTTTTTTCATAAAAAATATTTATGATTATTTTTATAAGCACCAAGTCTGAAGCACTGGCCATGGGTGGTCATGGGGAGACTGTTCCTGGTGATATCTACTGTGTTTCCCCAAAAATAAGACCTACTTACAGGTTTCCTTCTGAGTGAAATATAAGGCATCCCCCGAAAATAAGGCCCCCCTAGGCTAACATGAGAGATTTGGTCCACTGATTCTGAAAGAAATGGAGTCACAAGAAATTCACCAGGAAATTCAGGAATTGGATTGTTATGATGATGTTCTAGAAGATGATGACATGAGTGTCATTGAATAAATGAGTAAATTCTTGATACTGTAGGATTCAGTTTGTTTGGTTTGTGTTGACAACTACCGTACTACCGTACTGTATACAGGTAATAAATTTCCTTTATTTTCATTTAACAATAAATGTGTACCATATTCTTCTTCATGGAAAAATAAGACATCCCCTGAAAATAAGACTTAGCGCATCTTTGGGAGCAAAAGTTAATATAAGACACTGTCTTATTTTCAGGGAAATAGGGTAGCTCTCGGTGTGGAAGCTGCCTGTTTTCCCGCTTCAGGGGCTCATGGCTCAGGACTAGAAAGATGGCAGGAACCAAGTGGGAGAAAATGAGGAGGAAAGAGGGAGATCCTGTCTGTAAAACTGCTCATCACCAAGCCCATAGGACAAGAACCTGTTTGAGGAGGAAGGCCCTGCCCACAACAAGGCTTGTCAACACCCAGGACTGATTCCTGCTGGCCCAGCACCCACCATGTTGGCAGCCTGACAGCCCTACCTGGCTTAGCAATAGTGGAGGCCACCCAGCAAAGTGGAGGCGTCTCGCAGAGCCCTTTTGGAAATGGGTGACCAGGGCGACTGAGGCATCCTCTGCAGGAGGCTGTGGAGACCTTAGCAGCTGCCAATCACCAAAGAGGGCAGGGCAGGGGAGGAAGTGACATCTGTGGGGACCGAGAAGACTCAGGGATGATGAGCACACGTGAGACATCCCTGCAGAAGACACAACCATTGATAACTGGGCCTGCGCTGAGGTCCTGAAGGTGGGTCCAAGGGCCAGCATGTAACAGCCTAAAGTGCCTCAAGCCACTCCAATTTAAACTCTGAAGCTGGGCAAAACCAAAATGAAAATATTTTTTTTAAAAAATATATTTTATTGATTTTCATACAGAGAGAAAGGGAGAGAGACAGAGAGTTAGAAACATCGATGAGAGAGAGTCATCGATCAGCTGCCTCTTGCACACCCCCTACTGGGGATATGCTCGCAACCAAGGTACATGCCCTTGACCGGAATCGAACCCGGGACCCTTCAGTCCCCAAGCCGACGCCTATCCATTGAGCCAAACCGGTCCCGGCCAAAATGAAAATATTTTTACACAATTAAAAATATAGTCAATATTAAAGTTTAAATTGTAAATTAAGGAATATTAAGAAAAATGGTAAGGGTTATTCTTTATATTATGGGATCATTTGTAATGTTTATTTCCTTCTTTATATTTATCTATAATTTCCTAAATTTTTCATAAGAAGCATGCATCGCCGAGACCGGTTTGGCTCAGTGGATGGAGTGTCGGCTTGGGGACTGAGGGGTCCCGGGTTCGATTCCAGTCAAGGGCATGTACCTTGGTTGCGGGCATATCCCCAGTAGAGGGTGTGCAAGAGGCGGCTGATCGATGACTCTCTCTCATTGATGTTTCTAACTCTGTATCTCTCTCCCTTCCTCTCTGTACAAAATCAATAAAATATATTAAAAAAAAAAAAAAAGAAGCGTGCATCCTTTTTATCATGTGATGCTTTTTTTTAAAGGTCAGTGATATAAAGTAAAGACTATCTATTGTTTGTACATACTTTAGAGCAGCAGTTCTCAAACCATTGAGTCTCAGGATGAGTTTTTACACTCCTAGGAAATAATGAGAATCTCAAAGAACTTTTGCTTATGTAGGTTATCAATATTTACCATATTAAAAATTAGAACTGAAAATTTTAAACTATCAACCTAAAATAATAGTATTACTAATAAAAGCATTATTAAGTATCCATTACATTTTAACCTAAATAATAGTTTATGAAAAATAACTGTATCGAAACAGAAATTAATGAGAAAAGTCTAATTGTTTACCATTTTTGCAAATCTCTTTAATATCTAACCTAATAGAAGATGGTTGGAAATCTTATTCATGCTTCTGCATTTGATCTGTTATATTTGAGCTTATCATATAAAC
Organism: Pipistrellus kuhlii; assembly: GCF_014108245.1. Lineage (NCBI taxonomy): Eukaryota > Metazoa > Chordata > Mammalia > Chiroptera > Vespertilionidae > Pipistrellus > Pipistrellus kuhlii. Next base: position 66,179,397 of record NW_023425551.1, on the reverse strand, counting down.
TCTGGGAATGCCACTGCACACTGTGAGGGATTCACAGTGAAGAAAGACAAATCATATCTTCATATTGCCCTCACCAGTTTGGCTCAGTGCATAGAGCGTTGGCCTGCGGACTGAGGGCTCCCAGGTTCAATTCTGGTCAAGGGCATGTACCCTGGTTATGGGCACATCCCCAGTGAGGGGTGTGCAGGAGGCAGCTGATGGATGTTTCTCTCTCATCCATGTTTCAGGCTCTCTATCCCTTTCCCTTCCTCTCTGTAAAAATTCAATAAAATATATTAAAAAACATCTTCATATTATGAAAATTGTTTTGATCTGATAAACTTCCTGAAAAGGTCTGGGGGACCCCCTCCAAAACTCTCTGGACCACACTTTGAAAACCATTTTCTTTACCTCCTACAAGACACAGTCACAAAAAAATCTCACTTGACTCTCACAAAAGCGCTGTAAACCGGGCATGTTTTCAAACAGATGAGGAATCTGACATTCAGAGAGGTTAACCAATGCATCAAAGATCACATGTGCAGATTCCTGCTTTCATACTCCGAAGCCAGGGCTGGATTCCAGATAACTACCACATCAACTCTGCAAAAGCTTTTGAACCACCTGCCTTTTCCCAGATAAGCAACGGCCTGGGTCACTCAAAGAATTTTTACACAGTAATTACAATGGTTAGTATTTTGACTGTAGAATTCTGTAGGGAAATGGAGACCCGAAGAAGTTCCATAAAACAGAGCATGGCATAGCAGAAATGAGCACAGGTCTTGGGAGTCCTGAGTCTGGGAAGCCCCTTCTCTACTGAGTGTGTGACCTGAGACCATTTTCTTACCTCTGTGGGCACCAGGAATGCCTCAAAAATGGAATGATATCTCACCTGCCTGCAGGTATGGGCTGGACCAGATGATTGCCCAAGCTCCCTGCTAGTGGAAAGACTGTCATTTACAAGAAATCCCAGTCATGTAGAAGCCTGAGAACAGAATTCAGCTGATGTGGACTTGCCTTTTGAAAATATAGCTCTTATAATTCTCCCTTTTTCCTCTAACATAATATTTGGAACTTAGTATTTATTGAAAGCTATTTCCATCATCTTCCTTACATCTCCTTCAAACTTTGTCCAGTTAGATCTCCTTCAAACTTTGTCCAGGAAACTCAGCCTTGAGAACAATTCAATGAAATTACTTGAAAAGTCGATATGCAAAAATACAATGCAATTCAATAAGCTCCATAAATGTATAGGATGTCCACTGTGGTGAGGCATGTGTCTAAGACTTTAAAAAATCATGCACACCTGATTTTATTTCTGGGTATGCATCTGGATTTACTCATTTACGATGCACCAAAGCTGCTTCATTTTGCCCATTTTTTTTATTGTGGTAAAATATACAAGACATAACATTTACCATTTTAGCCATCTTTGCATGTACAGATCAGTGACATCACATACATTCACATTGTTGTGCAACCGTCACCATCATACATCCCAAAAGCTCTTTTCATCTTATAAAACTGAGACTTTGTACCCATTAAATAACTCCCTTTTTCTTCCAGGTCCTGGCGACCACCACTCTATGTTGTGTGTCTATGCATTTGACCACTCTCACTACCTCATATTAGTGGAATCATATGGTAATGGTTCTTTGTGACTGGCTTATTCCATTTAGCATAATATTCCCAAGTTGTAGCAAGTGTCAGAGTTTCCTTTCTTTTTAAGGCTGAATAATATTCCTTCATATATTTATACCATGCTTTGTTTATTTGTTTATCTGCTGATGAACATCTGGGTTGTTTTCACTGCATTTAAGCTGTTCAAGCCTTTGTTTAAAGATTAGAGGAACTAAAGAGGAAAAAAAACAAAAAAACAAAAAAACAAAACAAAATAAAGTTAATGGCAGAAGACATGTGTCTGTCTATATGAGTTAGGCCTAGAAACATATGTATTTAGGTAATAGTGAAATCATCCCACGTTCTGTAATGGTGAGAGAAAATCAGTGAAAAGTGACTGGGGAAGATAGGGTTGTGCCGTTTGGGTAGGAAGAGCTTGCTCTTTGATCCTCATGCTTAGTTTAGAAGAAGTAGATATGAAGTTGATTAAATGGATGATGGTTTGCCTAGAAAAAGGCTATGAAATATTCAAATAAACTGCCCATGAGTGCTCCAGCCGGTTTGGGTGTCCTCTCCGAGTGCCCTCAGCTTGCACCTTTCTCAGCTCGCTTGGCCCTCAAACTGTACTGTATGTCCAGCCCTACCCTGCACCATCTAAGCCCCCTTTTTAGATAATGCCCCATTCTCTCCCTATTTTGCCTCAGTTTCCCAAAACTTGCCCATTTAAAACTTCTGTTTAAAAAAGGCAGATTGCCCATAGACATTTATTTCCCCCTTTTTCCCTAAAACCATTAGAGTAATTGTAAAGGTATTTAAAATGTTGTTAGGGCAAAAAAAAATAAAAATGTATATATATATATATATATATATATATATATATATATATATATATTTTTTTTTTTTTTTTTTTTTTTTTTTAAGAGAAACAGAGCAAGGAGGACATAGATTTGGATGACTTTTTTTGGGGAAAAGGTAAACATCAGAGGAACCAACTCATGAAGGGGAGAATGTGGAGATGGATACTGAAGGAAGAAGAGCCAGCTGGCTCAAGGCTTAGTGCTGGAGACCCCAGGGACCAGGAACTGCCAGACTTGAGTGAGCACTAGCATCAGTGAATGACCGAGCCAGTGGGTCCTCCTCCCCATCCACTCAACAGACAATAATCCCTCCCAACCAACAGGACAGCTGACATTTGTTCTCTTGGGAAATGGAATAACCCAAAAGATTTGGAGAAATTTGAAATCTGGGGACATAAAGAACAAGGAAAGGTTGTGATGAACACCAGGCTGCAATTAACATGATTAAACAAAACTCTAGAAATTAGCTGTGGAGATCTCAGCCCTTTCTCCACCCTGCCTGCAGATCAGCAATGGGCCTATTCTTTAACTTTCTTCTGACTGTAAGAAATGAGTGACCCTTCTTTTCTGAAGAAATGAAAAGCCTTAGAAAAAAGAAATGCAAGTAGTTTGGGATTCCATAGTAAAATGTACAGCTCAATTATCAATTCCCTTAAGTAGAACCCACCTGTCAACAAGCTTAATCTACACACACAGAGTTTCAAATCAGCTTTTTAAAAAAATATGTCTTAATTGATTTTTAGAGAGAGGAAGGGAGAGGGAGAGAGAAAGCAATAGAAACATCTATCAGTTGGCCCCTTTGCACCCCCTACTGAGGATCCAGCCTGCAACCCTGGCACGTGCCTGACCATGAATTCAACTGGTGACCTCCTGGTACCTGGGCTGATGCTCAACTAAATGAGCCACACCAGCTAGGCTCAAATCAGCTTTAAAAAAAAAGTGATCTCACACGTAAATATGAAAAAAATAGTCAAAGATGAATACATATTTGGGAAAAGCCTCCAAGATGAAAAAAAGATTTTAGCCTGGCTGGTGAGGCTCAATGGTTGAGCACTATCCAAGAAGTTGCTGGTTTGATTCCCAATCAGGGCACATGCCAGGGTTGTGGGCTCAATCCCCAGTAGGGGGCATGAAGGAGGGAGTCATCAATGTTCCTCTCATTGATATTTTTATCTCTTTCTAAAAATTAATAAAGTCATATTCTTAAAAAATTGTAATTACCTGGAAATTTTAAGGAAGGAAGAGAAGAAAAGAAAAAAGGAAGGGAGATTTTGAAATCAACCAACCAAGCTTGGGGGAAGAAGGGTAGAGGAAGATACCCTAACTATGCCACTGAAATCCCTGTGGATAGAACAACCAAGATGCTACAGAAGAAGGAAAAAAAAAGAAAGAAAGAAAAAAAGGGCTCTGAGAAATTATAACAGTCAGAATGAGAAATTTATAAAAAGGAAACTTAAATCGGAGAAACCTAGCAACCAGAAAGTTAAACCAAAAGTCATAGAGAATAAACACAGGAAATAAACTTAGAGGATCAGACTAGAAAGTTTACCCAATTAAAATTAAAAGGTGCCAGAAGAAGAAATATTTGAAGTGGAAAAGAGAAAAACAAACAAACAAAGTGATACAAGAAATTTTCCCAAAATTGAAAGACATGAACTTATAGACTGAGAGTTCTACTGAAAGTTCAACACAAGTAAAAAAGACCTGCCCTTGACACATTGTTGAAAGCTTAAAGAGAAACAAAAAACCAATAACTGGTTACAAGCAAAAGACGGGAAATCCAAATTTTGCGGTTGTTCCAAGGCCCCAACTCCAGAAAACCAGAAGATGAACTAATGCTTCCAAAATTCCAAGAGAAAAGCATCTCAACCCAGAATTCTAGGTGAGCCACATTAGTCAAATGTGAGAGAAGAACAGAAATATTTAAAAACATGCAAGGGCTTTAAAATTTTTTCTTCCTGTGCACTGGAAACCTCAGAAGGATATGTTCACCAAAATAAGGACAATGGAATGAGAAGAAAGGGCTCCAGAGGGCAATAAAGAAAAGTCCGGGATGGTGGTGTAAGAAAGTTCCAGCAGGGCAGGTAAGCAGAAGGCCATATTCATAAACAGAAGATTCTGGGAGAAAGATCATGGTGGTTAATTCTTGTGTGTGTAATGTGTATCAACTTGGCTAGGTCAAGATCCTTAGATATTTGGGCAAACTCCAGTCTAGATGTTGCTGTGCCATTACTTTTTAGGTGAGATTAACATTTAAATCAATACATTCGAGGAACGTGGACTATCCTCCATAACACAGGTGGGCCTCATCCAATCAGGTGAAGGCCTTCAGAGAAAGTCTACTGATGCCCCCTGAGGAGCAGGGAGTTCTGCATCCAGACTCCCTTCAGATGTGAGCTGCAATAGCCAGCTCCTGGGTGCCAGTCTGCCAGCCTACTCTGCAAATTTTGGATTTGGCAGCCTCCACAATCATGTGATCCAATTCCTTAAAAAAAAAAAAAAAACCTCTCTTTTTGTGTGTGTATACATACACATCTCATTAGTTCTGTTTCTCAGGAGAATGCTAGCAAATACAGAGGTCTGCAGGAAAAAAGGAGAAGCAATGCTTTGGCAAATACGGAAAGTACTATTGACCAGTGTGGCAGATTCAGTAAAATACACCAATTATAGGTACATAGAAAACCAGGCAAATGAAAAGCATGAGGTAATTATGAACTCCAGGCAAAATAAATGATTGTACCTCAGCAATGAACAATATTTGTCAAAGTAATGCAAATGCCTACCAACGACTAACCAAAATATTTATATAATTATCTGGGGAGAAGGAAATGAATTAGCAATATCTAAAACTGATAAATGAAACATACAATAAAACATATCATTCAGAAACAAAGATAAATGTTGAGAGAAACTTCCAAAAATACCAGGGTAACCCGGCTGGTGTTGCTTAGTGGTTGAGTGTCACCCCATGAATCAGGAGGTCAGGGCACATACCCTGGTTGCATACTCATTCCCGATGGGGGAGCACACAAGAGGCAGCTGATCAATGATTCTCTCCCTCTGCCTTCCTCTTTCTGAAATCAATAAAATATATATATTTTTTAAAAAAAGACCAGGGTAGCCGAGACGGGTTTGGCTCAATGGATAGAGCGTCGGCTTAGGGACTGAAGGGACCCAGGTTCGATTCCGGTCAAGGGCATGTACCTTGGCTGCGGGCATATCCCCAGTACGGGGTGTTTCTAGCTCTCTATCTCTCTCCCTTCCTCTCTATACAAAATCAATAAAATATATTAAAAAAAAAAAAAAAGACCAGGGTAATTTCCCTTGGGTATAGGGGTAGGAGAAAGGAAAGACAGATAAGCAATTTTCACTTTTGCTATTAGCCTTTTTTATTATTTAAATTTACATTCAGTTATTTGATAATATTAAAATTAACTGAAAAATATTTGCCCACTTGCATCTCTAACTGGGCCCAGCTGCTAGATAACTAATCTGATATATTAATAAAATAAAGCCCAAGGTATATTGTGTAATCTATTACCAGCAATTTAAATATATATATATATATATATATATATATATATTTATTTATTTATTTATTTATTTTATTGATTTTTTTTATAGAGAGGAAAGGAAAGGGATAGAGAGTTAGAAATTGATGAGAGAGAAACATCGACCAGCTGCCCCCTGTTCACCTTCCACTGGGGGATGTGCCCGCAACCAGGGTACGTGCCCTTGACCGGAATCGAACCCAAGACCCTTCAGTCCACAGGCCGACATTCTATCCACTGAGCCAAACTGATTAGGGCTCTACTACCAGCAATTTAAAAAGAGTTTAAATACTATTATGCTAGAATGGGGGTTGAGAACCTTTTCTCTGCCAAGGGTCATTTGGATATTTATAACATCATTCACCTAATATAACTCACTTAATGTAAATCTGTGCTGTTATGAAAACAGCACCTAGATTTATTTTGAGTCCCACCTTGGCAGGGCCAGACCAAATGATTCTGTGGATACAGCCCATGGGAGGGACATTCCCCAAGCCTGTACTAAAAGCACTGCTTGTAAACATCTTAATGAAGAGATGAAATATGGGTGCAGTACGGGGAACATTCAACGTTTCTCAAACCAACCACTGGGTGATGAGTACATGATGTGAGGCCTCAAGGCATTATGGGGTCTCAGTATACATCTAACATGAATTGTGAGACAAAGCAAAAAACCCATGCTCAGGATTGCTCAGAGGATAGTGCCCCATCTTTGTGAAAGTATGGGGGTGGGGCAAAAAGTGGGGGACACAGTGCAGACCCTCGTGTCTAAAATATTTCCTGCATTGGTTTTCCACAGATCCTTGGCATTCAATGACTTCCATTTCCTTGGCTCTTGAGAGCTTTTTGATATTTGAAGTTGTCTACTAAGAAGGAAACCTTTTGCATGGAAGGAGTGTTTCTTACTTTGCTTCCTACTGAGAATGAGAATGGAAAACTATTCTCATAGGGGAAAGACAGAGGAGGTGGCCCCAGAGAATCAACCTTTGATCAGGTCATTGTTTCTACCACTAACTCAGAGGGTCAGTGAGAAACTGGCTGCAGATATGGGCCTGGTATGTTTGCAGTAGCAGCCACTGGCCAGAAGGTGGCAGGCTTGTCTTATCTGGTGCTGCTTCCCGTCTGCGCCCTGGAGGAGGAGGGGTGTGCAGTGTAGAGCAAGCTGGGCCAGCTCAGAGGCTTGACAACTCTGAACCACAGAAAGCATTTTTATTACATTGCTGCTGTGATTACAGTAAGCAGGCAGCAGATAGTTATTTGAACAAGTCAACTCTGTGGCCAATCATTAAGATCACTCCCTTGAAAACACCAGCACCTTTGCAGGTACCACAGCTCTGGGTCATTCCCCTCTCGGCTTACTCTACTCCTGGCTCCTTGCAGCAAAAGGGCCAGAGCAAAGGGATAGAGAGTTAGAAATTGATGAGAGAGAAACATCGACCAGCTGCCCCCTGTTCACTTTAAACCCGTGTGCATAAGTATCACACCTGGGCCCTTATTTATCCTGTATTTTCCCAGGGTATTCACTCTCACTCCCCCTCCTCAATAACCTTTTCACTCTGCAGAGTTCCAACCCCTCACTGTGCTAATGGGCTTGCATACTACTTCACTGAGAAAGTGAAGCGGCTGCAAGAGAACTGCTTGGTGCCTGCACCCTTACACTTGAGGTGGCATTGCTGATTGCCATTGGAAATGAAGTTCCCTGGCTCCGAAGGGCAACCCTGTCAGTGAATCCCTGCTCATCGCCATGGGAACAGGGCTCCAGCAATCTTCCACCTTTTCCTCCCACATCATTCATTTTCCCCTCTCTACTCTGTTACTCTAATTAACACATAAACTTGCTATTATCTATCCCATCCTTATTTATAACCCCTCTTTGGCCCCAATTACCCATCATCTGTGGCCTCATCTCTCTCCTTCCTTTTCTGGCTGATACTTGCTGTCTCCAGCCCTTCCTGTGATTCTTTGATTTTTACAGAGAGGAAGAGAGAGGGACAGAGAGTTAGAAACATCGACGAGAGAGAATCATCTATCAGCTGCCTCCTGCACAGCCCCCACTGGGTTTGTGCCAGCAACCAAGGTACATGCCCTTGACTGGAATCAAACCCAGGACCTTTCAGTCCACAAGTCGACACTATCCACTGAGCCAAACTGATTTCGGCTTTTTTTTCTTTTTCTTTTTTTTTCTTCCTTCCTGTGATTCTTGGTTAAACCCACTGCTATCAGGCTTATGCTCAGGCCATGAAACTCCTCCTGGCTTCCACCATCACCTACATACAAGGGTCAATTCTTTGTCCTCATCTTAACTTTATCTGTGGAAAGCACTAGATACTAGTTGATTTATTGCTGCTCTTGGAAACATATTCATGAGCTCCCAGGTAGGCCCAATCTGGCTTCATCTCCTCCTTAGTTCTTTGCTGATTCTACCTTTTCTCCCCAATCTCTTATTCCTAAACTCAGTCCTTCATTTTTTTTCCCTAAACATAATCTCCCTCCCTTGGTGAGCTCCTCCAGTCTCATGACTTTATACAACTTAGATCTTACAATACTCAAGCATATACCTCAGCTCAGACTTCTCCCCTAAGTGCTGTACTCATCATCAGCCATCACCACTGAGTGGACACCCCAAATAATATCCTGATATTTTACTGCTCTGAACACAGTCTTCTTAATGGCAATTCTGCTCCTCCAGTTTCTTAGGCAAAAATCATTGCAGGCATTTTTGATCCCTTCCTTTCTCTCACATCCCATGTCTAATTCTGCAGGACATCTGTGAACTCTACATTCAAAATGTAACTGGATTCCAACCACATCTCACCATCTGCATACTACCATGTGGACTAGTCACATATCAATAGCTCAACATCATGTGTGGCTAGAGGTGCACTGTTTAGCTCGAGCCCACATCTCTCTGATGGGCCTCCTGCTCCCTCTGCCTTGTTCACAGGTCCAGGCCACTGGGCAGGCCTTGCACCTCAGGATCTTTGCACAGCTGGTTCCCTCTGCCCTCCCCCCTCCCCTGAGGTTATCATCCTGATACCTGGCCATCCTATTTAAATTGAAACCAGCACACTTCCCCTCCTGACTGCTCCCAATTCCTTTTACCTGCTGTAAGTTTATGACCTTCTAAAAGGTCATTCATTGCCCTGGGTCAGTTTGGCTCAGTAGCTAGAGCTTCAGCCTGCAGACTGAAGGGTCCCAGATTCTTTTCTGGTCAAGAGCCTGGGTTTCAGGCTCAATCCCCAGTAAGGGGGCATGCAGGAGGCAGCCAATCCATGATTCTCTCTCTCCCTTGCTCTCCGAAATCAATAAAAATATATTTAAAAAAATAAAAATTCATACACTCATCATGTATTCTCTATTTTCTCACATGAGACCATAAGCTCCACAAGGGAGGTGCCTATTTTGGTCCATGGTGTGTTCCCAGCATTCACAACACTGTCTGGCACAGAGTGATCACTCAATAAATGCATCTTGACAGAATGAATTAATGAGAACCTCAATCTATCTTCCCACCAGGGTGCTCAGGTCAGGCCTTGCAGCCAATGTCTCATGGATACAGCAGCAGTAGTGAACTTGGAGGGATTACAATGAGAGCTATTTCATCTGTTGGCAATTGTTGAAAGACAAAGCAAGGCTAGGCTCAATGCCACAAGCAGTTTTTCTGAGTGTCCACTGTGCGGACAGCTGTGGGGAGCAGTAATGCCATAATCATCATAAGGACATGCTCCGTTTCCTTCAGGCCTGGATTTAACCCAGTGCCAAAGAGGGATTGATAGAGAACAATTTCAAATTTTGGGGGAAGAACCTATGAATAATCTGCAATGATTTTTGCCTAAGAACCTGGATTAAGATATAATGAATTGGACTATCCTGAGAAGTCTAACTATTGCCCCAATTCTAGAAATAACTATTGCTGAAATTTGGGTTCTGTTCCTAAAAATCTGTTCCTACCACTCAGTGATAGCCCCCCTATATCTTTTATCCTGCCAGTAAAACTCTTCTTCAAGGTTAAACACTAACTGGTCATCTCTGCAAAGGGTGTGGAGGTGTTAGCCAAAATTAGTCCTATTATTCCATGAGGAAACTGAGGTTCAGAGATGCTGATGAACTTGCCCCAGGCCACATATCTAGTTAAATGGTTAAAGGCAGCCTAGGCCCTAGCAGATTCCAAGTGTTTCCTACAACAGTTCCATACCCATTCCTTCATTCAACATTGACTGCTCTCTCCCTCCTGTGGAGCTCTGCGAGGAATGACCGCACAGCCACGCACAATCCCCCAGTCTGCTCTCTGAGAACGTAGTCCCTGGGGTTCTGTTAGAAGGTTTGTCACCATCAGCTACCACCCCCTTTCACTAATTCTTTGCTCTCCAGGCCCCACTAAGGATCTCTGTGGATGCTGGTGTGTTGCTTCTCTGTAAGACTCTGCAGGTTTTCCAGAACTTGTTACATCCTAGTTATGCAAATCACCTGATCACGTTCCAGTTGTGATTTGATAATGAGGCAGAGCTTACTCTTTCTCAAGTGGCCACCGCTGGCAGCCAGCACCTTGCAGGGTGGGCTGTAATTTGAAAACCAAACAACTCTAAAGCCCCCTTTCTTCCTCATTTGCCTTCCAGTTTGTTCCCAAATCCCAGTTACAACCTGTGTGTGTATACACGGTGAGGAGGGCAGTAGTGTGAGCACACAGTGCAGAGACATTCATTAGCGAACAATGTATGCTCCCCTCCTCCCTTCCTCTTAAGGGTCTGAACTTCACCTCCACCTCACCCAGCTCTTGCCGGCCCTTCCCTAAGTCCTCCTAGGGTCAGCCTCCAACCTCTCAGTGCCAGCCACAGCCACCCCATGCATATTTTAAGGCCTCAACCTTCCTCTTTATTTAGTTTGGTTTTACTCACTTGTTCCAGGCAACCTGAAAGTATTTTCTAAATTACTTTCATTTAAAAAGTACCCAGAAGATTAGGAAAGCTTAAAACAACAACAACAACAACAAATCCCTGCAATTTTTACCCAACCCTAATTTATGTGATCTCATAACATAATGTGTTTCAAGTATTTAAAATGCTTTCATATTCAGGTATGTCAAACAGGACTAGGCTTACTGATTTCATTGATTTTGCTACTTTACTTCACAGGTGAAGAGAGGAATATTAAACTAGTGTTCCTAAATATCTTAATGTGCCATTCAAAAGCCTCTTTGATCTAGTTCTAGATGGACTTTCTGTATCAATCTACACTGGAACACTCTGATTCACCTTTATTTTATGTCTCTGCACAGTGGTGGGCACATGGACAAGGGGCAAGCATGCAATCACTTCAGTCATCTTATTGCATGTAAATATGCTGTTGATGTGTATGATACCCTTCAACAGTCAATTCCTTACTTCCAATGACTTTGGAAAGACCACTGTCTTCCATCCAATGCCACTGATTTATCTTGGTGATTGAACTCTTAACCCTCAACCTTGTTGGCTGCAACTGCTCATAATCTCAATGTCAAGGATTCACCCTTCCAGGTAGTTCTCTCCAACAAGCTTCCCCCCTTCCCCTCCCGTAACACTTCTGAAATGTTGGTGCTCCCAATTTGAAAAGCTCCCTCGACTGTGTTATGTTTTCATTTCCTATAAATCATGGGATATTCTTATACTAAAAAATCAGATGCTGTTTATCTTAAGATCAGATTTAACTAGGCCTCCTGTATTTTTAAAATTTATCTTTATTGTTAAAAGTATTATCGATGTCTCTATTCCTGCCCCCACCACCATTGACCCCTTCCAACCTACTACTTCCCTTCCAGGTCTTCATGGCACTATTTCAGTGCCCATGTGTTATGCACCTATGCATGCAAGTTCTTAGTATCTTAAAGCATCTTGAACCACTCTAATATAAACTCTCAACTCCTTTGTTCTCCTCCTACTTGCAACTTCCTGACTAAACCACAGCATCTGAAAGCCCAACTTTTGGCCAAGCTCAGTGGTTGAGCATCAACCCATGAACCAGGAGGTCACAGTTTGCTTCCCAGTCAGAGCACATGCCTGGGTTGTGGGCTCAATCCCCATATACGGGGCATGCAGGAAGCAGCCAATCAATGAATCTCTCTCATCATTGATGTTTCCATCTCTCTCTCCTTCTCCCTGAAATCAATAAAAACATATTTGTAGAAAGTCCAATGTTCTGACAATTCTGCATTCCCATCTGTGCAGCTGATTGTGCTGGAGAAAAACACAACCTCACTGAACATTCACGACTGAAAACATCCAAAAGGGTCTTAATGCTACATGAAAAAGCATTTTCTCTCTCTCTCTCAACACACACACACACACACACACACACACACACACACATACACATATTCCTAGTCAATGCATGCTTGGTATTTTATGCCTTTGTTTCTCTCCTAAAATCTTCTATACCTTTCTCTCAGGGTTCTACTTCACTGAGAAAGTCTAAGTACTCAGGAGAAGACCCTGAGTCCTCTCATTACTTATATTCAATTTATTTGTACCCATCGATGTTAGCTTCTTGTCTATTACATAAATAGGGAGGGAGAGGGGTCGGTAAATTAGGGCAGTGGTCCAAATCTATCCCACTGCGAAAATTACATAAAATAAAAATTTTAGTGAGCCTAAATGAAGTTGCATTGCCCTTTCATTCGGGTATTATCCATCGGTCCTTTACAGAAAAGTTTGCTGACCCTTCGTCTATCTGTGTTCTAGTCCAAAGTTACTGAATCTATTCCTTCTCCCCTACTCAGGAATATTATTCCACTTTCTACCCAATCCTGCACCATCAGCTTTTCCCCACCTACTACTAAATTACTATTAGTGTGCCCCAAAGCTGCTGTTTCTCTAATCTTAAACCAACAAGAGAACACTTCTTTCTTGTTGTCTCCCCTCTGTCTCTACCAGTTACCGCTCTTATTTGTAGCAAAAATCCCCCAGAGTAACATGTACTCGAGGGCCACAATTCTTCCCCAAATTCCTCTTACCCATCCCATCACTCTACACACACTGCTGGCATTGGCTACCAATGGCCTCTGCGAAACTACACTGGTCGGCCAATGCTCCTTCTCATCTTACCTGATCCATGGGCAGCATGTGACTCAAGGGATCACTCTGTCTCAAAGCTCTGATTTCACTTGGCTTCCGAGATACCACACCCCTAGATTGGTCTCCTACAGACTGGATGCTTCCTCCTAGGCCTTTTGCTCCTGGTTCCTCTTTTGCTCCTCTTATCGCAAGAGGGCCCCAGGACCTTCTCTCCTGCTCCTGCTCTCTCCTTCAGTCCTGCAGCATGGAGAGCCACATCTCATGCTCATGACTCCCACATTTACACCCCAGCTCAGATCTCTCTCCTGAGCCCTCTGCTGCATTTTATCCAACTGCCTACCTGGCATCACATGGGAGCACCGAACAGACATTGCAAACTCAACCTTCCAGTCCAAATACCAGTCTGAGCTAACCTCCAGGCTCCTCTCCGCACCCAACTTCTCTTCCCTCCCTCCATTCCTGGCAATGGTATCCTTCCTTTTCAGGCCTAAATCTTTGTGATCATTCTTGACAACTCTCTTTTCTTTCATGTTCCACTTGGTCTGGCTAGAAAGTCTCTATTGGCTCCCTGTTCACAATTTACACAGCAATTAACCATCACTTACCGGACCTAACTTCACCTCATCTTCTCTCACCCAGATTACCGAAACCCCCGCTGAGCAGTTCTCCCTGATTCCTCCCTTGCCTTATAGACTCTCCACCCAGCAGCCAAAGAAATCCTTTCAAAAGGAAGTCAGAGCAAAAGCCAAAGTCCTTGCCCTGACCGGTTTGGCTCAGTGGATAGAGCATCAGCCTGTGGACTGAAGGGTCCCAGGTTCAATTCCGGTCAAGGGCATGTACCTTGGTTGCAGCCACATTGGCAGTAGTGGGCGTGCAGGAGGCAGCTGATTGATGTTTCTCTATTATCTATGTTTCTAACTCTCTATCTCCCTTCCTCTCTGTAAAAAATCAATAAAATATTGTATATTAAAAAAAAAAAAAAAAGACAAAGTCCTTTAATTGCCTACCAGGCTCTCCTTGATCTGGCTTGCTGTGTCCTTACTCCTCACTTCTTAATCCATCTCCTGTCTTCTCCTCTAACCCCTGTGGCACACTCACTGCTGTGCTTTCAGGGCAAGACAGGCCTGCTCCGGGGCCTTTGCGCTGGCTGTTCCATCTACCTGGAAGGCTTTTCCCCAGACATCCTCATGGTTAGCCTCTTTCACCTTCAGGTCTGAGATGTCACCTTTCATCGGGACCTACCTGAACCTCCTGATCCCTCAGTTCTGCTCTCCTGTATGACATTGCTCTGTTAACCTCTAACACCTCATACCTTCTATGCTCTTCACCATTATGGTGACTCCACAAGCCAATTCTTTGTCACTTTGATTATTGAGTTCCAAGTGTTTGAAACTAAAAAGTGCACAATAGTTGCCTGAAAAATTAAATATCTACTTGCTAATGAATTTGCCTTTTTTTTAAAACTTAGTTTTCAATAACCTTGAGAGTTAACCTGTTATCTCCATTTTACTTTGTTAAATTAATTGAGTAAGGAGGCCAGTGGGCTGAAGTAGCTTTAATGCTTTGGCGGCCTACAAGAGCAAACCCACGTCCAAGCCTGCAATGCCCTAAAGTGGTGATTGTCAACCTTTGTCATCTCACAGCACACAAAAATTAATTACTAAAATTTTGTGGCATAGCAAAAAATACATATTTCTTGTCGATCTGACAAAAAATTGGTATACTTTTGATTCATTCACACTGAACAGTTATTGCTGTGTTGGCTGTTGTCATTTTTTTTAAGTTTGACAATCTAAGGAAAAAGAGGTCAGGGCCCCTGACTAATAGTCAGGTATCACATGTTTTAAAAATTTTTGTGGCACACCAAGATGCTTTGGCTTCGGCATGCCGCCAGGATACACCAGTGTACTACCACTACCACCGCTGCCGAAGTACACCAAGTGTTCCACAGCACATCATTGGGGTACCAGTGTGCCGCCGGGGTACAACAGTGCACCCCAGCACTGCTGCCTTAAGGTTAAGAAACCGCCGGGACCGGTTTGGCTCAATGGATAGAGCTTCGGCTTGGGGACTGAAGGGTCCCGGGTTAGATTCCGGTCAAGGGCATGTACCTTGGTTGCGGGCAGATCCCCGGTAGGGGGTGTGCAAGAGGCAGCTGATCGATGACTCTTTCTCATCGATGTTTCTAACTCTCTATCTCTCTCCCTTCCTCTCTGTACAAAATCAATAAAATATTAAAAAAAAAAAAAAAAAAAAAGAAAGAAAAGAAAAAAAAAGAAACCAAAACCTAGCCCAGCCAGCATGGCTCAGAGTTGAGTGTGGATCTATGAATCAGGAGGTCATGGTTCAATTCCTGGTTTTGCACATGCTGAGGTTGCAGGCTTGGGGGCAGCTGAGGAAGGGGGCAGCGGATCAATGATACTCTCTGAACATTGATGTTTCTATCTCTCCCAACCCCTTCCTCTGTGAAATCAACAAAAATATATATTTTTTAAAAGATACTAAAACCTAAAGGTAACCAATCGCAAATACCCAACTAGGCTTGAAGCTGTAGTGAAATAATTGTACTCTCGGTGCGGAGCGCCCTCTCCCTGGGAGTCCTTTACCTGGCTCCCGGCAGCAGGTAGCTCCTCGCCACTTACAATTCCTGATTCAACTTGATTTTTGCTCAAATAAATTCTTCATATATTTAGTTCCTTTCACTTCATCTTTTAAAAACCTACAAGTACACTAATCGCTAGCAAATTTAAGCAACTTGCACAAATCATACGTTAAGTGAAATTAAGGATCTTGGTCTTTTTTAAATCCAGAAATAGTGTTTTTTTCAGCCTCCTGCATGGCTGCCTCCATGTTTCTGTGCTGCCAAATCCACTGGCACCAAAGAACCACCTTTGTCACCCACCAGTAAAGCGAATTTCTTACATCAGAGCAGGACTTCCCAAACTAACAGCAAAGAAAAGTTTAGAGTTCCCAATTGTTCCTAAAATAACATACATTTCAAAGGAGGTCCTAGGTAATACTTTCAACAACTTTAAAAATATTAAAAAACACATAAATCAAAAAGCATTTAAATGGGTAGAAAACTTTTTAAAACACGTGAAGTAAACATGAAACAAAGCACTTACTTTGATCAGGTTTAATGATTTCCTTGATGCAGTTGTGGTTGAATAGAATCGTGATGAAGTTGGTGAGAGCTGCCTAGAAGTTTTGGGGACCCCGAAGCAATGCAGAACTAAAACAGAGTGGAGGAACCCTGCTGGGCGGCTCAGTTGGTTGGAGCACCACCCTGAACACCAAAAGGTCGTGGGCTTGATTCCTGGTTAGGGCACATACCCAGGTGGTGGGTTAGATAGATTCCCTGTTGGGGTGCCTGGGGTAGGCAGTCAATTGATGTTCTTTCACATTAATGTTTCTCTCTTGATCTAAAACAAACAAACAAACAAACAAACGTCAATAAAAACATCCTCAGGTGAGAAGAAAGAAGGAAAATGAAAAAAAAAGAGAGAAAATGCTACCTGAAGAGCATTTTTGAGACAGATGACATTCCTTAGGCCACTAAAGACTGATGACCAGAGAACCTTTCCTTGTCTTTTGTCTTCAGGAGGATCAAGCACTACCTCCAAACCGATATCTTTAACCTACAATAGACAACCAGGACAAAACCAGAGGGTAGACAACCAGGACAAAACCAGAGGGTAGACAACCAGGACAAAACCAGAGGATAAAAAGGTGTTGCCTTTCATTCCTTGGTTTTTCAATCCAAAACTCAAGCTCCTCCCACTTCCACAGCTGGGACGTCCTCTTATTTGCATCAGAAGCTTTGGAGAAGGGACACCTGGGAACCTGGGAAATTGAAAACCAAACTGCGTAAAAGGCACGGGCATGCCTCCAATTATGAGGATGGCTGGCGTTGGCCCTAAGATTTGTAGGGAAATGGGAGAGGGACAAGTTTATGTCACCATTAGTTCTCATTTAAAATCAATATTAAAACTGCTTAATTTTGCCAAAACCGGTTTGGCTCAGTGGATAGAGAGCGTTGGCCTGTGGACTCAAGGGTTCCAGGTTTGATTCCGATCAAGGGCATGTACTTTGGTTGTGGGCACATCCCCAGTAGGGGGGTGTGCAGGAGGCAGCTGGTCGATGTTTCTCTCTCATCAATGTTTCTAACTCTCTGTCCCTCTCTCTTCTTCTCTGTAAAAAATCAATAAAATATTTTTTAAAATTGCATAATTTCTATAAATTAATAATTTAACACAAAAAGCATCAATCTGGTTAGTATTGCTCAGTGGATAGATAGTTTGGTCTGCAGACTAAAGGGCCCCGTGTTCAATTACAGTCAAGGGTATGTACCTCAATTGCAGGCTCCTCCGGTTTGGGCACGTACAGGAGGCAGCCAGTCAATGTGTTTCTGTAACATCAATATTTACCTCTGTCTTTCCCTGTCTTTTCCACTCTTTCTAAAAATTAATGGGAAAAAATGTCCTTGGGTGGGGATTGAAAAAAAAGGAAGCATAGCTCTAGTTGGTTTGGCTCAATGGATAGAGCGTTGGCCTGTGGACTGAAGGGTCCCAAGTTCAATTCCGTCCAAGGGCATATGACTGGGTTGCTGGCTCAATCCCCGGTGGAGGATTCAGAAGGCAGCCAGCCAATGATTCTCTCTCATCATCATTGATGTTTCTCTCTTTCTTTCCCTCTCCCTTTCTCTCTGAAATAAATATAAAAAAGAAGCATCAATCTTGCCATATTAGTATTTTTCACCTTTCTTTTTAACAGCAAACAACAAATATAACCAACATGGTTGCTTTTTTTTTTTTTTTTTAGTATTATGCTTTTTTATAAATTTTATAAATCATATGCTGCAGTTAACTAGGTAAGCACTGTCATTGCATTAACATTAACAGTGCAATATGGAAAAGACAGAAAATTTTTTGGGGCCTGCAGATTTCTCCCTAGCTGTTTTGGACAGAACAAGAATTGCCAAGTAACCCAATGTGATACGAGGGTGTGGGCCCACGGCCACTTAGTCTGAACTGCTCTTCCTGCCCAAGATAATTGCATTTAAAGGGTTCTTTGGAATTGTTAAATACAGAAATTCTGAAAAAGAAATGAAGCACTTTCTAATGTAGGTCCCAGATTGATTCTCCAGTTGCCTTACCCAGGAAAATGAGCCTAGGACTTTTAACAATGCCTACCTCAAAACTCCTCCCCGTCCAGGAGTCAGCTGTGGCAGGGATAGATGCCTGCGCAATTCCTTCAACCAAGTTGTAGTGCCACCAAAGCCCCAGGAACTGTGATCCTAGAGTGTCTGGCCTTTTTTTTTTTTTTAAAAAAACATAAGTTACTAAAGGCTAGAGCCACAGCTCCTATTTCTATACCTAGTGAACACCATAAGTAACATATGCACTGAGTGTAATTAAGTTTTCATTTAGTGAAATAAATGAGTAGAATTCTAAGAACTAGGTTCTGGCCCATTCTATACCTGATGTGGAAGATATTAATTGAATCAGATCCTTAGCAAATATCTTTACATCAATCCACAGTAGATGAGTAGAATATTTTTGTAAAACATTTCATTCAAAGTGTGCTAACCTAACTCAAGTTAGGAAGAGAGTTAGATCTAAACTATAATTTTCCTGAGTCAGGATTCTATTTAGCAAATTAAGTCTTTGCCACTGGAAAGCCTGGCTTTAGTTTTGAGCAATGAATCTAAAAGGTGACAGGCTGGAGCTTTCAGGGTGGAGTGAGCCCTAATGGGTTATAGAGCTAAATAACATAGCAGCTCAGCTGCCTTGATGCTAAACATTAAATCAGGCATTCAACTAGAATTCAAATTCTGGTAACCCACTTACTACCTATAATTCGTGGACAAGGCAGTTAACCTTTTTGAATTTCATCTGTAAAATGGAAACGATAATAATCCTGACCTCATTGGTGAGACTAATGTAGGTGGAATAATGTTATTGACTCTAAGCTCTGTATGTATGTTAACTAATTTTCACATTAACTACTGTAATTGTCCCATTGGCCAATATTGGTCAAAAACCATATACCTCAAAAATTTTTTTTATCACATTCTGTACTGTTATATTTTATATATTTCTAGGAGGTGAACAATAGGAAAAATTTACTAATGTATTTCAATTTCCATTTATGACTTTCAAAGGAAACAATTTATGTCAAGTCTTAATATCTCCATTGGAGACATGAATAAGAGCAAGTAATTGGAATAAACCTAATTGCCCATAAAGAGGCTGGTAAAATAAGTTATGGCTTCTCCATCTTATAGAATACTATTCAGATTTCAAAAAATAAAATAGGGTCTAGCAGGTGTGGTTCAGTGGTTGAGCGTCTACTAAGGAACCAAGAGGTCACCGGTTTGATTCCCGGGTACATGCTGGGGCTGTGGTCTCAGTCCCCAGGAGGGGATGTGCAGGAAGCAGCTTATCAATGATGTTCCTCTCATCAATGTTTCTATCACTCTCCCTTCCTGTCTAAAAATCAATAAAAATATATATTTTTTAAAAAGAAGCATGCTTCATATTAAAAAAAAAAAAAAAAACTTAAACAAGGAAGGAAGCTCTTTAGAAATAGTGACATAATGATCTTCAATGTGTTAAATGAAAAAAAGCAAGATGCAGACTTCTATGTGTGATATATCACTACTTAGGTTTTTTAAAAAGGGGCAGTGTGCCCTAACTGGTTTGACTCAGTGGATAGAGCATTGGCGCTCAGACTAAAGGGTCCTGGCTTAGATTCCATTCAAGGGCACAAAACTCAGCTGCAGGCTCAGTTCCTTGTCTGAGTCGGGACACATGTAGGAGGCAACCAATCAATGTGTTGCTCTCACATTGATGTTTCTCTCTTTGAGTCTCCCCCTTCCTTCCATGCTCTCTAAGAATCAATGGAAAAATATCCTTGGTTGAGGATTTAAAAAAAAAAAAAAAAAAAAAAAAAGAGTGGGGGTGGGGATGACGTGTGGGGGAGGGGCAGGAGGACAATCTGCTCCTAATTCTTCAAAAAAATTTAGAATTTATTTAGGTGATATTGATTAATAAAATTATATAGGTTTTACCAGTTTGGCTCAGTGGATAGAGTCAGCCTGCAGACCAAACAGTCCCAAGTTTGATTCCGGTTAAGGGCATGTACCTAGGCTTCTCCCTGTCCAGTCCCTGTTCGGGCTCTTGCAGAAGACAACCAATCAATGTTTGTCTCTCATATAGAAGTTTTGCTTTGTCTTGCCCTCTATCTTCCACTCTCCCTAAAAAGTAATGGAAAAATATCCTCGGGTGAGTTTTAACAAAAATAATAAAAATATATACGTTTTAGGTGTTAACAGTTCTAGAATACACCATCTGTATATTGTTGTGTGTCCACTACTACAATTCAGGTCTTCTCCTTCACCTTTTATCTCCCCTTTATCCTCCTCTACCCTCCATACCTCCCTTTTCCTCTGATAATCACCATTTTATTGTCTGTGTCTAGGTGTTGTTTTTATTTGCTTAATCCCTTAATCTTTTTCACCCAGACCCCAATCTCCTGTCAGTCTGTTCTCTATATCTAATGAGTCTGTTTTCATTTTGTTTGTAGTTTATTTTGTTCAATAGATTCCACATAAAAACCCTATGGTACTTATGTTTCTCTGACTGGCTTATTTCACTAGCATAATATTCTTCAGGCTCATCCATGCTTTCATAATGAAACTGGACAACCAATGAGTTCAGGCTGCCTGTCACTACCAGAGCCAAGCAAGCAGAGGAAGGGGTTGAATCATGGATGAGTGTTTATTCCAATAATGTGAACAGTATGGGAAAGTAGCAGGTCATTCATGAAAATCTGCTCTGCACCACCCCATAAACTAATGGCTTATATTGGATAGAACAAAGATTACATGGGGAAGTAGGCAATAGGAATAAGAATAAGAATGGGTATAATGGTTACAGATTACCAGTAATACAGTAGGACTCCACTGTTTGGGCAACAAGGTTGTTAATCTTTCTGATAATGGACCACATTCCAAGGTTGACTCTCAGGTCAAAGGTTGACTTAAAAAGTGTGCACAACTCCCAGCCAGCTTAAAATGGCCTTTCTTTAATCATATCCAGGCAATCACAGTTAACAGAGCATGACTAATACTTCTTACAACTATAGCTAGTCCCCAATATTCTATTCCTGCCCCTAAAAATAAAAGATAAGATTTTCCTGCATGCCCCCTACTGGGGATTGAGCCCACAACGCAGGCATGTGCCCTTGGCCTGGGACCCTTCAGTCTGCAGGCTAAAGCTCTATCCAATGAACCAAGGCAGCTAGTGCTGTTTGCACAGTCTTACTGTAGTTAAGCCTTGATTGTTGTTATCACTAGGAGGAATTGACATCCAGGCCAACTGGCTGTGAGGATCAGTGTGTCTACAATGGGAGAACTTCTGTGCTGGAGACACCCTTATGGGGCAAGACTTGTTTCAGTGGGGCTTTGGCACTCATTGAGTCTGCCCCCTGAATGTGTCTCTTATGGATCTGAAGAGCTATAATCTGGATGGTCTCACTCTGACCACTGGGTACACTGGCTCTTGGATCTCCAAGTAGGTGCAAAGTCAGCCACTGCCTGAGGCCATCCAGCAGGAGCTACAGAGAGATCTGCTGATTCCTTCTCTTCGTTTGGGGTTTAGAGGTGTCCATATGAGGCCCAACTGTGAAGCAATGCAAGCTGCTGTTGAGCCTAGGACCTTCTTTTGGAGGCTCTGGGGCTTTCTGACCCAGCTACAGGTTTCAGATTGCAAAGGGCCAGGCCATTCGTATGCAAAAGCCTCTACACATAGCTTGGGTGAGGTTGTAAATTGGGCGGGGTGGGGTCTCAGGGAATCACCAGGGCGGAGCAAACAACAATGGCTGACCATCAGCCCTACCCCAAAGAGGTTCCCGGTCTCTGTGTCTGGAGGCACTGTGCAGGAACAATGATCCGTGCGAGCACCTCTGAGAGGAAGCAGCCCTCATGTTCCAGCCCGATGCCAGACAGTTCAGTTTCTCCACGTATGAGTCTGGGTTCCCAGAGTCTCCTGAGACACCTGGAACTGGAGTTCAGAGCAGTGGAGAGCTTGTGTCTCCCTCCCTATTGAAAAAGACAACAGTGTACTCAGTTGCCAGTCCCTTTCCTTTTGTACCTCCACATTTCACTTCCGCACTTCTGCACCTCCTCCCAGTCTCAGTGTGCTTTTCTCTTTCCTTCTAGTTGTATAAATTCCACTCTGCCAGCCTTCCTGTGGTTCTGGATGATATCTGTTTTGTCTTTTAGTTGTAGTTTTGAAGTGGTTGTGTGAGGCAGCAAGTTCAGGTGTTTATCTATGCCACCATCTTGGTTTTTTTGTTGTCCCCCCCCCCCCCCCCCCCCCATCAATTCTTAGTCAGACTGCTGGCAACAAAAATAAGTTGTCTGTTCTTTCATTTAACTTGGATCAATACAGTCAGATTCTTTAACAAATTCTCTGGGTCACTGCTTGTTCTGTCCCCAGAACAGGCTGTTCTAGTTTAATCAAGGTGATATCAAATGTTTCAGCCCTGCTTCCAGCAGCCAGCACCGAGTCCACAAGAAGAGATGAGACTGCCTTCATAAGTGAGCACAAGAGAGAAGAGCAGGGGCTGCAGCAGAGAAAGATGCTGGCTCTGAGGAGCACAGCAGTGAAAACAGGAAAGAAAAAGAGGAGCAGAAAGTATCTCTTTGTTGTTGTTTTCCCTGAGGCTGTGGAATCAGACACAGGAATGCCTTATTTCTCAAGATTAGTTATGGTCTTGCACTAATCAGTGTTTGCAAGTTTTTCTTGGTCTCTAGGCTCCAAGCCTGCTCTGTAGAGCACCCTCTCTCTTCTCTGTCTTTTCCTCCTAATCACCAACCCCCTCTTTCTTAGCCCTTGTTTTATTCTGGGCTTTGTTTTTGTTTTCTAAATTGGGTTTATTAATGTACTAGAGGCCTGGTGCACAAAATTTGTGTGTGTGTGTGTGGGGGGGGGGGGGGGGGGTGTTTCCCTCAGCCCAGCCTGCACCCTCTCCAATCTGGGACCCCTCTCACAATCCAGGACTGCTGGCTTCCAACTGCTAGTCTGCCTGCTTTCCTGATTGCCCCTAACCACTTCTGCTTGCCAGCCTGATCACCCCTGAACCACACCCCTGCCAGCCTGATTGATGCCTAACTGCTCCCCTGCCAGCCTGTTTACCCCTAACTGCCCTCTCCTGCAGGCCTGGTCACCCCTAATTCCCTCCCTTGAAGGCCTGGTCCCCACAACTGCTCTCCCCTGAAGGCCTGGGTCCCCCTAACTGCCTTTCCCTGCAGGCCCAGTCAACCCCAACTTCCCTCCTCTGTTAGCTACCCTGGTCACCCCTAACAACCCTACCCTGCAGGCTTGATCACCTCAACTGCCTTCCCTTGCAGGCCTGGTTCCTCCCAACTGCCCTTTCCTGATGACCTGATCACCCACAACTGCCCTAACCTGCTCGTCATCTTTTAATTTTATTGATTGATTTTTAGAGAGAGAAACATGATTTATTGTTCCACTTGTTAATATTCATTGGTTAATTCTTATATGTGCCCTGACTGCAGATCAAACCTGCAACATTGCCATAGCTGGATGATGCTCTAAGCCAGTGTTTTTCAACCTTTTTTGGGCAAAGGCACACTTGTTTCATGAAAAAAATCACGAGGCACACCACCATTAGAAAATGTTAAAAAATTTAACTCTGTGCCTATATTGACTATATATAAAGTAATTCTCTTGAATAGGAATCAAATAAACATAAAGAAAGTATTTTATAATTACTTTATTATGAAATATTAAGTAAACAAAATAGTGAAAAATTATAAAATTCTTGTCTTGTCTGCACCTACGGCACACCAGGCAACATCTCTGCCGCGGAACAGCAGTTGAAAAACGCTGCTCTAAGCAATAAGCTACCTGGCCAGGGCTACAGATAGTTTCTCTGAATTAAGATCTGCATTACATGTCTTAGTGTTTCATCTTATAATATCCTCTCCTGTGACCTCCATGTCATTGACTACAGAAAACAGGTCTATTTTCCTTACATTTTTTTTCTCCATATCCTGCATTTTATGAATGTTAACTCCGGGGACATACTTAGATTGCTGAGCTGTTAAAAAGTAAACTGAGGAATATTACAAATTTTAAGAGTTTATTTAAGCCAAAATCCATTCCAAATCAGGCAGTGCAAACTGGAAGTGGCTAGGAGCACTTCACCAACATGAGTGGGGTGAGATTTTTATACAGAAAGAGTAGAAGTGAGGCAAGAAAATTATTGATTGGCCACAGTTTAAAGCCTAGTTGGCTCTTCGTGATTGGTTGTCCTTAGGCTTTGATGGGCTTAGATTTATAACCTTGAGGCATTGATAGGCTTAGATTCTGGTTTGCTTATGAAGACTGCCACAGCATCAGAGCCACCTCGGTCTAATGGCCTCCTCGTTTAATTAATGGAACACAAGCAAGACTCCTTTATAGGTAGGACAATGGGGAATCATGTCTCATCACACCAGGAGCCTACATCTGCTGTCCCCTATTGGTGATGCTTGATCACATCAGGCATTTAAGAGCCACCAGCCATCTTTGAAAAAGATGTGCTAATGCTACTTTACTTAATCAACCCTCTGGGCTCCCTCCCAGGAGTCACTGTTACAAATGTGCCTCCCTGGGCTCCCTGCTGTTTGCTCCCACCCACACATCACCACCCAAAGGAACTTTCCTCCTAACAGCATAGTTTGGCTCTGACTGCATTCTACCTGGCTTTGTGTTTGAGTCCACTCCCTTTAGGGTGTAAGGATTCGAGAGCAGGGCGGTGGTTTAAGTATCTTCTCATTCCTGTTTCCCTAAGTGGTATGATGTCAGTGCTGAGGCCACAGCTCCTGAGTCAGGCTGCCTCTGTTCCAAACCACCCCCACTGCTCACTGACTGTGCCGTGGACAGACGACTTGGGTTCTCCATGCCTCGGTTCCTACACTTAAAAAAAAAAAAAAAAAAAAAAAAAAAAAAAAAAAAATATATATATATATATATATATATATATATATATATATATATATAAAATTGATTTTTCTTACAGAGAGGAAGGGAGAGAGATAGAGAGCTAGAAATGTCGATGAGAGAGAAACATCAACCAGCTGCCTCTTGCACAACCCCTTCCAGGGATGTGCCTGCAACCAATGTACATGCCCTTGACCAGAATCGAACCTGGGACCTTTTAGTCCACAGACCGACGCTCTACCACTGAGCCAAACCGGTTTCAGCAGTTCCTACACTTGTAAAGATTAATAGAAATGAATGAATGGGACTGTGGTGAGGAGCAAATACTCAATAAAATGTACTTGCATTCATCATCCTTCTTGTGCATAGTTCCCTGTCTATGCATAACTGTCCTGCTGGCTGCCACTTGCTCCAACATTGCTTTATCTCATAATTGCTTCGTGCTCAGGAATGAGGTACCAGTGAACAACTGGTTTTCTCTAATTCAAACTGGTGGATACAAGAGATTATCTGGTCCGGTCCTTGGCCTTCCACAAGGGGGTGAGATACAGTTGTGCTCATTTTACAGAAGAGCTCATTGTAGCCCTCAAATGCTAAGCCATTCAAAGATCAGGGAGAGAATAGAAGATTTAATGGGAAGTGAGAAATGGCAGGCCATGGGATAAATTGTTCATTATAATCAAACAGCAAAGTGTCAGAAGAGGATCAGATTTCAGGTTTCCTGCCTCCATCCCTAGGGCTCTTTCTGGAACCTTATAATGTTAATAGTTCTTCAGGGCTTCGGTTGCAGTTAGTGACAGCAGCTGGACCAGTGGATGGAGAGGGGGAAAGCTGCAAGGCCAGTTCTTCAGGAAGTCTGCTTTACAGTCCTTTACTCTGAGTTTGGCTGCATTTTTTTTTCTTCTTCTTCCTCCTTCCTGTCTGTGGTAGAGGTTCCAGTAGAAAGGAGAGAAAAGCATGCTTTCCCCTCCCTGAAAATCTGCATCTGTACCTACAGAGCCCTGGTAAATGACTCTAGTGACTGTGCCTGGACATAAGTCTCTGAATCCTGCCAGTGGGGGCCATGTTCAAGGCCACCTGCTCATCCAAACCTAACCACAAGGTGGGCACACACACACACACACAGCTCTCCCAGCCATCAAATACCCTTGAAATACAACTCAGAGAGAATTCTTTCCCTTTGGCCAAGGTTTAGTCTCTGAGATTACTTTATTAAAGTGCAAATGGACCATCAAAGAGATATGAGAACAATTGTCCTAATTAACAATGACTCAATGCTACGCCAATGGTTCTGATTAAGTCCAGGAGAAGATTGCTAACACTTGTTAATCATCCTTTTAACAAAGGTTCCCAGCTTTTATCAGGTATTAGATTAGGTTTGAGAATATTGTTTTATATCACCTGGGGATATTTTTTTCCATTGGTTTTTAGAGAGAGTGGAAGGGAGGGGAAGAGACACAAAGAGAGAAACACTAATTTATTGCCTCTGGCTCTCTCTGCCCCTCTCCCGCCTTGGGCCTGACCTTGATCTGAATCGAACTGGAGACTTTTCCATCTGTAGGCTGATGCTCTATCCATTGAATCAAACTAGCCAGGGCTGTCGTTGTTGTTGTTTTTAAAAATATATTTTCATTTATTTCAGAGAGGAAGAGAGAGGGAGAGAGGGATAGAAACATTAATGATGGAGTGAATCTTTGAATGGCTGCCTCCGGCATGCCCCACACTAGGATCAAGCCCATAACCTTGTCATGTGCCCCAACCGGGAATCAAACCGTAACCTGCTTCATAGATCTGCACTCAACCACCGAGCCAAGTTGGCAGGGCAGGGCTGTTGTTTTTATTTTTACAGTTACTTTATATTTGTGGCAAATGTGATTTCCGTTTTATGATGTCACATGAAATTTTCTTTTAGAATATTTAACTTTTTAAAAAGTGAAAAAATCTAATAAAGGCAATTAAGTAAATAACAGCAGAGGTGGTACTCAATAATGGCAAAATTGGGAAGGTTATGTGCAAATGACTGAGCATAGAATTATGTCATCTCTGACCCAGGGTTAACTTAGTTTAACTTAAAAAAAAAAGAATTTAAATTATAAAATATTGTAACCAATTCAGAAAAAGTTTGGGAAATAGGAAAATAAGAAAATGAAAGGTATAAACCTTCCACTCACAAATATCCATAATCCTATTCTCACCTGAGTTTTCCTGGGAAGGGTCTCTAGGAGTAGGATCCCTGTGATTTAAGAGACGTGGCAGTCATATCTGATAGGCTAAGAGAGGATTACTAAATTAGAGGTGACTGCCCAGTGTCAGTACTGGAAAATGGGGGGAGGGGAAGAGAGAGATGTAGAGAGTTGTAACAAGAGGAAAAGAGATAGAAAAGTCAGATGGGCCTGCCTGACTTGGCTCAGTGGTTGAGCACTGACCCATAAATCAGGTCACTGGTTCGATTTCTGGTCAGGGCACATGCCCGGGTTGTGGGCTCAATCCCCAGTGGGGGGTGTGCAGGAGGCAGCTGATCAGCAAGTTTCTTTCATTGATGTTTCTATCTCTCTAACCCTCTCCTTTTCTCTCTATCTCTGAAAATCAATAAAAACATTAAGAAAAGGAAAGAAAAGAAAAGAGAAGGCAAATGGGAGAATGTCGGGGGCACCATTTCCTAAGTGTGTTAAGCAAATTGACTCCTGTAGAAATTATTTGAGGGAAAATCTATCATTTACCTAATGGCCAGATATGACCTTCCATTTTCAAGGACCAGCGACACCTTCTGGAAAAGATGAGGAATAATTAAAATACATATGAGAACTGAAGTGGACAATAGAAAGTCGATGTATTTCACTTAGAACATAAAATGTACTCATAGGCTGAAAGTACTTGTGGGGAATGGTCAGAGAGTCCTACACTGTAGTCAAAATGCCTTGAAAGTCACATCCTAAATAAAATAATCATTTTTTGACCCACTGAAATAATTCACCCTATTTCACGGACCAGAATCAGCCCAGCCTGCATCCTCTCCAATTCAGGATCCCTATGTCCAACTGTCAGTTTGCATCCTCTCATAATCCGGGACTCCTGGCTCCTAATCACTAACTTGCCTGCTGGCCTGATCCCCCTAACTGCTCTCCCCTTCTGGCCTGATCACCCCTAACCGCCTCTGCCTTGTCCCTGCCACCAAGGCTTTGTCAAGAAGGTCAACTGAAAGATGTCCGGTCTAATTAGCATATTACCCTTTTATTAGTATAGATAATTGTTAGAATGAAGGTTTTGGAGATAATTAGTTATCTGGAGTTTGAATTTTCTTCTTAAATATCTTGGGCAAGATGACAACTCTCTTAACAGATTATTATGATAATTATAGATATTTATCTTCTATTTGAGCTCAACAAAGAGTACCCATTGTTTTGACAATAAAGAAGAAGAGGAGGAAGAGGAGCAGGAGAGGGAGAATAATGATGCTTCTCTAGCCCACTCTGACATCTTTCCTTAATAAATTTTGTAGTTATTTCATACAGATACATAATCTTTCCAGTCTGGATGACAGTCTCTCTTTTTTAGCTCATTTTGTATATCTGTGTGCAAACTAATCATTTAACACTATGAACACAATCTCACAATCTTTCCCCCTCATTTTTAAATTCTCAGGGGTTTCTTACTTAAGCTTCCCAGCATTTAAAAATGTCTGTAGCTACCGAGCTTCCTAATACCCCTCTCCTATCTATGCCCAGGTTGGCAAAATTTACAATTCTGGGTGAATGATAGTTAAACAGAACACCTTCACAGGCTCAGTGTATTTGATTCTTAACTATGGAACAAAATATGTTTCTATAATATGAGTTTGACTTTACATTTTTATAGGGTTGCATTGAATCTTGGGCTTACTTTAGATACTAAGAACATTTAAAAATTATTAGTATTTCTGACCCATGAACATAAAATAGCTTTCCATTTATTTGTGTTTTTCAATTTCTTTCATCAATCTTTTCTTTTCATCAGCTTAGTTAAATTAATTCCTAGGTATTTTATTTGTTCTAATGTGATTATAAATAGAATTGTTTTCTTAATTTCTCTTAGCATATTGTTTGTGTATAGAAACACAAATAATTTTTAAAAAAAATAGTTTTTATTGATTTCAGAGAGGAAGGGAGAGATAGGAACATCCTATATAATAAAAGACTAATATGCAAATTGACTGAACAGCAGAATGACTGGTCGCTATGACATGCATTGACCACCAGGGGCAGATGCTCAATATAGAAGCTGCATCCTGGTGGTCAGTGTGCTCCCATAGAGGGAGCACTGCTCAGCTAGAAGCCTGGCTCATGGCTGGCAAGTACAGTGGTGGTGGCTGGAGCCTCTCCTGCCTCTGCAGCAGCTCTAAGGATGTCCAACTGACGGTTTAGGCTATCTCTCTGCTCCCTAAGCCATCAGTTGTACATAACCCAAGGGTTCCTGGACTAGGAGAGGGTGCAGGCAGGGCTGAAGGACCCCGCTAAGTGCACGGATTTCATGCACCAGGCCTCTATACAATGATGAGAGAGAATCATTGATTGGCTGCCTCCTGCATGCCTACTACAGGGGGCCAAGCCTGCAACTGGGGCATGTGCCTGACCAGGAATTGAACCGTGACCTCATGGTTTATAGGTCGACAATCAAACATGAGTCACAGTGGCTGGGCCACAACTAATTTCTATATATAGATATTATATCCTGCAACTTTATTAAATTTGTTTATTAGTTCTAGCTCGTTTCTTTTTAGTGGTCATTATATTCCATTGCCTAAATATATCACAGTTTATTTATCATTCACATACTGAATAACATCTTGGTTGCTTCCAAGTTTTGGCGACTATGAATAAAGCTCCTATAAACACCTGTGAGCAGGTTTTTGTGTGGACAATTTTTCAATTTATTTAGGTAAATACCAAGGAATACAATTGCTAGAACATATGGTAAAATTGTATATTTAATCTTATAAGAAACTGACAAACTCTTTAAAAATGGCTGTACCATTTTGCATTCCCACCAACACTGAGAGTTCCTGTTGCTTCATATCCTCTCTGTTGCCAGTGTTCTGTATTTTAATAGGTGTGTAGTAATATGTCATTGTTGTTTTAATATGTATTTCCCTGATGACATATGATATAGAACATCTTTTTAAAAAATATATGTTTTGATTTATCTCAGAGAGACAAAGGAAGAGAGAGAGATAGAAACATCAACGATGAAAGAGAAACATTGATCAACTGCCTCCTGCATGCTCCCTACTTAAATCTTGGGCATGTTCCCCGACTGGGAATCAAACCAGGGATCTCCTGGTGCATGGGATGATGCCCAACCAGTTGAGCCACACTGGCTGGGCTGGAGCATCTGTTTATGTTCTTTTATAAGGGACCGGGCCAGGGTTGCACCAGCCAGCTGGCGCAGCCAACAACAGGACGTCCTCGGAAGATAGAAGGATATCTGGTGGGCGCACAGGCAGAGGGGAGCACCTTGGTCAGTTGGGGAATGTATCTTATCTTTTGCAAGGGCAGGCCATTTGCTTCAAACTTTGGAAAAAAAAAACTTCTGACAATATATTCAGAAAAAATGTCCAAACAGGAGAGGCCAAGGTAGTGTATCCTAACAGTTAGAGCATTGTCCTGTGCAGCAACTCTAAGGATGTCTAGGAGGCAAAGGATTGATGTTTCTCTCTCATATCAGTGTCTCACTCTCTTGTCTCTGTCTCTGTCTCTCTCCCTTTCCCCTTCCTCTCCCTCTAAAATCAATACATATACCTTTAGATGAGGATTAAAAAAAAAATAAAAGAAAGAAAAGATTAAACTAACCATAAACCTTTCCAGGGAAGTTTTATGAATATGAAGATGGAAAGGTCACTTGCATCTGCATAAACAAACAATATCACAATCTTTCTTATCTCCTGTTCTTCTAGGAACATATTTGAATGATCCGTCTGATCAAATGACGGCTTACTTCTCGAGGCTCTTTGTAACAGTCATCTCAAATTCTCTCCTTGCTGTGTCCACCACTTCTAAAATATATCATGATCTTCATGCAACTCTAATCAAGCCTCTGCAATGAAAGACCTGCCTTCTACCTAACTCCCAGACCTCATCCATACCCAGCGTCATCACCCTCGGAGCTCCAGGACTCGGTCATCATAGAACACTCTCCTCTTCCCTTATTGTGGTAAAAATGCACTCAGCTTTGTCTTATTACTAGGTGTTTCTCTCATATTCTCTGAAAGCCACTGTTTGATAGGGGAAAAAAGTGCTTTTAAATGTAACTGTCAAGTAGGCTTCCTTAGAAACATGGTATTTAATAAAGACTCAGAGAAAGGAGTTTCACCCCTGGGATTTGGGGGAAGGGAAGAGTATTCCAGGCAGAGAGATCAGGGCCAGAGCAAAGGCCCCAATGGGTGGCAGCCCTGCTCTGTCTCCAGCAGAGTGAGCACGGGGAGGGGTGAAAGACAGGGTAAAAGATACGTGTGTGCTTGAGTGAGGGATATATGCACATGCATGCATGCATGCGTGTGTGCCTCTGTGTGTGTGTGTGTGTGTGTGTGTGTGAGAGAGAGAGAGAGAGAGAGAGAGAGAGAGAGAGAGAGAGAGAGAGAGAAAGAATGTGTGGTTATGGAGAGGCCAGTCCTGTGAGTCTTGTGGTCAAGTATATGTTTATTTGTATTATCCTAAAATTATGCCTGAAAATAGTTTAGCCTTTTCCGGAGATTACTAGACTCAGGGATCTTTGTGTTTGCATTCCTCCCAGTATTTTGTCCCATTTCCCACAGGCTGAAGCTCCTTTAGAATCCCCATTTCCACCCCCACCAATCCCTCATTCTCTTTCTCCATTTTCTCAGTCCCGTCCCCAAGGTCATAGCAGTTCTGTCGCTTGGGATGTACTCACAGAGGATGAGAAGTAACTTTAATATGAAGAAAATGGTCAGAGTGAGGTTCATGATGCAGGACTGTGGAAGGGATGTGACCTAGCATCCTTGGTTATAGATGACAGGAACTAACTGACAAGCTACACTTCTCTGAACCAGGACAATTTCATTAACTTCAGAGGAATGAAGACCGATGAAGCAATAGATGAAAAGTAGAGAGCTAGCTCATATGGAATTAAATGTTTTTGAAAAAGCTCACAGAGAAATAAATCTGAAATGAAAGGAGGATGGGCAGCAGTTGAAAAGGACAGCAGGGCGAAACATTTTTTTGAAAAGGTGATTTAATCATGTCTAAAGTAAAATAAAAAGAGGCAGATGATCAACAGTTTGGAAAATTAGAACGAAAGGATCTAGTCTTAGGTGATGATTAAAAACTCCTTTTTGACTGATAGATTCATTTTGGTCCAGTGAAATCCTAAGAGGGTCACTGTCATTTCTAAATATGCTGACCTGGAGCATCTCCAATTTGGGTAACACAAGGCTCAGCCCAGAAAGTCCAAGGGGGAGAAGCCTAAAAAATGATGCAAATTAATTAACTGTCAACAAGATCCACAAAGGTTCCAGGCAGAAAAGCTAATCCTATATCATCAAAGGCTAATATGCAAATTGTCCCCTGGATCAGGAATTCAACCAGGAGTTTGACCAGGGGGTGGCTCTAGCCCACTCACTGCCCAAGGCCCCTCCCCCAGCCAGCCTTGCCTGTGATCGGCCTCCCACCCCATCAGGGGTGGGGCCAGCTGGCCAACCTTCTGCATCCCCTCCTCCTGGCCAGCCTGGCTTGACTGGCCCCAATTGGGGCAGGCTGGCCAGACCCTACCAGTGCATGAATTTGTGCACCAGGCCTCTAGTTATATAGATAAAAAGGCAGTACCATCCAGAAGAAAAGATTATTTTCTTTTTTAAAAATATATCTTATTGATTTTTTTACAGAGTGGAAGGGACAGGGATAGAGAGTTAGAAACATCAATCAGATGCCTCCTGCACACCTCCCACTGCGGATGCACCCACAACCAAGGCACATGCCCTTGACCGGAATCGAACCTGGGACCCTTCAATCCGCAGGCTGACACTCTATCTACTGAGCCAAACTGGTTAGGAACAAAAGAAAAGATTCTTTTTTTTTTTTTTTAAGATTTTTTTTTTTTTTTTTTAGTACATTTTATTGATTTTTCACAGAGAGGAAGGGAGAGAGATAGAGAGCTAGAAACATCCGTGAGAGAGAAACATCGACCAGCCGCCTCCTGCACACCCCCCACCGGGGATGTGCCCGCAACCAAGGTACATGCCCTTGACCAGAATCGAACCCGGGACCCTTCAGTCCACCGACCGACGCTCCACCACTGAGCCAAACCGGTTTCGGCAAGAAAAGATTCTTAACATCATCCTCTATATATATCATATCACATGTATCAACATATTTGGAAATATAGCTAAAGCCTTTGGTACATTAAAACTTAGCAGATTCCTTTTGCCTTATTTAAATATATATCTCTATCTATCTATCTATCTATCTATCTATCATCTATATTTAATTTCAGAAAGGAAAGGAGAGAGAGAGATAGAAACATTAGTGATAAAATAGAATCATTGATTGGCTGCCTCCTGCAGGCCCCTCACTGAGGAATCAAACCCATAACCTGGGCATGTGCCCTGACCATGAAATGAACCATGATCTCCTGGTTCCTATGTCGGTGCTCAATCACTGAGCCATACCAGCTGGGACCTCTTGCTTTAAAAGAACAGAAAAAAGATCGGTAGTTCATAAATACTGTAAAACAACAACAGTGTGAAGAATGGAATGCATCTAAGGACTATACACAATGTGGTCCTGTGTGCCTGCCTAGACAAATGGCCCTTTCTGTGTTCCTCTGTCAGGAACACAGACATGGCTCTCCCACAGCATGAGCCACATTATACTGACTGGCTTATTCACATGCTCGTTTCCCTAATCAGAGTGTAAAGTCAAAGTCAATAGCTATCTTACGATGTATTTATCAGTGCCTAGCACAGTGCCAGATACACAGTAGGCAGCCATAAAACAGGATGAACTGAAGTGAGCAATACTGAAAGAGGTAGGGAAATGCTTCTCTTTGGTCTTCTCTTGAACCAACATGATTATTACCCTACAGATTAGAAGCACTTATATAAAAATAAACTTGCACCCATTATGTTTATCTTTCTGCTCTTCTTGGAGTTAATTGATTCTGATGCAGGAAACCTAAAAATATGGAGGCGTTCTAATGTCTGTTAAGCATAAAAAATACATTCCAGACATAATGAGCAGAATGGGCCACTGAACTTTGGATAGCAAAATAATTAACGGTCAGCGAGGCAGTCTACAAATATTTATTGAGGGTCTACTATGTGCTGTTCTCAGTACTAGGGACACTGTGACAAGATAAATCAACTTAATGAACTAATGTCCTTAATTGCAGATTATACAAGCTGTGAAAAGAAAAACAGGATAAAATGTGACTTGAAGTTAGAGGCTACTTTACTCGTGTGTCGTAGGTTTCTTGACAAACTGACATTTGGCTGAGACCCAGAAGAGTTGGCAGTGGCATGAGGATTGTGAAAAGAGCATTCCAAGGGAAAGACTCAACAATTAGAAAGCCCCTGGAGAGTTTGAGGGATTGCAGGAGGCCAGTATGGCTGAAGAATAGTAGGTGAGCACAAAATAGGGTTCCTACTTCCTCGGTGATTTGGGAAAAGAAGGCAGAGTCAAGTCATAAATCATGCTAAGAATTTGTATATTATGAACACATACTCAGAAACCCATTGGAAGGGTAGTGGTTGATTTAGCAAATATTTAGAAAACATCTCTTAGATTGCCATCCGAGGGAGGGGCTGTCAGGAGGGCAAGAATAGAAGCAGGAAGAGAGGACACTGGAGAGGAAGTTCATGAAGCCTAGAGAAGAAAGAGTTTGCAGAGGAGGGGGTGTCCAGTGTTGCCAAGTGTTGTTGACTGGCCCAGTAAGATAAGGACAAAGAATAGAACACTGGCTTTGGCAAGAATTAGGTCATTGGTGACCTCAATAAGAGCCATTTAGTAGAGGCGTGGGTATGGAAAGCTGACTGGAGTGGACTGAGAGAAAAAGGGAATGAGGATGTGAATAAAGCAACTACCATCAACTCTTTTGAGTTGAGTGGAGTCCAGGGAAGTGCCTAGATTAAATTTAAGATTCATAACGAAGAACTTACTTTTATCACGCTTTGATGGGAGCCAATTACCTCAAACCATATTGAAAAAGATAGCTACGTTACAATATTATCTAATTCTGAGATTGCCAATAACTGGCTCTGTAATACTGGCAGTCAGCACTTGGACAAGGAGATCAAGCTACCGAGAGAGTCATCTTCAGTTTCTCTGACTCCTTCAAGGAAGCATCAGGACAGAGAAGTAAAGACCAAGTTCTGAGAGTAGGTTTGGGGAAGATACTCCCCTGCACTCAGACCTCTTAGCAAAGCTTCAGGGCAGGCTTGGAGAGTGATAGAAATGGCTTGGCCCTGAAGCGGTGATAAGGGGGTGACCTTAATGATGTCAGTGAAATCTTTATCTGGTAGAGAGTAAAGAAGACAACACCATGTCTTTTTTACCTGAAATGCCCGAGAGAGCTAGAAAGGGACATTGAAAAATATTTTTTTTGTTAGGATTATGGGCTTATGTACATGGTGAGAAATTTCAATTAATAACCAGTATAGTGGTTTACAAAAATCAGGGTTTCAGACATAGGCTGAAATTAGAAGGCAGTATTTTTCTGGAAAAGTACTTTTAGAATAGGCAGGGCCCACTTCATGGGTCTGCAAGATTTGCTGTTGATAGGGCTAACCACTTGTTTTGATGCTTTGCTTTTGATTTCTTTAAATTCTTAACTTTTTAGCAAGATTCTCTGCATTTTCATTTTGCAATAAGCTCCATAAATTATTGCCTAGTAGAGGATAGGTTGGCAGTCATCTTTAAGGCAAGCATTTTGCTTCCAACTATAAATCAATTCTGACACATTTTAGTGTCTTGGAATGAGTTAAAGAAGGCAATAGCGCCGAAGCCGGTTTGGCTCAGTGATAGAGCGTCGGTCTGCGGACTGAAAGGTCCCAGGTTCGATTCCGGTCAAGGGCATGTACATTGGTTGCGGGCACATCCCCGGTAGGGGGTGTGCAAGAGGCAGCTGGTCGATGTTTCTTTCTCATTGACGTTTCTAGCTCTCTATCTCTCTCCCTTCCTCTCTGTAAAAATAAATAAAATAAAAAATAAAAAAATAATAAAATGTTTAAAAAAAAAAAAGAAGGCAATAGCAATGGGTTGGTGGTTAGTTACCTACAAGAGAGTGTGCATATGACTGTCAGCTGATTTCTCAACATAAACTTTGCAGGAGTGGTGAGAATATTTAAAGTGATAAATGGTAGGGACCTACAATCAAGATTACTCTACCCTGCAAAGCTCTCATTTAGAACTGAGGGTCAGAAAAGAAGCTCCAAAAAACAAGAAAAAGCTAAAGGAGTTCATCACCACCAAAGCAGTGTTACATGAAATGTTGAAGGGTATTTTAGAAGAAGAAAGAGAAGAAGGAGAAGGAGAAGGAAAAGGAGGAGAAGGAGAAGGAGAAGGAGAAGGAGGAGAAGAAGGAGAAGGAGGAGAAGGAGAAGGAGGAGAAGAAGAAGGAGAAGAAGGAGAAAGAGGAAGAAGATGAGAAGGAGAAGGAGAAGGAGAAGGGGAAGGAGAAGGAGAAGGAGAAGGAGAAATACCGGATCCAGCTCGTATCACGGGTCCTGAAGGTAGGGCTAGGAGGTTTAAGAGAAATAAAGACAAGAGAAAGCGGGGCTTCAGGAGGACTGCTAGTCCATGGTGAGACTGCAGCTGCTTTATTAGTTGCAGGCGTACATTTATGCGGCCTTTCTGGGTGTTTCTCCAAATGCCCCTTTCCCAGGACAAGGCCGCCCATCAGCTTTTTAAGGCATTCTTGGAAAAAGATACATAGAGCAGGCATCTGGCTAGATATCATTGAGAACAGCTTAGCTGAGAACATCCAGATAAGTCATGCATCACATGCACTCCCTAACAATGGGGCTATGGTCTGCCCTGTCCCTAGTTGACCCTGAAGGCTTAGGGGAGAGCAGGTAGGCATCCCTACCCTGTGCTCAATCCCCTGTAGGAGAGCAGGTAGGCGTCCCTACCCTATGCTCCATCCTTGACCTCGGGCCCCACGGAACACGGCTTCCCACAGAGGAGAAGAAAAAAAGGAGGAGAAGGAGGAGGAGAAGAAGAAGAAGAAGAAAAACAAGAACAGGAACAAGAAGAACAAGCTGAAACCAGTTTGGCTCAGTGGATAGAGCCTTGGCCTGAGAACTGAAAGGCCCCAGGTTCGATTCAGGTCAAGGGCATGTACCTTGTTTGCAGGCACATCAGTGGAGGGCGTGTAGGAGGCAGCTGATCAATGTTTCTAACTCTCTATCTCTCTTCCTTCCTCTCTGTAAACTATCAATAATATATATATATATATATATATATATATATATATATATATATATATATATATTTTTTTTTTTTTAAAGAGGAAAAAAAAGAACAAGAAAAAGAAGGAAAAAAAATGAATAAAATGGTAACACCCTCTTGGAAGACCTCTTCTTGTAACACCTCTCCCCACCCCTTGGTCCATTGCTTGAGGCTAACCAAGACTAAGTGTCTACTGGACTTCAGGCAGAGGTTGATCTCTGGAGGCTTTGAGTCTTTGCCTGATCTCCTTCTGGGCCTGGGGCTAGGAAAAGCAAACCCTGGTGCACATCTTGCTCCTTTCCAAAGGCACCTAGCCCCAGCAGAAGGAGTCACAATCTGTGGACTGCTGATAGCTTTGAACAGGGTACCAGTAAAAAACAAGATCTGACATTGTCCTGCACTAGAGATTGGGAGCCATAGCAGATCTACCTAATACAAACCCAAACACATAGCCAAAAATACCAATCCCCCAAATGGAAAAACAAGAGAATTTCCAAAAGAAGAGCTAAACAAAATAGAGATAAGAAATTTATCAGACATAGAGTTCATAATAATGATGGCAAGGATGCTCATCAGCATAAGAAAAAAAAAATACAGTAACTATGAAAAAATAACAGTCAGAAATAAAGAATGACATAGCACTAACAAAGAACACATTGGAAGAAATACACAGAAGATTAGAGGAAGCTGAAGATCAGATTAGTAGATTGGAAAATCAGAAAAAAAATCACTCTATCAGGCAACCAAAAAACTACTAGATTTCATAAATAAATTTGGCAATGTAGTAGGATACAAAATTAACACCCCAAAATTGATGGCTTTTTAATATACCAATAATGAATCCTCATTTGAAAAACAAACTAAACAAACAATTCCTTTTACCATTGCAACAAAAAAAGTTAAGATACTTAGAAATAAACTTAACCAATGAGGAAAAAGACTTGTATTTGGAAAACTATAGAACGTCGAAAAAAGAAATTGAGGAATATATAAAAAGTGAAGGTTATACCATGTTCATGGATTGGTAGATTTAACATAATTAAACTAAGGCAATCTACAGATTCAATGCAATCCCTATTCAAATATTTCACAGATCTAGAACAAATACTTCACAGATCTAGAAAAAATACTTAAAAAATTTATATGGGACCAGAGTAAGACCCTGAATATCTGCAGCAATCTTTTTTAAACTTTAAATTATTTATTGTTTAAAGTATTACATGTCTTCTCCTCCCCTGTCCCCCCAGCCACTCTCCCCAGCCCAGTCTGCAGCAATCTTGAGAAAGAAGAACAAAGTTGGAGGAATCACAATACCAGATATCAAGTACAAAGCCAACATAATAAAAACAGCCTCATACTGGCATAAGAACAGGCATATAGATCAATGAAACAGAACAGAAATCTCCAAAATAGACCCATTTATGCTCAATTAATATTTGACAAAGGAGGCAAGAACATGCAATGGAATCAAAACAGTCTCTTTAATAAATGGTGTTGGGAAAATTGGACAGAAACACGTAAAAAAAAAAAAAAAAAAAAATGAAACTAAATCACCAACTTAAACCATACACAAGAATTAACTCAAAATTAACTCCCATGTAAGTTGGGAAACAATAAAAATCTTAGAAGAAACCATCAGGCAGAAAAATCTCAGACACATCTCATAGCGATATGTTTATGGATACATCTATTAAGGCAAAGAAAATGGAGAAAATAAACAAATGGGACTACATCAAAATAAAAAATTTCTGCACAGCAAAAGGAACCATCAACAAAATGGAAAGGGAGCCCGTTGTATGGGAGAAACTATTTGGTAATGGTAATGTATAATACATATGATAAAGGGTCAATATCCAAAATATATAAGGAACTCATAAGGAACTTAACAAAGGAAGGGCAAACAATCCAATTAAAAAATGGGCAAAGAACCTAAATAGATACTTCTCCAGAGTGGACCTAAATAGACACTTCACCAAGAGACATGAAAAAATGCTCAAAGTCACTGTTCAGCAGAGAGATGCAAATTAAAACAACAATGAGTTATCACCTCACACCTGTCAGAATGGCTATCATTTAACAAATCAATAAATTACAAGTGTTGGTGAGGATGTGGAGAAAAGAGGACCCTATTACACTGCTAGTGGGAATGCAGACTGGTGCAGCCATTATGGAAAACATTATGGAGTTTCCTCAAAATTTAAATACAGAACAGCCATTTGAGCCAGTGATCCCACTTCTAGAAATATATCCTAATAAACACAAAAACCAAGCAGGAAGAGTGTATGCATCCCTATGTTCATAGCAATGCAATTTACAATAGGTAAGATCTGGAAACACCCCAAGTGCCCATCAGCAGATGAGTGAATAAAAAAGCCGTGATGAATTTACAACATGGAATGTTATGCAGCAGTAAAAAAAAAAAAAAAAAAAAAAAAAAAAAAGAAGGATCTCTTACCTTTTGAGAGACCTGGAGAGTATTATGCTAGGCAAAATAAGCCAGCCATAGAAAGATAAGTATCACATGATCTCACTCATATGTGAAATGTAAAGAACAAAATAAACTGATGAACAAAATAGATCCAGAGACACAGAAGCATGGAGCAGACTGTGGAATCTCAGAGGGTAGGAGGGGGGAGGTGGGTGGGTGGGTGGGAAGAGATCAACCAAAGAACTGGTCTGCATATATGCATAACCCATGGACACAGACAATAGGGTGATGAAGACCTGGGGCAGAGAGGGGGGAGGTGGAGAGCTAGAAGAAATTAATGTGGGAGGAAAGGGGACCTATGTAATATTTTCAACAATAAAGATTAAAAAGGCAAAAATAAAATATGGATAGATAGATAATACTACTGAAAATGCAGATACAGAAGTGCTTAGGTGCAACCTAGCATGTGTTTTCTTACATGTTGGAAGAGATCGGAAGTATGAGATTTCTAGGTGGTTAATGAGAGTTTAGTGTCACAAAAGACAGATTTCAAAGGCTCAGCACACTAGTTCATCTTTTTGCCTCCAAAGAACTACATTATATGAACTACATTATGTTGTTCTGACTTTACCTAAGTGTGGTTTTTTGTTATCTTGATAACATTTTATCTTGTTCTCTAAATAAACATTCTTTTAAGAGCCTACAATGCACAAGGCACTGCCCTAGGCAGTGGGCACACAGATTCACCTCAGAGCTGCCCTCACTGGCCCTAAGGCTCCTGTGAGGGAGACGGCTCATCACATAACTAACTTGTCATGAAGCCGAAATTCAAGAGGCAAGAAGAAACTACAGGGATTTGAGACTTAAACTGGAGGTCTGGGAAGGCCACCTGATTGTGTAGATTAAAGATGGCTTCAAATTCTTCGCCCTTCCCTCCAGAGATGGGGGTCTATCCTCCCCCTGAATCTAGCCTGGTCCTGTGTCTTGTTCTGACCAATGCAGTGCTCTGGAAGTAAGTCCCTGTAACTGCTGAGGCTGGGCCCTAAGAGATCTGTAGTTTCTATTTTTTTTTAAGATTTATATCTTTTTAAATATATATATATATATTTTGCCGAAACGGTTTGGCTCAGTGGATAGAGTGTCCGTCTGCGGACTGAAAGATCCCAGGTTTGATTCCGGTCAAGGGCATGTACCTTGGTTGTGGGCACATCCCCAGTAGGGGGTGTGCAAGAGGCAGCTGATGGATGATTCTCTCTCATCGATGTTTCTAACTCTCTATCCCTCTCTCTTTTCCTCTCTGTAAAAATTAATAAAAAAATATTTAATATATATATATATATATATATATATATTTTATTGATTTTTTACAGAGAGGAAGGGAGAGAGATAATTAGAAACATCGATGAGAGAAAAACATAGATCAACTGCCCCTGCACACCCCCTTCTGGGGATGTGCCAGCAACCAATGTGCATGCCCTTGACCAGAATTGAACCCAGGACTTTTCAGTCTGCAGGCTGATGTTCTATCCACTGAGCCAAACTAGTTTTGGCAATGCAGTTTCTATTTTTGTTTCTTGGAATGTTTTCCCCTGAAAGCCAGCTGTCATATAAGAAGTCTTACTGCATGAAGACCACCATGTTGTGAGGAAGCTCAAGTTAACATGTGGCCAGAGCAAGGCCACAAGGAGGAGCACCCAGGCACCAGCCATATGAGCAAAGCCTTCTTGGACCTTCCAGTCCAGCCATCAGGGGAATGAGGCTGAATCATCGACCCAAGCTAACCCCAAGCTGAGCTGCACCTGAATTCCTGTCTTATAGAATCACAAGCAAATAAAATCAATGCTGTTTTGAGCCACTATAATTTGGAAGTTTGTTATGTTGCTATAGCTAACCAAAACATGGAGGAAGTGATCTTTGAAACAGAAGTGATGTTTGAGCTCTAGCATATAAACAAGAACCCCAACACTGCACCATGCTAGTGGTTTTCCAATGGTGCTTTAGAGAACCATTTTTGGAACCCCCTAGGAAAAGTGGGGAGAGGAAAAAGAGTCCTGACAGTTCACAGTAGCAGGGGGTTGAGAGGCAGTGGATGAAGTAAAATTTACTCACACAATGGAGATTTGCTTTCTCTGAGATTCATGAGTGTAGTCATCATGGGATGAATCTGAAATCAAAGGGATTTGAGAGTTGCTCAGGAGGGAATAAATAAACATACTACAAAGCGTTCTCTGGTTTTGTGTCACCACCCTATCTATACACTTGAAAGCTACTCATACTTTTTATTATGTCTCCTGATCTCTGGCATTTGTCTCTTCAACTCATATTCCCTGGTGCTGCTACCTGGCCACCCCAGAAGCCCGACTGCAGGGGACAGGCTGTTATACCCACAGGGAAGAATCTCCTGGAAGGCCTGAACCTCTGCTTCTATTGCATCAGCAGCCACAACACCTGCAGGGCTCAAATCCCTCCAGAAAGAAGGGCCTCACAGGTGTGGTGGCTTGTGAAACCACTTACTAGCCAGACCTTCTCTCTCCATCTTTCTCAGGAAGGGGACCTATGATGAGAGGAGAGGGCGGACAGTCTCTGTACGAGTAGTAACCGCATCTACATCACGCACTTGCTGTGTCCCATGTAAATATCACAACCACCCCATGAAAAAGGAGGTATTATCCCTGTGACATAGATATTCAACCTGAGGCTCAGAAACTGTAGGAGCTTTGTCCACATTGCCACTGCTAGTATGTGTGTGAAGGGAGGGAAAGGGGGGACCCTTTGAAGAGGGAGAGGACTTCCCACTTGGGCTCTAAGTCACTGGACAAGCGAGGCCTGAGTTCCTGGGCAGCCTCTCTGGTGGTGGACACACATATTCTTCCGAATAAGGTCTTTGTTTAGGGAATGCTAGTACTTGAAATTCTGCTGTCTTGGCACAAATAGCCTTTTCTGAAATGATAAATCTATTTATTGATGGAAGTTGTCCATTTATAACTAGCACATGTTTTGCATGCGGCAATGAGCACAGAAGTCTTCATTATGAGTCAGGAGGCATAGCTCCACTTCCTATATGAGCTGGAACTCTGTGACAAATTGCTATAGTATTCACAATTTTCAGACCTCAATTTCTGTCTCCTTCACTGGACTGAGAATAATAATTCAAGGGCAGGGAATGTTCTGGTCCTTATCATATATTTAGCATCTAGGTCAGGGCCCCAAAATGCTTGAGGGTGGAAAGAAACAGGAAAGAGAAGAAATAAGGAAGGGATATATCCCCATGTGACACCAGTCATGGGGTCAGCGATGTGAATTAAAACAATTGACAGGATTTGTTGAGAAGAGAGATCCGTCTGGGTGGCCAGCTTTTGAGGAGGAAGTGGGAGCTGTATCAAGGGCCTCTTTTGCCTAAAGGGCACAGAAAGTGAAAATGCTGGGTATGGATAATCCACTGTCTTAGCAACTTTCCCCTGCCCTTGTTCCTCTCAGAGCAACTGATATCACAAGAGGCCAAGGGGCCGGAGCGACAGGATGGCTAGCAGTGACAGCGAGACCTGGCGGCTCCCTTTTCAGTACCCTGGTGCAGAGCAGCAAGAGTGGAGAGCTCAGGGAGCCCCTCACACCAATGTGAAATTGCAACTCGTTTTGTGCCACCAGCTATAAGTTCTTTGGTGCCCTCCATGCTTTTGACCTTAGCAGAACCAACTGCCATTTTAGGACTGAAACTGGCATGGTCAACGGCAGAGGGCACATGAGTCAGCTAATAAGCTCTCCAATTCCACTTCTTGCAGACTGCTTCAGTTTTGAAGGAGAAGGCATTATTTTTAGAATTCCCCCTTCCTTTCATCCTGTACCCGGAATGATGAACTCCTAGTGTCTCCCTTCACCTTAACCCATGTTTCCTCTCCAGCTGCTCCTGGGAAGCAACTGCTTTCGACCCAGAGAGGGCTCAGAGGTCTGCCTCCTCCTCCCTTCCCTCTCCATCTTCTCCCCTCACCCAGCCCTGCCACTGCAATCATCTTTATTATGTTTTTAAACTATATTTTTATTGATTTTAGAGAGGGAAAGAGATAGAAACATCAGTGATCAGAGAGAATCATTGATTGGCTGCCTCCTGCACACCACCTACTGGGGACCAAGCCAGCAACCCAGGCATGTGCCTTGACCGGGAATTGAACCATGAACTCCTGGTTCATAGGTCAATGGTCAACCACTGGGCCACACCAGCCAGGCTATATCATCTTTATCTGATCTTCAGGACC
The DNA here is from genome assembly GCF_014108245.1 of Pipistrellus kuhlii. Taxonomy (NCBI): domain Eukaryota; kingdom Metazoa; phylum Chordata; class Mammalia; order Chiroptera; family Vespertilionidae; genus Pipistrellus; species Pipistrellus kuhlii. Next base: position 66,135,218 of record NW_023425551.1, on the reverse strand, counting down.
ATGGCTTGTTTGGGAGGCAGTAACCTTGTGAGATAAACCTTTAATACTGTTTCAAGCTCAGTTTAACTCTTCTGGTATCTCAAAAGGCAACTTCTTTGGATCTTCAAAGAGATTATAGCATTTTTCAACTTATATCATTAAAATATGGCGTCTGGGGAAGAGATCAGGAAAGCACAAAGCTTGGCATTTAGGGAGTCTATTTAGAGCTTACACAGCCTTCCATCAAGTAGGCCAATGAAGTCACTGTTTATTTACAAACTAGAGGCCCAGTGCACAAAATTCATACACCAGGGAAGGGGGGTTTCCCTTCAGTCCAGCCTGTACCCTCTGGGCCCCTCAGGGAATGTCCAACTGCCATCCAGGACCGCTGGCTCCTAATTGCTCATCTGCATGTCTGCCTGATTACTCCTAATCAGTACTCTGCCTGCCTGCCCCTAACCATTCTGCCTGCCTGCCTAATTGCCCCTAACTGCTCTGCCTGCCTGATCATCCCTAACCACTCTGCCTGCCTGCCTCATTGTCCCTAACCACTTGCCTGCCTGCCTGCCTGCCTAATCGCCCCTAACTGCTCTGCCTGCTGGCCTGATCACTCCTATCACTCTGCCTGCCTGATAGCCCTAACTGCTTGCCTGCCTGCCTGATTGCCCCTAACCGTCTCTGCCTTTGCCCCCACCACAGTGGCTTTGTCTGGAAGAATGTCCAGAAGGTTGTTTGGCTGTCTGGTCTAATTAGCATATTATGCTTTTATAATTATAGACATACAAAATACTTTTAAAATGTAGCTGCATTCTATGTTGTTTTTGCTAAATTATCCTTTACTTCAAACATATTCAGACAAAAAAATTAAACATTTTTCCATTAACTTAAAATCTATGAGCCTCTTTCAGAGAAATTTCTTTAAGAAATTTGTAAATATTCACAGCTACTTGCATTTGGGGCTATTTGTGCCTAAAACAAAAGGACATGCTCTGTGTGAGTAGCACATAGTTCCTAATATTGTCTTATCTGATTAAATGTATTATTTGTGTGTTTTTAAAAAATATGTTGTTATGGTGACCAATAAAAGAGCCAAAATAAAGTGTTTGAGATGACATGCACAATCTAAAGTGAATTTGAACTTGCAAGGAAGAACGCATGCACTGGTGACCTGCCAAAATTGGGGGAAGTGCTTTTCAAGTTGTGCTGAGCCTCACTATGGTGACTCTTGAGATGTAATTATTAAAATTTTTAAATAAACATAACTTGTCCTTTAATTCCCTTGAGCAGGCTTTAAACAAAGCCTGAATCTGATAGGTAATCTTACTATGCCTTCTTTACAAAGTTCCAACTGGTCAAATCATAAAAAAGAATTTCTCGGTTTCTTAGGTATGGCTCAAGCAAATGACAATTGGTATCAGAGATCTAAAGTACATGGTGTCAGACTCTGAAACAGAAATGGTTCAGGCAGAGGCACATCTGGGTGGGGGGAGGGGAGGCAAGGGAGAGATTTCGCTCCTAGAACACAGTGTCCCCCCACAAATTGTTTTTTGTACAGTTTTTAAGGTCACATGTTGATACTACGGCTGTTAAGAGTTTGATGAAAAAAAGGTTGAGAAAGCCAAAGTCTGAAATACAGCGAGAAACTTGCGCAGTAAAAGTCTTAGGACATATAAAGAAGGTCATCGAAGCTCGGTGTCTCTTTTCTTTGCTCCCTCTCACGAAAAAATGTCTGTGCTCTTGTGTTAAAGACAAGGAAATAACTTATTGAGAATACATTCATCCTAGTGTACTGTGTGGATGAAGAGGATGTTGCGATAGTGTGTGACAGAATGTACTAGTTCCTTTGATCTCAAATGTCTCATATTGTCTTTTACTAAGCTTAAAACTTGTCTAAATAATCTCTCTCTCTCTCTCTCTCTCTCTCTCTCTCTCTCTCTCTCTCTCTCTCTCTCTCTCTCATACACACACACACACACACACACACACACACACATACACACCCCTCCCCAAGCCTTTAACTTTTAGTAAACACCCAATAAACCTGATCTGCTTGAAATGGTTCTTTCAGTTGTTCCCACTATATACCTTCATGAGCTGGCCCCTAGCCTGTCTGCATCCATCCACCTTCTCCCTCCCTGCCTCCCTCCTGACACCTCCATCATACCAACTTGGAGGTCCTTGGACCTGTCTTGTCCCTCTTTGCACCAAAAGCCATTGCTTTTCCTGTTCTCTTTACCTCCATCTCTGCCTAACCCTGACACATCCTTCCGCATTCAGCTCAGATGCCTCCTCCTCCTCAGAACTTTCCTGAGGATCTCTTTGCTCAAATCAGGATTGGTCCCTCCCCGGTGCATTTCCACCCTGCTGTCCAGGTCACCATCTGGCATTACACTGAATTAAAACCCTTTGTCTTTTTCTATTTACTATTTTTTTTTTTATCATAGCTCATAGCATGGTCCATAAAAGTGTCCAATGTATATTTGATTAATAAATCATTTAATCAGAGTTTGTTTCTAATCTTGTTTCAGCCCACATTCACTTGCTCCACTTGTGTGCATATTGGGTCAGGACAGATAAATCTTAGTTTGCTTAACTACTAAGAATGTTTTCCTGAGAGTGGTTTGGCAGCCTGAAAATTAGTGAAGGATGGAACAATGGTTACTGAACAGACTGCCTTAGATTATATTCTGTGAACCATTTATTTAACCTATGAATGCTTTCAATTATTTTTGGGGTGATAACAATAATGACTAAAAATAATGAAGATTACATTTATTATGGATGTCTGTTAAAACACTTCTTTTTGGTTCCAACTGCTATAATTGTAACTCCAAATTTTATCTTCATCTGCCCTGTCCCCCCCAACTCTCTCCCTCTCCCTTGAACCCCCTCTCTCTCCTACAGCCACCTTAGCAGGTTTTATCTTTCTCCATTCCCTTAAGGCCAATGTCACCCATTTCCAAACTCACAATGGGTCTTGTAAAGGGAAGCTATGGCCAATGATGGCAAGGAGATGCACTCAGTTGCTAGATGAGGCTCCCCTTTGACTTCTTCATTCAAACTAAGAAACCAAGTTGAAATTTCATCTAGGAAGCAACATTTGGAATGTTCTCTCAACACCATGAAGCCCATCACACCCAGTGACAGGGATCTGTGTCAAGCACAATGTCAGTTCTTCAAGTCAGCTGGCAGAGAGAAGAGTTATATTAGAAAGATCATCGCGGGAAGCTTGTTTATACCCTCTCTGAAATAATGAGTACAGTGAACTTCTGAACTGGAGAGTTCAAGTGCCTAATTTTTGCTGTCACTTGGAAAGAATTACTCTTGAAAAAATTCCATGTAATTTATTGAACGCCACAAAATTATTTGTTGTACTTTTGAACTGCTTTGGTAAATACTAGATAAAATGTCTTAATGGAGCTTGAAAGTCTAATTAGTCACATTAAAAATGCATGTCTTGCCTAGCTGGTTTGGCTCAGTGGATAGAGCATCGACTGCGACTCAAGGGTCCCAGATTCAATTCCAGTCAAGGGCACATGCCCAGGTTGCAGGCTAAGTCCCCAGTGGGATGTGTGTGGAGTCAACCAATCAATGATTGTCTCTCATCATTGATGTTTTTCTCTTTCCCTCTTCCTTCCTCCCTAAAATTAATAAAAAATATATTTTTAAAAATGCATGTCTCAATATCAAACATAGTTTGCACTTTCAAATGGACATGAAACCCAGCAATTTTGTTAGGACATTTCCCCAGCAATTTTGTGTTTCAAAAATAAGCTTATGGATCTGGAATGAAATCTTCCACAGGTCATGAAGAAGAGCATTGAAGCAAGAGACAAGATTCAGTTTCAGTTTCAATTCTGCCTCTGTGACCCCGGGCAAGTCACTTCAGCCTGAACTTGGCATCTCACAGTTACCAAATAAAGGAGTTGAACTTTTTGTTGTGTTATTAATCCTCAACCGAGGATATTTTTCCATTGGCTTTGAGAGAGAGTGGAAGGGATGGGGAGAGACACGGAGAGAAAAACATCAATGTGAGAGAGACATATCTATTGGTTGCCTTTAACACGTGCCCTGACCAGGACCAGGGACCTAGCCTGCAACTGAGTATGTGCCCTTTACTGGAATGAAACCCAGGACTCTTCAGTCTACAGACTGACGCTCTATCCACTGAGCCAAACTGGTCAGGGCAGGAGTTAAACTTTTGGTCCCTTAACATCTGTGATTATCTGGGTTGGATGATTCCATAGCCACTTAAAGGCAGCCAAATGTTTTTGGTGACACCAACTACCATTTAAGCAAACAGCCCTTTCTTGCCTTAATGGGGAAGGAGGTTATACACATGTCCTGCTTGCTTACATCCCAGAGAATACAGATGAATTCCAGTCAGCAGCCACCAGCCAGCCCACATGTCCACAGTCTGCTTTAGGTCCTCAGGCGAGAGGCTTTTGGAGGCAGCTGGGTTATGCCAGTGGTTGGCAAACCACGGTTCTCGAGCCACATGCGGCTCTTTGGCCTCTTGAGTGTGGCTCTTCCACAAAATACCACATGCGGGTGCACACATACAATGCAATTGAAACTTTGTGGCCCATGCGCAGAAGTCAGTTTTCGGCCTGGGTGAGTCTGTTGTGAAGTAGTGGCGTTAGAACACTCAAGGGGCCAAAGAGCCGCATGTCGCTCTCAAGCCTCGGTTTGCCGACCATTGGGTTATGCCACGCGACCCAAACTGGCAAAGTGGGAGAGCGGTCAGATGTGCCAATACTTACGTAACCCAGCCTGGGGCAGGAGCATGGGGCAAGGGCACACAGTTCTAGGGAAAGTCTCACTCAGGTGGGCCATGATCCACCTGCCCCTGCCTCTTTTTTCTGCCTTTCCCCACTCCCCTCGGGGTCTTTTCTCCTTCTCACTAGTGCAGCTGGCTTCTTGCTGGCTCCCCTGTAGAAGCTAGAGTACCTTGCACCACCTCAGCCCTTCTCCTGCACAGTCCTTGTTGCAGGACCTTGATTTGGCTGAAGAGTGCTCCCAGCCTTAAGGAGAAACCTGCCTGGTGCGAGCCAGTCACTGGCTCTCATGCTCCCGCCGCCCTCTCGGTGATTGGTGTAGAAATGGGCATGTGCTGCAGAGCTGGTCAGTGGCAGGAAGCCCACTGAAAGGTTTCTGGGGAAACACACACTGTGTGCTCGCAGTGCCTCCAATGCCACAGCTGTCTTTGAAAACCAGAAAGAGAAGCAGGAGGCTGGGTGAGCCTGGCTGGGAAGGGACCCGAGATATGCCCCCGTCCTTGGTGAGTCAGCCACGGCGCCTGATAAACCCTGGAACCGGATTCTCTAGCTCTTGAAATTTTGTGATGCGAGATAATTTTTTTCCTACCGTTTGAGCCGGAAGTCCACAGCAGCTGAATACGGCACCTGGGGGTCCACGGGAGAGGCGAGGAGGAAGCCCCTGGGCCTCAGGATTACAGGGCCTGGTTCCAAATCCCAGACCTCCACCTGGGGGTTGTTGCAGAGGATGAACTTCCTCTGGAATTTAGTGACTGAAAACAGCAAACACCACCATGCACCACCTCTCATTTCTGGGGGCTGCACATTTGCTCAGACGGACGTTTCGGGCTTGGATTCTCCCTGTGAGCTGGCACACAGGTGTGGGCTGGGCTGCCGTCAGGGAGGCGTGGCGGGGCTGGTGGGTCTGCCTTGCAGGTGCTCCTTCCACCTGGGCTTCTCCACAGGCTGCTCTGTTCTAAATAAAGGTTTTATTATTATTTAGGTAAGACAAGCCAACGGATCAGGAGAGGACCACCAATGAAAAGGTTGTTACCCTCACTGATCCCAAGGCCACACGGGGAAGCATCAGGTGGTCAGGAGGCAGAGGGAGCAGGAAACAATTTGGGTAAGAGCCTCTGCTGTTTCTTCATTAAGAAGGGTCGGGGCCGAAACTGGTTTGGCTCAATGGATAGAGCGTCAGCTTGGGGACTGAAAGGTCCCGGGTTCGATTCTGGTCAAGGGCATGTACCTTGGTTACGGGCACATCCCCAGTAGGGGGAGTGCAGGAGGCAGCTGATCGATGATTCTCATCGATGTCTCTAACTCTCGATTCATCTCTCTTCCTCTCTCTACAAAATCAATAAAATATATTAAAAAAAAAAAAAAAGAAGGGTCGGGGGCATGGGGCATGGGGCACGGTGAGCAGGCGTAGGGGTTGGGTAGTTTGAATAATGTCCGTGGGCTCTGCAGCCCAGTTATCTGGCCTGGCCCTAGTTATCTGGCTCCTGGCCATGGGCTGATCCGGGCAGGGTGGCTGGTGGGGCTCTGAGAGGGAGAGTAGACGGTAGGAGCTCAGTCTCAGCATTCACGTGCTGGACTCCTGAGGATCCCATGCGGTGTGTTCAGGTGCTAAACCCACCACAGCACAGGTGCAGGGCCCAGAAGGAATGGAAAGGCCCTCGGCAATAGTATTTCTGTTGCCTGCTAATGGGTGTCACATGCCAAGGCCAAGCTCTGGGCTAGGATGCGTGTCCTTCTGCAGGGCTTCCGAGGAGCTTATCATGAGTAGGTGCGCCAGGACGTTCCCGGGCAGGGGCAGCTGTGCTGCCTGCCAAGCAGAGCTTTCAGAACCTTTCCTGGAGTATCTCCCCAGACTCAGTTCCATGGGACTTCTTTCTCCTGCACAAATGAATAAAGATGCTTAATTTTATTTTATTTTATTTTTGTTAAATATATTTTATTGATTTTTTACAGAGAGGAAGGGAGAGAGATAGAGAGCTAGAAACATCGATGAAAGTGAAACATTGACCAGCTGCCTCTTGCACACCCCCTACCGGGGATGTGTCCACAACCAATGTACATGCCCTTGACCGGAATCAAACCTGGGACCTTTCAGTCCGCAGACCGATGCTCTACCACTGAGCTAAACCGGCTTCGGCAAGATGCTTTATTTTGAATCATCAATGTCATTTTATTTATTTCAAAATTTTTTTTAATTACAGTTTACATTCAATATTATTCTGTATGAGTAGCTCCATGAGACTTTTGCCAGGAAACCATGGTCTGTTCAGTATCAACGATCAGTATGGTTCCTGAGCCCCTTACGTGGGCAACGCAAGTATGCTCTCTGAGAGTCAACGGGCTGGTCTAGTTATTTTTTGAGGAAGGAAGTGAGCATGGGAGCAGCTGGTGAGTCAGGACATGGGGGGCGGTGCCTGCCTGCTGTTGGGTAACAGCGTGAACTTGACAAGCCCTCGGCCTCCCCTGAGTTTCCCATTCTCGTTTGCAGAATGAGGCTGGTAGGTCATCAGGCTGCATCCCTACGGACTAACAGCCTGCAACTTCTCAGCTCCTAGAAGCAATAAGAAGGGTTGTCTGAGTAAATCTTTGCTAATGGAAAGCAAACAAAGGAAATAAAAAAGGATGTTTAAGACTTTTTAAAAAAGCTTTTAGAAGTCAAGAACAGTCTTAAGAGGAAAAATATCTTAATGAATATGGAGGATGGGAAATATGGGATTGTATTAATTTCCTCCGGCTGCCTTAACAAAACACCACAAACATGGTGGCTTTAAAAAAAACAAAAACACGTAGTATGTTAAGTTGTGGAGGCCAGAGATCCAACATGGGTCTCATCGGGCTCAACCAAGGAGTCAGCAAGCAAGCCGAATTTATTCTGGAGGTTCCAGGGAAGAATCTACAATACTTGCTTGCCTTTTCTAATTTCTTTTCTTCAAAAAAAAAAATTGTTATTGATTGATTTTAGCAAGGGAGAGAGTGAGTGTGTGAGAGAGGAAATTCAGTTTGTTGTTCTACTAATTCATGTGTTCACCGGCTGCTTCTTGTATGTGCCCTGACCAGGGATTGAACCCAGAACCTTAGTGTATCAGGACAAAGCTCTAACCAACTGAGAGACTCAGCCAAGAATGCCTTTCCCAATTTCTAATGGCCACACATTCCTTGGCTCACAATTCCCTTCCTCTGCTTTACAAACCAGTAACATTGCATCTCACTGACTTTCCTTCCCTGTCATTTCTACCTCTCTGACCACAGCTGGGAAAGGTTCTCCCTCCTTGGGTTGTTTAAAAAAAAAAATAACCCAAGGATATTTTTTCCTTTGATTTTTTTTTTTTTTTTTTTTTTTTTTTTTAGAGATAGTGGAAGGGAGGGAAGAATAAACAGAGAGAGAGAAAGAAATATCAATGTGAAAGAGACACATCAATTGGTTGCCTCCTGCAAGGGGCTTGAATCTGCAACCCAGGTACATGCCCTTGACCCAGGAATTGAACCCATAACCCTTCAGTGTGCAGGTCGATGCTCTAATCATTGAGCAACACTGCCATGGCAGTCCTCCCTTTTAAAAAAAAATCTTTATTTCTGAAAGTATTACATATGTCCCATTTTTTTTTTCACCCATTGACCCCTTCTAGCCCACCTCTGCCTCCCACCCCAGGCCTTCAGCATCCTATTGTCTGCCCATTTGTGTGCATATACGCACACAAATTTCTTTGGTTGTTCTCTTCCCATCCACCTACCCTCCCCTGTCTTCCTCCTGAGGTTCCACAGTTTGTTCCATGCTTCTGTCTCTGGATCTATTTTGTTTATCAGTTTATTTTGTTCATTAGATTCTATATATGAGTGAGATCCTGTGATACTTATCTTTCTCTGACTGGCTTATTTCGCTTAGCATGATACTCTCCAAATCCATCCATGCTGTTGCAAATGGTAAGAGTTTTTCTTTTTTACAGCTGCATAGTATTCCATTGCGGAAAAGTACCATAGCTTTTTTATCCTCTCACCTGCTGATGGGCACTTGGTCTGTTTCCAAATCTTAGCTATTGTAAATTGCACTGTGAGGTCCTCCCTTTTTAAGGAAGCACGTGGTGAGGTTGGGGCCACCCAAATAATCCAGGATTACTCCCCCTCTCAAGGGTCTTAATTTAACTACATCTACAGGGTCCCCTTTGCCATGTAAAGCAGCATATTTACAAATATGGCGATAACACTGGGAGTGGGGGCATCATCCTGTTACCATATGATGAACTCTGTTCTTAAAACAAGTGCAGGTGTAATGTAAGATATGTACACGTATAATAATTTAATGAAAAAATAAAATAAAAAAGTGCAGGTGTGCCTTAGCCGGCTTGGCTCAGTAGATAGAGCGTCGACCTGCGGACTGAAGAGTCATGAATTTGATTCCGGTAAAGGGCATATGCCTGGGTTGTGGGCTCAGTCCCTGTAGAGGGTGTGCAGGAGGCAGCCAATCAATGATTCTCTCTCATCATTGATTCTCTCTCTGTCTCCAGCTCTCCCTTTCTCTCTGAAATCAATTATTGAATAAATCATATTTAAAAATAAATAAATAAAAATAAGTGCAGGTGTGGAGAAACGAAAGGATGTGATGAAAAATTGAAATTAGCCTTAATAATTCATGAGGTACAAGAAGGTAGAGAGGGTGGATATGGAAAAAAAAAAAAATCTAAGAAAGGAGATAAGTTACAACAAAAATAGCACAATACTAGTTAACAGTGCTAGAAGCACATTGATCCTTTGCAAAGAGCAGAGGCTGACTAGGGTGTTTGTTGTTGGTTTTTCTGTTATATATCAGACCTTCTCAAAACCAAACTAAAAATGTAATGCACACCATTTAAAAAGCAAGATTGTATTAGCATCGACTAAGTTGGTCCTGTAGGGCCTCTCTCCTCATTTGGGGGTGGAAGGTGATGGTGGGAGCCTGATTCCTTGCAGAGCCCCAGAAGATGTGGCAGGAATGGAGGGCACCCTCGCCTGTTTGATGGCTCCTGGTTGAAGAGCAAAAAGAACAGGGCATTTGTATCCTTGCCGAGAGTGGGCTTGGGTCCAGGAGAGGCCGGAGCATCCGTCCCAGGGCCAGTAACGCAGAAGAACCTGACCAAGGTACAGGGGTCCAAGCGAGTGCACCCTGAACTGTCGCAGCCTCAGCACTCTCTCTGCATTTTGAACCAGATAGAGTTTTGCTGTGGGGAGCTGTCCCATGCATGGTGGACAGGTTAGCAGCATCCCTGCCCTCTCCCCACCTGATGCCAGTAGCATCCCTTCCCCCTTGTGACAAACACAATGTCCCTTGAGGTGAGGGGCAAAATCGTCCCGGTTGAAAACCGCTGGGAATCCCTGAGCCAGCAGGTGGAGCCCAGGAGCCTGCAGAGAATCTCTGCAGCAAGGGCAGGACAGGAGGGACCCTTTTGTGGGGCCTTTTGCTGGAGCTCTGGGCTGGCAGGGAGCCAGCAGGATGGGCGGGCCCGTTTGCCTACTGGCCTCTGACTTGGCTGTGGCAGCCAGCCTCCAGGTCAGCAGAACTCAGGCACAGTTCGTTCAGGGCTTGCACCCTGTCTATTGTCCAGTTGTTATGCAAGGCTCTGGAAGGCAGCTCACCTGGGTAGGTGATATGCTTGTTTGCAGGATCAACAGCTTGGGTCCTATATCTTGTTCCACTTCATCTAGGTTTACTGCCAGCGCTGAACACTGATTTGCAGAGGAGGGAGGAAAGACATGCCTCCACCAGCCTATACAGGCCGGTGTATGCAAATTAGACAAAGGGCATGCCTGGTGGATGAATTAGAAAAGGTGTCCCTGCCGGTGGGGTTCAGGGGTGTGTGGTCAGGGTGCGGGGCTAGGAGAGCAGAGGGCACTCACCTGCAGTCCTGGCCCCGCTCAGCTGGGCGCTGTGAGCATCTTGCACATCAGGGGAGACAGAGGCTTCCACCTGCAAACCTTGGGGGTCAGAGGTGCCACTGGAGAGCCTCAAGCTGGGAGAGGTCCTCAGCTTTCTCACCAGCGAAGTTTCCATTTCAATACAACACGTGGTCAGAAACAAAGGCAGCAAGTTCGGTAGGAATGAGTAGGAGGTGGTTTAGCGAATTCCAAGGGAGGAAGAGACAAAATGGATAGCTAGGAGAGGCCGTGCTGAGCTGCCTCGGTGTGACTGGCTGGAGAAGCCTGTGTATGCATTTACAACTTGAGGATCTAGGTGGTGAGGCGGGTGCAGGGATAAACAAGAGAGCTGCACTCCGGAGAGGGAGGGCGGACCTCTGAGAGTGTTCCCATTTCCAGCACCAATGGTCCCAGCCAGCCGGGGCTCCCGTTCAGGACATGCTGCTCCCCAAGGCAAGTCCTGATTTGCTGCGTGCTTTCCCGTGGACTTTCTCCGGTGATGCGGGAACACCAGCGATGCTGACCCTCTTCCCAGGTGGCTTGGATGTCATCCTGCCAAGGGATAGAGAATGAGATTCCAAATCAAGAAAACTCCCATTAGGCTCTGGCCCCAGCTCAGTGGGTTAGAGTGCTGTCCTGATGCACCAAGGTTACGGTTTAATCTCTGGTCAGGGCACATACAAGAATCAACCAATGATGAACAACATAGACTGATGAAAAAGAACAGACACAGAGATAAGGAGCCATGGGTCAGACTGTTGTACCTCAGAGGGAGGGTGGGGATAAAAGGGAGAGATCAACCAAAGGACTTGTGTGCACACATATGAGCCTAACCAGTGGTCAAGGACAATAGGGGTTGGGGGCATGAGTGGGGAGGAGTGGGGGATTGGAATGGGGGGTTGAGGACAAATATGTGATACCTTAATCAATAAAGAAATTTAAAAAAAAGAATCAACCAATGAATGCATAAATCCATTAGTTGTTCCACTAACACGTCTCTCTCTCTCTCTCTCTCTCTCTCTCTCTCTCTCTCAAATCAATAAAACAAACAAACAAACAAACAAAAACTCTCATGAAGTGCAGGCGTTCCCTGTTACAGATGGAGACTCTGCAGCAGCAGCCGCCCCTGACATTTGCAGGCCTGGGCAAGAGTATGAATGGAGGCCCATATTCTGATGTCCAATATCCAAATATAATTTCCTCATCCTTGTACTTGGGTAAATATATATATCTTCATAGCAACAAAGCTGGGGGGAAAAGTGAAAGCTATGGCTTTATGTAACTGAAAGTTGGCAAAAATTTTGAAATAACTGGATTTCACTATTATTGTATGTTTGTGGGGCATTCTATTAACTGGATGACATGTTTAAATGAGTAATGAAATAAATACCTACACAATTCATGTATAATTATATACTTATCCATAAAATTAATGTTCCTTGTCCTGTTTTAATTTCAGCAAAATCACTACTTATGTTGTTATATTTTCACAACCATTGGGTCCTATTGATGTTAAGGCCAAACAAGATTACCCTTCTTAAATCTTATTTTAATTTTTTAAATTTCAGTTTGGAGAAATACTGTTCTGTAGAGGCAGCAGTAGTTGAAATTATCAATAATATTATTTAAAAATATTTTTTATTGATTTCATAGAGGAAGGAAGAGGAAGAGGGAGATTGAAACATCAGTGATGAGGGAGAACCATGGCTTGGGTGCCTCCTGCATATTGAACAGACCCTTTGGTCCACAGGCCAGCCATCCATCCACTGAGCCAAACCGGCTAGGGCTCAATAAAATTCTTAAAGTAAAACTTTAATTTGGGGAAAAGGACCATGAATTTTATATATCAGACATTGTAATTAGATCTCATAGGACATACTGCCATCACAGACACTGTTACAAATATTTTAATTTCATCCTAAATCACTATAATGTATATCAAGATCTTCAAAATCTCTTCACACTATATTTTTAAAAAATCTAGTTCCACATAGTATTGTAATGAGGTGATGTCATGTTTCATGCGTATTATGTGTGTACCTACACATACAAAAATTTAAGAGAACCATGAGCCCTGGCCAGTGTAGCTCAGTTGGTTGGACATCATCTTGTGCACTGAAAGGTTGCTGGTTCGATTCCTAGTCAGGGCACATCTCTGGGTTTTGAGCTTGATCCCTGGTGGGATGGAGTGAGGGGGCATGCAGGAGGCAGCCAATCCATGTTTTGCTTTTACATAGAAATTTTTCTCTCTCTCCTCCCTCTCTCTCAAAAATTTAATTAAAAAAAATTTTTTTTTAAATCTGACAAAAAAAGGGGGGGGGGGGAGGACATGAACTGTTGTAAATACTGTGGTAATTCATGAATAATTCCAAACCATACATTGGAACTTGAAGAGAAACCAGAATCTATTGCCTACAGGCGGGGGATGGGGGGTGGGTTTGGAGCACTAATTCTCTCCTCCCTCCCAGGAGCTTCAGCTGCCACAGCCCCCTCCCTCTCCAAGGAGGTGTCTATACTTCATGTCAGCTCTAGCACACCCTTCACACCTTGGTTACCTTTTGTTTAGAGAACACAGGGCAAAAGGCAGAGGAGTCCTTGGAACCTGAAAGATGTTAGTCGCTGCAGATGGACACTCAGGGCTGCAAGCTGCGTGTGCACGAGGGCCTTCTAAAGTGGGCCCAGGACCCCTGTGCCGTCTGCAGCCAGTTCTGCACTGTTGATCAAATAAGCATGTATATAGTGCGTAGTCTGTGGGTGAATGGCGTCCCCCCAACAGATACGCCCAGCTCCTAATCCCCAGAACCTGTGAGTGTGACCTTGTTTGGAAAAGGGGTCTTTGCAATTGTGTTACATTAGGAATCTTGAGTAAAGGTCGTTCTGGATCATTCGGGTGGGCCCTAAATACAATGACAAGTGTCCTTTTGAGAGATGGAGGAGAGACAAAGCGAGAAGTGGAGAAGGCCGTGGGAATGCGGAGGCAGAGAGTGGAGTTCTGTAGCCACAAACCAAGGAATGCCGGCCGCCTCGGAGGCTGGAAGAGGCAAGAACAGAGCCTTCAGAGGGAGCACTGCCTGTTGACACCTTGATTTCAGACTTCCGGTCCCCAGAACTGTGACAGAATCCATTTCTGTTGCTCTAAGCCACCAAATTTGGGGTCATTTGTGATGTCAGCCTTGGGAAACCAGGGCCAATTACAATAATTAGTCATAATGTTAAACACTTATTGAACATGACTATGTGCCAGGCACCCTGCAAAGCCCTTTTGATAAGTAGTATCTTCTTTAAACCTCACAACAGCCTCATGAGCGAGGTACTGTTCTTATCCCCGTTTTATGGGTGAGCAAAGTGTGGTTCAAACAAGCCACGTCGCTTACCCCAGGCCATGGCTAGGAAGCTGGAATTTGAACTCAGGTCTGCCTGACTCGAAGATCTCCTTTAAGCACCAGAAGCCTTCTGCCCAGTTATGCACCCAGCTCCACAGAGACCAACTCCATGTTGGTGGTTTCTAGCTGTTACATGTTCTTTGTCCCCTTTACTTAAAAAGAGGCCCACTTCTTTCAGCAACTTCTCTCCTGGTCTTAAGCAGTTTCCACCACCTCTGAAGTGAGATATGTTACAATCGGACATTCCTCTGACTGACTCAGTAGGTCCGGGGAACACGTTTCTGTCGGAAGGAACATTTTTGGCACACACAATCACACATTCTTCTTCACGTCTGCTCGGCCTCTGGGCCATTTGGTCTTATTTGCAGATGTTGTCAAGATGAGTCAGAAATCTAGAGAAACTGTGTCCTTGGGGAAGGACAGCGGTCAGGATGGGGTTTCGCTTCTGCGGATTTTGAATTTGTGTAAAGACTAACTCACTGTCCTGGGAGAAAGAGAAGGAAACGTTTGTTTTCTCAAGACTTAAAATCCATTCTCTGAGCTCACTATGTTATCAGAACATCAACTGGATGCTGGCGATGGCCCTATCTCTTGGAGATTAGAAGGGCTTGGTCTATTAATATATATATATATATATATATATATTTCAGAGAGGACGGAAAAGAGAGAGAGAACTAGAAACATCAATGATGAAAGAGAATCATTGATCAGCTGCGTCTTGCATGCCCCACACTGGGGGTCAAGCAAGGAACCTGGTCATGTGCCCTGACTGGAACCTCCCAGTTCATAGGTCAGCACTCAACCACTGAACCTTGCCAGCTGGACTATTTATTTATAATCTTACCCCCAATTACAGCTGACATTCAATATTATAATAGTTTCAGGTGTATAGTACAGTGGTTAGACATTATATAACTTAGAAGTGATCTTCCCATAAGTCTAGTGCCCACCTGGCACAGTATATAGCTATTATAATATTATTGACAATATTCCCCAGGTTATACTTTACATGCTCTGACTATTCTGTAACTTCTTAATCTACAAGGGCTTGTTCTTATCTGCTGACAAGCCCCAATACTCTGTGTGTGGGTTGGGGTCTAGGCTGGATGTATTGGTTACTTCTATTTTTCTAGCCTTTAATTTTTTTTCTTTCAAACAAAAACTAACCCATTTTACAGGTGGAAACATTGAGCCTTGGTGAATCGGAAGGGTTTTCTTCAGGAGAGCTCACCGGGCAGACTTCATTACAAATGCCGTGCCTGCCGCTCAAAGCACCAGTCCAATGAGTGGAAATCAGGGCTGTTACACAATGAGTTTGGAGGCTACTTTTAAAGCAAGTCACGTGTCCCTCCTGTTGCTCTGACCCAAATATGACACAGGAATTCAAAGTTGCTCACAAAGAAGTCCAGAATCGGTCGGGAGGCCCTCCAGGCAACTCGGTTGATTACGGGGCTGCAAGCCTCATTTTCTCAACCACAGTGAGGCTGCTTCACTCGGGACTCCTGTGCTGTTCCAGTTGGGGCACTGCCCGCTGACCTGAGGCAAGTGCCAGGCCTGGGACTGACCCGAGGGCATTGTTCTCTCTGTCCCCAGGCTTCCAGAGCAGGAGAGAGATGTGGATCTCACCTCACTCACAAAGAGGGCTGTGTACTGTGCTGGCCAATGACAGTGAGCAAGGTTGGAAACCAGGACCAAAAGCATCTTCTTTTCTCTTCGGGCCTGAAGGGGAAGGTGCAGGACGGCGGGGCTGCTGCCAGTCCTCAAGGCGGCCCGGGGCTGAGAAGGGTTAGTGCAGGCAGAAGGCTGGCCTCGTAAAGTGGAAGTTTGCCCCAATTTCGCTGTTTCCTGTCCACAGTCCAGGGGCCCTTGGAGCTCCCCATCTCATTTCTCTAAACCAAAACCTGCTCCTGGGATCTTTCACTCACATCAAGAATGGACAAATCTCTTTTTCCGGGAGCCTTTGCATCTTGAAGACTTACAGGAGAAGTAATGGGTCTCTGTGCATGCTCAAATGCCAGCAAAGTTAGGTGAGAGGGGTGGGATGGGACCTGCCCTCAGGGGCAAGGATGCCAGGGGCCGGGCAGGAAAGTTCGGGGGGAAAGCAGGCTGGGCATTTCAGAAAGAGGCAGAGTCATGGAGGCAGGCTTAGTGGCGGGTGAGGGAAGCACTGGAGTTAAGGAGGCAGCAAGCAGAAAACTCTGAACTGAAAACTCATGTTGGAAGTTATCTGCCTTTTCCCTCAAGTGAAAGATTCAAGAAAAGGAAGTATGTATGCAAAACACACTTATACTTCCAGCCATCCAGCCACCATCCATCCACCCACCCAAATGAAATTTTAATGATCATATTCCTACTACCAGAGAGATAGCTAGGAACAAGACTCTAACGTTTCTCTGTGCGTAGAACCATGGAACTTTCTATTTGACTAGTGAATGAGGCTAACAAGAAATATATACCGCCCTGACTGGTTTGGCTCAGTGGATAGAGCATCGGCCTGCGGACTGGGGTGTCCAGGTTCAATTCCTTGGTTGTGGGCACATCCCAGTAGGGGGTGTGCAGGAGGCAGCTGATCGATGTTTCTCTCTCATCGATGTTTCTAACTCTCTATCCCTCTTTTATCCTCTCTGGAAAAAAAAATCAATAAAAAATATATTTTTAAAAGAAATATATATCTTCATGTGGTTGTTGGTTTTCTGGAAAAAAGAAAAAAGAAAAGAAACAGGGTAAGGAGATAAAAGAGCAGAGTGTGAAAGCGAAAGGCCGTTGGGGTGGGGAGTGTGTGGATGAGGTGATTAGGAAGGACTTCCCAGGCAGGGCTCACAGATTTAGCAAATAAAAATATGGGGCCCAGGTGAATTTGAGTTCCAGATAAACGACGAATACATTTTCAATATTTGTGTGTTCCAGGCAATATTTGGAACACATAGGTACTAAAAACTGTCACTTATCTGGAATTCAAATATCACTGGTGCTCTGACCTGGTCCTGGGACTCCTGTGGGCTCCCCCTCCTCCTGGAAGCGAGGGGCAGCGTGTTCCAGGAGCGGGGGCGGAACGTGCCACGCTTCCCAGGCAGAAAGAGCTTGGCTTGTTCAGGAAGAGCCTTGTGTGGCTGCATTAGAGGGAGGCGGGAGGGCATAGTTATGACCCCACAGAGGTGGGTAGTGGCTAGATCACGTGAGGCCCCAGGCCAGTGTTGAGAGTTTGCTTTTTATTCTGCCCCGGGGAACTTATGGCGCACCTGCACTACAATCACTCATTTCCATGAATATTCTAGTTTAGTATTGGCTCCCCCAAAGCAGGTACCATTAACGTTGCTTTAAGACCAGACGAGGATGGGCGGGTAGGGGCCCCTGCCCTGGGGGGATATGAACAGTGTTTCCTCTAAATTCACCTGATCTTTCTCATCTCCTTCCACTTGACTCACTGTTATCTTCTGTTTTCCTAGCACTGGACAGAGCCATTTTCATTGTACCAAAAGAAACGAGCTTACAATGCTTCTGGGAGAGGAGACTTAGGGATTCCAATTCTTACTAGTGTGTAAATGACTAGCAGGCAGTATTTTTCAAAGTGAAGAAGAAGAAGAGAGCACGTGGGTCAAGGGAAGATGGGACAATTAAAAAAGGGAAATTTGGGGTGCTGATGCCAAGTGTTGGCAACTTGAGGAGTTTGCCTAGCTGTGACCCTAAAGCTGAATGTTGGCTCAACAAAAAAACCGTCCTCCCCCATTTCTGTGTTGAGATAGCCAGGAATCTCTCATGGAAGAGAGATTCAGAACCAGGCTGGCTGCAAAATGATACTGCCAGATGGCAGAGCAGTCAAAATATTTAGCTGCAAAGCCCACGCAGTGTTTGGGAAGAGGCTGAACTTGCGTTCCCGCCGCAGACCTCAGCGGGCTCCTTTCTGATAACGTTTGGCTCCTGTGCCATCGCCCCCGTGACTCACAGTGACTCACTGCTCATCTCCAGCAGTTTGCTCCTTGCAAGGATTCATCTGTCAGAAGCAGTCTGCCCTCAGCTTTCTGGTAAAAGATCCCCTATGTCAAAAAGAGCCTTGACTGTATTTCTGAGAGAACGCCCTACCTTACTTTCCATGCAATGTGGGGGTCTTTGGACCCAATACTAATCCTGTTATAGGTGGGGGAACTGACCGAGAAGGGGCTGCCTCACTCAGGTTCCAAGGGGCAGAGCATGAACTTGGACCTTTGACTTGTTAATTCATTTCAAAATTATTTGCCCGGCCGGTGTGGCTCAGTGGTTGAGCGTCAGCCTATGAACCAGGAGGTCATGGTTTGATTCTGTCAGGGCACATGCCTGGGTTTTGGGCTAAATCCCCAATATGGAGACTGCAAGTGGCAGTCAATCAATGATTCTCTCTCATCATTGATGTTTCTCTCTCCCTCTCTCCCTTTGAGTGTGAAATCAATAAAAATATATTTTAAAAATTATTTAATGACTTGTGCAAGACCCCACGGCTACTTGCTTCCCTCTAAAATGAAAATATTTCCTATAAAAGCATTGTTTAGAAACCAGGAGCAGCAGTATCTACAAGGGGAAAAGGTTCCTCACATTTTTTGAAAAGAACTCATGAAAGGGAGATTGAACCACTGGATAATTTTGATCCTTTCAAAAAAGTTAACTCCCCTCCCCACTATATAAAATAATGTTTATTGCAGAAACTTTGGAAAAGTTAGAATAACACAAAAGGGAATATAGAAGTCACCTGTAATTCTTCCACTGATATAACTGCTGTTGACATTTTGATATGTTTCCTTCCTTCCTATCTTTTTCAGACATATATGAACATGTTTTAACAGACTGGGGAAAAAATGTGGTATGAATAGATTGACAACTTGCTTTTCCATGTAACGGTGTTTCCATTTTCTCACATCAGTAAAAGTTTCCATGGCATGTTTGATCCACAGCATACTGTCTGTTAACCTAAATGTAAAAGGCCAAAGGGGAAGGCCACATGCAGCTGAGATATTCCAGGAAGCATTGACTCAAGCAGGAGCCCAAGTCCTGTTCCAATGAGGAGACAGGGGCAGGGTGCTGATGGGAAAGGGAAGGGGAATAAGAATATCAGTAGAAGGAAGGCATTTCTATAGTTGCAGATAAGCCAACACAGTGACGCTAATTCTAAAGAATGTTTTACATTTTCCTGTCTAGTAGTCATCAGTCCAGTAGTCAAAATATCTGCTTTCGTGCTATCCTTGCAAACCCTGTCCAAAGGTTATTTTGTCATTTTTAACATTCCTAAATTTTCAGGCCTAAGATGTGCAAGGCGGTTCCTCGGGCTGGCAGCTCTGGCTCCGTTATCAAGTGGCTCCATGTGCATGATTGTTCACATATCCTGTGAATGATGGCCCAATGGACTTCAACCACTGGGACTTTCCAGTTGTTACCAATGTTTCAATGGTAAACACCACCACACTGGGTGTGCTTTGTGATGCTTCTAAGTGAGTTGTCTGGGCCTTGGTTTGAGGAAAATTAAAAGTAGGGGAAGAAACAGAAAAAGTGCATGGGCATTGGTGTGACTTGTCTGTGGAAGGGAGAGGGGTGAGGCTGTGATTTCAAGCGTCTCCTCTGCAAAGGTTGCTTCCTCCCACTGTGCTCTCACTCTGTTCCTCTCCCTGGGCTCCATTGTGAAAGCTTTCTTAGAATCCTGCAACCAGTCAGATGTTTTCTTCTAAATCTGAATGGCACAGAGCGGCAGCATTTATACATTGCTCATCAGAGAACAGACTGCTCGTTAATCCTTAACATCGGTGGGATGTCACTGCTCACCATCATACCCTCCTTTCCGAAATACAGCTGGGTCCGCTTTTCTGAGACTACCGAGATGTCTTATTGATACACTCAGGGCTATTAAAAAACAGTGCCCTTCTTGTGTGTGACCACAATACAGCCTCCCCCTCCATGGGGAACACCATCTGGGAGGAGCAGCAGGACAGAGGCCCCTAGACTGGAAGGGCCCCGGGAGAGGTCCAGCAGAGGCGAGGGCGGCTGAATGCACTGAGCAATCGAGGGACAGGGAGGCAGACCTGAGGGGGTCTGGGGCCAGCCGTGGGAGGGCGATAGGTCATGGAAAGATGTAGGACATTATTTGTGATAAAGCAATTATCTAGAGGTGACCCCAAGGCGGGAGGGAAGCTAGTGGCCCCAAAGGGTCCATGCCCTTTCCCATGTACCGCTCACAACAAACTGGAAGTATTTAGGGCTTCGGGGTGAGTCTCTGGGTCCTATAAAATGGTCACACAGCTGCAGTCCCCCACTCTTGGAGGTTCTACAATTCAGATGAGCCGTTCTGGCTTCCTAGGTCTACTAGGATGAGACTTTTAATGGCAGCTGACTTTATCCCTGCCATACACCACCTCACATCACCATCAACTGTGATGTGGGGATCACTATCCTTTCTGCCATGAGATCTATATGTATTTTCTCCAATCCCAGAGAACCATGCTGAGTTTTAGGTGAGGAAATCTGACAAGGTCATACTGTGCTGTAGTCAGATTGGGATGCAGTAACAAAGTACCATAGACTACTGGCTTATAAAGCATGGACATTTCTTTCTCACAATTCTGGCTGAATCTGAGATCAGGTGCACGCATGCTCGGGTCCTGGTAGGGCTCTCTTCTGGGTTGCAGGCGTCTGACTCTCATTGAATCCTCACAGCAGCGATTGAGAGCTCCTGTGACTCATAAGGACCCTACTCCACCCTCCTGGCCTCCTCTAACCCTTATTACCTCCCCAAGCCCATCTTTTAATATCATCACATTGGGGGGCAGTGTTTCAACATATAAATTTGAAGGGGACACATACATTCAGTACAGGACACATGGTTATTAAGTGATGGTGGGGTTTAAACTCAGATCTAACTGGCTGGAAAACCTGTTTTCCTTGCACCAAATTATATAATCCTTTCTTAGGACTTCCATTCATTCATCAAAACATTTATGGATCAGCTGCTGGGCACACATTAGGGATGTAGACACAAATAAGAGGCAGTTCCTGCCCTCAAGTGTCTTAGCCTCGAGTGGGCTGCCTAGTCCTACTACATCTCCCAGAATGGCGTGAGGTTATAATGCAGACACACCCTCCCAACACACACACATTGTTTTAGACTTTCTGAAATGGAGATTTGCCTTATTCTCATGAAAGAACCTTGCCAGCTGTCAGGCAGGGTGTGCCATCGCCATGTATGAAAAGCATCCATTGACCTACTTGTCCTCGGTTGACATTAGTACTAACATTCACAATTGAATTTCACTTACATTTGGATCCTTGTCATTTTAAAAAATCATCTAAGAGATAACTCTATGATGACACGTTAACATGACAGGTTATGAATGTCCAGGCCTGCCCATCATGCATGGGCTGTGCAATCAAGGGTAGCAGCAATCGCCATGTCCCTGAGTGCCCACAGTCACCAGAGCCAAGTGCAGGACCCACTCATGCATGGCGAGGGGCTGTCCTTTGGGTGGAAAACAGTCTATACACAGCTTTCCGATGACTTTCTAGAGAAGATATGACACTTCCAATATCTTACTCAGTTCAAAAAGATGAACTAGCAACTTAAACACATTCGTGAAAATTCCAATGTCCTTTATGCCTCAAACTAATCACTAGGATTATTCTCACTGTTAGTATCCTGGTTGTTTCCTTTGGAATAGTTCCTAGATTTATAATTATTTTGTCTTTCAGAATGAGGTTATCTTTTCATTGTTGTTTCCCCAGCAACAGTTACCAGGACTCCTAGGGCAGAGGGCCGGAGCTCTGTGAACAGTACAGTGAGCAGCCAGTGGTCACATGGCCTTCCACATGACTGGCAACCTTAGCACTTCATGAGGGAGTACGCGAAGGCATGTGGTTGGCGGGACCGGGCCTTGATGGTTTGCTACAAATAGGCACTTGTCGGATTGGAAACATAGTCAAGGGGAAGGCATACAATTTGCCTTGATTAAAAAACACTGTCAAATTCACTGACCAGGGAAATCCATCTCTATGCCCATTTTTAGGGTGTTTTATGTTTTCCCTTCTTTATTAAATTTATTGGGGTGACATTGGTTAGTATGGTCATTCAGGATTCAGGAGTGGGTTTCTATGAATTTCATTGTGTTCCCACCACCCAGAGTCCAATCTTCTCCTGTCACCTGATATTAGGACCCCTTCCCCCTACCGTCTTCAACCACCGCACTGCTGCTTGGGTTCACGAGTTTCAGTTTTATATCCCACATGAGTGAAATCATATGGTTCTTAGCTTTTTCTGACTTATTTTACTTAGCATAATATTCTCAAGCTCCATCCATGTTATTGCAAATGGCAGTATTTTGTCCTTAATGCTAAGTAGTATTCCATTGTGTATATGCCCATTATGTGAACCAAGAATGCCAGTGGTGATATGTGATAACAAAGTGTTCCAAGTTTTCAGACTTCAGATGCCATGTGAGGAGGGATTTTCAGAAGGGCTGAGGCCCCCTTTGCACCTGCCTGTCGGGCAGAGGATTCCTGTCTATTCATAACTCAGACGTGAGTCCCACATCTTGGCAAGTCACCTTCTTGCTCCTCCTTAGCAGGAGGTGTTGTTAAGGATGAGTCTGCAAGGCATAATGACTACTTCCCCTGGGGACTCTGAGCAACGTTCTCCTCGTTTCATCAATGAGAACACCCAGATTTCACCCTCTTCCTCTTTACCTAGTTTTAAAAATAAGCACTTTCCCCATACACTCAATAGTTCAGTGACATGTGCTCGCACTGACTCAGCCTTCAGCTCCTTCACTCAGGCCTGCAATGCTGTTTCCCAAGCAACCTTCTGTCACCAACTACGGGAACCCAGACTGGCTTTGCAGGTTCAGATCAAGCCCATGGCCTTCACAGAGCTCTTCTTCGTACCTTGCTGGCAGAGTTCTCTCTCCTGGACCCTTCTAGTTGGCTTCTGTCCATTGCATGGCACTCGCCACAAACCATCCGGTGCTGAAGGTGCCTGTGGGCATGTTTGATCCCAATGTAGCAAAGGCTCCTGCGGGGACTGAAGTCGTTTCTCACAGACCCGGGTTTGCTCCATACATCTGGTTCCAAGGACTCTCCCAGGGGAGCAGGCACATTCTTCAAAGGTCTGGTCAACTCAAGAACATATATGGGCAACAGAGGGGACACTAAGCCCCGTTCAGGAGAGTCTGGATGATCTGGAAAAGGGGGTAACTGTGTGCTCAGACCTCTGCCTCCATTGCATCTTCCATTACTGGGCTCCTCTTTGCTTGTTCCTGCAGCTTCCAGTTGGGAGCACAACACATCTCCCATGACCTTGAACCACAAGCCCGGTACAGGCATCTCACACAAATTATGGCAAAAATCAGCCTAGGATCCTTCTCCCCTTGGGTGAGTGCCATAAGTAGATTGGAAGAGAGAGAAGACATCCTAATAATGTCAAGGATGACAGAAATGCATTTTAAATGTTCGGAATGAGAACTAGTGGCTGGTGAGAACAAAGGCAAACACCTTCTTCCCCATCAGACACTCTTTTCCAAATAAAGAGTGTGGAGAACAACCAGGTTAGCATCTGAAGTCTCAGGCTGAGGAGGGGACAATAGGAGGCATGTGTTTGAAAATGAGTTCAGAGTAAACACATCCAGACACGGAAACAACCTGTGGGTGGTGGCTGTATCGCTGTCGAAACTTGGGGAGAAATAATGAAAAGAAGACCAGAGACTGAAGACACCACCCTGTTTTCCAAAGGGGAAATGAAGTAGATTCTGGACACTCCAGAATGGTGAGTTAATGGTAAACTCTGGCCAAATCTAGAATATAGAGGGTGAGCATTTTGACTCCTAACGACTGCTGGTTTCTTTCCAGATCCTGATTCAACAAAGAAAGTGTCATACCAAGCTAACTTCCTTCCCTCTCTGATAGGATCGCTAGAGCAACCAGCCAAGGAAATACCAGTAAAACACTAGCAGAGAGTGCAGAGACCAGTGAGGTGGATCGAGCAGAACACAATCTTTAAGGTAACAGATAACACTTTCAATAGTTTACTCTGTGCTAGAGGAGATGATTCCAAGGGCTTTTTGTATCCTTTATCTATTTAATTCCCCATGATGTAGGTACTAACATTATTCTCATTTGGCTGACGAGAACACTGCGGCAAAGTAAAAGCAATGGGTCTCAAGGTCATACAGGTAGGATTCCAAAATCAGGCAATGTGACCCCCAGATCCCGCTTCTCACATCAGGCGATCCTGCCTTTCCACATGAATGGCAAGGCCGATAAAGAGGGGAAATGGGAATATCCCTTTTCCGTACAGGTGAGCGAACTTGCCCTCTCTCTTGCACACAGGAGAGGGAAAAGTGTGGGCGCACATCTTGCCTTTCTCTGCCCTCTTACCCACTCACTTCCCTGAGGGGAGGAGGGCGATGTTCTGTTTGCTAAGACTGGGAGAGGCCACTGAGCGCACACTCTCGGCATGGCAAGGTTATTGGGGCAGAATTTGGCTACAAGGGGAGCTTGTAGTTTAAGTGCGTCAATTCCAGGGCTGATAGTCAAAGTATTTTCATTACCAGTTCATCACCAGACCAGCAAGCAGAAGAGAGGCAGGACATGAACCACCGATGTGGCTGGTCCAGTCCTGGTAAGCTTATGCTAACAGGGCTGTGAGTCAGGGTACTTAGCCCTATTGTGATCTCAGCTTCATCAATCCAGTTGTCTCAGTAAGAGATGAGCTATCTTGATTTCCATTAGTTTGACTTCTATGTCCTGTTTTCTAAATTTGTTCTGGGCGTAAAGAGGGGAAAGACAGGATATGATTAATCATCACCAGCAAACCTCCAATTGTCCTTTGTACTTTTCAGATAATATCCCAAATACCAAGTGCAGTTTCTGATTTTAACCAGTTAACTGCCATGCGTCCAAAACAGAAACCATCCAGCGTGCATCTATAACACGCTTACGGAGTACAAAGGGTTAAAGGTGATGCTGACAAACTAAAAGCCACTCAGGAGCCTGGGTCAAGCCTACACAGGAGTCTGTGTGGTATGAAGTGGATAGAAGGAAGAGGGGCCCCTCATGTCATTACTCCCTCGGGGGACATGGATGGACATGGAGGTCCACAGTGGGGTGGGCTGGGAGGGGCCAGGATCTGGGACAAGAAATGGTCTTTGGCAAAGAAAGTGATACAACTTTGGGACCAAGATGGGACCTCAGTACTTTAGAGTAGGGGGTCAGCAAACCAGGTATACTATCTGGCTCTCTACACTAAAAACATGTGAAGCTCTGGTCTTGACTTAGGAAAGTAACTTTAAGTGTGAGGAGAGGGAGTGGGGAGAGAAGGAAGGAAGGAAGGAAAAAGGAGTATTCTCAGAGCCAGGACCTTTGTGGGAAAAGGCAGAGAGGAAGGAGTTAGGGAGGGACCACCACCATGTCTTTCTATGTGGCCATCCCTCCTCATCATGTGAGCTGGGCAACGTAACCTTTCACACCAAATTACTGACATCTATCTGTGTGAATTCTGAGAAGGTGAAAAAAGTGGTCTTTTCTCCAGGCTTTCATAATTGGCAGCACAAAAACAACGTAGAACGCAAACACAGGTAATCAAAAATGTTTTAATGATTAATGTTCGGACTTTTTGCAACAGTGTGGGAATATCCAGATGAGCTAAGCACACTTTGACAGCACACTACCGAATGTTATAGTTTCTGTTTGAAATATGTAAAGACTTTCGCAAACTAGTACCTAGGAGGACATACATTTACAAATATACACATTCTAGATTTGATCAGGTAAATGTAAACAGATGCTGTTGACTCCTTCCAAACAGAAAACCCACAAGACTAAGAGAACCATGTGGCTCCCTAAAATACGAATGTGCAAAATTAAAGCATGATATTTACATAAATACCAAACCAACAATTCATTTATACATTGTCAATGACTTTCTAAGATGGTCACAAGTGGTTCAAGTCTCAATGGAGAAGACTGAATCCCAACACCTTAAAATGACACACACAATATTCCATATCTGTTTGACCACTGCCCCCTCTCAGAAGTGAGACATGACTTTACAAGCACTCGATTCTTTTTAAACAAGCAGTTCTGAACAAACCTTAAGATTCCAAGCAGAAAAAAACAACAGGTGCTGTTAGATTTACATTAAACAAACGATCTCTAGCCAATTTCCCAGTTCTCTTGTGCTATAAATACCTGTTTAATTTCATCTTACATTTTTCTTTTTTTATGGAAGTCCTCCCCCCACCCCCTCTTTCTTTATTAATTTTGGTAAGCGAGGCACATTTTAAAAGGAAGTTTGTGTCAAAACAGATAGCGGTACAGAAATCAATCTGTGTCTGGACCCTGGCAGCCATTGCTCACCTGTGGGAGGCTGTCAAATGGCACACAATCAGTCCTCCCGCTGGAAAAGCTGATCTCCTGCTCTCAGCTTGAGTGGAAAGCAAAATGGGCTCTGTTTCCCACATGAAAACACTTAGCACTTCAGAAATGACACACGGCCTACTCATCCTACACACTTCCGAAAATCTTGAAGATAAAGAATATATATTTACGTTTCATCAAGGCTGCTTTAGCGCCCCCCTCCCCCTTTTTACATTATTAATAGTGGCACTCAAAATAAAAAAATAAGATCTGTTAAAAAGTTAAACTGACTGTTCCACTAGATTTGAGTCTGCCTGATTTAAAGCCAGTATTACAAAAGGTGCCGTTTCTGATTTCACACACACAAGTCACCTGAAAATGTGTCGCACGCTAATTTCATCAATCATGGTCTTTGATTTTTTTCTAATCAGAGCTATGGAAAATGAATCACAACTTGAAACGTATCCTAATTTAAACTAGTAAGCTTTGGGCCCTGCTTTTTAAATTTTAAGGCATGTGTGTTTCTCTACTGTAACATTGTACAAATTTACAATCACATGCATGATCTACAGTAAAAATAAAAACACAACAGTTTGGATTACAGTGTTTTCAAATTGTGAATCACAATTCAGCACCTATCATGTTATAACTAATAAGGCAACAGCAGTGTCATATACTACAATAACACTCCCTCCGCGGCGTGGCGCAGGGGTCGGCGAGAGCCCAGAAATGTTAAAAATCTTATGCCTACTTGTCTAAATCTGTATACATTTCCTAGGGGTTTTGAAGTGGTGAAAGAGGTCCTACGTGAATCACGCTATTGTAGGCTGGACTAGTTACAGCAGCTGTTAACGAGCATCGGGCACAACTCATACTGTGCTTACAATCAGACGACGTGGTGGGGAGGTTTGCAACTCTTCGACCTCAATCCTTCCGTTGCTTCCTCAGCTTCACATTGTTTTCCAGGGATGAAAAGCTGTTGGTGTGTCCGTTGGCGGCAGTCAGGGACCCGTTCTGGTGGTCCTTCAGGTGCTCTTTCCGCCGGGAGGCTCCCTGCTTGTTGTAAGTCTGAAAGACACAGGGCAGATAGCAGCATGTGTCCGTGCTATGCGAGGCCGGCACCCTAACATTAACCTCGTTCCCCTCCAGGTATGTGCGAACAAGGTACAGGGGAGCACGAGGAGGCGGAATCATGGCTGAGCTGCCAGGTGGCTGCTAGACACGACCAGGTGCTACTGCCCGGGCATCTGTGGCCTCTGCCCTTGCTCCTGATCTCCTGTGCCTGCCCTGGAACCAGATACTGCCTCCGGGAGCGGGTAATGGGAGGCAGGAGAACCGGCAGTGGCTGTAAAGTGGTCAGACTCCACCGGAGATAATTGGCCCTAAGTGGACCCCTCTGTGAGCAAGGACCTGCATTACCTCATGCCCTTGGAAATGAGCTGAGCTGCAAACGAGAAGTGGATGTGCAAGAAAACTGGGACAAAGGGCAGATTTCTATCTATAGCTGATGGACTGAGATGGAGATTTCTTCGGACATTTAATTCAGCGGCGAGGTTCAGAGCAGCGGGGCTGTGAGACTTCTGGCTGAAAATCACCTACCACGTGTCTGCCGCAGGTCTTAAGGGAAGCGACACAGGAACCTGCTGAACAGTTTTGCTTTCCCACATAAATCCCAAACCTCCCTTGCCCAAATCTAGAACTCGGGAAGTCCGGGACAGATTTAGCGTCTTCTACATTAGCAGGGACCCTCCGCTCCCAAAGGCAGGGGCTGCCCTGCCCCGTGACTGTTAGTGCCCACTGCCCAGAGTCTACCCGCCCCCCTTAGATAAACAGGCGACGGCCTCTGCTGATAAAGCCCACAGCCCCACTGCCACCGAGGAGGGAGACTTACCTGAATGTAGAAGTTTGTGAAGAGAGTAATCAGGGAAATCATGTATCCGATTTGGAAATATAACCAACCAAGAGGGAACGAACATGGCCAGATGACCCCGCAGGTGGTCTGGATGATTGTCAGCACAAACTGAATCTGGGGGGGAGAGAGGACACAGCTGAGCGTGGGGCACAGCCGTGGACACGGGGCCATGCCAGCCTGGCTCCTTCCCCTGCACCCCCCACTTGCCAATTACACTTATCTGCCTTTCTGTAGGGACCACAAACACGAAGCAGACATCAAACTCATCCCAAACTACCCAAACTACTGCCTTTCTGTCTTATGTACATTCTTCCTCCCCTCCAAGCTATTTAAACCACCTTTCCTGCAATTCAGAGGATAGTTAACAACACTGTCTCGTGTATTTGAAAGTTGCTCTGAGTACTTCTTAAAGTTCTCATCACAAGAAAAAAACCTTGTAACTACACAAGGTGAAAGATGTTAACTGGATACACTATCGTGATCATTTCATAAAACACACATATTATCAAATCATTATATGTCAAACTCGTGGCCTGTGGGCTGCATGTCTTGGTTATTTGGCCTGTGTTAGTCTTTGAGTTTGACATGCTTGCTGTACACCTTTAACGTATACAATATTTTATGTCTCAATGAAGCTGGAGACAAAAAGAAAATGTTAAAACAACAACAACCACCACCACCAAAACACACACGGAAACTTGAGGGACAAATAGAGAGTGATGCAGGTTGCTTCTTTAAGGGAGGAAGGAGTGGGGCGCATGCTTAAAGAAACCAGTGATGTCACTGCAGAATGTCCCATCCCGCTGGACACAATCCTATTCCTTGTCTCTGTTCCCTGTAGGTTTGAAGGCTGACAAGAAGATTTAAACTCTTATCAGGACACAATGGGAAGTCCATAGCATGTTTTTGATGAGTAAATCTTGAAAAGCATGTGCGAGTGCTTGGGAAACGGAGGCAGGAGTGTTTGAATGAAGTGTGGCTGCTGGAGGAGGCATCTTCAGGAGGAGTAACATAGAGGGCGAGGCTCTGCCCGCTGGATTTCGGGCCCAGCTACCGGTGTTCCTAAATAAAAGCTGGTTCCTTCTTTTTCTGCTTCTCCTTTTTAAGGTAAGAACTCTAGGCTGAGTCATAACTAGGAGAGGTGCTCAAAATAAACCTCAGCAAACTGCATGTGACCTTCTGCCCCAAAGGGCAGAGCCTCCTAGGAGGCCGCTTCCCGGATCCCGTTGGTTCTTTTACATTCTGCTTCTGCGGGCCTGCGGCTGTGTGGTGCACGCCAATCTCCTCCTCCTCCTCCTCCTCCTCCTCGCTGCTTAACGAGAAGATGAAGATGAGGAACAATTATCCCTCCTGGGGAGGGGGGCGGGGAGAGGAAGAGCTCACAAGGACTGCAGAGCCACCGGCAGGAGGTGATAATGAAATGCCACACACACCAAGGGCTCAGCTCTCTGATTTGTTTTCCCAGATTGTTATTTTTAAATACTGAAAAATCTCAGTTTTTGGAGGGATCTGAATCCGCTTGGTTTCTTCAGAAAATTGTTAACAGGCAGGGCTGCGGGTATAATGTCTAAGTCCACCCCCCTCCTCACCTCCCCCCAGCTAGTTATTGCTTCAGGGCCCCTTTCTGCAAAATGGGGGTATTAACGTGACATCAGACTACTGGAACAATCCATGCCAAACTGCTCACTTAGACTTAGTATGAGTGCCCGACGTAGTCGATTCCACAAATGGCAGCGTGTATCCTTAGTAGCGATAGTATTAATGATGAGATTGTGGAAGAATTCAGGAGGGGACAGGAATAGGGATCTATAAGATACTGACACTAGGGAAAGTTTGAGGAAAGGATGGTGAGAAATAAGCAGCAGGTGTGACAGCTGCTGGTGTCCTGGGCACAGCGAACCCAAGGAGGGGCTTCAGAGCACAGCGGGTGTCATTCTCACCCCAGGCGCTCCATCACCCAGGAGCTGCGGTCACCGCATCTGCCTTAGCAAATACCCTCGCTGCCTACTAAGCTGCAAGCACCCTGCATTGATGCCACTCCACGCTCCTTCTCAAACTCCTGGGAACACAGACAGCTTTCACTTTGGATTCTGGGTTACATTTAGAAAACACCTAGACACACACACACACACACACACACACACACACACACACACGCTTTGTGCACAAACTGAGAACACAGGACTGAACTTGAAGTCAGAAAATTAGCTTCTGGTCCTTATTATGCAACTCAACTAGCTGCACACCCGCTCTGCCTCATTTGTTTAATTGGAACCAATGAGGAAGGGTGGGAAAGGCATAGGGTGGGTGCTGTTAACATCAATCAGGCCAGGAAGGCAGCAAGAGCACAGGAAGAGCTCTGTGACCCCGGCAGGGAGTGCTGGGGACAGAGGGTCACTCACCAGCTGCCCCTGCGTGATGTACTTCTTCCACCAGAGGTACGGGCGCATGGAAGGGACAGAAGACAGACCGTAGTATGAGTACATGAGGACGTGGATGAAGCTGTTAAGTGTGGCACCAAAATAAGCTGCAGGGACAGAGAGGGTTTGGAGGAGAGGATGCATCAGTGTTTTATACATAACAAGCAATACAACAAAACCCAAGGTTCTTTTTAAATCTGGAAATCAGAGGATTCTGAACAGGGGCTAGCAAACACTGCAGCAGCACTCCTCAGAGGTGCAATCGGAATTCACCTTCCACGTGGCCGGGCAGCCGTCAGGGGCTCCAAGCCCAGGCTCAGCTGTCGCTTCCAGGTGAGCATCTAACAGCCGCCATGAAAGCACCTGCCCTGCTGAGATACCAGAAGGCTTTGCCGCCAGAGCCTCACCCACTGCCCACTGCCCACTGACTGCGGGAGCTGCTGCTCTCTGCGAGCCCAGGGCCCCAGGCTGCTGCGTTGAGGGCTGGGGAAGACAGTGAGGGCGCTGTGCTCAAAGCTGTCTGTCCCTGAACATGGCTGAGCGTTGTGGAGGCCTTTGAAGTCGCTTCCTAATTATTCCCCAGGACTGCAGCACTGAGGCCATATATTTTTATTGCTAACACAGATAAGAGTCTAGTTCCTTAGAGATGAAAGGCCCGCCTTTATCGCATGATTTTTAATTTCCAGTAGGATTCACTTTTTTTTTTTTGATTCTCTGTTCTCCTCCACAGCAGGAAACCAACAAAGCCGCCTGGCTTTTCCCTGTGCAGTCGGAGGTGAACAAAGCTGGAATCAGGAAATGAGTTTGTATCCCTGGCTAAGACAGCACCTGGCTGTGTGACCCTGGACAAGTCACATTCGTTCTCTGGTTGTTTCTCCTGGGCCAGCTTAAAATCTGTCATCCTGTAAGTTCTTTGAAAATGTAAAACACTCTTCAAAGGTAATGAGGTGCTGTTTCTGCGAGAGAGTTAAGTCAGTTAATCCTCAGCCACAGAGTATCGATGGTGAGAAAAGCAACAAGACTAGCGAGGGTTCTGTACCAACCCTCCTACCGTCTGTTTTCTCTTCAGCTGGAAGGAGCTGTATGTGGAAAGCCCTGTGTAGTCCTAAAATTCTATGACTGTGTGACTCTTGGTAAGCCGACTGAATTAAGGGCAGTGCTATCCCAGGAGGGAAAAAAAAAAAAAAAATGAGAATCGGCTTAAAGGTTCTCAGTCAAATCTGGCAGTGATGGATGACAGGAATTGGGACATTTGTGAGAACTCCCATGCTGAGCCCGAAGGTGACAACTTACTCTCTGACAGTAATAGGAGAGTCCCATCAAAAACTGTCCAAAGCCACCCACACCCTGCTCAACGTGTTTCATAGAATGTGAGGGTTCATGACATTAGAAAATGTGCGGATTCCCTGATGCAACGCATAGCAAAAGCTCTATTTCATAATCAGCCTTGCTCTCTGGCGCTCACTCCAAGGTGTGACTGCATCCTCCTGGCCTGCCCGCCAGTCAAACATCTTCCACGAGGCAGAGAGATACTAGAAATGACCTGGAACGGCAGCCCTGCTTGGCAGAGAACACTGTCCCTGTCTCTTAACATGCCCCAGGCTGGGGATTCATTATTTCGCTCCTCCTACCCAGATCAGCACAGACCATTCACTAAACCAGGAAAAGCTCCTGGCCGCGTACTGAGCACACAGGCCACACAGACTCTTGTGAGAAGCACCCCGGACACAACACTCGAGTGCTTGACCTAGAAATCTACGGAAACGGCTCCTTGTCTACGACCCTTCGGTTCAACCGGGAGTTTCTGCTCACACCTGTCCCCAAGCCCCCTCCACGTGAGACTCACAGTGGCCGCAGGGGACCCAGTTCATCACGAACCACCAGATGTTCAGCATGGAGGCGTGGTGGTAGACGTGCAGGACCGTGATCTGGTGGTTGTTCTTGCGCAGGATGAAGAAGAAGGTGTCCATGAACTCGATGAGTTTGGAGAAGTAGTACCACCAGAGGACACGGATAATCTAGGAGGAAGGCTGTCAGTGTTTCTCTGGGACATCTCCCCTGACACCTTTCCCGTCGCCCCAGAACCCCATGTTGGCTGGAAGAAGCCCGAGCGCCCTGCTGGCCCCTACAGACCTTTGGTTAAAGCCACTTGCCGGTCTCTCAGAAGTGGCTTTAACCAAAGAGCACGGCGTGGGCAGGTTTGAAGTAACGGCGGGGGAGGTTTTAAAAGGGCCACTGACACCCTTTAAGACTCAAAAACAGGAGGCTTCATAGTTCAAAACACTGGAGTTGGCCCGTTGTCTTTGGAGTCTGCAGAGCCATCGGGACCGAAAAGCCACCTGAGAGGGACTCCTGATTTCAGAGGCTGTTGTGGGGCGGGGGACAGGGCATGAAGCCAAGAAAAAAAGAAATTGGGACTTCCAGTGTCAGGTCCCCGCCCACTTGAGTGTCTAAGGAGGTGGAACCAGACTTTTATGTCAGAACAAACACGCAGTGAGGGAGTCAGGATCTGCCGGCCACCACGCAGAGGACGCTCAGAGGAATAGCCGTTATTCTATGATCTCATTTAGAGAAATAATGTATAACTATGGATAAATGCACGCATTTCCCCCCTGGAAAGTGTTAATAGGGCTTACTTTTACAGAGAAGGAAACTTTAGTATTCATTTTGTACCTTTACATGTTGTTCAAATTTCATTATTATGTGTACACGCTGCTTTTTAAGGGTCTCTTAAAAATGTCAACAGGGAAGACCTGGACAGTGAGGTTATAAGCTGTTTTGTCTTTTGTGCAATTTTTTTTTTTTAATTTGAAAAACGATTTAAAATAAAAAAAGACGGACAGTACCTTCATATCTGCTTCGCCCGCACTCCGTGTACCCTGACAGAAGAAGTTGTATTGGCCTTCCCATACTCCTGTCACTAACTAAAAAAAAAAAAAAGAAGAAGAAAAACCAATTACCAACACTATCAGAACATTAAAGCCCTAATCAATGAAAGTTCATTAGTTTCAGAATCACTGAAAATTGACCTTGGGCTGGCTGAGGCAAGTTTGCTCTGAGCAAAACACATAATGACAGGGGAGTGTGAATAAAGCTTAAGTTGAAACGACTTGAGCCTCGATTTCACAAGGGGTGGACGGGGTGAGAGGAGGAGGAGTGCACCCGGGAGCGCTCCTGGCTGCAGTTCTCCAAGCTGCTTCTCTGCGTCCAACCAGAGTCACCCCAAGGGCTTATTACCACACAGATCGCTGGCAGGGTTTCTGATCCAGCAGCAGGCCACCTGGGGCGGGCTCTAAGAATTCTGATTTCTAACAAGTGCTCGCACTTCGGGAACCACTGCTAGAAGTCTAGGGGTCATTTAGTTCAGCCTCATCATTATTTCCTGTGGCTGTGTCATCTGCTGGATCCATGCATTAGACCTCTACAGACTGAGGAAGCTGTGCCCATTCCTCAGAATTCACCTCAGCACAGTGGGCAAGCACCCCAGAATTGGGCTGCAAGCTCCAGTGGCAGCTCACTGTGGGGGGCCTCAGTGCCCTCTTGTGCACACAATGAGGACACCTGGCCTAGAGGAGACCCACAGACCCACTGCAGTGTTCCAGAGGAAAGGCCTGATTTGCCCACCCTGTGCATGTCCACTGTCCGCTACGTTCTACCAGGGGTCCTCAAACTTTTTAAAGTGGGGGCCAGATCACGGTCCCTCAGAGAGCTGGAGGGCCGGACTATATGAACTACTAATTCCTACTGTAACACCTCGGCTGTGCTCACTGCCCAAAAAACCTGGCGGGCCGGATCAGACTCCTCTGTGGGCCACATGTGGCCCTCAGGCCGTAGTTTGAAGACGCCTGTAAGACAAACACTCTTGAGATGCTCCTCTTTGTCCAGGTAAACTGCAGGTCCCTGCTTCCTCCTAAAGCCTAGGGCAGTGGTAGGCAAACTTTGGCTCTTGAGCCGCGGTTTGCCGCTCTGTTGACTAACGAGTTTGCCAACCACTGGGATAGGGGCTTAATCACAAGAAACAACAACAGCCTGTAATTATTGGAATCGAGAGTCTAGGTCAGTGGTCGGCAAACTTATTAGTCAACAGAGCGGCAAACCACGGCTCGTGAGTTGCATGGGGCTCTAGAGCCACAGTTTGCTGACCAGAGGGAAGAGATCTGAGGTGGCCTGCCTTGTGCCTGATCTCATCCCAGTGTCCAACCAAAGGACTGGCCCTGGTGCTCAAAGTGTGTCCCCCAGTCCGCTGCATAAGCATCACATGGGAACTTATAAGACACGCAAATTCCTGAGCCCACCCCAGACTTTCAGAATGAAAACTCTGGGGATGGACCATGAAGGCAGGGCCTTCAAGTCCTGGGTCACAGAACCTTTGAAAATATAATACTGTGGTTTGCCGAAACCGGTTTGGCTCAATGGATAGAGTGTCGGCTTGGGAACTGAAGGGACCCGGGTTCGATTCTGGTCAAGGGCATGTATCTTGGTTGTGGGCATATCCCCAGTAGGGGGTGTGCAGGAGGCAGCTGGTCGATGACTTTTTCTCATTGATGTTTCTAACTCTCTATCTCTCTCCCTTCCTCTCTGTACAAAATCAATAAAATATATTTAAAATAAACAAACAAACAAATAAATAAACAAATAAAAAAGTGCAGTTCCAAGCCAGCAGCAGCAGCATCACCCAGGAATTAGTTAGAAATCACAAGCCTCACACCACACTTCCTACTGAATCAGAAATTTCTAGGTGTGAAGCCCGGCGGTGCAGTAATAGGTTGGCTGCTTCCCATGTGATCGGATGCAATTAGGGGTAAGGACCACTAGGAGGAAGCTATAGTTCCCATTCTAGCTGCATAACTGGATCACCTGGGAGCTTGTAACAGTTGCTAACCTCTAGCCTCCTCCAGACCATTAAACTAGAGTTTTGAAGAGCCTTTTACACAGCTCTTGAGTTAATTCTGATGTGTAACTAGGACAACTGGTTTCGAGCTCCTTAACTTCAAATAAGAAAGGATTCACATCTCAGTGCCTTGAGAAAGATGCAACTGAGAACACAGGACTCCAGAGCCTCCCCCACAGGGAACAAAGGATTGCAAGGGTCTAGACACATTGCTAAACCTTCCCCAGTCTGACCTCAGAAGTAAATCCTGGCAGTGGGTGTACCTACTGAACCCCCTGCTTAGAATCTAACTGTTCTATTCACTTCTTTTTCGTGGCTTCCTTCTACTTTGTCATCTTCTATACACAAAAAAGCATTAAGGGCTAACACAGTTTTCCATGGACATAGGTCAACACAGAGATTTTAGGAAAGTCTGAAGCATGAGCCGACACAGGCCATTTGTATGGAAACTAGGACCACTGGTTTCGAGCTGGGAAGTCATCATTCTGTGATGGGAGCACTCGGATCAGGAGGCAGAAGAAGAGTGCCAGGGCCTGGAAAGCAACCTTCTCCATCCAGGCATCCCAGG
The DNA here is from genome assembly GCF_014108245.1 of Pipistrellus kuhlii. Taxonomy (NCBI): domain Eukaryota; kingdom Metazoa; phylum Chordata; class Mammalia; order Chiroptera; family Vespertilionidae; genus Pipistrellus; species Pipistrellus kuhlii. The sequence goes on along the minus strand of NW_023425551.1, from coordinate 66,099,044 downwards.
ACAGCTAGTCCTTGGTTGTTTTTTACTGTAAAAAAGGTTGGACTAAATATCTCTAAAGGTTCCGTTCCAATTTTCTACAATCTCTATGTTAAGATTTCTTCATCTGGTCTTTGAAAGACTAGCACCCACAAGGTAATTTATAAGAAGGTATATTATCTTTTTGATCTTATACCACTCTCTAAAGTTACGGCCAGATAAGCATACTACATTCAGCCCTATCAGAAGTCCCAGGAATCAAGATAAAAAGCCTGAGTCCAAAGTGCAGTTGGGAGAGGTTTTACAACTAAGGATAGAAAGAAGCAGCCACATCAAGACTGACAGGAGGGGCAGAGGCATCGAATGGGTTGGTCTCACACCTATGTGTGGTGGATAAAAATCAGGAGGGATAGCTTGGCTGCAGAGGTCCCCCCAGAGGAACAAGGGTCCCAGCCCCACAACAGTCCGTCCCCCCGGCCCCCCCCCCCCCCATCCCGAGGCTTCAGAGCTGGGAAGAGAAGTCCCCATAACTTTGGGATGTAAAAACCAGCAGGGATTGAGGCTGAGTGAGACGGAAGGCTTCTGGAGTCCCAGGCAGTTCCTCTTAAAGGACCTGCCCACGGACTTACTAAGACTCAACTCCCTCTGAGCTCCAGCTCTGGAGAGCAGCTTGAAAGGAACTGGAGACAGACAGGGAGGAAGTGAATTGTCTGGCTTCAGGGTGAGAAGCAGATGGGCAGCTTTTTCCCAGACAGAAGTGCAGATAGAGTCTGTTGCTCCTTTGCTGAGCTCTTTCCTCACAGAGCTGGTAGGCAGGCACCATTTCTGAGTCTCCAACCTGGCTCACACTGTTTGCCCACCCTGATGATTTGCTGAGACCCCACCCACCCAAGCTGTTTTCAGTGGCTTTTCCATACAAATGGCCTGTGTCGGCTCATGCTTCAGACTTTCCTAAAATCTCTCAAACAAGTATCTGGCCTTGGTGTGTCCAGGACCTCTTGCTAAGTGGCCACAGGCCCAGCACTAGCAGCAGCCAGCCTTGATTTGCAGCTAGGCCTCCCCTGCAAATCTGAGAAAAGTGGCAGCCATTTGCAGGACCCTCATATCTCTGTTCTTTTTCTCCTAGACTCGAAGGTACATCATGAGACTTGAGTCAGGAGAGCAGTGGGCAGCAGCACCTCATCCAGGCTTACTCCCTGAACCTATCTCCAAGGCCTCCCTTTTTCTATGTCTCTCTCCTACTGCCTCTTCTACCTTAACTTATTCCCTATAATCCCACTGACATCCCAACCTCAAGTGTGGACACACGTCATTTGAGGGGTCTGTTAACTCGAGCAGAAGGTACTCTCTGTCACATGCCTTCTTTTAAAATGTCTTTCACAAGGAATCCAGGTGGGGCTGCCTCAACTCTAAGCTAATTAACCTAAAATCCTATTTGCTCCCCTCATAAATGACAACAAATCTGCCTAAAACACCTGTTGAAGGCTAAAGAACTCAAACTTTGGTCTTGGGTGGTGAACCGAGCATAACGCAAGTACACAAACCAGAAGCTTCTCACCGGCCACCTCACTGCCGAGCACACCTCGCATCTACCTCAGAGGCTCCTGCAGGCATTCCACCAGGCTTCACTGCAACACTCCCTGGACCGATCACTGCTGCCCTCAAACCAGAGAATTCTGTCTCATAACCCACTGGTGACTCACCACGGACTTCAGAATGAAACCCTAAATCCTAGGCACAGTGTTCAGAAATACATGTTCTTCCACAGTGATCCTCCACGTTAATCCTTCTCCCTGGCCAACAGCAGGCCGGACCCACCTCCCTCCTCCAAGCCTGCCTCTCCTTAGCCATTGCACTGGACCAAGGGGAAGAGCGCAGGTGTGGGCACTAGCCAGAACAAGGCTAACTTCTCGCTGAGCTACTCCGTTTAGCTTGGGAAGATCTTTTAATCTCTTTGGGCCTCAGTTTCCTCACTGTTCAAAGAGGATAAAAATAATAGTCCCGCCTCTTAAGGCTGAGAAGTTAAGGGGATAGAGTGAGCAATGCTTCTCTTATCCCACCTGGAATGCAGGGTAAGCACAATCAATGTAAGCAACGACCTTTCCTTTCTTTCTTAAAAAAAAAAAAAAAAAAAAAAAAAAAAAAAAAAAAAAAAAAAATATATATATATATATATATATATATATATATATATATATATATATATTGATTTTTTACAGAGAGGAAGGGAGAGGGATAGAAAGTTAGAAACATTGATGAGAGAGAGATATTGATCAGCTGCCTCCTGCACACTACCCACTGGGGATGTGCCTGGAACCAAGGTACATGCCCTTGACCGGAATCGAACCTGGGACCTTTGAGTCCGCAGGCCGCCGACACTATCCACTGAGCCAAACCGGGTAGGGTGACCTTTCCTTTCTTCCTTTCAGCTGGGATGCTCTGCAACCACGAACCCCATCTGTAGCTCTCAAAATCCTTTCTACCCGTCAAAGTTCAGTTAAAACTATTTGCTTCCTGACTACTCCCTTCAGCCCTTCAGGCTGCTGTCCATTCTTCCTCCAAGCTCACTCTGCGTGACTCGTGCTTACTTGCTCACATGCTCCCTTTTAAGCTCTAGTTCATGGGTCTGTTTGAAGCAGCTGCGCAAGAGCTCAGCAGGGCCTGTGGCTCCAGCCTCCATGGAAGCCAGTGCAGCGCGGGCACTGTACACAGAGGTGCCCAACAAGTATTAGCGGACCTACTGGCAGCAGCTCCAGGTGCTGCTCTTGTCCCCCAGATCCAGGTCTCATGTTTAATTTATAGGAGGAAAAAAAAAAAAAGGTGCTGTTTTTGCTTTGCAAATGGAGGAACTGGAATACAAGAAAGTGTCTCAATGAGGTCTGAACGTGACAAATTTCTGAATTCTGTTCACAAGATGAAGACCAGTGGAAAGTTCAATTCTTAAGTATCTGTGGCTTCAGAAGGGTTAGAATAGCAACACCCGAGGACCAACCCCTGAGTTAAATTTTACTCATCTAAGAGTCTCAGAACATCCTCCATAAAGTGGCCGGTATAGGGTCCTCTCCCCCCATTCCCGTCAGAAGAAAACCACACAGTTCAGGGCTTTAAGACCCAGTGGTGACTCATGACTGTGAGTAACAGACCCCAGAGGCTTTCCCAAGCAAAGAGCTGGCCTTCCCTCCAGCCCTGAGAGCATCTCCAGACAACATCTCATCCCTCGGCCACTCTTTCCCTCCAGGGCCCAGGCCAGGCTTCTTTCCAAAGAGCTGCCTTGGTGGGTCCCTGGAAATTCACCGCAGGGGGGAGAGGGCCAGGAGACTGCACAAAGGTGAGGCTTCTGCACATCAGCTCAGAGAGGGCAGAACCGTGCTCCCATGGAAGAGGCCACAAGGAGCAGCTCCCACTACCTGCCCAGGTCCCTGGACACCGCTGACCACTCTGGGGGAGCACCCCACTCTCCCTGGCTTCTCCCAGGTAACTGAGATACACAGCATCAAACAAACCACATGTGCTCTCTCCTTCCTCGGAGTAAATAAAGCAAGCATGAATCAGGCCACAAGCATGCGGAGAGCTATGATTAACGCCCGGCGAGAAGCTTTCTTCTCTTTGTGAGAAACACTCGGTAACCAAAGGTGGTTTCAGGCACCTTGTCAATTAAAGGAGTTAGGCGGGTACCACAGCTGGGTCTGGGATGACGCAGTTCATGGAGTGAGTCATTTCTACTGCTGAGAGTTGACTTTTGTCAACGGACACCATATTTAACCACAAAGGAGGTATAACCTTTAGCATGATAGATATCCATTTCTATGGTACCTTCCGGAATGCTACCAAAGCAGCTCCAGGAACAAGGTCATTTGAGACACTTAAAAAATCAGCAGGAAAATGTCATCCTGGGTGGCCCTTATCAGTCATTCCCTACAACACCCCAAAATGTCAGAGCAGCAAGATAACTCCTTAGGTGATAAGGCTTGGTGAGCTGTGTGGGGATTATCCCCTACATTAGGGGTGTCGAACTCAATCAGAGAAGGGGCCAAAATCTAAAATCCAGCCTAAATCGCGGGCCGAATGGTTTACTGAATAGTCATAAACTGTCATTGTGATGGAAACGCAGCAGAGTGCAGTGATGACAGCTCGGTGCGGGCCACATTGCAAGGCCTGGCAGGACGGATTTGGCCCGCGGGCCTTGTGTTTGACACATGTGCCCTACACAGAAATGCAACAAGAGGCAACGAGACAATTCACACTGGAATTCAAATGTATCAAGGGACATTCCTAAGCAATACCACCATGTGTGTGGGGTTGACAACTGGTTTCTATGCGAACTTCCAAGTGTATATTTTTAGACCTAGTAGAAGCTGATGTTTTTATAAGGAAACGGAGGCAAGAAAGGGGTGGCCTGAAGTTAGACAGCTTCATGGAAGCACTGCTGGGACCAGCACCCAGGAATCCTGATTCTCAGCCCAGATGCAACGTCACACAGTGGTTCCTAGCTCCCTTGCTTTTCTCTGTCTGAATATGAACCCTTCATGCACACAATGTGGCTACTCCACCCATGAACAATTCTGTGGAAAAGTAGACCTTTAGCTGCATCTTTATCTTCAGCAGATGCTTGGTTTAAAATTAACCATCAGCTCCTCCAAAAATTAAATGTACCTATTCCCTCTAGGGTTTAGCTGGCCAATCTCGGCAGTGCCTATGGAAGAGGGTCAGGACAAAGGATGTGGTTTTGAATTTCAAACTGTTCATGTCCAGAGCATAGGATGCTCAGTAAGATAATTTTATACCAGTGACCTCCAAAAGTGTGTCACTCCCCTTATGGCGAGGAACACCACTGGGTTAAAGCTGAATGGAATAGTCTTGGTTAAGTCATAAGGAGAGGCTCTGTATACTGGAGAATTCTTTAGAACAAAGCACAAAGAAACAGCTTGTCTTCAAGCCCAACCTGGAACAGGTATGTCTGGCATCTCTCCCTGAACTCCAGGCCTGGCCCTCTTTGCTGGCAGTCCTTTCCTCCCTGCTCGGGCCTCCTGATAGGTGGTTTCAGGCAGGTTGCTTCCACATACACGGCAAGAAGCACTTATTTTATATTGCATGGGGGGTGGTAGTGGCTGGGGAGAGAAAAACCTCAAGCGGAGACTTAACTTTTTGAGGCAGAGCTGCCCAATGGTTTGGGTCCCAGGTCCACCCGGGAGCTTTCTCTCTGTAGAAACGGGGTAATAATAGTGCGATGAACATTAAATGAGTCAGCCCAGCACCTGGTCTGAGGCAGGCTTTATAGAAGTCTTTGCTAGGAGTCTAACCAAATGATAGCAAAATAGCTTTCAACACTCAACAGCCCATGACTAGGTTTGAAGTGGGACTGCTCCTTCCGTGGCCAGAAGCCTCAGCCAGAGCATCCTTTGAATAATTTAAAGAGAGACCTCCAGCCGGGACCGGTTTAGCTCAATGGATAGAGTGTCGGCTTGGGGACTGAAGGGACCCGGGTTCGATTCCGGTCAAGGGCATGTACCTTGGTTGCGGGCATATCCCCAGTAGGGGGTGTGCAAGAGGCAACTGATCGATGACTCTCTCTCATCGATGTTTCTAACTCTCTATCTCTCCCCCTTCCTCTCTGTACAAAATCAATAAAATATATTTAAAAAAATAAAAAAATAAAGAGAGACCTCCAGCCCAATGACAGGCTTTGCAGGCTGGGATTGCTTCTTCTGAGGGCTGAGGGTTTGCAGAGTGATGTGCTCCTGTTACAACAGCCGCACAGCTGTGTTACCACAGGTTTGCAGGGTCAGTTTAGAGGAGTCTGGATGGGCTTTGGACCAACCCTAAGCTGCTCTCTACGGGAAGGCATTCCTGACTGTTCCCCTGGGGGTGAGGGGTGAGGAGAAAGCTGTGGGGGCCACAACCTTCTTTCCATTCTCCCCGCGGGTATGGCATTCCCTCAGGGCAGACCCAGGCTCGAGAAGGGGCAAGCACAGTGGATTCTGCTACTCCCCGGGAGGGTTCTTTCTGAGCAAGAGATTTCAACTGTTACGGGAACTGCGAGTAGGAAGTATTTCAGGCAATGCTCAGGCCTCAGAAGTATTCATCTCACCAGATGTTTCAACTTTTCTGTACCTCTCTTACTTGGGAAAAAAGCAGAATAATAAACATCTTTTTCATAGGATTCTGGCAAACAAAATTAATTTTTTTTTTATAAAACTCAATAATCAATTTTGCAAGGTTTCTTCAGTGTTTTTCCAAATGTCATTTTCCCACAATAACGTATCTATTTTAGGAAAGCCTGAAGGGAAAGAAAAACAAGACCCTTCAGAATGTAATGTTTCCAGAGTAACTGCTCTGTGGTTCTGTCGCGGGTGCTCAAAGCCTGGGCACTGGGAGGAACTCCTGTCAGGTGCCTGGGGAGCTCCTTTCCCAGCATGCATCCCCAATTACAGAGGCTAGGAAGCAGAGGCAGAACACTCAGCCCCTCACACACTCAGCTTCTTTCATCTTGCCAATAATGCAGCATCAGAAATCTTCAAAAGGATCTCAGAAAACCCTGAAGTCTGGTCCTAGCAAGACGGCAAAAGGAACAAAAGCAAAACCAACTCCCCCACTGTTGACACAAACACAGAAATGCTATGTGAATCACCAAAAAACACCAACGGCATTGATGCCTAATTACAAGGTGATGTTTTCCCCCAAAAAAATTATTCTGTAAAGAGGAAGTTAGTCCTTTCAAAATCTTTCTTTTATTTCGGAGGACACATTTACCTGAGATGACCCCAGCAATTGCTAGTTTGAGATGCTTAACAGAATGCCCAACAAACCATTTTAAATGGTAAAGAAATTTAATGTCGATTTAATATTTATTACCAGAGGCATGGCATCACAAACATAGCTGAAAGAAACTTTTTTAAAGAGTATTTTTAAAAGCAATATAGCAATGGTTCAGTTTGGAGGTCACTGTCTTACATCTCTATCATGTAGAAAAACAATGTTTCATGTTATAGAATGAAAAAAGAATGAGAAATGAACTTTTAGAAAGAAAATATAGTCATTGAAACTAAAGATGAATGAAATAACAGATTAGACAATTGAAAGCATGAGTAAATTAGAAGAATGCAGAAGAGAGATAGAAAGCTACAAAAAAACACAAAAGAGAGGGCATGTGGAGTCTGAGTCCCACACGTGGAGCTGGAGGAGGCACTGGAGACGAAGGGAGAAAGGTGGCTAAGGAGAAGATGCTGAGTACTTTCCCAAATTAATGAAACACAATCTCAGACTTCAGGCACACAGCCCCGAATGAGGTAAATAAAAATAGGTGATTAAGCACACTATTTTACTTTTAAATGCAATTTTAAAATACCTGGAAAGAAAAAGATGACCTACAAATGTACAAAAATGAGACTGCAGCATAATTCTCTGGAAAGTGCTCAGGAAAAATGATTTAGAATTCTACACCCTGCTAAACACATAAATACAAAGCATAAATACAAACAAAATGATGTCAATTAGAAACTCATAGAATGTATCCTTTACAAAAAAAGAAATACTTCAAAAGGAAACTGAACCTCAAAGTAAAGAATGGACTTCACAGATCAATAGTCAGAGGGAAAAAAATCAGTAAGCATTGATTGTGATGATGATGGTTGGTTAGGACCTTAGGAAAAGGTCAAACTAAACACTTGCTAACGATAACATGGAGGATGGGGAATCAGAGATGAACTTTTCTAAGCTTCTAGTATTATTTAGGAAAATAAAATCACTTTAGACTTTATTAATTTAAGAATGCATGTTAAGGCCGGAACAGTGTTACGCAATGGTTAGAGCACTGGCCCACATACCAAAGGATCGCAGGTTCCATTCCCGGCCATGGGCACGTATCTGGGCTGTAGATTTGATTCCCAGCCCCAGTTGGAGTGCATGCAGGAGGCAACTGATCAGTGTCTACTCGCGCCCCCTCCTCCATTTTCCTTACACTCTCTCTCTCAAACAAACAAACAAAAGCAAAACAAAACAAAACAAAACAAAAAAACCATAAATCAATGGAAGAAACATTCTTGGTGAGGGTTAACAAAAATTAAAAAAATATGGGTAACTAATAGGATTAGATGAATAACTTTTAAATCAGTAAAATAAAAAATATATAAAATTCAAAAGGAAGCAAACCAAAAAAGGAACAAAGAAAATATGTACGCACACACACAAAAGACAGAAATTATTCCAAATAATTTATATGCTACATGAAAATGGACTAAATTTCCCCACTAAGTCAAGATACTGACAGAATGGGTCATTAAACTCCCATATGAGTATCTGGTAAAAACAAAACAAAACAATCACATTTGCACAAGGAGACATATCCAAGGATATTCAACATATCTTTTAATTGGAAACCTTATGTCCATTAAAAAAAAAAAATCAGATAAAATGGTATAAGAAATTCTAACACTGAAATAACAGAGAAGTTAAACCAAAAATATAAACCTTAAAATTCAACATGGATTGATCTCAAAATATGTCAAATGAAAAAAGTTATTTGAAAAAGAATATAAACAATATACCATTTATATAAATTAAAAAAACTATCTCAGAATATACTATATATTGTCATGTATACATACATATATAGAAAAAGCATAAAAATATACCCAGAGAAGAAACATATGAACTTTAGAAGAAAGATAAATGCATTTTGTAATGTTTTCTTTTACAGACAAAAAATTCAAACCAATAAGAAAATGTTAATATTTGTTAAGTGCATAGATTATCATTTATGTGATTTTATTTTCCATATTTTAAAGTAGTTCCAAAATTACAAATTAATGTGAAAATTACAAAGAGAAAGAAAGAATAAGTTTTGGATCTGTGCCAATCTAAATGCATAGCTGTCAATCACTGTTTTAAAATTACACTTTAAAAGCCTGAATGTGTGTGTGTCAGAGAATTCTCACAACAAACACTTCTAACTGCAAGGGAATAAACACATATAAATACTAAAAAAATAATCTTTTTGTAATCTGTGATTTGTCTTTGTTAGATAAAGTAAACTGTGGTTCTGGCATTTGCTTTCTTCTATCCCTGTGGTTGGCAAACTGCGGCTCGTGAGCCTCGGTTCGCCGGTCTATTGACTAATGAGTGTGCTGACCACTGCTCTATCCTAATGCTTAGGACACAGTAGGTGGACCATACCAACGAAGGAAGAAAAGATGTGGAATAAACATTGTCAGGACGGTCATCCTGCAAGCCTGTGATCTGTGTGAGAGGACTCTAATGGGCACACCCACCACAGCCTTTTAATGGAAAAATGTGTGTCACATTCCTTGGGAATGGGAAAGCAAACTACGTTGAAAAATCATGCCTGTAGCCAAGTCCCCTCACAGCTTCACAGAGGAAATGATCCTTGAATCATTCTCAAAAATGAATCGAGTTCTCAAAAATGAGATAGGGCTGTCAAACTGAGATGGGCCTAGGTCAGAAAGGAGGAGGGGGTTTTTAAGGGGTAGGGACCAAAGAATTAAAGAGGCCGGTGTTGGAAGGGGCAGGGGCAGTCGAGTAGAGCTGGGCATAATGGACAGGTTGCGAAAGCTCAGTGGTTCCTCCTAAGGAGAGGTTAGCAGGCAGTTCTCTCGGTTCAAAGTCATGTGGGCTGGGCAATACTAACCCCCACAGCTATGGAAGAGTCCCAGGATCAGTGCAGGGAGCAGGCTGAACAGGGACGGTCCCTCTTGGACTGTAACAAATCAAGCACTGAGTTTCCCTCTGCTTAGTGGTGAGGACGTGGCAAAGAGAAGACAGCAGACACACCAAAATGGTTCCACATCAGGATAGAGCGGATGCCTAAGTGGGAACCTCATGCTTGATATGTGTGCACAAAGGAGTCAGAAGTATCTCAGACAGCTTGCTGGGTGGGCCACGGGAAATGCAAGTGCTGCCTCGTAATTTGGAAAAGCCACAGTTCCCTACTGGGTAGGTGGGGATTCCCAATCAGAGTTTGGGACAAGGGGAAAGACAAGTAGATAGTTAAACAAACAAACACATATTTTATTCACATGAAATATGCCCTGACTCTCTGAGAATAGAAAGGAACACAAGGTTTTTATGTTTGCTACGGGGGAACTTTTACAAAGCTGAGTTAACGCAAACTAAGTTGTTGGTTTTTTTTTTATAACTTCAATTTTTATTTCTGAATAAGAAATAAGATCATTATTGATTGCATCTTAGACAACCCCTAATTTAACAAGTAAAAGCTAAAAGTCTTGCTATAAACTCCTATACTTTCAATCTAAAACATCTCGCTGTTCAAATATACTTCTAATCAGGGATCTATGACCTTTTTCCTGGAAATAAGCACTAAATTAATGAGATAAGTAAAAGTAATGCCACAATTCTCTTTTTAATTTTCTTCCTAACAAATGCATAAACTATAAACAAGTCTCCTTTCTACATTTTAAACTCAGTTACTCGATTTTAAAACTGTTATGTATTTACCTTGTTCTAGAAATTTTACAGTTTCTGTGATTACCCACCATTTCCTTTTTATCTCTTTTCTTTCAAGATTTCTCCTGGTCTGCTTTAGTGACAATCCTTTTTGTCTTAACCTAGAACTTGCAAAAGCAGCTGTGAGTTTACGCCACAGGATTAAATAAACAAAAATATCAATGACTAAACATTTATTTTTTAAATTCTTTACAGACCCAAATATGTAGATAAGCAAGAGGGTCAAGATTAACAATCATGACCATGTCAATTGTGTGGCCACAGGCAAATGACTCTAACTCTTGAGATACTTCTCTGAAACCAGGGCCCGCTGGGCTCCACGACCAGCTTATTCTGTTTTACAGCTCCCTGGCTGCCCTCCTGCTTTAGTAGTCCCTAGAATATAAGTACTAAGCACAAAAGGAAAAACCATAGCGAAAATGAAGTGAAAAAACCTGACAAACGATATGTTATAGTATTTCTGATGAGTTTATGTTAGTACAGAGGGGGGAAAAAGCCAAGTGTAACTATCGTTTACGTTGGAGTACCAGGGCTGATTTCAAACTAAGGCATATCTGATCTGGGTACAGTTTATAATCTTAATTTGATTTAAGAAATTATTGCTTCTCTATGTATTTTAAATTGTGAGTTAAATTGTTATATTCCGTCTCTGTATACTTCTTAAACCTCCATAGTCAATGCACAGGCACCACTCAATGCCTTCTATTGTGCTCATGAAGCTGTCAGAAGAAAATCTATACTTATTATAATGCTTCACTCATGTATACAAAGCAGCAATTTATGCAGCACTTCCCCACCCCCCCTCATCAAGAAGTGACCTGATTAAGAGAGGTTACACGATGAAGCTACTGCTCTATCGTAGGGTCAGAGAAACATTCAAGGCACCAGGTGCTTATGTTCTATAAGACTTAATAATCTTACATATTTATTTTCTCTAGACGATTGCTGTATGTAGTAAGAAACCCAGTGAGAGCTTTCTTAATGAAATAGCTTATGCATCTATCAATTATGAGGAAGTAAACGGTTCAGCCTAAAAAGCCTGCCAGCTGGCTGCGGTTGTGTCCCTGGGACCCAGAGATGTGCGGTGCTGGGGCCTGGAGTCCCTCCTGCGCATTGGCCCTGCCTCCAGGCCTACTATCTCCACCTTGCAGGCGAATTAAACTGCCTCTGTTCTAGAACAGGACAGAAACAAAGCAAACGAGGAGTTGCACGCATCTGACAGAGTCTCCAGCATAAAAGTAATGATAGTAGCAACTAGCGTTCTAGTCACAAAATCGTTACCATGGCTTATGAAATACGTGTGGGAGAACAAGACACAGACCTCCCACAGCTACAAAACCTTTGATGATCAAATGCAATGTTTCCCAATAGCTTATACACCCATATCCATTCTCATACACAGCCAGCCACACGCAGACAGGGAGACATCACGGCCTGAGGCTGACCCCAAATTTATTCTTTCTCTAAACACTAATTCTAAGATTTGTATTCAGCACTCCCTTCCTTTCCCCCTTTATTTTATTCACTACTCCTTGGAGAATTAAAGTCATAATAAAAGGTCAAAAATATGGACAGGACTGTTTAAAAGTGTCTGTTTTATGTATGGCTTAAATTCCCACCCCACAGATGTAGTAGTTCTGTGTTGTAAGCCTGAAAGGTGTAGTCCTTCCCCTAAAATTGGGCTATTGTGCTTACCACTGGAGGGCAGCCCTTCCCCCCTCCCCCCATCCTTCCCCAGCTTTTAAAGGCTGTATCGCTATACCTTGCAAAATAGGAAGGACATAGTATCGATTCTGGTTTGTCTTTCATTTTTATTTAAGCTACATTTGACTTTGAGATCATCAATGTGGTCTCCAACATTCCAGTTATATAGAAGAAATAATTAGGTCTGAATATATGCAGACCATTCAAACCTTAACACAGATCTCCTATCCACTCTTCTTAGCTTTTAAAAAATAACTTGTCAAATCTCAAGCCTGTTTACAGTTATCAGATCGGGGTGGAGGCTGACTTACCACAAACACAACCAAACGCTGGTAACACCCACTTCCTTCCTCCCCACCCCCAAACAAGAACCATCTATTAAATACTTATAATAAAATGCTCACAGATCTGTTTTTCACGTTCTGTTCATTTTCCACTCTGTATTCTGCTCACATAAGAGTAGTTCTGAAATATTTATTTTACTTCTAAATATAATAGGAAACATGAGAATCAATAGCAAAGGCTTCTATTTCACATATTCCAGAGGGCAAACAATGCTGGCATTTGAAATATCAATTTCAAACATACTCAAAGTGTACTAATGAACTTGCTCTCCCAGGTCCCCTACCACCTTCTTCATTTAGGAGCATAATTCAGGATAGCAATATGAGCAGAGTTAAGCTAGAGGAAGCCCGTGGTAACCTCAGACCTACCTCACAGAACATATAGAGAGACAGCAAGGTGAGCCCAAGGTTATACACCACTAAAATTTTTCGGCAAGCGAGCGGCTGCCTGTTCTTCATGTATTTGGGGCCCAGCCACACAATTAGTAAGTATATGGTGGAGCAGATGAAAGTAGGTATATAATTGTCCAGAAGAAACCATCCTTTTACTCTGGTATCTGAAAAATAATAAAGGTACAATAGTAAGTGATCACCACATTTTTCAAATATCAAAAAAAAAAATTTTTTTTTCTCTAACCACAACTTTATAATAGCTCCCTAATATGAATGTTCCTATTACCAACGGAGCAACAAGAGGAAGCGTTGGGTTTTCAGTCTGTGTCATCCAAGATGAAGCTCCCTGGTACATGTTCTGAACGACAATGTGTATGTTACTCATGATTTTTGCTAAGTAAAATGATAATTTAAAAAATCCTTTCCAAAACACCTTAAGAAGAAAAGAGAGAAAGCTAAATTGCCCATTAACTGGATTTATCAACCTGGTTTGTTAAATTATGCATGGGGTAATGAAACCCTAGACAAGGCAGTCTTTGAACTCCGAAGTCCTCCTTCTCAGCCAAGAGTCAGCAAGCCCTCCCAGCATGCAGACTCAGAGGCAGCGTGCCACTTAGCCAGCTTAATGACAGTCACTGATTCGACAGGCAGCATCTGCTGGGAGCGCAACGGTCACCAGCACAGGGCAGGATGGTTTTTTTTAAAGTGAGGGTGAAGCAGCAATGACCAGTAAGTGACTATTTAAGAGGTATTAAGGAACCATGTGAAGAGTAGAGGCTTAAGAAGACCTACATGGTTTCCAGGGAGCTAGTAGGTCTAGGAGAGAACTCCCTCGCTCCCACCCCCTTTCCTAGGCAGGAATGAGGAAGAAAAGAAAATTAGTTCTAAGTAGCTGCCAGCAGCAAGGTGACCACCTTTTCCTGGGGTGGGAGTCAACTCCCTGGAAGCCACATCCCCTAGGTGTTATATGTCTGCTGCAAGATTCAATTTCCTCTTCTGGCCGACTCCCAGAAAGCCACCTCTGCAGCCTGTTCCCCTTGGTATCCTGCCCTGGAGAGCCCCCAAATCTGGTGGCTTCTCCAAGGCTCCCTTCTCTGGAGCTCAGAAGCACACGCAGGTTTCACATCCTGGGTTTTCTGAGTCACAGCAGCTGAAAGGGACAGCCTCAGCTCCTTCTCTGACCTCCTGGCAACACCACCTTGCTCTTCTCTCCAGTGCTTTTCCCTTGACCCCATAGGACAAGCCTGTGTGTATTGGGAGGACCTACTGTCAGTCTGCTTTCCTGTAGATACCTTAAGTTCTCCCCCAGGTTTCCTGGCTTTTCTCCTCTACCCTCTCCCACTAGAGTTGGGCTAGTGTGGTAGAAGGGAAATGGCCGGCCCCAGTGAGCCCAGCAAGGGGATTCTTAACACCTTTGTTTTCAGCTGCCAATTCTGAGAAAACAAGTTCCCACTTAGCAACTAACATCAGATGTTTGCGTGTGCGTTATGTATCACAAACACAATAAGCGCACACACAGAAACCTCCCATTTCCTTTTACAGTACTTAAAGCTCTGTCTGCACCTTGCTTTTTAAGTGTTATAACAGATCTTCATCGTTTTATATTAGCAAGTATCCAACCTCCTTCCTCAGAGCCTGTACTTCCCGGGCGGCTGGGACCTGGCTAATCATGGTTATCCTCACCCACTCTCTGGTGACTGGTACAGACATGGGCATGTGAAGCGAAGATGGCCACTGAGCTTTGAGAAGATGACAGCTAGTGAGGGGCTCAAGGAAGGGATTCCTTGTTTGTAAACCCATGCGGATGAGATTTCTGACTCCTCTGTGCCATCCCACCACGACGGGTGGGGGACCTGAGCTGAGGATAGAGCTGCTGCTGTACTGAGAATGCAAAATAGAAAATGACAAGAACAGGGATTACTTAACAGAACTCAGCCCCTGAAATACTCAGGAGTTGATGATCTTATAATGCAAGCTAGTAAGTTTTATTATCATTTCAGCTAGTGAAAATGGAATTTTGGGGTCCCGTAACGCTGAAGTGGGGCATCGTCCCAACACAACATACAGGGGGATCTAACTCATTCTTTTCCGTGGGGCTGTACACAAATGTATTTAACCCGTCCCCTATGAATGGGCATCTAGGTTACCTCAGTTTTGACAAGCAATGCCATAAGGAGCATCCTGATGTTCATCTTTGCATAACTGATCAGGATTAGTTGTAGGATAAATTCTTAGGAGTCAAACAGCTGAGTAAAAGGGCATGCACATTTTATTTTCAATAGAAGACACAACTACCCTCCAGAGAGATTACACCAACTTAGACTCTCTCTCCACACCCTCACACTGTCACAAATGGCATCAAACATGATTTCATCTCTGCCATACGAATAAACTGCTTTATTCTGTGTTTTAAAACTGCAGTTTCCCTGTAAATTATTTATGTGAACCTAAAAAGTTCCTTTTTTATAGATCAGACACTGAGAAACATTTTTGATGACATTAAAGGAAGGCAATCGAGGAGCTGATTTACTTCCTAAGAGATAATAAAAGATGAAGAGATATGAGTGCAGTAAAATGTGAGTGCATGTGTATATATTTACTTGTTGATGTGACACAATGTGGCAGGGCATTAAAAAACCTGACAATCGTCAAAGGGAAAGAGTTTTAAACTCCTAGTGCAGTGTTTCCCAAACTTCTCTAATGGTGAGAATCACCTGGTGGAGTTGTTAAAATACAGATTCCTGAATCCCAACTTAGAAGTGCTAAACTAGAATTTTGGGAACATATAGGTAAAATTGTATACTTAACTAGACAGATTCCTGAATCCCAACTAAGAAGTGCTAAACTAGAATTTTGGGAACATATAGGTAAAATTGTATACTTAACTAGACAGATTCCTGAATCCCAACTAAGAAGTTCTAAACTAGAATTTTTGGGAACATATGTTCCCAAAAATTCTAGTTTAGAACTTCTTAGTTGGGATTCAGGAATCTGTATTTTAACAATTCCACCAGGTGAATTTCATCATGAGAGAAGTTTGCGAAACACTGTCCTAGTGCAATAGTGCATTATGGAAGCCAGTTTCAGCTGGAGACTCATAAGAATTGAGGAAAACATACAGGTGATAATGGTGAAATCTTGGCATTTTCAGGCTACAAGCCTGATAGCATAATTTGATCTCCTGCTAAAACAAGCAGAGGGTCACAAGAGCTATGTCTCTGCTCCAGCCCAGGAGGCGGCACCATTTCAGTAACCATCAGAGGAATTCTCCAAGCCCCTCGTTACCCAGGACAAGGCATTAGTCTTATCATAGAAAATGCTAATGTTTTCTAGAATATCATCACACAATATTTGCAAGTGGCTGTATCCAGGAAGGGGGGAAGGGTAGGGAGAAGAAAGGACGCAAAACCAAAAACCACCTTACCTCGGGGGCCTAGCAATGCCTTGAAATAGGTACTAAGTGATGCATCAAAATGTTCCATTTTAAAACCTATTAAGAAAAAAGAAAAAAGACATTGATTAAGCTCCACTCAAAATGTAGTATATTTCCTAAAAGAACAAATTTTCCAAGAATATGCTATAGACAAGGTTAAATTCCTTATGTGAAAATGTTTTTTTTTTTTAAACTCATAAAGGTAACTTATGTGTTAGTTCTAATTTGAAAATGAAAAGACACAACCCCGTGAATTCACTTTAGAAGTGCCGGACTAAACTCTCAGTTCCATAAAAACACCCCGTGAAGCTGAAATCTCAGTGGGGAGAAGAGTGAAACTGGAGGGGAAGGTGGCAGACAGGAGGGGATTCCCTTCCAGGCAAGAACAATGTGGAGTCAAGAGGACAAAGACAGGAAGTGCTGTATTAAAGGAAGGAATGCCACAGTGAAAAGGTGATTTTCTCTGCTTGCTACTTTTATTATTATTATTATTATTATTATTATTATTACTTTAGAATATATTTTTATTGTCTTTTTACAGAGAAGAAGAGAGAGGGATAGAGAGCTAGAACCATCAATGAGAGAGAAACATCGATCAGCTGCCTCCTGCACTGGATATGTGCCCTCAACCAAGGTTCATGCCCTTGACCGTAATCGAACCTGGGACCCTTGAGTCTGCAAGCTGATGCTCTATCCGTGAGCCAAACCAGTTAGGGCTAAATTTTTAATGTTATTGTAGCATATTTCTAGGTATGATGTACTCAGCTGTGATGTAAAATATATTCTTAAAGGGGGAGAGGGTGTCACAGAAAAAAAAAAAAGAAACTTAGAAAAATACTGTTATACTGAGAAGTAAATACAGTAAATCCTCACTTAACATCCTCAGTATGAACTATGGGAAAATGAAACCAATTTTTACCATAGGCTAATTGACAAAAACAAGAGTTACGTTCTCATGGCATCTCATCAACATTATAACGAAATTATTTTATCCGAGGACTTGCTGTATATATTACTTGTTTTCACTTAATAAAACATCTTGAGGATAGTATCAAATCAATAGTTACATCTCTAACTCCATCTTCCAAGATTTCATAATTCCCTTCATTTCCCCCTTATTCAAGATTGACATTTATAGGGCAGCTAAGCAACTTTTTATACACAAATTGTCTAGATTTTCTATATTAACTACAGGAGACATACATTTTCAACTTTCCTGGCCACGACTCTTACAGATAGAACCACAAACATTTTACCTTCCAAGAGCAAAGGCAAGCACCAGTTTTATCTAACCCAGCTGTTAATCATTTAATGCTACCCCTCTTCCTGGCTCAGCACACTGGAGCTTTGTGTGCTTTGGCTGATGTGAAGTTTCCTAATGGGCTATCTCCAGCCCAGCGGTGAGATAAGAGATAAGAGATAAGAGATAGGCGAAGCCACAAGGACACTGCAAGAGTAGCTACCAGGGTGCTGGTCAGGGAGGTGACCATGGCTAGAAACCAGCAAGCCACCACAGAGCCAGCAGTTAGGTATACTACCTTTGTCCCTCAACCGTTATACACCAGGCCACTAGGTCACTTCTGACATTTAAAAAATAAACTGCTCTTTAACATACTGCATCCCTAAGACCATTCTTACCTTGAGTCACATTCCTCCCCCAGACTGAACCTCTTCAAGGGACAAAATTCTAGAGCATCTTAAGAAGAATCTGTGAAACTTCACATTTCCTCAGCAGAATTTTTCTTAAAAACGTTTCCATGCTTAAATAAGAAATGTTTGATCTATTAAAGGCTGCTAGCAACACTGCCATTAAAAAAAAGATAACGGTATCTATGTTTTCATAATCTATTGAAAATCATCCAGAAAATGCAAATTTTGGAAGACATCCATCATGTTTTTGTGCAACTGAACTCACTCTGACACACAATTTAGCTTCGTCTGAGATGGAGTAGGCCCTGCATATGGAAGGCACAGAGTCCCCTGCACCTCAATCGAAAGCAAATAGAGACTGCTCAAGGAGGAACAAGGTCATAAACACCACAACTATTGGGAAACTAACTGCTGATGGACAAACTGTCTATCAGGGACAGACTTGCCGCCTTCCAAGACATTTCAAATCTAGACCCTGCTATGACTGGATGGGTATACCGCTTATTGGTACTCAGCGTGAAGGAGCTGAGAGCAGGCATACTAACCAGGCTGCAGGTGATGAAGTGGTTCAGTGCTGCCCTCTCATCAGACAATCTGGGTTTGAAACTTATTTTTCCACTTACTAGCAATGTGACTTTGGACACGTTATTTAAAAATGTATTTTATTGATTTAACACAGAGAGGAATTGAGAGGGACAGAGAGTTAGAAACATCGATGAGAGAGAATCATTGATCAGCTGCCTCTTGCACACCCCCTACTGGGGATTGGACACGTTATTTAACCTCCTAACTATAAAATGGGAGAAACACCTAATGCCTCTTAAGGTTAAGAAGGTCAAATAGTGCCCTTAGGGCAGTGCCTGGCGTGCAGGAAGCCCACCATAAAGGCTTCTTACTGTGTTTGCCACAGGCTCAACTCTGTGGCACTGCTGGCACTCTGTCCCTGGCCTGTCCATGAAATGCCACCAGCAAGCCCCAGTTCTTGTGATAACCCACAATGTCCACTTCAAGTCCTATCACCCCCAGGGGTACAGCAACAGAGGTGGAGGCATGCTAATACCTCGGAAAACATTCTCTAAACAGGAAAGACGGGGCTAAAATGAGCATGCAAATTAGATGCACACATACCAAACACCTAAGGTGTACATGATTGCCAAACCGGAAGAAACAGAAAGGAGCGTTCCTGGAGACCTCAAACAAACCAGACGTGCAAGATGCTGTGAGCCAAACACAAGATCCAGTTTGCTAAAGAGCAGCTGTTAGAATGATGCATATACATGTTTGATACCATGCTGTAAAAATAAGGTTTACGTAACAGTATCCTGGGATCTAGCACCGGAAGATCCCTGACAAGGGACAGACTTGCCGCCTTCCAAAACATTTCAAATCTAGTAGTAGGCCCACCAGTAAGCGGTATACCCATCCGGGGATCATAATGATTTTTAACTAAGAGGCCTTTCAGAGAGTGTGACCAGTTTTGGTTTCCATACAAGGTTTCCAGAAAAGCTGGAAACAGGAGCACAGAAATATTTAAAAATGATAAAAAACAGACCTGTAGTGTGGAGTTGGGGAGGAGGGAAAAACATGAGTAGACTTAAGAAAAAGGAAAGAAAGTGGTACAAATGCCCTGTCATTACCAGGACAATGCCCAGGACGAAGCTGAACTTGAGAAACTAGGCTAACATCACGGCCACAGAAAAACAGCTTGATGAAACATACGGCGAAATTTCAGTCCAAGTGTACTGAACCCAGCAGCAGGCTGCCAGAGTGTGGAACTTAGTACTGGGAGGCACTGAAGAGTTCTGTTACAACCATCTGTCCTGAATAATCCAGAACTAAACCCATCTCGAGCAGAGGCCCGTGGAAGCGGGTAGGCGCAGGAGACTCCTGTCTCTCTCAGAAGGAACATCACACAAAGCACACTCGAGAGGTGGTTGTCAGCAACAGCACATCTTCTCACACTGCGTTTCTCACCGCTGGAGAACTTTTCACAGTCAAACTTGGGAGCACATAAAATAGCCAGAGAGCCCGGCCAGTGTGGCTCAGTGGTTGTGGGCTGGATCCCCAGTAGGGGGCATGCAGGAGGCAAGCCGATGAATATTTCTCCCATCCTTGATGTTTTTATTCTCTCTCCCTCATTCTTCTTCTCTCTAAAAATCAATAAAAACGTAATTTTTAAAAAATCTAGTGAAACAGTCTCTGAAAAGACTTAAGTGGGAATATAGTTTTCAGAGAGAGAGTTGCTGAAACGTCTGTGTTGAAAGGAAGGAGGATGCACAGAGCTGGGCGTATTGACCAGCAGAGTCCTGATCCATGGCTCACAGGCCTGCTTCTGTGCTGGGCTCCGCCGTGTTAAAGGTTTTCCCCAAACTGTGCCCCTACCACGCCCACTGCCAACATGCACGGTAACCGTCTTAAACAGGTTTGTTTTTACACAAGTCACCAAGAGACATCAGCACCAAAGGTTTTCTTCCATCCTTCACTCCACACAATGCCTTTTCTGTCTAGTCAGCTACACACTTCCCACCCCTCGCTCCCGTGTGCACATTTCTTCATTCACATCACACACTTCCTGGGTGTCTCCTAGGTGCCAGGTGCCTTACTAAGGCCCGAGGGAACAAAGAGTCCAGGCTGGGGTGGAAACACACATACAAAAGGTTATGTAATGTAACTGACGGCAAGAAAAAATAAAGCAGGCTGAGGGGTTGGGCTCACAGAGTGGGAATTTACTTTGGATAAATTCTCGCAGTTAGAGAAGGTGACAACAGAGCAGGGACCTGATGCAGAGCGCGAGCACCTATCAGGAGAGGGACCGGTGGGTGGCATGGTCCCAAGGTCAGGGCTGCTTGGCATGTTCAAGGACCCCAGGCCAAGCCAGGGTTAGAGGGCAGGCTGCAACTTGGGAGGCCTGTCCCCCACTCTCTGCCAGGTGTCCCGACCTCGCTCAGAGGTGGTTCACAGGTAGCAATCACGCGGCAGTGTGACCTGCAGAGAGCATGTGGCCACAGGCCGGGAACAGAAAGACTGCCAACCCTTATCGGCTCACTGCCACCATCCCCTCTTGCTCAGGCTGCAGACTGCCTGACAGCACTGTGCCCTTTTCCTTCTCGTTTCCCTCGCTGAGCCTATCTGCTGTGCCATAGGAACAGCACAAAAGGTGTCAGCAAGTGAATTCTTCACTGCCAGGCTGGCCCGGCCCACCCCGCTGGGTGAATGAGGCACTTGCTGAGCGGCCTATGGGCTGAGCCACGCTGTTTTCTACTTTTCTAAAGGAATGGGGGAGGCACGGGGCCCTGCAAAACCCTTGATACTTTGCCTATTGATCCAGAATCATGGGAACAGCATGACCCACTTTGCACAAAATGTCAACCACACGCTGCAGCCTGCCTGCCTGCTACAGTGCTCAGCTCCCTAGCTGCACGGGGACCAGTGACATCACTTCTCAATAGCCTGTGTCGCACTCCAGGCAGCTCGGCGACCTGGGCCAAGTGGGAACACAGCTGCTCTGAGCAACTGTACCGGCAAGGACCAAGCCCAGGCGCTGGGACCAGGGCAGAGGAGCTGTGGTATGAAATGCAGCCGAAAGAATAAGCCATTCTGTGATCTGGCTGGTTCCCCACATGCAGACAGGAACAGGGGCGGTCAGCCCCTCGCAGGAACCAGATCATGCTGACACCAAGCCAAGCATGGCATTCCCACCTCATGCTAACACTAAGCCAAGTGTGGCGTCCCCATCTCTAACACCCACTCAACCTACGGGTCTTCCCAGCCCTGTACGTGGTGACAGGGAGTAATAGGATCCATTAAAAAAAAAAAAAAAAAAAGTTCAAATCACATCAGTATCCAAAAGCTATTAGCTCACTAGTTCAAGGGCGACACACAGAAAATGATGACTATGAAAACGGGATAAGGATAGAAAACAGAGACAGGTGAGTAAATGATAACTGATTTTAAAAGAATCCTCTTTTATGTACATTTTTCAAAAGCCACTTCACACTATCAAATTCAGGAGTGTTTTGGTAACTATGCAACTGTGCTATAATGGTGCCTCACTGTAAATCTCTCACTAAGAAAAGCCATTCATTGGGGTTGCTCATTCCCTATATTAAAAGAGGATATGAGTGAGAGTTCAACATACTGTCACCTAACTCACGTATTAGTACATGTGCTAGGAACTTGCCCCGGACACAGAACTAAGTATTTTAGGGCTGAGGTGAGCATCGGGCCTCAATTCAAAAGAAACAGTGGAACTACCACAGCAACGATACAGAGACCTGGAAATACTGACGCAAGCAGAACACAAAAGGGCAAAAACCAAAACCCCGAAGGGAGCAGTGCTCATGCGGAAAATCCACCTGTCTGTTAGTTAGCTCTCTGCGGGAGTGGCATGGCCAGGTGAATCATCTGCATGAGGTTAAGCAAGCATTAGTGTTCACTTTGATCCAATATCAAACGGAGTCTGCTGGGAGGCTTGTGGGGGGAAAAAGACACTGTAATAAGCTTTATAGCATTCCCTTCCCCCTTTCTTTCCATTTGGCTCCCAAAAGGGACAACAAAATGTGAGAGGATTGGGGGCAGGCACCAAAGGAAGAAGGTTGCTGGGGTTAATTAAGGAGAGACGGCATGGTCAGTTGCTTCTTAAGATCAAATTGAGCCGAAACCGGTTTTGCTCAGTGGTAGAGCGTCGGCCTGCGGACTGAGGGGTCCCGGGTTCGATTCCGGTCAAGGGCATGTACTTGGTTGCAGGCACATCCCCAGTGGGGTGTGTGCAGGAGGCAGCTGATTGATGATTCTCTCTCATGGATGTTCCTAGCTCTCTATCCCTCTCTCTTCCTCACTGTAAAAAATCAATAAAATATATTTTACAAAGGTGAAGTTGAGAGAATTATTATTTAAAATCTTTATTGCTGAAAGTATTACAAAGTTTTTTAAACTTAAACTATATAGGTAGGTACATTGTTATTAACCTAATTAGTGTACTTCTAAGCTGGCCTTTGCTTAAAACGTCCTCAGTCTAATTGAGGTTCACTCAAGGGGCCAAAGAGTCGCATGTGGCTCTCGAGCCTCGGTTTACCGACCACTGGGTTATGCATATATGCATTCAAGTTGTTTGGTTGATGTGGTCCTACCTACCCACCCACCCCTGCTTTCCCTCTGAGATTCCACAATCTGTTCCATGCCTCTGTGTCTCTGGATCTATTTTGCTTATCAGTTTATTTTGTTCATTAAATTACACATATGAGAGCATTGATACTTACCTTTTTGTGGCTGGTTTATTTTACTTAGCATAATTATCTCCAGGTCCCTTCATGGAGCAAAGGGTAAGGGATATTTTTTTTAATACTGCATAGTATTCCATGGTAAAATATATCACAGCTTTTTTATCCACTCATCTACTGATGGGCACTTGAAGTTGAGAATTATGATGGGAGCAACATATGAAGTTATCTGCCTTGATAAAAAGGCAATAATAGACTTACAAATCCAGGAAGCATAAAGAGTGCCAAACAAGAGGAACCCAAGGAGGCCCACACCAAGACACATCATAATTAAAATGCCAAGAGTTAAAGACAAAGAGAGAATCTTAAAAGCAAGAGGGAGTGCCCATACATGTCAGCTGACTTCTCAACAGAAACTTTGCAGACCAGAAGGGAGTGGTAAGAAAAATTCAGTGATGAATAGCAAGGACCTACAACCAAGATTACTCTACCCAGCAAAGCTATCATTTAGAATTGAAGGACAGATAAAGAGCTTCATAAACAAGAAAAAGCTACAGGCGTTCACCATCACCAAACCAGCATTACATGAAATTTTGAAGGGCATTCTTTAAGAGGAGGAGGAGGAGGAAGAGGAGAAAGAGAAGGAGGAGGAGGAGGAGAAAAAGAAAAGATAAAAAACATGAACAACAAAATGGCAATAAATACACATCTATCAACAATTGAATCTACAAATCAAAATAAATGAACAAGAAATCTAATGTACAAAATAAACTGATAAATAAAATAGAATCAGAGGCATGGAAATACGGAACAGACTGATGAATCTTAGAGGAAAGGGAGTTGCAGGTGGCAGGAAGAGATTAATAAAAATCGTATATGCATAACCTATGGGCACAGACAATAGGGTGATGAAGGCCTAGGGAAGGATGGGAACTAGGTGGAGGAGGTCAATGGGGCGGGGAAATGGGGGACATCTGTAATACTCTCAACAATAATGATTTAAAATAAATAAAAAATACAAAAAATGCTAATGCTAATCATTCTGGCCATTTATATCTGAAGCAGGAGAAAGCTACTTGGCAAATGATAAGTACTGGGATTTTAAGGTAAATCTGCTTTAAAGAATATCAAGATTAAAAAAGAACATTATGGCCGAAACCGGTTTGGCTCAGTGGTGGAGTGTTGGTCTGCGGAGTGAAAGGTCCCGGGTTCGATTCCGATCAAGGGCATGTACCTGGGTTGTGGGCACATCTCCAGTAGGGGGTGTGCAAGAGGCAGCTGATCAATGTTTCTCTCTCATCGATGTTTCTAGCTTTCTATCCCTCTCTTCCACTCTGTAAAAACTCAATAAAATATATTAAAAAAAAAAAGAACATTATAGTACAGAAAGTTAATTTCCTAATCCCACAAGTAGGCTATTTGCTGACTCCAAAGCTGAACAGTAGAGACCTTTCCATTTTTGCTGCTAAGGTAGTGGTAGTAAGGAGCAGTTAGTTTGCTTTGAGAGCTTCCTTCCTGAGAAATCAGTCAAGTCACGTTGCTTATGGTTTTAAAAATGTATTTACTGCAGACGTGTACCTACTGTTTAGCATAACTTTCTCATCACATCCTGTTTTATGAGTTTATGTTTTGAATTGTCGCAGTTCATCTAAAGATAAGTCAGCTGAGCTGGCCTTGCAAGTGACAAGAGGTCAGGATGAACTTTCCCTCCCTTTTCTGTCTTCTCCAACCATCCATCCTTTTCAACAGTCAGCTTGTGTTAAGCAGGCATGGGAACATTCTCCAGACTGGCTGCCAATAACACAAAAAATTAAATGGCACTTTAACTTGGCAGTCACAACAAGGCTTGAATTTAAAAGGGTTGTTCTAGGTTGGAGAAAATCAGCTCAGGGAGTGAAGGAAATGTTAAAACATAAAACACGGTCCTAAAGACCATAAGGGAAACATCTAAGGGTTGGCACTCTTTTAGCTATGGAACCACACTGACAACAGAATCCCTTTAGAATGTGGGCATTTAACCCGATGGCTCCAGATTAAATCTTGGGTGGAGAGAAGTACCTGCCACATCAACAGCGGTGTACGGTCATTCTGACACTCCGGAAATCTAGGCTTATTTTTCCCCCTCATAGAATTCTTGCTCCATTCTAAGGCCATAACAAACTCTTGTTAATAACGATTCCCTGATAAGAGTCATTTTCCCCGCAGCATAGATCATATATGTAGAGAAAGAACACATCCCTATTTGGGGCCTTAGATAAGTAACTGCAAAACTTGGGCACTGATAGGCACCATAACGTACTGCTACGGGATAGCTCCAAGGTCAAAGGAGGCCGACCAACCTCATTCTGGTATAAGGAACATGTGGGGGACATTTTTTAAATGTTGCAGTAAAAATAAGATTGGACAAGGTTAGAAGATCAGCCCCCACCTCCCACTCCTTGGTTGCACCAGTTAATTAAAAAGTCCTCCACGCTAGCGATGTGGAACTCTAACAATGATATTCTACTCCTGTCTATGACATAATCGGTAAGGGCATTTTACAAGGGTGAAGAAACATCAAAAGAAAAACACACACACACCCTTTAAACATTCCAAAGAATGCTTTATGCTTTCCCTACTCAGAAAGAGGGAGATATATTTTTCTACTTTGGAAGGTAATACATAAATATATGTGGTCTAAGAACTCAGATGTAGATAATTTTTCAGCAGCGGGAAGAGGCAGAGTAATATGATATTAAAGCTGTATTCTTGGGGAATTCTCACAGCCAAAGAACAGAATGTACCATCGAATTCAAAATTCTTCCTCCAGTTCTCAGCAGGGGGAGAACCCACACCCCCATTCCCTTAACCAAGAGAGGGGCTCACTGTAGAAAACTACTCCTGTAGAATTTCATTGCCTTAAAGATGATGGCCTAATTTTCATCTGAAACAAGAACAAGAGAAGCCATAATGACTTTGCTCGGGTTGAAGCACACTGTCGTTTGGGGGGAAAAAACAACAACAATGTTAATCCACACACAGAATGCTCCTTGCTGGTGGATGAAGGCCAGCTTGCCACAGATGGACTTAGATCTCAGCTCTCACAAACAGCCTGCTGACAGTAACTAATTAATCCCGGTGAGACAAGGCAAAAGGTCCACCGAGTGCTGGCATCGTGTCATCGCCTTGACTTGTTTTATTTCTATGCTCCCCCGACATCCTCCGAGTCACTGCCCTTCACTCTATCAGTCATGCGAAAGGCAGTGACTCACTAAATTACCAAAGACCTTATGAGTGCCTACTATGTGCCAGGCAATGTACTGCTCATTAGAAAAATGACAATGACAGGGACAGACATGACCTACAGAAAGCAGTAAAACCTGTGGGTCACTCTCTTTTGGGTAGCAGTGGTTAGGAGCATATACTCTAGACTCTAGAGCAAAGGTCCTCAGCCTTTTTAATGCCACGACCCTTTAATACAGTTCCTCATGTTGTGGTGACCCCTAACCTGACGGGTTCGTATCCCTGGTCCACAACTTACTATAAGTGTAACAACCTCAGGAAGTTACTTTGCCTTTTCCTGCCCTAATTTACTCACCTGAAAAATAAGTAATGAAGTACCTTCCTCATGTGATTAAATGAGTTGATGGATGTAAAATACGTAGACTAGGGCATGACACACAATAATTGCTGCAAGCATATTTATTCCTATAACTATCATCATTACAAAGGTCTTTGACATTGACCAGCTTCCCATCCATCCAGTGATTATGGAAGAGTTTTTTGCTAAGCATTAATCTGAGTTCACTGGAAAATCCACGGGCAATGAAACTTGCCCACCCCCACACCTCACAGTTGTTATTCTCTACTTTGGATGGAGTCATACAGTAATACTTGTGAATCCGGGATTTTTTTTAAGAGTCACTGAATACATTCCTCTAGAACAGCGATTTTCAACCCTTTTCATCTCATAGCACACGGAACCAATTACTAAAATTCTGTGGCACCCCAAAAGATATATTTCCTATCTATCAAACAACATGTTACCACATATAACCAGCTATTTGGTGTTGGCTGTGGTCATTTTTTAATTTGGCAATCTAGGGAACAGAGGTCAGTGCCCCTGACTAGTCAGATATTGCATGCTTTAAAATTCTTGCAGCATTATCGGTTGAAAATCAGTACTCAAGAACATGACGGAGATGCTGGTCATTGACTTCTTTGTGAGTAGAGGAGAAGATCAGTGTTCAAACCAGGACGGTTATCTGATATGGCTTTTTTATACTCCCAGCACCTAACACATAGTAGATGGCCAATGAGTTTATTCACTTACTGCAGTTGGAGAGGTGGCCGAGTTGACAAAGGTCACAGAGCGTGTCACAGAGCATGGACAGAGACAAAGTTTGAGCCCAGGTCTCCTACTCTATGACCTACCGTTCTTAAAACACCCCATTTGTGGCTTCCCAAGAAAGCATCTTCACACCGTTATCATTAGGAGGATGGTGACAATATGTATTAGTAGTGTTTGAATTCATACAGTTCTTTTTTGGGGGGTGCCCTTGACCGGAATTGAACCTGGGGATCCTTTGTTCCGAAGGCCACCGCTCTGTCCATTGAGCCAAACTGCCTTAGGCGAGTTCATTCAGCTTTAACCATGAAGTAACTTAATTTTAATTGACACTATCAAGGTAAAAAAAAGAGCAAAGCCCAATTGCATTCACCTTGGTAATAGAGGCCTTAGAAATTAAGACCTATATGGGAAGACGGCGGAAAAGGGTGGCAATCCATCTTGGCCTCATTTTCTCATGCCCATCATCACTTCCATTATCTCAACCAGTGATAAAATTATAGGCTTATTTTTTAAGTGTCATAATTATCAGTTATGCTGTAATTATCTACTCATTTGTTCACAATCCCCATTAAGCTCTAAGCAATTCTTCTAGGGCAAAACCTCTGATGTTCCCATTTGTATCTCCACAGAGCCTGGATCCAGGCCTGGCAGGGTGCCAATTACTGGTTGGAACCACGAATGAATGAGTGTAAGAATGCATGCCTTCGTGCCTTTCAGCTTCATATCTGTCAGCAACTCAACTCACCGAGGCGCTTCAAACAACAGATTTCTAGAAATTCTGATTCAACAGTATGGAGCCTGAGACATCTGTCTTTTTGCAAAGTTCCTTGGGTAAAGCAGATGAGCGGCCTTCTTTGGGAACCACTGCTGTAGATGTAAATTTCACTTTGGGACTCGAATAAAAATCCCCTGCAGCTCTTGAAGCTATGTCACTTGGACAGTAATCATATACTGATAGCACTACACCCCCAGAGTCTAGACTGGGTTGGTGGTCAAGGATAAAATATTCTTGCCAAAACCGGTTTGGCTCAGTGGTAGAGCGTCGGTCTGTGGACTGAAAGGTCCCAGGTTCGATTCCGGTCAAGGGCATGTACCTTGGTTGCGGGCACACTCCCAGTAGGGGGTGTGCAAGAGGCAGCTGGTTGATGATTCTCTCTCATCGATGTTTCTAACTCTCTATCCCTCTCTTCCTATCTGTAAAAAATCAATAAAATATATTTAAAAAAAAAAAAGGATAAAATATTCCATTCCTACAAATTTGGTTATAATTCCCTGTTTGTGTTAACTCCACTATCATTTCCTTTCAAAACATCTCTCAAACTGAAATAAAGCCCCATTAAGTTAGAGACCAGTTCTCCTATCTATCAACACCATGTTACATCACACATACCAAGTATACCCAGTATGCATGAAGCAGTGCAAGCTCTTTCTCCATTCTGGAATGTTGTTGGAAAGAATACCATGTCGCGGCAGGAGAGATCCCTAACAGGCCGCTTCCAAAACCAGGTGTCAGTGGCCACTTTTGCAACAGCTGAGTGAGGGCGGGGAACATATCTGTCTTGTTCCCTGTGCTCCCCAGCAGCTGTTCTTAGCACACAGGAGGAACTGAATTAAATCCATATGTGAGGTGTCACTTCCGGAAATCATGGCACACACGTGGCCACAGCCAACTGGACATACTGGTACTCCTTGGAAGGAGATAAGGTGAGCAATGGGCAGAAATCTGGACACTGGCTGAGATGTGGACTCTGGCTCAGGCCTTTTTATCATCAGTTCCAAACTGAGCCACTTTCTACTAGCTTCACTACCTGGATTAGAGGACCAAGGTTTCAACTGAATTTGGTATCTGTGGAAGCCAGCCTCTAAGCTGGTCCCCAGTGATCCTCTCCTATACTGAACCAGAGTTGCGTGAGCAACCAACAGAGTATAGCAAAGGATGGTATCTCCCTTCTGGGATCAGGTTATAAAAGACACTGTGGTCCTAACCGGGTTGGCTCAGTGGATAGAACATCGGCCTACGAACTGAAAGGTCCCAGGTTCGATTCCAATCAAGGGCATGTATCTTGGTTGCAGGCACATCCCCAGCAGGTGTGCAGGAGGCAGCTGGTTGATGTTTCTCTCACCAATGTTTCTAACTCTCTATTCTTCTCCCCTCCTCTCTATAAAAAAATCAGTAAAATGTTTTTTTGGTTTTTTTTGTTGTTTTTTTTTTAAGACACTGTGACTTGCATCTTGGTCAGCAGTATGTTTCTCCGTTTCTCAGATCATGAGCTCTGGGGGAAGCCAGCTGCCCTGTTGTGATCGGCCCTTTAAGAAGGCCCTGTGCCAATGACCCCCTGAGTGAACCTAGAAGCTTCAGGTGACCTCGGCCACAACTGCAACCTCAATAAGGACCCCGAGCCAGAACCACCGTGCAAAACCTCTCTGGACTTCCTCACCCCAGAGCCTGTGTGACAATAAATGTTTACTGTTTTAAGCTGCTAAAATTTTGCAGTAATCTGTTACTCAGCCATGGATTACAGACTTAGAAACTAATGAGGTCAGTGGGGGTGGGGAAAGAGGTTCTTAAAACTCAAGTTTCCTTTCCCTTGTTAGCTTTCCTTTTGGTTACTGCACATAATCAAGGCACCAATTAGAAGCATGGCCCTAAAAAAATAAATGTTCCCTTTTTGATTTAATTGAAACTGAGAAGGAAATAAAAAGTATAGAATTTGGTTATGAAAACAACTCAACATATTACTGACCCGAAGCTTAACAGACAAGGGAGCTAACATTTATCATCTATTGTATACCTAGCTTTTCAAAGGCTCACTAAGGAATTATTCTCATTTTATAGATGAGGAAACTGAAGTGGAGATTTTAAGTAACTTGGTCTAACAACAAACAAATGGAGCCATTGAGTTACCTGCAGGTTTATATCACATATAAACTAACCGTCTTGGTTTATTGGAATTTGGGAGTTTCCCAGGATGTGAAAAATCAAGGAAAATAAAAAATCAGGAAAGTCCCAGGGACACTGGTTACCCTACAACATCCAAATATTGTACTCTTTAAAAATCACCACACAGTTGATTTTTTTTAAAGCACATTTTAAAGCTATCATTTTGGCAGTTTATCATCCGCAATCAATTTTGAAATGTCACCTATGAAAATGAAAACCACAAGCTTTTCTAGTCTTTATCTCACAAATATCCAAGAAAAACTTTCTTGGTTTTCTTTGAAAGAGCAAAACAATTGCTGTTGTTATGACACAAACTAGCACGAACATTTTTCTGTGTAAGAGACTCTGCAAACTTCTGTTTTAAAACAGCGATCCAGTGACAAAGCACAGACAGGTACGCCCCCTGGGCCTCCACTGCTGGCCTGCCCAGCACAGCTGGCTCCAAGGGCTGCAGCCCATCGGGCGGGCTCCCTGCAGAACTGCACACCATGTCAAAGGCTCCCGCAGGAGGAGCAGCCAGATGCACAATCTTCTACAGAAGCCTAGAGACAGCCAGCTAAAGCCACCGGGATCTCCAACATTAGCATGCACAAGTGGCCTTCATACCTGCTAGGTCAGGAAGGCCAACTATCAGCAAGCTGGCGCAACCCAGAGAGCTCTGGCCCTTTCTCTTTTAAAAAGACCCACACAGCCGAGATCGGTTTGGCTCAGTGGATAGAGCGTCGGCTTGGGGACTGAAAGGTCCCGGGTTCGATTCCGGTCAAGGGCATGTACCTTGGTTGCGGGCATATCCCCAGTGGGGGGTGTAAAAGAGGCAGCTGATCGATGACTCTCTCTCATTGATGTTTCTAACTCTCTATCTCTCTCCCTTCCTCTCTGTACAAAATCAATAAAATATATTTTAAAAAAATAAAATAAAATAAAAAGACCCACACAATACCCACCAGGATGGTGATAATCATGAGGACAGACAACAACAACTGTTGGCAAGGATATGGAGGGATTGGAATGCTCATACATTGCTGGTGGGATTGCCAAATGACACACGTGCCAGGGGAAACAGTTTGGCTGGTCCTCTAAAAGTAAAACAAAGCTGGAGGATGGAGGTGGGAAAGGGTATAGGAGGGATCAATGGTGATGGGGAAAAATAAACTTTGCCAAAAAGTGAAAACGAACCAACTATCTATCAACCGATGGGTGAACAAACAAAATGTAGTGCATCTATACAATGGAATGTTATTCAGCCACAAAAAGGAATGAAGTATGGCTATAGGCTACGACATGCACAAACCTTGAAAAGATTATGCTAAGTAAACAAAGCCAGTCACAAAAAGCACACATTATATGATTCCATTTATATGAAATGTCCATAACAGGCTGATCCACACAGACAGCAAGTACATTAGTGGTTGCCCAGGGCTGGGGGGAGGGGCGATGGGAATTAACTACTGACGTGTATGGAATTTTGAGGTAATGAAAGTGTTCTGAAATTAGATCCACTTAAAACATTTAAAAATAAACTTTAAAAATGGAAAAGTACTTTTTAAAAGGCTAAAATACTGCATGCTGAAGTCCACTTCTAGAAATTCTTATACTAAGAAGATAAAAAGCAGATGCGCAATAAAAATTGACCTATAAGATTGTCATCAGGGATACAACAGCTGGAAAATGGTGGTGGTGGTGGGGCACCTTTAAATAGTTATCTAAAAGTTATCTGCTAAAATACATTATGGTATTAGGTATAGGCATGCACTTAAATATTATCATTAAAGTTGTTGGGCATTTATTCCAGAGAAATGTTCACACAAACACTTGTACATAAATGCTCATAGCAGCTTTATTTGTAATAGCCCCAAACTGGAAACAACAAAGATGTTCACCAACAATGATGACTAAACTGTGGTACATCCATACCACGGAACATGGTTCAGTAATGAAATGAACACACTACTATACACTTAATAACATGGATGAATCTCCTGAGAATTATGCTGAGTGAAAGAAGCCAATCCATTTATATAATAGGCCCAATGCACAAAGATTCATGCAAGAATAGGCCTTCCTTCCTCTGGCTGCCGGCACCACCTTCACTCTGGCTGGAGCCGCCTTTCTGCCTTTGCTGGGGCCCAAAGCTGCTTTTCCCTTTTCCGCCATCCCACACTGCCCAGAGGCCTGGAGTGACTGGGGCAGTGCCGATGCCTGCGTCCTGCCCCTGGCCACTCAGTGCCTGTGCATGCAAATTAACCAGCCAGCTTTGTTGGGTTAATTTGCATAGTCACTCCTGATTGGCTGGTGGGCGTCACAAAGGTATGGTCAATTTGCATCTTTCTCTTTTATTAGTATAGATTAGAGGCCCAGTGCATGGATTCGTGCACATTGAAAGGAATTTAATTAGAAGAAATATTTTAGAGGCCGGAGAGGGACTGTGGGAGGTTGGCTCCAGGGCATGTCTGGCCCGTCTCGCCCAGTCCCGATCAGCCAGAACCTAGCAGCAAGCCAAGCTACAGGTTGAAGTGTCTGCCCCCTCAGTCAGTGAGCATTATAGCGACTGGTTGAACAGTCAAACAAACGGTCAGACACTTAGCATATCAGGCTTTTATTATATAGGATAACATTTTTGAAAAGGTAAAATTATAGAGATGGAGAAGAGATTAATGTTTGCCAGGGTTAATGATGGCATGAAGGCAGGAGGAAAGTAGATGTGGCTATATATGGGCACATGGGATGATAGAACACTCTGTATCTTGTATCTCAGCTGTAACAATGTCCACATTCTAGTGGTGATATCAAACTGCGGTCTGCAGAATGTTACCATCAGGAGAAACTAGGCCAGGGTGCTAGGGATCTCTGTATTATTTCTCACTACTGCTTATGAATCTAGATACAGGGGTCTTCAAACTACGGCCCGCGGGCCACATGCGGCCCGCAGAGGAGTCTGATCCGGCCCGCCAGGTTTTTTCGGCAGTGAGCGCAGCCGAGGTGTTAGAGTAGGAATTAGTAGTTCATATAGTCCGGCCCTCCAGCTCTCTGAGGGACCGTGATCTGGCCCCCACTTTAAAAAGTTTGAGGACCCCTGCTAGAATTATCTCAAAATGAGAAGTTACATTAAAAAAAAAACTACAAAATTGAGGAAATCAAATCAATGATCACAAATAAGCCTTTGATTTTTAAAAAATTCAACTACCAGTCCCCCCTCTCCCCCCCCCCCCCCCCCGACCCAATGACACATGGTTGTGATTTTGGGGCATCTGTAAATATTGTAAAGGAAGTAGGTTGAGGCTGGAAAGGAACAATCTAAACTATGAGTCCATTCATGAAACATTAACTCTTCCTTCACCTACATGTTGGTGTTTTCACTGCTTACATTTTCACTGCCACCTAGATTCCCAGTAAACAGTTATCCAGACAAGTCAGGTGATGGGGAATATGTTTTGATCCATTTAATGTTCTGATTCACTTCAAGGGATCATATATCTTACACAGGCCAGTCTTCATAGAACAAAACAAAAAAAAAATCATTAAATATATCAAATAACATCTTTCTGAATAAAATTTGATCTTTGATGATTTGGAGATATTTTGGGATCTTGAAGGGTTTCAGTGTCAGAATTATGAATGCCAAGACCTATTTTACAGAACGGTGGATGAGTAGGCATAGATAATTGAGATAAATCTGTAAATCTGTGTTTTTATGCTTTAAATCATAAGTTCCTGCAATCAGTTGTTCCCTTGCCACTTTCCATTCTCATAAATGACATGTAGAAAACTTTAGGTAAAGAATACTGGGTTGTGAGATTTGAGATTTTTTTAATTGAATTTACTGGGGGTGACATTGGTTAATAAAATTATATAGGTTTCATGTGTACAATTCTATAATGCATTTTGTTCACCACACGAGATGTTTTTGATAACAAAAATATTAATAAAAGCTATTTGCACTATAAAATATAAAAACTGTGCTTTCTTCTATCCTTTGGGTCATTTTCTTGTCAATCTGCTGGGACAACCACACACAGTGGTTGAAGCAGCATTTTTGTGATATGGAGGGGTCCTGTCGTTGTGGGACCAATGTGTCTGCAGTGGCCTTTGCTGCCTGTCAGCACGAAGGAACCCCTCAGCTCCCACGGCTCTGCAGACGACAGTGGACACTTTCCAGAAAAGGCTGAGATGATGACTTCTGTAACCCTTGCTGGGAATGGCCCAGCAAGATTAGATCTCCTCTGAGCAAAGCTTTTTCTTCTTTTCACCAAGTGCCACTTTCAACAAATGTGCCACTGTGTTTAACCCCCTGACAACTACTAAAAGTGAAATATGGTGAATTAGGCCCTAAGGTGATTACATTTTAGTGGAACTGCAAGTATTTTAGCAAGTCATATTCATGTAATTGAATATTCTGACTGGCAAATAACAAGATTTTCCCTTCGTTTCGATTCTCCCCAAGTACCAATATTCAACTCCAAGCTGTCAGGAAAGCCGTCTTGCTGTAACAAAGTGAAGAAAGGGAAGCCAGGGATCAAATTAACATGAAGCCAATTAGCTGCCTACCTATAGCCAGAACACCAAGGGAGAGACAGGTCCCAAAATGAAAATGAAGGACATAGTTAAGAGACAAAAAGAAAATTAACTACTTGTGTATAGGCCTTGTAAAAATTTTTTCTTGGAGAAGTCAATCAGGTGAAAATCTTAGGGAAGAGTTAGGTTGTAAATGGCATATATCATTGTTTAACAACATGCTTTTACTGAGCAAAAAGTTTACTTAAGGCATTATGGGAGGTCGTCATGCAGATGGAATCCATAATTTTTAAAATAATTTTTTAAATGTTATTTATTGATTTGGGAGAGAGGAAGGGAAAGAAAGATCAATTTTTGTTCTACTTATTCCTTGGTTGATTCTTTTTTTAAAAATATATTTTATTGATTTTTTACAGAGAGGGAGAGAGATAGAGAGCTAGAAATATTGATGAGAGTAACATCTAACATCAACCTACTGGGGATGTGCCCACAACCAAGGTATATGCCCTTGACAGGAATCGAACCTGGGACCTTTCAGTCCACAGACCGACGCTCTACCACTGAGCCAAACCGGGTTTGGCCCTTGGTTGATTCTTGTTTGTGCCCTGATCAGGAATCAAGCCCATAACCCTGGCATATCAGGACAACACTCTAACCCATTGAGCCATCCAGCCAGGGTCGGAATCCATATTTTTAGCTCATTTCAGAACACAGAAATGCAGCACAAATCCGTAACAGCTCAACACACATCCCCCCTCTGAAAAGTAAGAATGTTTTATTGGTGGGGGACGGAAACAGACACAAAATGACACAACCTATCCTATTTCGATTTGGAAAAGCTTCCTATGCAGAAGCAAAATGAAAACAACTACTTGAAGAAAATTAATGTGACTACATGTTTAAAGTATATTATGGTTTTTCTGAATATATATGCCACCAGGTGAGAGAAGGGAAGGGAGAGTGTCTTAAGTCAGCTCAGACTGCATTACCAAAATACCATGGACTGGGTGGTTTCAACAGAAATTTATTTCTCACAGTTCTGGAGGCTGGGAAGTCCAAGATAAGGTGCCAGCAGATTCAGCTCCTTGTGAGGGCTCTCTTCCTGACTTGAAGACAGCCACCTTCTTACTATATCCTCAACCTCATGAGAGCCCCATTTTCATGACCTTATCTAAACCTAATTGCCTCCCGAAGGCCTCACCTCCAGATACCATCACACTGGGGTCAGGGTTTCAACATACGAATTTGGGATGTATAAACATTTGGTCCATAACAGAGAGGTAGTTCTCCATTTAAGATATAAAGGGAATGAATCACTGTTTATAGTCTAGAGAAAATTGCTACTTTTTAAAAACCTTGTCTGTAAAGTGAATCATTTTCATTCATTCATTCAAATTATCAAAACACATAATCTGTACTTTACAAAAGGGTTGTGTTTCCAGATGTTACTGTGTAAACTAGTCATCTGGCCTTTGGAAAATTCTGTTTTCTGACTCTGTTTCTATAGAAATTGTTACATTAGTTCTTAGCCTCTTGGGGATTCTACACTAATTGTAAAAATTGATTAAAACGAAAGAGATCTCTCTATCCCCAAATGACAAAGAGGACGGATTAAAACTGACATTTAGAGTCCCCAAAATTCTAGAGTCCCTCAGTCCTCGAATTAAGAACTATATCTACATGTGGTTAGATCTCCAGGTGAGCCCTAAACTACTTAATTCATAATGAAGTGGTACCTATGGGATTACAGATTCTCATTCTTTATACGAGAAAACAGAATCTACTGTATATATAATTTGGGCTACACTCACCTGAGCTCTGATAGAACTCTGTAATATAATCTTTGGTTTGCTGCTAAACCTGTATAGACCTCAGTTTCCTGGTCTGTAATCATGTGCATAATAATGCCTACACCATATATCAATAGAGTTGTGATGAAGATTAAAAGTGTGTCTATAGCCGAACCCGGTTTGGCTCAGTGGTAGAGTGCCGGTCTGCGGACTGAAAAGTCCCAGGTTCAATTCCGGTCAAGGGCATGTACATTGGTTGCGGGCACATCCCCGGTGGGGGTGTGCAGGAGGCAGCTGGTTGATGTTTCTCTCTCATCAATGTTTCTAGCTCTCTATCTCTCTCCCTTCCTCTCTGTAAAAAAAAATCAATAAAATATATTAAAAAAAATAAATGTGTGTCTATAACATACCTAGCACCATGCATAAGCACCTCAATTCACAGTTGCTCTTTTTCAAATTATCATCAGCACCTATCAGCAACTGTTTGTGGTTTAATCCACTGTGGTAGGTGCTGGGGCACTGAAATCCATAAGACAGCCTAGCAAGAGAGAGAGAAGTGATAAAGGACTACAACAAAGTGAGGTGCTTTGACAAAGTATGTACAGGGGAAATGGGGGATAAAAAAGAACAATCTATTTTACATAGGGACATAATAATGTTTGAGTTAAGGCTGGCCAGTGGGGCGGGGCTGGACAGGAGAGAAAAATGTTGGAGAAGTGGGTAAGGGCCCTAGTGTTCAATTTTAAACAGGGGAGGGGCCTCAGAGTGGGATGTAGGGGAAGCCAGAGAGAAAGTGTGAACCAGATCCAGTCCGAGAACTATTGCAGCAGCCCACATGCAAGATGGAGAACATCTTTAAGGCTATGGCAAAGGAGGGGTGGGCCAGGTGAGGGACAGAAGTCCAAGCTCCTGGCTTCTCACTCTGCATCCTGGAGAGGATGCTATTTGATGAATCAGGGAACACAGGGGCAAGCGGGCTGGAATAAGGGAACAAAGAAAGTTCAGAGTCTAGAAACGAACTGTTCTGCTATTAATCTTATCAATTATAGATGTTACACAATTTCATATATGCCTGTTGAATTAGGAGGTAGGCCATATGTTTTGAACTAGACGCCCAGTGCACGAATTTGTGCACCACTGGGGTCCTTTGACCTGGCCTGTGGGATCAGGCCAAAACCAGCTTTCTGACATTCCCTGAGGGGTCCTAGATTGTGAGAGGGTACAGGCTATGCCAAGGGACCCCCACAGGTGCACAACTTGGGCCAGAGATGGATATGGAAGGTTGGTCAGCTGGGAAGGGGCTAGGGGAGGGCTCCAGGGTGTGTCTGGCCCATCTTGCTCAGTCCAATCGATCAGCTGGACCCCAGCAGCAAGCTAACCTACAAGTCAGAGCATCTGCCCCCTGGTGATCAGTGCATGTTATAGCTAGCAGTTGAGTAATCTTAGCATATCATTAGCATATTATACTTTGATTGGTTGAATGGACAACCAGTTGACCGGACACTTAGCATATTAGGCTTTTATTATATAGGATTATTAGTGTGAAAATTAGTAAAAATTCACTGTATTGACATGCTCACTTATAGGGGGAATTTGTTAAATATAAGAAGTTCAAGCCTAAGCTGGGACCTAAGCCACATATTTATTTAGGACTTATATACTCTTGTTGTCCTAAGAAAACATGAAGCCAGCTATGCTCTACCATGAATTACATATTTAGAGGGGTTGAATTATTAACAAATTCCTATTTCCCTTCACTAAATGGGCTGCTAATGGCTGAGTGTTACAGGGAAGCTCTCCAAAGACATTCTATCAGATTAATATCTCTCCAAGAGAATATAAAAACCGTTTAGAACCTCATCTAACCCATTTTAAATAATGATTAAAAATTTTTAAAACCTTTTCTTTGAAGATCATAATGGTTATAATAATAACTAACACTCAGTCCTTAATATGTGCCAGTAGTCTTTCTGCTATAAATTTACAAGGATAATCTTGCTTAATACTCATGCCAGTCCTGCTACACGTCCCGTTTTCACACATAAGTACACCGAGGCAGAGAGCAACTAAGTCACTTATCCAAGGTCACACCAATGGCATGCAGAGTGGCCCACAGCCTGCTCTTTAAACCACTACACCTACTTGCTTTCCCAAGTTACCCTAAAATTTTTTTAAAAAGATGTCTATTACAAAAAAATCTAGAAAGTAGAGAAAAGCTTTTGTTACATTTTCTCTCTCTCTCTCTCTCTCTCTCTCTCTCTCTCTCTCTCTCTCTCTCTCTCTCTCTTTCTTTCTTTTCTTTTTTTCCCCAGAGAGAAAGGGAGAGGAAAAGAGAGAGAGAAAGAAACATCAATGAGGAGAGGGAATAACTGGTAGGTTGTCTCATGCATGCCCCCCTACTCGGGATCGAGCCTGGAACCCAGGCATGTGCCCTAACCAGGAATCAAACCATGACTTCCTGGTTCATAGGTTGATACTCAACCACTAAACCATACAGGCTGGGCTGTGAGTTTCATTTTAAAGTAAAAGCAACCAAGAATGCGGCAGAATCCACATTCCCCCTTCTACTATGCACAAGCAGAGTGATCTCGGGCAAGTTAAGAAAACCTCAGTCTCCGCCTCACCTTGAAATGGGAATGACAATAATTTGAGTTCTGGAGCAATAATTATAAAAATGCTTTAATTATTCCCCCATTACTAGTCATTTAATCTGTTTCCAAGATTTTACTATCCTAATAATAAAAGGGTTATATGCAAATTGACCCTAATGGTGGAACAACCAGAACAACTGCTTGACCAGTCACTATGAGGAGAGCTGACCACCTCTTGGTCCCTTTCCCCAGCCAGCAGGCTCCCATTGCCTGATGGTGAACAGGGAGCCAGGGGTAGATGACGGATGATGCAGGTGGCACCAGACCAAGGCCCTCACCCCACCATGCCCCATACATAGAGGGCAACCTGCAGCCGGAGCGGGGCCAGTGAGAGGGGAGACCTCTTGGTTCCTCCCTCCGGCCGGCAGACTCTGATCACCCAATGATGAATGGGGAACTGGGTGGTAGTGGGGGCCGAGCAGCTGGGGAAGATGGCTCTGATCTCAGGCCAGGCCTAGGGACTGTACCCATGCACGAATTTTGTGTGTCGGGCCTCTAGATCTTAAATAATACTGCAATGAACATCTTTGCATACAAAACTTTAGCTGTGTATTAAATTATTTCTTTGGGTGAGATTCCCAGAAAATGGGCAATTAGGTCAAAGGGTCTTAATATATACTGTGAGATTTCCTTTGACAACATTTTTACCTACTAATGTTCCCACCAGCAGGGCCTACACAAGCAACAAATATAACTGCACCGTGACCAGGATTATGTAATCTCATGAAGGAAAAAAAAACGTTTTCCT
Organism: Pipistrellus kuhlii; assembly: GCF_014108245.1. Taxonomy (NCBI): domain Eukaryota; kingdom Metazoa; phylum Chordata; class Mammalia; order Chiroptera; family Vespertilionidae; genus Pipistrellus; species Pipistrellus kuhlii. The sequence continues at coordinate 66,058,874 of NW_023425551.1, read as the reverse complement.
CCCATTTAGTTTAATATAAAATGCTCTTTGAGTATGTATATTAAAAATACAAATCATACAGAAATCCCAATGACTGAATAAATAAACACTGCCCTTTGCACTCCGAACCATTCTGGACATTGGCTACCAGCTACTCGACGCTACTTTGCGGCGGAAACATGCGTTGAAATAACTCAATTCCCCGTAATCACTAATAAACTGCAACGTCCCCTGAGAGGGGACATCCGAGTGGTGATATGCTAGAATTCCGATGTCCCCTGAGAGGGGACAGCGGAGTGCAAAGGGCTGAATATATACACAGAAAATCTGTATAAATACAGGGTTAATATTCAAGATTTATAAAGAACTCATACAACTCAACACCAAAAAAATATCAAACAATCCAATTTAAAAATGGGCAGAAGGCCTGAATAGACACTTCTCCAAAGAGGATATACAAATATGGCCAATGGAAAAGATGCTCAACATCACTAATCATTAGAGAGATGCAAATTAAAACCACAATGAGGTATCACCTCACACTTGTCAGAATGATTATCGTCAATAAATCAAAGAAAGTTGGCAAGGATGTAAACCAAAGGGAACCCTCGTGCACTGTTCATGGGGATGCAGACTGGTGAGCCACTATGGAAAACAGTATGGAGAGGTCACAGAAAATTAAAAATGGAACTGCCTTATGAACCTACTTCTGGGTACATATCTTGAGAAACCCAAAACACTATTTTGAAAAGATATATGTATCCCTATGTTCATTATAGCATTATTTACAACAACCAATATATGGAAACAACCCAAATGCCCATCAACAGGCAACTGGATAAGGAAGTTATGGTACATATATACAATGAAATATTACTCAGCCATAAAGAAGAAATGAAATTTTACCATTTGCCACAACAGCGATAGACCTTGAGAGTATGATGCTAAATGAAATAAGTCAGAGAAAGATAAATACCATATGGTTTCAATTATATGTAGAAGTTGGGGGGTTAGAGGAGTAGGTGAAAAAGGTAAAGTGATTGAAAAGTACAGACTTGTAGTTACAAAACAGTCACAGGGACGTAAAGTTCAGCATTGGGAGTACAGTCAATAATACGATAATAACTATGTATGCTGTCAGGTGAGTACTTGAATTTTGGGGGAGGGATCACTTTGTAAATGATATAATTGTCTAACCAGTATGCTACACACCTGAAACTGATATTTGTGGCAAATGCATGGAACAGAAAAATGAGTAATAAATTCTGTGTATCTTCCACTTTCTAAAGGATTAATTTATGAATATAAGCTGGTATTTGTTAACTGATCACTTATATTAAGAGCATTTTTTTCACTTGGGTTATTAGTATAGGTGTACCCCAGTTTTAAAAAGTTTGTGTTCTGCCGAAACTGGTTTGGCTCAGTGGATAGAGCATCAGTCTGTGGACTGAAAGGTCCCGGGTTCAATTCTGGTCAAGGGCATGTACCTTGGTTGAAGACACATCCCCAGTAGGGGGTGTGCAAGAGGCAGCTGATCGATGATTCTCTCTCATTGATGTTTCTAACTCTCTATCCCTCTCTCTTCCTCTCTGTAAAATATCAATAAAAAATATTTTTTTAAAAAAGTTTGCATTCTGTCACTTGGCTTTAAAGTACATCTATTTCAGTAATCGGGAGAAATCTGAAGAGGAGTTACATTTTTATGAAGAAAAGTAAAGTGAAGTGAAAATCGTGTTCAGGTTTGTTTTGCGGCGAAAGGAGCCACACTCAGCATCTCAGCATCAAGGCGCAGAAGCTTTGCTCTTTGTCTGTGAGCATCTGTGCTGTGTCTCAATTCACTTTGTGCATCTGTTAGCAAGATGTGTCCTATGGCATCAGGGAAGCCTAAGAGAGCTCGTAAGGGTGTTATGTTTAGCGTAAAACTGGACATAATTAATTGTTTCCATGATGGTGAATGAAATAAAGACATTGTGTGTGCTTTGAATTTTGGGTCTGGGAACAAAAAACAAAAAAAAATTTTTTTTTCTTCTCATATAAATCAGTGATTGCTTCTTTGCTCCACCCCATCTCAGCCTACCAAAGGTTTCATAGGAATGCTTCACTTTCGGATATCGAGGGAAACCTGTAAATGGAACTGCCTGCATTCCACAAAAATCCCCCCTCCAACCAAGGAACTAAGTGTAGTTACCAATTTTTAAATACTTAACAGAAGCATTACATTTTACATAAATAATAATGGTCCTTGAGAGCAAGTATGGATTTTCAAATGCACAGTTCAAGCATTTGCTAAGTACCTATTTTGTGTAGGGTCATGGGCTGTTTTTTAAAACACCGAATCTACAAACCCAACCACAAACAAGCCCTGAAAAGTAAATTCAATTCTATTAAAAGAGGCTCTGAAAACCGACTTTAAAAAAAAAAAAATGTTTTATGACTTTTAGAACTTGAAGTAAGAAGACTCTTTCAGTTGGTTTTTTTTAACTGTGTACATAATATTTTGCAGAAGATAGGTCAGTTTTGCTAGTCAATAGCCAAGTCAGCCATATTTGGTTTATGTCGTTAGTATAATTGTCAATAAAGCATCATAAAACAGCTTGATTTTTCCAATCCCATGTGGACGCACTGAGTCATTAGAAAAATATCTGACTTGTTCACAGAGAAATTTTATATGTATTTCACAGGACCCACAAATGAGAAATCCCAGAGTCCCCTTGCCTGCTCAGTGACATAGGACCCAGCAGCTTACTTTAGAATCAACCAACTCCCACGTGGGTCATAAAAATCTTCATGATGACAAGTGGCCCACTGTCCATAAATTAAGTCACACAGAGAGGGATCCAGTAGCACAATGTTAGGCAGCACTGGGATAAGCTACCCAAGGTCTAATAGGATGAAATGGCATTAACTCTGGCCTAACTGTTCCAGCATCAAACAAATCTCACATCATTATATAGCAGGATACCACACTAATGAGTTAAGAGGGTTTCATTATGAAACCATGGTATTCTTCCTTTACGGAGTCCCCAGCTTCAAGATAACCTCATTCAAAATAGAAAGCACAGCTATAATAATAATCATAACAACAACTAACAATGAACACTTAGTATGTGCTAAAGCATCATATTATGTACTTCACATACACTATTTATTCTTCTTGGGAACCCTGTAAAGAGTTATTTTTTCCACTTCATGGAGGAAATAAAGGCTCACATACTAGAAGTTACTGCAGACAATCACTCGGCCTGTACTTGGGGATTCAAACCCTGGCTGCCTAGCCCCAAAGCCTGGTGCTCTAATCGCCTCTTGTAGTGAAATTACACTAAGTTTAACTTTGCTAGGAAAAAAAAAAAAAGTGAAGCAAACTAGCAACCTACAAATACCTGTAATACACTTCTGAGTCCTAAGTAATCATCTCAGGTTTCCTGAGAAACAAGTTATGCCCCAGGCAACCTAACACCAAGACATCATACAACATAGAGTGCCAGTGAGTCAATGGTTGCCAGTGGTTACAGTGCCTATGTGACACACACGTGACTCGGTCTTTCTTCCCCACTCAAACGAACCATTACATAGACTTTGGTGTCCTGTAAATAGCATACATGAGGCCATATTAATTCTCAGGTAGCAGGCCTGCTAAGAAATTGACATAAAAGCAAATAACAGTGATAAAGTGATTTCAGTGAGGCTGACTGAAAAACACCTCAGTGGGAAACTTCTGGTTTGCATGTACTGGAGGATAACATGATATGGGGTGAGAACTATGTCTACTGTGTCCGGTACCGGTCAATTTCCAGAGCCAGGAGAGAATAATGAGTTTTCTCAGACCCCCTGAAATCATGGATATGCAAATATAATAAAATCAGTTATAGGTCTGTCTCTCAATATTAACTATATAATTTTATATAATTAAAATACACAATTTAAAAAAACACGGGTAGGTAAAATTAAAAAATATATTTTTTAAATGGGCCTCTGGTAATGAGTTGGGATAACTATCTAGTTTAGATCAAAACAAAAAGATGAGGAATAAGCTATCATTAAAAATAAGAATTTCCCCATCTCCAAAGAGGATCACAAAGGAGAAGTATTTGCTTGAGGTGTGACTTAAGGCAGAACATTCAGAAATGTGCAAAGGCTAGAAAAGGCCTGAGGCTCACTGCCTAAATAAGTCCCATGCCTATTCAATGACTGGAGGGTCAGATTAACCCGAGGCCAAGGACCTTTTTGGACACTGATAACCCTATGCCACGTAGACTGAAAAAGGTAGAAAAGCACTGTGTTAAAGGTCAGCCAGTCTCCTGACTTTGCCCCACTCTCCAGGCCTACTTTCTAATGGGAAAATCCTACCCGATGGTTAGGTTTTCTCAGTAGTCAACTCACAACTTATTCTCCAAAATGCCATTTGTTCCAACTTCTCATGTTTAGATGTCCGATCCAAGGGCAATTTATGGATAGATACGGCATTATTCTTCAATGTAAAACACAAATTGTGGGTTATGATACCCATTTCTATATCACAAGTCAAATTATGACACTTATCCAAATGCTGTTTAAGTTGCCCATATCTTATCTATCATTTATGGGAAATTACAAAGATAACGAGCCATCTGTAGATATTTATGCATGTCAACCACTTACAAGCACTCTTCAGGTGGAGTGGACTGGACCTGAGAGTGTCTGTAATTGTCTAATATAATTGGAATCACATATACTAGTATGTAGTGTGGACAAAAAAGGAGTCTCATGGAAGGTAACCTCACAAGGTGACCTAATCATACATTTCTATCTGAGCAAGCTATAGTGGGTAGTCATGCCCCAGGCATGCCTTCTTCAGTAACAGGCTTCTTTGCTTTAAGCAAACCCTGTCTGTTGTTCCTGTGCATCTGGGTGGTTGACACAACTTTGAAATAACCACCATCAAGAGCACATAATCTTGTTAACTGTTTGGGCTCAAATAAAACTCTTACAAAAATTCTTTACAGGTTTGGACGTTATCTCTGTTAACAACAGAAAGTTACCAATACCATAATAGCGCCCAGTAAAAGTGAGGGGGAGCCAAAGGGACGAGGGGCTGTGGAGGGAGGAAGAGATGTGGAGCTGGGACATCCAAAGACTTCCCCAGAGGAGTGGGGCTTGAACTGAAACTAAAGGACTAGTGGAAAAGGGGAGGCTAAGGAGTGCAGGAAGGGTATTCCAAATCCTCAGGTGGAGGTGGGAGTCATCTGCCATGCTCTCTGAAGAACTGAGATCCTGGGTAGGTGGGCCTGCAGAATGTTTCAAATTCTCGCTTAACTTTATCAAGAAACCATATAATCTATTGGCACATGATTACCATTGCACTTTCACTAGAAAACCAAATCAGCAATGATCTGAAGCACAATAAAACACATGAAAACTCTGCAAATATTTGTTAAATGAATTGATTCTGAGCAGTGACGGGAAAGACTTTGCACAAGTGACATTTAGCCAGGTTATTAAGGATTTTACAAGGCGGAATGTTGATGAGTATTTCAAGCTGAAGGTACAGCATTAAAAAAGTCTTGAAGGCGCCAAAACTGGTTTGGCTCAGTGGATAGAGCGTGGGCCTGAGAACTGAAAGGTCCCCGGTTCGATTCTGGTCAAAGGCATGTGCCTTGGTTGCAGGCACATCCCCAGTAGGGGGTGTGCAAGAGGCAACTGATTGATGTTTTTCTCTCATTGATGTTTCTAGCTCTCTATCCCTCTCTCTTCCTCTCTGAAAAAACTCAATAAAATATATTTAAAAACAAAAAAGTCTTGAAGGCATGAAAAGATACAGCAAGGAACCAGAGCAACACAGTCATCTCAGTCTGTTGATGCTGTCTCCCAAGCACCTTATAAATATCCACTTCTTGGGGAGAAACCAAGATGGCAGCATAGGTAAACATCTAAACTGCTGCCTCGCCCAATTTCAAAACTACAACTAAAAGACAAAACAGACATCATCCAGAACCACAGAAAGGCTGGCTGAGTGGAAATTCTACGACTAGAAGGAAAGAGAAAAGCACACTGAGACTCAGAGGAGCTGCAGAAGACAAAGGTACAGAGGTGCGTGTGCAGAGAAGACTGGCAACTGAGTGCACGGCTGGCTTTCTCAAGCAGGAGGGAGATAAAAGCTCCTGCCTGCGCTGAATTCCAATTCTGGGGGAGACTCTGGGGACCCAGACTTATTTGGGGAGAAACTGGACTGTCTGGCAGCAGGCAGAACTCGAGGGCTGCTTTCTCTCAGAGGTGCTTGCAGCAATTACCACAGGACACTGATATACAAGGGCCTATCATGGCAGGGCTGACAGGAAACCAATGCTGTCTGCTCTGCCCTGAGACTCTGCCCCATCCAACCTGAGCACAGAAGTTCTCCCAGCATAGACACAGCTGATCCTCACAGCCAATTGGCCTAGAGTTCAATTCCTCCCAGTGATACCAACAACCATCAAGGCTTAACTACAATAAGACTGTACACACAGCCCACAAAGGGGTGCACCAAGAGTGTTCACCTCAGGTAACTGGGAAGGCTGAGCCACTGGGCCCTATAGGACACCTAGCACAGAAAGCCACTCTATCAACTCAGGGAAGCAGCCAAAATGTAGAGACAAACAGGTTACAAATGAAAGAAATGAAGGAAAACAAACGACTGGATACAGAGTTCAAAACCACGGTTATAAGGTTTTTCAAGAATTTTCTAAAAAAGGCCAATAAATTTCGCAAGACCCTAAAGGATGTGAAAAAGGACCAACTAGAAATTAAGCATACACTGACTGAAATAAAAAATTTTATACAGAGATCTAACAGCAGACTAGAGGATCGCAAAAATCAAGTCAAAGATTTGAAATACAAAGAAGCTAAAAACTCAACTGGAAAAGCAAAAAGAAAAAAGAATCCAAAATATGAAGATTGTGTAAGGAGCCTCTGGGACAACTTCAAGCACACCAACACCAGAATTATGGGAGTCCCAGAAGAAGAGAGAGGGAGCAAGATACTGAAAATCTATTTGAAGAAATAATGTCAGAAAACTTCCCCACCTGGTGAATGAAATAGACTTACAAGTCCAGGAAGCACAGAGAACCCAAAACAAAAGGAATCCAAAGAGGACCACACCAAGACACATCATAATTAAAATTCCAAGAGCAAAAGAGAATATTAAAAGTAGCAAGAGAAAAGAACCCCCCCTTATCGGTAAATAACTATGGGGAGGGGGAGGGGGAGAGGGGAGAGAAACAACTGTAATAATCTGAATAAAGATTTATTAAATTAAAAATAATAAATATCCACTTCTTCCTACCACCATCCCAGACCAAAGCACCATTTTCTTTCACATGAACTCCCAGCTCACTTTCCAGCAGCCACTCTTGTCCCCTCCTATTTATCTCTATACTGCACCAGAGTGATCTTTCTAAACCCATCAGAGTGATTGGGCCACTCCTACCTGAAGTCTTTCAACTGTGTCCCCTAACTCTTTGGATTCAACCTAAAATCCCTTACTTTGTCTAGAGCCCCCTTTGTACAGACTCACACTTGCTTCCACCCCAACTTCTGCACTCTGCTCCTGTTCACTGTCGCCCCAACCACACCCGCTTCCTCCCACCTTCTCCATTGCACCCAGTACTGGGAAGATCCAAGCAGGGAAAGCTCCCCTACCCATCTGCCCCACTTCCCACTTCCCTCATATTTATGTTGTAAACCTCTGCTGAAAGGTTACCTATTCCAGAGAAATTTTCCCTGACTTCTTCGCCAAAGCCCCAGGCTAGGTTAGGTCTCTCTGTTTACACTCTAATCACACCCCAAACACACAATGCCATTTGGTGGTGTCTAAGCTCTTGAGGACGAAGGGCTGTGCCTGCCTGGTTTGTCATGTGGCACCTACCCAGCCCTTGGCACACAACAAGTTCCCATTACATATCTGAGGAATGAATGGAGAATGGATCAGGCACGAAATGGGGAAAACCTTGAAAGCCAGTCAAGTCCTTTGACCTTTGCTCTGTAGGCAGTTGGGAGAGGGCAGCTCCGGGCACTGGCCTTCTGTGGACACTGCTGGCCTCCATCACTGCTCTTGGCATCAACCGGAATGGCTGACTCAGCTTTCATCAAAGGAAGCCAAAGGAAACTCAAGGTCTGCTTTCCACCACCCTATTTCCAACTGAGTAAGGAGCCCTCAGAGGAGCAGCACAGCATCACCCACCCAGCACTGTGAGACTACAGTCTCCCACCTCTCTTGCCTCCTTGGAAGCCTGGTCTGTCCCTCTGCAGTGGGCAGCTATGGGTGATGCTGATCTACAAGCAGAACCAATGGGCTCATGTGGGCTTCAGGTGAGCTCATGTTTCCACTTTCATACTATAATGTGAAAACCCCAATTTACCCTATTTTGAAATAGGACATTCCTCCACCTCTCAATACAAGTTCCTCCCCTCCCACTCCTCCTCCTCCCCAAACCCTTACAGGCAGTCTATTTGCTCTTGGAGATACCAACATCAGATCTAGACCTTTACTGCCCTATTCTCCCAGCTCTGGCTCCTGAGGATGTTCCCCTGCTCAGACTAGACCTCTTGGTCAACCATGTCACAAATACTCCACCTCTGTCGAGTTGTAGTCTAAGGTAAATCCTGCTGGATGAAGTTTTGCTGAGATTCAGGTTGCCAATATGAATGCCTTCAAACTCCCTCTCCTTAAAATGTCACGTCGCTTTTTATATGCTACTTTTATATGCTACAACTCAGTAAAACCTTGAAAACATTACACTAAGTGGAAGAAACCAAATACAAAAGTTACATACTGTATACTTCTATTGACATGAAGCATGAAGAACAGGCAAATCCACAGGCAGAAAGATTAGTGGTTGCCTGGAGGCTGCAGGGGAGAGAACAGAGAGTAACTGGGAATGGGCACAGTGTGATGAAAATGTTTTGGAATTAGACAGACGCAATAGCAGCACAACACTGTGGATGAACTAAGAGTCACTGAAGTGACTACTTTAAAAGACATTTTATATCATGTGACTTTCACTTCAAAACAATTCAAACACTTTTTAAAAAGTCAACCTTTCCCTCCCAGTTCAGAGAGTAGCTTTCCATCAGAACAGTTCCCATTTATCTTCAATTCCCTCTCTCTGCAGGGGTGGAGAACGTCCAGCCCTCCAGCTGTGTAAGGCCAATGAAATCATTTGGTCTGGCCCAGCCAAGGCATTAGAGGTGAGTTAATTAAATGTTCAAACAAATACAGCAGGCTAATTTTTAAGTTCATAATTTTGTATGGCCTGTGAATGATGTTATAAATATCCAAATGGTCCTTGGCAGAAAAAAGGTTGCCCACCCCTGCTAAGCTGCTTTTTTCCTGCTAGCAAATCCACTCAAGCCTCCACAACCTAAAATATCTTCCCTTAATCCTATTTTCCCCTCGAGTCTCATCTAGAACTGTCTCAAGAGCTACGTCATAAAAAGCAGCCAATATCAACAGCCTCCATGTGTGCAGCTCCAATATTCTAGTTCCATTTCTGGCGATAAGCTGAAATCTAGAGATAGTGAAACCTACCTGCTACACTTCTAAAATTGATAGACTCTTGTAAAAATGAATGGATGAACCCACATGAAATTCAGGCCAAGAATGAGAGTGAGTCTTTTAGACGCTGCCAGAAACCCTTAGGGCTGCAGTATCCAATAACAGGAACAGGAACCACATGAGACTAATTGAAATGTAAATTAATTAAAATTAAACTAAAGCTCAGTTGCAAGAACCACATTTCAAGTGCTCAGTAACTACCCACAGCCAGTGACTATTATATTTGACAGGGCAAAACATGTCCCTTAGAAAAATCTCAGTATCTAGAAACACAGCAGCTCAGTGCATATTAGTACCTGACTCAGATAACAGAACCTGAGAACCTAAACATCTTGACAGAATTCCCTAGAATGAACCAAAGGGGAGTATTTACTAATCTCTAAAGCACAGCTCCATATGATCAGACATTGCACAAAAAAGGCCAGAGGAACCTTTTTGTAACATATCTATCTATATAAAAGCCTAAGCAACCAACCGACTGACCAGTTGGCTGGTTTCTATAACATGCACTGACCACTGGCAGACGCTCAATGCCAGAGCTGCCCCCTGCTGATTAGTGCACTTCCACAGCCAACCTCCCAAGATCGGCCAACCTCCATGGCCCCTCGCCTCAGCCAGCTTACCCCATGGGCCTGACTGGGGCAGCCAACCACCCCCTGCAGCCCCAATCAGCCTTGATTGCCAGCCAGGCCAAGGGACCCCACCCATGCAAGAATTCATGCACTGGGCCTCTAGTGAAATTATAAAGGTTAAATAGTTAAATAGAACAAGGCAGAGAATGGGACAGGATGCAGCAAAATTTTATCAAAGCAAAGCACTGCCCAAAATCAACAATAAAAAAAGGTCAAGGAGTATTTACCAAACAGGCATTAACAAAAAAGGAAGCAGCTATTTTTAAAACTATACTTAAAAACAGCCAATCTGAAGGCCCAAAGAGAATGGATAGCCAGCAAAGAAAATGGGATTAAACAAACAAACAAAAACATCTAAAATGCTGTTTATGCTATGCCGAGACCTCAGTCTGGTACTCATTCACTCCTTTCTGGTTTGCATTTTTATTTTATAAACAGATCACTACAGTCCTCCAATAGAACATCCAGGCAAACAACCAGTGTTGTTAGAAGATATGAATTTACTCTTAGATATCATCCTACCTAGGTAGGGTACCCTGCAGATACTCTCACTTGTTACAATGGCAAAACCAGCCACTTGATGAATTTTAAGTATGAAGGTGGCAACTAGAGATCCTGTGGCATAAATCAAAAACTTACTCAGGCAGAAAGAAACAAAAGGCAATGGAAGAAAGAAGAAAAAAGAAAGAAGAAAAATAAGAAAGATTTTTTCATAGCTCAGCCAAATGGTGGTCCTTATTTAAAAGTACAATAAATAGGATCTGGTTAGAACAGAGGTTCTCTAGGTGTAGCCTTGACAACCAGGGGTCCTTGGCCTATTTTCAGAGGTTCCATGAGATCAACACTATTTTTGTAATACTACTAAGAGATTTCTTTTTCAGTACCATCTCTCTCATTGTAAAGTGTCCCAGGGGCTACATGGTATGTGATCTCAAAAGATTGAATGCAGAAGCAGATAGAAGGATCCAACTGTCTTTCATTAAGCCAGATACATAATAGATTGGTCAAAATGTCGGTCTGTTTTCACAATTTTTTTTGTTTTAGATAATATATTTTTCATAAACATATAGGTTGTGTTCTCATATAATGAGCTAGCTATTATTTTAGATGTGTTATTATTTAAAATTATTATTTTAAAATAATGTAAACATAATTTTTAATAGAGTAAAAATACCAATCCACATAAACAAAAGCAGAGGTTCTCAATTTTTGTCTTAAAACTAAAAAGTTTGAGAGCTGCTACATAAAAAAAAAAAAAGACTATGTACAGAATTCTTCCCCTCTATAGGGTTTTACTTCTAAAAATACATTATAAATTTAGCTTCCCAACTAAAAGGCAAATATCCAAACATACTAGTACTTCAAAAAGAAGTGTCTTGATATTTAACTTTAGGAGTAAAATTTAACTTGAAGTATAGAATTTAAAAAATGAACACTTAAATCCTTGAAATGTGTTGATATATAGTCATTTTGAAATCAAGATAACAATAACAAACAAAACTTACAAGAAATATTTTACTCTATGAAATAATTAAGTTCTTCCAGGTTCCCCACAAACTCAACTTATATGTAGTATGTTATTACGAGAAACTCAATAACAATGAAATAGGTTGAACTGTGTTCCCATGACTATCTATTATTTAAAAAAAAGGGGGGGGGGATTAATCTGCTAATTAGACCGGACATCTTCTGGACATCATTCTGGAAGTCCTTCCTGACCAAGCCCGGGGCCGGAGGGAAAGCAGCCCATGTTCCAGGTGTCTGCGGGAAGGCGGAGGAGGGAAGCAGCCCGGATCCTGGTTGCCTGTTGGCAGCCAAAGGACAGAAGCAGCCCTGTTCCTCCCAAGTGCCAGAGGGAAGCTGTTACTGGCAGCTGGGGGAAGGAAGGCCTACTCTTGCACGAATTTTTGTACATCAGGCCTCTAGTATGAACATAAAAACTCTGAAAGCTCCTTTAGTCAAAGCATGACACTTCCCTCTTCCCAAATGAGGCTACTCCTTGTGGAAACATTTAATCACCAAAAACTAAAATTTTAAGTCATAAATAACGAGACACAAGATTCCTGTGGCTAACTCACATTAGGTAGAACTTCAGAGAAAATGTGTACACGCTCATCAAGCCTACACAAAAGCTGAAGTGCTTGCTTACTTATACACACAGAGAGAGAGAGAACTCGAGAGCTCAGAATCAAAGTCAAAAATTCATATTCCTGATTTCAACTTGCCACAACAAGGCACCTCTTAGGAACCACACTTTCCATTTGCCATCGATCGTCTCAGTTGTCCAATTGTCATCGGGTCCCAGTTTCTTTGACTCATTTGGCTAACTAACAATGTGTAGAAAGTTTCTTAAAAATTCCTCAGGTAGTCTCCTCTGATGAAAAGCCAGCTTCCCCTGCAGGCTGCAGCCCTAGGCACTCACTATCTACACCCAGCATCAGGGGCTGGGGCCTGTGGGTTCACCTCCTTCCTTCCTCTAACTGGGGTGCCTGCTGCTGGTGTTGGCCCTGACACTGGAAAGCAGAGGAAGAAAATCAGGTCAGCAAACGTGACAGTGAAAGAGAAGACAGAATGGATATGAATACAAGAGAAAGAAAATTACATGACACTCCCACCTCCTCCCAAACAACTAAGGGACATTTCCCCTCTCTCCGAGCACAACTGTTTTGAAGCTAATTCCTTTGAAAGAAAGCTGTGTCAGTGAGAACAAATCCTGTGTGAAGCTTAACATGTACTCACTATAAAGGTACGTTACACAGGCCCGTCTGTCAGGGAGACACCCGATGCTTTTAAACCAGAGCTCAGAGCACTCACCTTGTGGTCACTGACACAGAGGAGGCATCTGCAGGGTTCTCTCTACAGACAGTAGAGTTGAAATATAATAATGGGCACTGTCGTACAGGGCTAACACCTCCTCCCTCTCCTTTTCACATGGCTTAATCATGTGACACTCGGTTTATGCTTTCAGGATGTTTGGGGGGCTTTGTCTTACAGGGATACTGATTGATGCAAATGACAACCCAGAATTCTGCACACATGAATCTTATTTTAATCAAATCAAAGGGAAAGGAGAACAGAAAGCTTAGCTGGTCAAGTTAGAATGAATGGGATCTCTTGTTTCAGTCTTATTTCCTTTCCTGGAGAAGGAACTATAAGCAACTCATTGAAACTGAAAGTGAATGTCAGGTGTAGTTTATGGAAGTCATGACTTTATTAGTCCTACCGCATATCTCTATTGGCTTTAAAATTATTTAAAGTATAGTCTTCATTAAAAAATCTTTTCAAGCCCAGCTGGAGTGACTCAGTTGATTGAGCATCATCCTGTGCACCAAAAAGTTGCTGGTTTGATTTTGGGTCAGGAGATAGGGGTTCAATCTCCAGTTGGGGCACAAACAGAAGGCACAATGTTTCTCTCTCACAGCTCACTAGCTCTCTTTCTCTCCCCCCACCCTTTCCCTCTCTTCCTCCCTCCCTCCTGCTAAACATGTCCTCAGGTGAGAATTAAAATAGAAAAAATAATAATCTTTTCACTTGCAAGTTTCAATAATACCACCAAGTAGAAGGGCAGTGACTAAAAAGAGATAAAACAACATAACAGACTGGCAATGTGGTGCCACGGGGTGGGGGATCTCTGAAGTCAATACATTCTACACAGTTGCTCTGAAAATAGTTTCTCTCCCATTTCTCAAGAAATAGACTAGAGTTTCAATCATTACAACCAAGTTTATTATGAAGAACAAAGGAATTCAGAAACCAAGAACTTCCAGGATGTAACCATGTCTAAAACAAGTCCATATATAGTTTAATGGCAAATTGGTATTTTAAAAACAGATGTGGAAGTGTTAGAGCAAACAGCATCCATTTCCCTTTTCCCAGCACAAGCCAAGTTTTGTTTAGGGCTCCATCCTCTCTGACTCACTGGGAGAGACCTGACCGTGTCAGGACTGAGAGGGAGGTGCATAGGACCCTGACTGGCCGGCTCGGTGACAGAGACCAATCAGAGGCAGACAGGCTTCTGGGAACATGACTTGCAACACAAGATAAAATATACAAAGGAGGAATGGAGTTACAGAATTATGTTATTTAGTTTATTTAAATATGCTATTTATTTAGTATTGTTCATTATAATAATTTTTAAGGGTATACAGAATTTGCCCTGGTCAGATAGCACATTTGGTTAGAATGTTATCACTATACACCAAGTTTTGGGTTTGATCTCTGGTTAAGGCACATACAAGAAAAAAGTCAATGAATGCATAAATAAGTGGAACAACAAAATCAATGTTTCTCAAAAATTAATCAATCAATAAATTTTTTTTAAAAGAGTGTACAGAATTCAAATGGCAGCAAAGGTAATTTGGATGAAACACTAGGAAAAACTTCTTAATATTAAGGACTGTGACATCTTGTATACCTGAAAAGGGTTGCTAAGTCTTTTTGCTGGAGAAATTGGAAGAGTATAGCTACATCATGAGCAATGACACCTGATCCCGTATCTCCAATCCCAATCTCTCTCCACCTACATACATGTGGTCCTTCTGAACTCAAGCTCAACAAGTCAAAAACTGAATCCAGCACACTCCCTTCACAACCTTCTCTGCCTTCTGACTCCCTTATTTCTGTGACTAATGCCACAGCCTTCCCAGGAATCCAGTCCTGAAAGCACGCACGCTCCACCTCTCGCTCTGTACTGGACACAGGGCTACTGAGGTTTCCGGTCCCGTTGATGGTGCTGCAGTGTCAGTGGCCCCCATTTCTACCTCCACCCAACCCTCTCCAGTCTCATCCTCAACACGTCTTTGCCAGAACTTTGCCTTCTTGGGACTTCTTGGCCTCGAGAACTTCCTCCTATCCAATCCAACTCATAAATGAATCTGTCATTGTGATTTCTCAAAGCACAGCTCTTACACACTCTGCAAACACTGACCACTGCATTAGTTCTCTAAGGCTGCTCTAACGAATTACCACAAACCAGCAGCTGAAAACAACACCTTTATCTTATGTCCGGATCAGAATTCCCAAACAAGTCTCACTGGACTGAAATCAAGATGCCAGGGGGCTTGTGCTCCTATTTGCAGGCTCTACAGGAAAATCCTCTTCCTTGCCTCTTCTGGAAGCTGCCTGCTTTTCTTGGTTTATAGCCCCTCTGTCCATCTTCAAAGTCAGCAACTCTGGGCCAAGTCTCTTCATGCTACCTTCTTTCCAGTCTCTTCTGCCTCCCTCTTCCACACTTCAGGACCCTGGTGATCGCCGTGAGCCCACCCGGATAGTCCAGGGTGCTCTCCTTTCAGTAGCATTACCTGCCTTGATGCACCCTAGTGCTTACTGTACTCCAGCTGCAGAACTCACAGCCCCCTGGGCTTCTTCTCCACATCCATTCTCACACTGCCTGCTTTATCTAGCAGGCCCCTCCACACCCCTGCCAAATTATACACACTTATCTTTTAAGGCCCAGCTCCAACGCCACCCACCCCCAGTATCTCTGCCTTCTCTGAGTGCCCACAATGCCGTTTCCCCAAACTGGCACATTTAGCAGTAACAAGGAAAGAGTTTAGGCAGGAAAATGGTTTCTGGTGCTGCTCTACAGCCAGCTGTGTGAGCCTGGGCAAGCCACGTCCCATCTCAGCCTTGGCCTCATCATCTATGGAGTGAAAAGGCTGACCAATTGCTAAATTCTTCCCCAGGTCTTAAGCTTTCTGAAATTGAGAGGACTTTTAATCACTTCTTTTGATCCTGAAAGTCACTACCTAGCCAAGGCCACTTTCACATCAACTAATAGTCTTCCTTCCTAACAGATCGTCCCTGCCTCCAGTCTTGTTTTGCTACCCACCCCCTGAAAAGCATCTTTCTAGGTTACTCCCCTCGTCAAAACCAGTTAAAGGCTCTTAGGAAAATGTCCAAAGTCCTCAATGTGACCCCTAGAACCCACATGATCAGGGTGTTTCCTCCTTTGGTTTTTTTCCTCATTGACTTTCTTTTGGTTCCTCACATACTCTTTCCACCCCCAGCTTCCTGCCCCCTTCACCTCAGAGCCTTTTCTTGAACTTTCCTCTTTCTACCAGATTCCTCCTTATTCTCCAGGCAACCTTTCCTGACCTCCCAATCTGATTTAGGTGTGCTCCCTGTGCTTCCTTGGCAACTGGGCTTTTGCAGCTGTCCTCCAACTTCCACATGGGTGGTGGGTGGACTATTAGCAACAACTGGTGGCTGATGCCCAAGTTCTGTAACAGGGCTTTTCAGGTGTTCACAACCACTCAGAATCAAGATGAGATTTCCCAGCCTTATGTTTAAGTCTTGGCAAGGAGACATACAGGATTGTATAGGGGCAGTTTCTGGGAACTTCCCCTAAAAGAACACAGGAATGAATCCTCTGTACTTTGTACTTTGTCTCTTCCTCTCACCTGCCGCCTGGAGGATGGCACTACACTCTAACCCTGTCATATATTCAGCTAGAAGGAGCCTATGGTTGGTCATACCAGCTCTGGACCTTCCACCATCCCCACCCTAGCCTTTTATAGGAGATAGAAACGTCAACCTTGTTTTAAGATCCCATTACTGGAGCCATTATTACTTTGAGATCTCCATCACTTGCAGCCAAATCTAAGTACAACACACATGATCATATCCACAGTACCAATAATTATCTGTTGACTCAAGTTCGTATCTCACCTCTTCAACTGGAATATAATCTCTTTGCCAATAGTTGTATTGTCACTGCAAGATCCGTGCTCCTCAGCAGAGAGCGCACACAGAAACCCTTAACAGTGAGTATGAATAATCAATGAATTAGTGAACACATGTCTAATGAAGCAGGTAGACTCTGTCCAACCTATACGGTCTGTTTCCAACTGGACTTAATGTTGTGGCCAACCAAAATATCATGGAAAAGTTCATGCTCTTCCTCGCTTGGGCAAGTGCTACCAGTGTGGTGTACTACTGGCATAGTCTACCTGAATGCTCTACAAGGAAATATGCAAATAAGAGCCTTTAAAATAAAAGCATGAGTCATCTCTGCTCCTGGGCATGTGGGATGTCTAGCAATGTGTATGGCCTAAAGGCTGTTGCTGCTCTACTCTGGAGGGGAGAATTGCAACACTGGGCAGGGAAGCTGGCCCTCCAGAGGACTCCCCATTCATGAAATATTTATATATTCTCAGGCTATCAAAGTACACTCACCTTCACAGAACCGTTAGCACAGATTACTAAATGGATTACACTTGAAAGGTACATATTTAGAGAGATATACATGCAAATAATTGCTAGATATCTACTATATGACAGATGGTATATAGGTACCGAGAATACAGAGATTAACGTGCCAGACATTGAGCAAAGAGAAAAGTACTAGTCATTCTCACTTTAAGAAGAATGAAACTGAGGCACAAGAAGGTTAGGTACTAAACCAGGCTACATAAGTAGGAAGGGGGAGAACATCTAAGTTGGTCAGAAGGATCAAAGGTCCTAGGGTATGGGTGTTCGACCTATGAAGAACAAGACTTTTCCCATTAACTTTGCTTTGATTTTGAGTTTTTGTTTTTGGTGGGAGCAACTGATGAGGAAGCATCCAAATACATGTGGAATAGAGACAGGAGAAGACAAGGTATTAATACATTCAGGGAAATAGTCTGTGGTGTGCTCACAGTTAAAAGTGCAGGTGGGAAAGTGGCAAGAAATGAAGCTGGATCAAGAATGGCCCCAAAGAGAGAGTAAATGAAGTTCACAGGGTGAAGTGAAATGATCCCATTAACCTGTCAGAAGACCACTGTGACAACAGATTAGGGACCAGAACACAGGGAAACAGAAGGCTGCTATCATCAAGGAAGGGACTGATATGCCTCTAGGAGCAGACAGTAGGAGGGGGAGGGGGTGACAAAGAGGGACAGAGAAGTGTGAATGGACAACATGTGATGAGTACAGGTGGAGGGTTCAGTGGGAGAAGGATGTGGATGATGGAAGAGAGAAGGACCTGAGTACTGCTGCTGGCTTGATGGCTTGGGAAAAGTGATGGATGGTGGTGCTCTTGACCATGTTGGCCAACAGGAGAAAGAGATTTGTAGGGCATCCAGGAGAACCTCACTGATGAAAGTTATGAGACTGGAGTTTTAGAGGAAAGAAGTGTTAGAAATAAATATCTGAGATGGGTAATGGGTGGGTGGATATTTGAATCCAACTTAGGTCACCCACTGAAATCGGTCTTCCACATAAACAAATGTAAGAATATACCATGTTCATGAATTGGAAGAAACAACATCATTAAAATGTCCATACTACCCAAAGCAATCTATAGGTTCAATGCAATCCCCATTAAAATATCAACGATATATTTCACAGATCTAGAATAAACTCTCCAAAAATTTATTTGGAATAAAAAAAAAAAAGACCCCAAATAGCTGCAGCAATCCTGAGAAAAAAGAACAAAGTTGGAAGGATCACAATACCAGATATCAAGCTTTACTACAAAGCCACTGTTCTCAAAACTGCCTGGTACTGGCACATGAACAGATATATAGAACAATGGAACAGAACAGAGAACCTAGAGATTGACCCAAGCATTATGCTCAATTACTAGTAATATTTGACAAAGGAGGCAAGAGCATACAATGGAGTCAAAACAGTCTCTTCAGTAAAGGGTGTTGGAAAAATTGGACAGATACATGTCAAAAAAAAAAACTAGACCACCAACTTACACCATACACAAAAATAAACTCAAAGTAGATAAAGAACTTAAATGTAAGATGGGAAACCATAAAAATCCTAGAAGAAGCCATAGGTAACAAGATAGCAGACAACTGTTGTAGCAATATCTTTACTGATACATCTCCTAGGGCAATGGAAACTAAGGAGAAAATAAACAAATGGAACTATATCAAAATAAAAAGCGTCTGCACAGTGAAAGAAACCATCAAGAAAGCCTACTGCATGGGACATATTTGCCAATGTTATTTCCGATAAGGGTTTAATCTCCAAAATTTATAGGGAACTTAACAAAACGAAGACAAACAATCCAATAAAAAAAAAAAATGGGCAAAGTACCTAAGTAGACACTTTTTGAAAGAAAACATACAGAAGGCCACAAGACATATGAAAACGTGCTTAAAGTCACTAATCGTCCAAGAGATGCAAATCAAAACAAAAATGAGGTGCCATCTCACACCTGTCAGAATGGCTGTCATCTACAAATCAACAAATGACAAGTGCTGGCGAAGATGCAGAGAAAAAGGAACCCTCATGCTCTGCTGATGGGAATGCAGACTGGTGCAGCCACTGTGAAGAACAGTATGATGTTTCCTCAAAAAGTTAATAACAGAACTTCTATTTGACCCAGTGATCCCACTTCTAGGAATATATCCCAAGAAACTAGAAACACCAATCAGAAAGGATATATGCACCCCTACGTTCATAGCAGCACAATTTACAATAGCTAAGATTTGGAAACGGCCTAAATGCCCATCAGCAGATGAGTGGATTAGAAAACTGTGGTACAACTATACAATGGAATACTACGCTGCTGTAAAAATGAAAGAATTCTTACCATTTGCAACAGCATAGATGGTCCTAGAGAGCATTATACTAAGCGAAATATGCCAGTCAGAGAAAGATAAATATCACATGATCTCACTCATTTGTGGAATACAATGAACAACATAAACTGATAAACAAAAGTAGTACCAGAATCTTAGAAGCACTGAACAGACTGTCCAACCTATGAGGGAAGACGGGGAGTGAGGGGGTAAGAGAGGACTTTTATGCATGCATATAATCATAACCAATGGACACAGATGTGAGAGATGAAGGCATGTGCTGGGGGTTGAGGGTAGCTGGAGAGTGGTCAATGGGGAAAAGAGGAGACTTATGTAATAATTTAAACAATAAAAATTTTAAATTTTTTTAAAAAGGGAAATAGGTCTTCCAACAGTACCTTGCATACTATTCAACTAAATCTTAAATTCTGGAAAGCCCTTTAAAATATGCCAGTCCCGCCGAAACCAGTTTGGCTCAATGAATAGAGTGTCGGCTTGGGGACTGAAAGGTCCCGGGTTCGATTCTGGTCAAGGGCATGTGCCTTGGTTGCGGGCATATCCCCGGTGGGGGTGTGTGCAAGAGGCAGCTGATCGATGACTCTCTCATCGATGTTTCTAACTCTCTATCTCTCTTCCTTACTCTCTGTACAAAATCAATAAAATATATTTAAAAAAATAAATAAAAAATAAAATAAAATGTTCCAGTCCCATTCCCACTCCCCAACCCCCACCTCCCACCTGCTGCTCTGGAAAAAAGAGGAAAAATTAAAAAAAAAATAATTTAAAAAAAAATTAAAAGAAAAAAATAAAATAAAATATGCCAGTCCTATTTCTTAAAAAGATAGGAAACTCAAGCATGAAGCACTGTGCCAGGGCTCGGAGAAAAGCATCTCCCCCACTGTGCAATGCACTCAACTTCCTTTGGGGTCACTGAGCCTATTCCAAACCCACTATTCCTTGCCAAGTGAACAAAAAGAGCTGCTCTGAAAATGAAGCACAGAATTTACAGCATTCTCTTGGGAACAGGGAAGTCCTGAGATACCTTTTTGCAGGAGGGGGTTCTTTGGAGAAATTCTGACTTGTTTCACAGGGCAACCAACCATCTTCTTGGTTGAAGCATACGTACAGAGAAGACAGTCAATACCAAAGCACTGGTCATGGGCTTCAAGATCCCAAGCATGCCTCTACCGGTTCCCTTGAAGACCTGAAAGAGCTGAGCTCCACTTCAATCATATTCCTAGCATTAAATTAGGCTGTAATTACAGATAGCTGGGAGAGCAACATTTAAAAAGCTTTTAAGCAACATTTTCTGCTATACGCAGTTAGTAATTCTTATCTGATTGCCATCTCTTAGCTGATGTGATTACTTGAATATTCAAAATACATTATCATGTTCTTCAGGCTCATTTGTACAAAATATATAAAGACAGTGTTGTTGCCTTGGCAGAAATTAAAAGAGGATGGAGAAACATAAATTCAAGCATGTGGAATATAAATAAAGCATGTGGCATAAAAACACATTTCTTTTTTAAATCTGAATCTAAACATCTACATTTTATGTTGAGTGTGGGGTGAATGAGTAGAGAGAGAGGCAGAGTTAATGTGTTTAAAAAAAAAAAAAAAAGGCCTGTTACAAATGTGGCATTTTAAAAAAAATATCCATTTATTTATTTCAGAGAGCAAGGGAGAGGGAGAGAGATAGAAACATCAATGATGACAGAGAATCACTGATCGGCTGCCTCCTGCACGTCCCATATTGGGGATCAAGCTGGCAAACCGGGCACGTGCCTGACTGGGAATCGAACCACAATCTCCAGGTTCATAGGTCAAGGCTCAACCACTGAGCATTTTTAAAAGCAAGCACAACCTAATAATCATTTATTCACCTCATTCCTAGATGTGTCTATAAAAGTTTTTTTTTATCACCTGTCATATTCCATGTTAATATATAAGCCATTCTGTGCATTTTATGAATTCTCTTATTTCAGGAATTATGGTACTTAGAGCCAATATAATGCTGGCAGACCTGTGACTACACCCAGAACTAAAATAAAAACAGAGTCTAATAACCCAAGAGAACTGAAGGTGGTGGGAAACATGTCTATCTTCAGTCTGAGCAAGTGGCCCTTAATGGGACCTGTGTCAGATGATGTTTTCAAAATACACATGACTTACACCTCCACCCAAGCGAAATCAGCCGGTCTGAAGACAGAGGCTCTCTAGAGGATTTAGGTGCCCGTCTCTCCCAGACCACACCTTTCAGGTTTTACCACTCTGTAAATCAAACCCGGTAAGGCCAGGAAAGAAACCGATGCCAGATGTCCTTGGCCAGTCATGCTAGTCCAGCCAATTGTTAACTGGGCTTTGAACACTGATTTCTTACACCAATAATTATAGAGCTCTTCTGTGTTTGCACTTCTGATTATACCAAAAGGGCTTAAGTGCAAAATCTCTTAAAAAGGAGTCAGGGGAAAAAACAAAAAGGTCACCTTTTCAAGGACTGATCATAAAGGTTATTCCCCTATTAGCTTACTTTTTCCTAACGGTTAGTTACTGTCAAAAGTTCCATATTGAATATATTGTAAACCTCTAGAATGTAATGATGAGTAATGAGAAATGAAGCTCAGCTTCATTTCCTCTAGTTCTGTATCAAAAACTGCAAAGGCAAAGATTACTGTTTAGGTCTAACCGCGTGCAGAATGCCAAGGTGGTAAAGAGCAGACTCTGCTATCTGCTGGCTGTAGACCCTGGAACAAGTCACTTAACCTTTCTGTGCCTTAGTTTCTTCATCTGCTAAACTGGGGTATCTACCTCAGGAGGTTTGTGAGGCCAAAATAAACATATAGAGAAAGGACCTCAGAAAAGTGCCCAGTATGTGGTATTGAGCAGCTGTATTCAGTACCCACAGATCAGCCTCATTCTTCTCATAAATTGCAAAGTATTCCATTGCCCAGCTGTTGTGTAATTTACTCTTCTTTAGGACGTTTACTCTACTCTTTTGATCTTCTGTTGTTATGGACAATGCTTCAGTGAACATCCTATACAATAGAGGGATCAATCCATGATCATCAAATTAAGTCAGTTCCTTAGATAACTTTCATGTGTAATACTGATGGTTTGAATAGCCTCCATAGTAGGCACAGGTAAATCACTTCCAAGTTCTACAGAGAAGTCTGAAAGAGACGGAATAACTTCTTGCCAGAGCCAACAGAGCCATAGGTGGCAGATTTGGAACCCTATCCAGATGTGTAGCTGCTAACCTGAAAGACACTTTCTTCAATCTGCTTCCCTACAGCTTAAATTAAAAAATAATTAACAATAAAAACAATAAATAGCACAGTAGATGCTCTTATCAATGAACCTCCGATCCACAGAAGAGATAAATATTCAGAATTTTCATAAAAAGTAAACTCAAGTTTTTACAGAGGCATGTATCAGCTCACAAATTGGGAAGATGGAAATGTCAAATTTAAGTATTTAAGTAATTTAAATATTAAAGTAATTTCTTTCTTCTGCCAAAGATTGAAGCAGAAGTACCCTGAACACTACCTCTAGGGACAGACACCACACTGCCAACCCCCCAGGGAAGCAAATTAGTAATTATTGAATTTGGTATCATGAGAACTATTCTTTGGGGAAAGAAAAATTCATAACAATTACTTTGTAGTACTGTTTGCTGAACCAAGAAAAAGGGGAATAGGTAATCTGGGGGTCAGACTAACTCATAAAAAAAAGGCCAATTCTCCAACATGACTTTATGAGGTCTGTTTAGTATTGGCTTATAAAAGATTCTTTCTGACAGGGTGAAGTTGTTGACAATGAGGAAAGGAAAGGGCAAAGGTAGAACTTAATAGAGATGAAACCTGTAACTAGCATGTGCTAACAATAGGGTGCTAACCCAGGATAAGGATTATCATTAGAAATTACAGTTATGTTTCAAGAAATGGTTATTCCCCTAAAAGAGAAAAGGTGGCATTACCGGTACTAAAAATCTGAAAAGAAAACAACTATTTCCTAAATCCCAGTTAGCAAGATGATGCAAGTCTAACTTAAGATATAAGGACTACTAAACACATTACACACAGCTGTACTTCAAACAGTAATGGCGGGGGAGGAGGACGAGGAAGGGTGGGAATTGGGTTTTGCTGAACACTCACCATGCACAAATATTTCACCCCCAGGCTCACAAGTCCAACAGTGAATGCCTACAAGTCAAATAAAAGTTTTCTCATGGACAAAACATGCCAGTGGGAGGCCAGTAGGAACCAAATAGTTTAGTAATAATAAAATTTGTGGGCTGAAATTGGGGTTGGGGGTATAAATGGATGGTTGGGAGTTTCTATTACAGTAATTCAAAATGAGGCAAGGTTTATCTTCCTAAACAATTCACTTTGCTAGGCCAAAACATCTCACAAGGTTATGTTTGATCATTTAAAGAGAAAACTGTAGTGATTTTGACATCTACCTTTCTAAGACCTGAGTGATCTCAACTTTCATTTCCTATCCTTGGTCAAACAGAAACAAAGGATTTGCTCTTAGAAAAAGGGAAAAGAAAATTTACTTTTGAAAGGATCTTGGAAATCACCTTAGTTTAAATGTTGTATTTTTAAAGGAAAAGAGGCCAATGCCCAGAGTTGATTTTCTTATGGTTGGTGGCAAGTTGGAACAAGAAACCATGGCAGCTTGGTTCTCTACAAGGGCAAGGCATGGGCTAAAGGAACGGAACAGATTTTAGGCAGATTTGAATGATGACAAGTTCTTAATCTTGGATGGCTTGAAGATGGTCCTTTAAACATGGGGTTAGATTTGCAAGTTACAGAGTAACAGAGTTACATAAATGGCACATAGCCCACTGAACAAATCCTAGGAGTGCAAACAACCATGCCTTCCAAAATCATGTTACTTCAGTTGCAATATATAAATATAATTTTATTGATTTCAAAGAGGAAGGGAGAGAGAGAGAAACATCAATGATGAGAGAGAATCACTGATTGGCTGCCTCCTGCACACTCCCCACTGGGGGGCGGCATGTGCCCTTGGCCAGAATCAAACTTGGGACCCTTTAGTCTGAAGGCCAACACTCTATCCACCGAGCTAAATGCCTACGGCAAGGTGATATTTAAACCCACTTCCTCAGTTCTGGGATGGATCCCAGGTTATCATATTTATCTTTTTCTAGTTTTAATTTCTTCAGGTAAACAAGGCCTAAGTCAAGGACCTTCTTTGAAAGTGGAAGGCAGTTCCCACATGAGAATATGATAACAGGAGGGTCTAAACTGTCGTTGAAAGTCATCTTGCAAAATCAGACTATGAATATAACAACATTGGAGAACACTTCAGAGAAATAAGAAAAAGTTCTGCCATTAGGACTTTTCGAGTCAGGTGCTCATTTAAGCCCATTTGAATTGGCTTAAAAATCAAATGCACAAAATCTCCTGCACAAAATCAACCTAATCAATTCAAAAGTATGAAGCACTGATGTGTCTAATATGGATAGCTATGTCATAACACTTTATCAGCAAGTCCTCCAGAAACCTACTTACTTCTTTCAGCCCAAGGTGCAGATTAGGTGTGGGTATAGCAGGATTAAAGTGTAAACTATTGTATTTCAGAAAGCCCTTTGAAGTCAACTTGTATACAACCAACCTCTCTCTCTCTCTCTCTCTCTCTCTCTCTCTCTCTCTCTCTCTCTCTCTCTCTCTCTCACACACACACCATATTCAGTAACTGACAAGTTAATGAATAAAAAGAATGAATAAAATATGGGCTAAAAGGAACGGAACAGATTTTAGGCAGATTTGAATGATGACAAGTTCTTAATCTTGGATGGCTTAAAGATGGTCCTTTAAACATGGGGTTAGATTTGCAAGTTACAGAGTAACAGAGTTACATAAATGGCACATAGCCCACTGAACAAATCCTAGGAGTGCAAGGATAGACAAAGGAGCAGGTAGGTATAATATAAGAGGAAGGGAGGGAGGGAGGGAAGGAGGGAGGGAAGGAGAGAGAGAGAGAGAGAGAGAGAGAGATGTGAATTTGAAAAAATCACTTGGCACTTCTAGGCCTTAGTTCTCATTTCTTAGAAGGAGGTAGGGATAACACTTTTAACAGGATGGCATAAGAATTATGTATTGATGCCGAAACCGGCTCAGTGGTAGAACATCAGTCTGCGGACTGAAAGGTCCCAGGTTCAATTCCGGTCAAGGGCATGTACCTTGTTGTGGGCACATCCCCAGCAGGAGGTGTTCAAGAGGCAGCTGGTCAATTTTTCTCTCTCATCGACGTTTCTAGCTCTCTATCTCTCTATCTTTCTCTCTGTAAAAAATCAATATATTTTAAAAAATAATTATGTATTGAAATCAACTATTTAAAGGAAAGTTCTCACATCAAAATTATCTGAAACTGAATGCATGTAAAGACTTAGTTATGGGTAACCAGAAGAGTTGGTAGGCAACAGAGGAGGAACTCAAAGTCAAAATAATTAAAAAATGTCTCGGGGGAGAGGAAGAATGTGGCAGAGTAGGGAAGAACTAAAATCATTACTCGAACTCTTTATTATCTACTTGGGCCTCAGAGTTACCCTAAAGGAAGGTTACCTGGTTTACCTTGACTTGTATAATTCAAGTGGGAAATAAGAAACCTAAGGATTGATATGCTCATCTATAGCAGCAAGCAGGCAACCAATAATTATACTGAGAGCAAACCAGGTGGTGGTGAAAAAAAAAAAAAATCCTGAAAGATTCTTGAAAATGTCAAACATCCAAAAATCAAGGTCTCTAATAAAAAAACAAAAACTCTATTCACCGCAGGGAATGAGATAACTTACCTCATTTCCAAAAGTGACTTCATAGCGATAATGAAATTAGTGTTCATAAAAAACCTAGTTTTGAATATTTTCCCAGTTATTTGAGATTCTCGGATGTGGTTGTTGGCCACATCCCTAAACCTCACTTCCCCCTTCCCCAAGGAATAAAAATAAGTGGAGAAGGTAACATTTGGCAGACCCACATTAGGCTCTTTCACTTGTAGTTATCTCTTGAAATCAACAATTCTGTATCATGACACCCCATTTAGAGACAGAGAAGGAAACTGAATTGGGGATGAGGACAGTCTGAAGTTATGAAGTGTTTTTTTCTTTTCTTAAAAATCTCACAATCAAATTTCTCAGCAAAGTCCTCTTTATTCCGTAAAATTAGTCATCTGTAACCATTTTCCCTTTTGCCTTCCGTTAGAAATGGAAAAGTAAAGGAAATGCAAGAGAAAACACCACAGAAAAATTCCTGGCAACGACACAGTTTATTATAACCTGGGGGTAGGAATCTCAAAGGGACACGAGTGGCATTTCTCTTTCATGTGTGGAGCTTTCCTGGAGAATCCGAGGCAGTGCAAAGCTGACCAAAATGAGTGATCCACCTCCCCACCTCCCACAGATGGAAAGTAAAAGTGTTTCTCCCCAGGCGTGGAGCGCAGAACTGGCCGCGTGCGTATCTGTTAGATTCTGCACCAAATGCTGCTTGTTGGCTGAGACGTTCGAGAAAAAAACAAGTGCAAACCAACAGGTTATCTACCGAGCGATTAGGGGAACAGTTACACAGCCTAACCAAGCAACACCAGCTCTTCCGTGCAACCCTATAAAGCACTTCCTGCCGCGGATCCCGCTATGAAAGAATTAAGGCTGCTTGGCTCCGCACCATTCTCCCGCCGGCTCCCCAGCCCAGCTCATGCGTCATGCACGGGATTCATCCATACGCACTCCCCACCCCAAAGTTGGCCAAACGCATTCTTTAAATTTGCAACCATGAAGCTGGAAGATAAGCTTACCGAGGACCGTGGGGAGGGGAAACCACCACCCCTAAAAGTGCAATAGCACAGAACGGATGCAGGATACAATTTGAAAGAACAACTCTTGCTCCAGGGATGACTCCCTTCCACCACCCCCAACCAAAGAGGGCGGGTGGGCAAGGGGGAGTCCGGGGAGCGAGAGGGGTGAGTCTTACTTACAATTCGCAATAGACGTTACCCAAGAGCTTCCCCCCACCACGGCCCAGAGCCACTCCCGGGCCGCGCGCCACCCTCTCCGCCGCCCGCTCCCGCCTCTCCAGCGGCCCAACTCCTTACAGGGCCGCCAGGTCCCTCTCGAGTCCCCGCCCCCCTCGCTTTCGCACCGGCCTCATCCCTCCGCGAACGATCTGGTTTTAATAAACACCCAAGTGGTCCGGGGCTAGCAGGCTTTTCCCTCCATGAGGGGGGTGGGGGCAGACGCAAGACAGGAGAGTCCCCGGCACTGGCGCTGCCGGCTCCGCGCGGGGCGAAGTCGGGCACGCCCTGGGACTCGGTGCCCATCAGACTGGCGATCCCCGATCCCTGAAGACTCTCCGCACTCACCCAGGTTTTGTCTTTCCCCCAAAGAAAGCTCTCCATTTCCGAAGGCGCCTCCCTGGACTTCCCTCCCTCCCTCTCTCCCTCCCTCCCGCGAGTTCATCCCCGACCGGGGCGGGCGGATCGGAGCGCACCAACCCATCCATCCATCCCGCCTCCGGGCTGGGCACAGCGTGTGTGTGCCCGCGGCGCCTCTAAGTGCACAAAACTGCCCGCCGGCTGCTTCCCCGCGCGGAGCAGGTGAGCCCGGGCCCCGGGGAACCCTCCGAGGCTCCCGCACACCCCTCGCCGCGCCCGCCGTCCGTCCTGGGGGGGCCGGGCTGGGGCCCCCCGGAGCCGGCCGGGCTGGCGGCCCCGGGCGCCTAAGTCCCCCCCGCCCCCGACCTTTCCACGGGCGGAGCGCGGGCCGCGCCGGCAGCTGTCCCTCCGCCCCCGGTTCGGGACCTAACGGCGGCTCGCAGCCCTCTCGTCCCGGCCGCCGCCAGCTCGCGCGGGTGTCATGGCCGAGAGGCGGCCCCGGGCGAAGTTTCCCGGAGCGGCCGGCTTACCTCTGCGCTCCAGGCGCCACGGCAGCTCGGAGAAGCGGCGGGGAGGCGGCGGCGGGAGCGCCCGTGGCAGCCCGAAGCCGGGGACGATGTGGGAGGGAGGCTCCGCTCGCCCGGACCGCGGCGATGGGAAGAGGAAGGCGCCGGGTATCTACAATCGGAGCGTGGGCTGACCGTGACGTCACAATGGCGCGGCCAGCCAATCGGGGCCCCGAGGCGGAATCAAGCGCTATGATGTCATGCGGCCCCGGAGCCAATCGCGAGACAATAGAACTTTCGTGATTGTAAATTCCAGACTGTGCAGCGCCGCGGGGGAGCCGGGGGCCGGGTCGGTCCCTTCTGGTTCACGTGTCTCGAGGCGATTTTTTATCCCTTTTCTTCCTCATAAGCCTGCGTGGGACGCAGAGCCTGCGCAATAGCGGCTGTGAGGTTCTGGATGCCCTGAACTCTTGATGCGCACTCCATGCCAGGCGTGGCATGGTTGGGTGGTCGCGTTCGGACCACAGAAACCCCCCCTCTCGCAGCCATCCCTTGTACCGGTTCTGAAAGGGGATCTGGTTCTCCTTGGTTGTAGCTGAAAGAGTTACATGCCCGCTGAGACCACCGCAAGTCAGGTCTGCAGTTGAGCAAGATAAGGCAATAACCAAAACCACTCAGAACTGGGTGTTTATAGCTTCACTCCCTTGTGGATAGATGTACCCTGATTTTTTCCCCCTCATGGATTCTGATGCAATTTCTACATCACAAATTACCCCCAAAGATTTGTAAAAGGAAGAACCGTGATGGAGTAAGTGACATCTTTCCAGCTATGGAAATTGAAGCACTTAAAACAAAATGCTCTGTGCTCAGGGCACAAACAGAAGATCCTTGCTGTTTTTCACTGATATTTGGAAAATTGGAGGTTTTTTATTATCCTAGTAGTATCCCACACTTTTGCCATATTAAGTCCCAGAAATAAGTCTTTCTCCTTGTGCCCTTTTGCTATATTTCTGCTTCCCCATGTCCTTGGATCCAACTTAGTTAAGCATTTAATGTAGACAGTTGTTTTGGTTTTTTTACATCTGCAATGTAATGATTATTGTGTGCCAGCTGTGTTTCAGACACTGGGCCTTTGCAGTAGGAAAGCAGGTGTACAGACTATATACAAATCAGATCATTTAAACATACACAAATGAGGTTTTTAGCACGCAATTGCCATTTGACTCCACAAACACCGAGTGACTTTAGTTTGTTAGATACTATGCTAGGTGTTAGAAATAAAAAAAATCTCAAGGACCGCTCCCCCTCTACCCCCCCCCCCCCTGTAAATTGATATGGTCAGGAAAAAACTACTGTGCAGAGTGGTAAATACTACAGTGGAAGCCAAGGTACACACAGAATTTTTTGCCAATAGCCCAAGGCCAGGGCTCTGTGTTGCCCTTCCAAATTCTATCTGTCCAGGTTTTAAATTTTTCAAATTTAACTTGATATTGCAAAAATCTCAAGTTTTTTGTGACACTCAATTGTTTTTATTGTGCTCATCCATCCAAAAGTTTAAGCCACTACAACCAAAATATCTATATTTCGAATTATGGACTTACCTCCGTGATTTTCAGCCAATGTGTTCCAATAAATTTTAAAAATATATATTTTATTGATTTTTTTACAGAGAGGAAGAGAGAGGGAGAGTTAGAAACATCGATGAGAGAAAGTCATCGATCAGCTGTCTCTTACACACCCCTTACCGGGGATATGCCTGCAACCAAGGTACATGCCCTTGACTGGAATCGAACCTGGGACCTTTCAGTCCATAGGCCTACGCTCTATCCACTGAGCCAAACCGGTTTCGGCACAATAATTTTTTTTAACATGCATACCTGACTATTTAGTTAGGGGCACTGACCTCATTTCCCTTAAACTGTCAAATAAATTAATGACAACAGGCAACACAATAACAGCCAGGGTGTGAATGCCGTGTCTTGAACCATAAATATATAGGTCATATAATAGAGTTGCATCTTATTGGTCACATTGCATAATAAAGATGTGTCTGATTAGTTAATTATTGGTACCAGAAATCTTTATGTACAAGAATAGTCACCTGATATTTTTAAAAATTACTGTGGAGACGGGAAACAAAAAATCAATAAAATATTTTTTTTTAAAATGGGCAATGGACCTAAATAGATACTTTTTGAAAGAAAACATACAGAATGCTAAGAGACATATGAAAACATGCTCAAAATCACTAATCATCCAAGAGATGCAAATCAAAATGACAATGAGTTACCATCTCACACCTGTCAGGATGGCTATCAACAAATAAAAAAATGACAAGTGCTGGAGAGAATTCGGAGAAAAAGGAACCCTTGTGCACTGCTTGTGGGAATGCAGACTTGTGCAGTCACTGTGGAGAATAATATGGAGTTTCCTCAAAAAACTAAAATTGGAACTTCCATTTGACCCAATGATCCCACTTTTAGGAATATATCCCAAGAAACTAGAAACACCAATCAGAAAGGATATATGCACCTTTTAGGAATATATCCCACTTTTAGGAATATATCCCAAGAAACTAGAAACACCAATCAGAAAGGATATAGCAGCATAATTCACCATAGTTAAGATTTGGAAACAGTCTAAATGCCCATCAGCAGATGAGTGGATTAGAAAACTGTGGTACAATGGAATATTAAGCTGCTGTAAAAAAGAAGGAACGTCTACCATTTGCAACAGCATGGGTGATCCTGGAGAGCATTTTGCTAAGCAAAATAAGTAAGTCAGAGAAAGATAAATATCACATGATCTCACCCATTTTTGGAATATAATGAACATAAACTGATTAACAGAAACAGATCCAGAGACAGAGAAGCATTGATCAGATGCTCAAACCTCAGAGGGAAGGTAGGGGAGGGTGGGAGTAAGGGGGAGAGATCAACCAAAGGATTTGTATGCATGCATATAAGCATAACCAATGGACACAGACACTAGGGGGGTGAGGGCATAAGTGGGGGAAGAGGACCATGGGGGATAAGGAAACATATGTAATACCTTAATCAATCAATCAATCAATCAAAATTAAAAAATAAAAATCAATGGAAAAATATCCTGGCTGAGGATTAAGATAGAATAAATAAATAAGTAAATAAATGTGGAACAGTTTAACACTCTAAAAAAAAGTTAATGTGAATCAAAAAGAGTAGGTAATTACTATTAATTTTTTTGGTAAATTAATAAAAATTATACCTATTTTTGTCAGATGTGCAAAAAATATATTGTTTGTTATGCCACAGAACTTTAGTAATTAGTTAATATGTGCCATAAGATGAAAAAGGTTGAAAAATCACTGGCTTATATAACTGTCAAGTCATACATTAAATTTTAAATATTTTTCTTATTTTAAAATAAAAGTAAATATAAAGTTCTAATATTTTATTCCTGTCCCCCAAGGGATACATTTTGACATATCCCGTGATATATAACTCTTAGTTGATCTGTGTATTTTGGTTTCCATTATAGCATTTTCCACTCAACACTGTAGTTGTTTCCTGCACTGTACCTCTTGTTCAATCAATGGAGTGCATATACCCCCACTTCAAAGACCACTGCTTTAGATTGTAAAGCATTGGAGGGGAATATGTTATATTTTGCTAGTTATTTATCTGTAGATCTTAGTACAGTCCCTGGTTTATAATAAGAGCTTAGTAAATATGTTTTGAATAAGTACACTCTTACTTCCCCTCCCCATTACCATCATCATTCTGGTGCTTCCATTTTCTGCTCCAGAATTCCAACCCTCTCATGATAATCATGTCCCAGGACTATTGACTCCTCTCAAACCTAAATTAGTAAGATCATGTTCTCATTCTCCCCCCCCAAAAAGACATAGGGTTCCCAATACATATATGTTAGGAGGAGTCACCGCTCCCCAACTCATCTTATACCCAACAGTGTAAACTAGTTATCGTGACCACTGGATGAATTGCTCCTTATTGTAGCACCATTACGTTCATGATAAAGCTGCAAGAGAAGCAGTAGAACTGAAATGACTCCTCAACTTCCATCGTAATAAATTAAAAAAATGCCTAGGACTTATTGCCTAGGACTCAAGACCAATGCTCAAGGAAAGTTTTTTAGTTGGCATCAGAATTAAATTCTTAGCCTTTTGGGGTCTAGACACTGTGCTGGAGTCATCTTAGTTCTTATAAGCACTCTATTGAAAATAAACCAAGTTAGGGTGCAGTAACAAAACCCTGTAACTCTTATCCATTTCTTTATAGCACCCATATGGTAGAGACCCCCTAGAAGTGATTATTGAATCATCTTCATTTTCTTCCTACTGCTGTTTCTCCTCCTGCTGTCCTTTATTTAAACTCTGGTAGCATTTTTCCTTATGCTCTTAGTTTTCATCAGTGGTCCCAAATCTCCTCCCACCACATACTTCAAAGTATATTAGAAGGTTGCTTCACTGTCACTCTTGGGAAAGAAAGTATTTAACATCCTGGGAAATTTATTCTACTGCTATTGCATCTGTCGGTGGATGAAGAAATACAATTGAAAGTTTCATTGGAATGTAATCTAATTAGTGACTATTGTATGTGCTTAAGAAGTATTTGCATGACATGATGAAATCTATCTCTTGTGATAAGATATATGCTTGTGTTGACTGACAGATCTCAGAGGGAAGAGTGGACAAGAAGAGATTAACTAAAGAACTTACATGGATACGTGCATAGCCCATGGACACAGATAATAGTGTTGTGAAGGCCTGGGGTGTGGCAGGAGGTAGGTGGAGGGGGACAAACTGGAGAGGTATGAGGGACATCTTTAATACTGTCAATAAAAAATAAATTTAGAAAAAAATTTTAAACTGAAAATAAAGAAGATATAGGCCTGTGTTTACCTCTGGACATTTGAAAATTGACTAACATATAAAGGATAAACTAGTGAATATTTTTGTTTGTTGGTTTAATCCTCACCTGAGGACATACCGGTACTTAGAGAGAGGGAGGGAGAGAGAGAAACATTGATCCTTCCTAGGATCAAACCTACAACCCAGGCATGTGTCCTGACTGGAACCAAACTGCAACTGTTCAGTGTATCTCCATCTGAGCTACTCCAGCTGAGCAAGTACAATCTAGCTTATGCTAAGAATGCTACTATTGATTTCTTTTTCCCTTTCCTGTGATCTTGCTTTTCTTCTTCTTCTCATTTCCTAGTTTGTATTTTTTGTTATCTTGTTGCCAGGGGTTCCCATTGGCTGGCTTGTCTTTGTTGGAGGCAGATAAAGGGTAAAGGTAGTCCTTTCCTCCTCAGACCTTGGAGTCAATTCCACACTCCCCTGGTAACTTTGCTGCCACTCCTCTCCATTGCTGTTCAGTAATATGTACTGAGGTTTATCTCTGCAGCTGTCCTTGAGTGTTCATGTTGGTGGATGTGAACTACTTGAAGGAACTGTGCATGCCTGGTCTGCCATGTTGTTTTCCCAATGGCCAGCAGAACCTCTGCCAAATAGCAGGAGCTCATCAATATCAGCTGAATGAATGAACAGTGTGAACTATTTCTGGGTTCTCTAGTCTTTTCTCCTGCTGTCTTTAGTACTCTATCCAGAAGCAACGGTGCTATGAGAGGAATCCGTGACCTCGGTGCTCTCTATTTTAATTTCCTTGCTAGGTGATATTATCAACCCCCTTTCCTGGCTATGGATTCCATCTATACTCTGCTGATTCCCAAATGTATTTCTCCAACTCAGACCTTTCTCCTGAATTCCAGACTTGTACTTTACTGCCTATTAAATACTTCCCTTCTTGGATGTCCAAAAGGCATCTCAAGATAAGAATACTAAAACACGAACTCTTGAATTTTCCCCCACACCTGCTCCTTTCCTGGTCTTCCCAGCTCTGTAAATGACAATTACATTCACCCAGTTTCCCAAACCAAACACTTTAGACTCTAAGGCAGGCGTCTTCAAACTACGGCCCGCGGGCCACATGCGGCCCACAGAGGAGTCTGATCCGGCCCGCCAGGTTTTTTGGGCAGTGAGCACAGCCGAGGTGTTACAGTAGGAATTAGTAGTTCATATAGTCCGGCCCTCCAGCTCTCTGAGGGACCATGATCTGGCCCCCACTTTAAAAAGTTTGAGGACCCCTGCAAGGCTTAGAGTTCTGTTTAACTTCCCTCTTTCGCTCATGTCCTACGTCCATGCATCAGCCAAATCCTGCCTGCTCAATATTCAAAACATCCAGAATCCGTTAACTTTTCACAGTTCTTAGCAAACCATGAGTTTGAGTCACTATCAGTTGTCCAGAATTTTGAAATAGCCCTCTTCCTCAACCTTTACTTCTGCTTTTGCCTCCAACCCAGCAGCTGGAGTGATCCTCTTAAAAGCAAAGCCAGATCATGTCACTTGCTGGCTTAACGCCATATATCAACCTCTCATCTCAGTAAGAGTGCAAATCAAAATGCTTACCGTGGCCCACAAGGTTCTTCATGATTTAGCACCTTACCATTTCTCTGACCTTCTAAAGCTGTTCTGTCTTCCACTCACAATGGCCTCCTTTTTATTTCTTGAGTACACCAAGTACTAGACTTGTTTCAAGGCCTTTGCACTTAATCTCCCCCAATGCATAGATTAATCAATCCAGAAAGCTCCAAGGCTTATATCTGTGGTTCATTTTGATCTCTATAAATGTCACCCTCTCAGGGAGTTCTCCTTGATCATTCTCTAAATTTGCAATATCTCCTTTCTTCCCTCCCACATTCTGGAAACCTTTTACTTTGCTTTATTTTACTCCTTAGCATTTATCACTGCCTGACATCCTATAGGTTTGTTTAGTTTTGTTTATCACCCTCCCCCCACCACCACCAACAACTTAAGCTCACTGAGGGCACAGACTGAAACACTGGCACACACATACCTCCCCCAGCACTTGCAACATTGCCTGGCACCTGGAAGAGCTCAATAAATATTTATCCAATGGCTAAAAAAAATGAACACATGAATGGAAAAATTGAAATGCAAATCAGTAAGATGTGCTTTTACTAGAAACCACTTAGCCACAAATTCAGTCTAAGAGAAAGAAAATACCAATGACAATAGTTTAAAAATTATTATTTATGGGTATTATTTTTCTGTACCTCATTAAAGTCAAGATCATAGTTTTTTTTCTGCCACTTTTATGAAATGTAAACATTTGAAAAATGAATAGGGTCCAAAGAATAGTTAACATTTTAAAAGTGCTATACAGGAAGCAAGACTATACGTACAGTTATCATGGAGAGAAATAGTTGTCTTAAATTGGGATATCTTACTCTTCTATAAATGTAGTAGTTATCTTGAATATTAAGCACTTTCTCTTGCAATAGAACTGTCATATTTATTTCAAGATGAATCAAATTTAGTACTAATTTTTTATTTTTTTATTACTCAGAAATGTCTAAGGCCTTTCCCAATACATTCTAATTTTATGCTTTCAGCAACATAATGAGATGACAAGAGTTAAATGGCATGCCCAAGGTTGCAGAGCCAGTTAGTGCAGAATTACGATTGAATTCAAGTCTCAGTTCTCAACTTCTTCAGAGCTTAGCTATGCTAAATATAAAATATTATACCAGGACAGATTCTCAATGTGTCTTACTTTGCTGATTATCAAAAGACAAATTTCATAATTGATTTGCATCCTATAACATATTAAAGAGTTAAAGCCCAGCCAGAGTGGCTCAACGAATCAATGAAAGCTTGTTGGTTTGATTCCTGGTCAGGGCACATGCCTGGGTTTTAATTTGATTCCCAGTTGGGGCATGTATGAAAGGCAACTGATCAATGTTTCTCTCTCACCTTGATGTTTCTTTCTCTTTCTCTCCATACCTCTCCCTAAGCATGTCCAAGGGTGAGGAATAAAAAAAAATTTTTTTTTAAAAGGCTAAAGATTTCTAGGAAGTAGAAACCAAACTTCTAACAAAAAGTATGTGCAAAACAGAGTAGTATTGTGGTTTTTGTTGTTGAGAAGTATGTTCTATATGATTTTGGAAAAGATGATATAATACAGAATATACTTTGGCTAATTCTATTATTTATAAAACAAGCTTTCCAAATATTAGCTGTAGAGATTTAGTCATTCTGGGTCATAGGATGTTTTAGTTATATGCATACTGTGTTATAAAGTGCCTTGCTTCTATAGTCTTAATCTACCTAATTTTTTCATTTTTCTTTCCATCTCCCCCTATACTTTTTACTTCTCTAAATATGACCTAGAACAGAACCTTTCTTTCCTATTCTCTCCATAATCAGAGCACTCTGTTTTATAATTTATAATATTAATATTATAATTATTTGCTTATACTTTTTCCCAACTCAAGGCCAGAAAGTTTATCATTTATTTTTGCTGCTTTAACATTGTGCTATGCCAGATACCTAGTAGGCATTCAACAAATATTTATTGAACTAGACTCTCAAAAGACTATTTTATTTATGATAAAGAAAGCAAATTAAGACATAGGCTGTTTCAGGATATGCAAGAAAGACTGTTAGAATCTCAAATTTATTTAATTAGTTAATGTTTTGATAATAGGGTAGGTAGCTTCTGAAAGTGATCTCTGGTGCCTGATACTCATGTAGATGTGTTGGACCTAGTCACTTGCTCATAAAGGTTAGAAAGAATCTGACAAAAATAATGGAATGATTCCACCCTCCACCCTCCACCCCCCTCCCCCCCAACCCCCCCAAGATCTGGTAGAAAAGAAGTGACTTCTATCTTACTGGCACTCTCTGTATAGCTGCTTGGCTTCCATACTTGGATGAAGCAAGGTGCCGTATTGGAAATGCTCATATAACTATGGGTGGCCTCTGGCTAATAGACAACTAGAAATATGACAGCCATAAGGAACACAGGTGAACTTGGAAGTGAACTTCACAATAAAGCGTTGAGATGACTTCAAACCCAATCACTATTTTGATTGCAGTCTCTGAGAAATGGCGAAGCAATGTCAGGATTCCTCAAATACAGGAAATTTGAGATAAAGAATGTTGTTCCAAGCCACTAAGTTTTGGGATTTGTTACAAAACAATACATAACTAATACAAATGGCATCAATAGTTTTACTTTTAAAAACAGAATCAGAGACAGAAGAATTGAAATAGTTTATTTACTTTGTCAGAACAATCAAGATAGGCCTAGTATTTTGATAACTATGTCAATATTTCAGCTATAGAATTTGTTTTTCCCCAATATAGTTTTCTCATATCACAGGAAAACATTTACATATATGAGTAAGTTGTCAAATTTCAAAAGGAGGCAATAGATAAGAAGGCAGGCCACTCTGTAAACATATTAAGATTCCGTTTAATTGAATGAAGGTTTAGAGGAAAGGGACCCTTATTTCCAAGCCATCAATAAACATTTTCTCAACTCAAAGGGCTAGTCAAGTAACCTCAAATATTCATTTCATTTATTACTTTAAATCAAGGCACTGCAGGATACTATTAAAACACAAACATAAAAATGAACACAAACATTACATGGGAAGAATAATGCATTGTACTTTCATTCACTGATGGCTAGGTCCAATTAGTTTACTGGATAAGCCAGTTAAGAAGTAACTAAGCTCTGAAAGCATAAAAGCCTTAAAAGTTGGGTTGTGGTTATATAATAAAAAAATTCACAAAGTCTGGGGATAAAGAGTGACACAGTGGATGTCTAGGATAAGCATAAAAAGACAAAATTAATATTCGGGAAACATTCATGAATGCTCTATTCACTTTTTAATTTTTAAATTATTTTTAAAAAAAAAAAATATATATATATTTTTAATCAATTTCAGAGAAGGGAGAGGGAAACATCAATTGACTGGCTGCCTCCTGCATGTCCCCTACTGGGGATTGAGCCCGCAACCTGGGCATATGCCCTGACCAGGAATCGAACTGGTAACCTCTTGGTTCCTGGGTGGACGCTCAACTGCTGAGCCATTCACTTTTTTTTTATTATCCTGGGCACCTAGAAGGGTATCTAGAAGTCAGTGGATGCTAAGTATATATTCTTTGGAGACCTGCTATGTGCTAGGTATTGAGATAATAAAACTATAGTAATTGGCGTAAGAAATGCTCTCTTCTGCCCCCCCCCCCCCCCCAAAAAAGTGCTATGGGAATTCAGATGTAAAGGATGAGAAAGGGGGATTGGAGTAGCAGGGCCTTTGCCAAGAATCTAGCTCTACAGAAAACTGCTTCTCTCTCCCTTTTTGAGCCTCAACTTAAATCACCTTTTCATATTGGTCTTTCCGATATGACATGCTCGCTTAAAGCAGTTTCTCCTCTCTACTTCCCCTTCCTCACCCACAAGTTCATACTTATTGTAGAGCACTTCTCACAATCTGTAATTGTTTTACTTATTTTTATCCCTACTTCCCCAATCATCTAAACGTCAGGATTGCACAAACAAGTCTGCCTGGTTCACTGGGTATGCAGGCATGAAGTCTACGCGCAATAGATAATTTCTGCAATGACCGAATATATTATAGAATGTTAAGTCCCAAAGAGTACTTGGTGTAGGGATGGGAAGGGGGTGGGGGTGGGGGGCGGGGAGAGAAGCAAAAAAAAAAAAAAAAAAAAAAAAAAGCTGAGTGTCCAAACGTGAATGTCCAGACGCGGATTCCAATACTAACTAGCTCTTCCCAAGAGCGGGGCCATCTTTGCACTGGGAGCGCCCAGGAGGGATCCTCAGAGATGGCTGAGGCTCGCTCTCGCCTCCCCGCCGCTCGCACCGGAGTCTGGACCGATGCCCCTCCAGCGCTCCTCGGCCTGCACACCGCCCAGCGACCCCTCCTGCACCAGCGGGGCTGGGGGACCTTTCACCGCCTGCGGAGCCGCCTCCCCCAGCCTTCCGGCGTCCCCCCCAGGCCTGAGTCCACCCCCCTCCTCTCCCTCTCCTCCCCGCCGCGGTCACCCCATTCATCCCGCGGCCGCACCCGCCAATCGCCGCGCACGGGCGACGCGGCATCTGGCGATGGGGCGGGGCCTGCGGGCGCGCTCGCTCTTCCCCGCCCCGAGCTCGCTGCGGGGCCGGGTTATTCCCGGGCAGTGACCGGCCTCGTCCCCGCGCTGACCCCGCCGGGGCCTGGAGATGATGGGGATGGAGGAGGCGCTCAGCGGGGGAGAGCTGTGTGATCCCGATTGCTGGAGCCCCGGGATCCGAGGGTGGCCGCGGCCTCGGGGAGAGATTGGAAGTGGCCTTGACTCGCCGCGGCCCCGCGCCCCTCGGACCCGGAGCTCAGAGCATCCAGATCCGCGCGCAGGACTCGACTGTCAGTCCCCGGCCGCGCGAGTGGAGAGGAGGCAGCCAGGAGATGATGTCTCCGTGGGCAGCCCGGCCCAAGTCTGCTGCTAGGGAAGGAGGGCCTCTGGAGAGAAGCCCTAAATCCTCACTCAGCTTTCACAGTCTTCGTTGTTTATAATTCGCGAATTAGCCCTGCACTGTACAGTTTGTTTCATGCTCATCCAAGCTGCCGAGAGTGAGGGCAAAATAAAAGGCTGCTCCTGTGCATGTGAACATTATACTTACTTTTTTTGTATCATAAATTGTGTGATATTGAAAATATTTATCTTAATATGTTTCATAAGTGGGCTTTCCCCCCCCCCCTTCCGAGATAATTTTCATAATGTCTTATTCTCCAGGAAGAATAAGAGGAAACCTAGTAGCTTTTCTATTGGCTGCAAAGGTCACTCCCCACTTCCTCCCACACCCCCACGAAGTCCTAAAGGCACCCAAGAAAGCAGTTTGACCACAACTCAGGGTACGTAGATATTTTCACTTCTTTAATCCTGCCAACCTAATCTGCAGAGGTAGGCATTATCACCCGTTTTGGATGTCAAAACTGGCTCAGAGGTCACAATTTGTAAATGACAAACTTTGGGCCCTTTCCACCCTTCTTCCCCTCCCCAAGATCATGAAATTTCAATCCATTGTGAATGGAAGGTGGAAAGGAATCCAATGCTTTTGCAGTCCATCGCTAAGGATGGTGAGTAGCCAAGTGCAAGCACCTCCTGGAGACGGGTTTGAATTTCTTGAGAACTCTGTTAAGTGCATAGTTTTCATGCCAGGACTTTGAAGGGTAGGAGGAGAGTTCCTTGAAGCTCTGAAAAGCTAGGTCACTTATGGGCTGACGCCTTCCACAACCCTAGCCTGACCTGAAACAAAACCCCTTTTCGTAATTCAGTATCAGCAGCCCACGTGCTGGAGGGCTGCCCAAGGCCTGTTCAAGGACTTCAGTCTTGGTGGCAAGCGGAGAACAGCAGAGTTGGATCAAAGACAGAGTTAATTAGGTCATAGAATGCTTTTGGGGGAGAGAAAGTAGCAAACTATAAGCAGACTTACCTCAATCCAATTGAACAGATTGGCCCAGAATATCTGTTCCAGGCTGTGGGCACATAAGGATAGGGGAGAAATTTTTCCTGCCCCCTGGAAAAGATTGCAGTTGGGGTGAAGTGCATTAGTGAGTAAGGGTATGAAGAACAGCAAAGGAAGGCAGCACCTGAAATGGCAATAAATACAAGGCCAGAGTGATGGTGGATGTGATGAACTTGGACTCAGCAGTGTGGTTTCCAACCTGGGGCACCCCCCCCCACAGGGGGCAATTTTATTTTTAAGGGGGGCAATTTGAAAATAAGTTATTAACAGTGAATTTTTTGCATTTATTATGGTTGTAGGGGCCTCATATACAGTATATAAATATATATATTGTGACATATTCATACATTTCAGTTCATTATTATGTTTTGAAACTTTATTTGCTATTTTTTATATCACTTCGTATTATTATTATTTTTTAAATAATTTCTTAGTGATTTCTTCCTCAGTACTTCAACTGTCCTTAGGTTCTTTTATTTTTATTTTTCATGATGCCATGTTCTTTGGAAGCTTATTTAGACCAAGTTAATGGCCTTTTAGGCTTTCTCCACGCGAATAGTCCACTTTCTGAATAATAAGAAGTATATGTCACGGGGGGTGGGATGTGAGGGGTATCAGGGTTTTAGAGATGCTTAGGTGGGCATGGCCACAACAACGGCTGGGAACCACTGGTCCAGATGCAGAGGCAGGAAAGGAGGTCCCTTTAGGCTCCAAGCTGAGGAGTCAGGGTTTTTCTCTGCCGGGCAGCCAGAGTGGTCTTTAAAAAGAAATGCCAACCGAACACCTTAAACATCTTTTAATAGCTTTCCCCTGGCACTTGCTACAAAATCCCAAGTCCTTAATAAGAGGTGAGGAGCTATAAGAGCCAGTCCTGCTGACCTGCTTACCTCCTCTGCGGCGGCAGCACCGTCTACACTGGCATTTACTGCTCACCTCTGTGCTCCTCAGAGGTACACGTTTTCTCACCCGAGACTTTCCGCACATGCTGTCCCTTCTGCCTCCTTGTCATTTCACTACCATGTCTGCCCCCTTCGGTCCCCCTTTCCCCAGTTCATCTGTTCTTCCACCTCAGCTCCCTCTGAGAAGCTTTCCTTCTAAATAAAGGCCACCACCAGAGCTCTGCTCTCCCCCCCCCCACACACACACACATATTCTCGTATCTGTGAGACACTGTGTGGTCATCTTTTTCATACCCATCTGTCCTGTTATTGCACCCTTTCCCACCACCGGGCTTATAACAGTCTAGTATATTTTACTTGTGCAGTTACTTGTTTTTAGT
Source organism: Pipistrellus kuhlii (assembly GCF_014108245.1). NCBI lineage: Eukaryota > Metazoa > Chordata > Mammalia > Chiroptera > Vespertilionidae > Pipistrellus > Pipistrellus kuhlii. The sequence goes on along the minus strand of NW_023425551.1, from coordinate 66,016,594 downwards.
CTGTTGGCCCCACTGTTTTGGAGTTCCATGCAAACATAATTTTGCCCGCCATTACATCCAGGGGTGGCACATTGCCAGCGCTCCATACAGATGTGGTGAATTGATGGTCAGGATCAGTTGATCTAGAATACATGTTGGGGAATAGAGGGAAGCAGGTTGAGAAAGAGAGGATGGAGCCTGACTGGAGGGCCAGAGAGAGATATTTCTACCCAGTCGGTCAGTATGGAAGCCTCTAACCACATGTGGGCATTGAGCACTTGAAACATAACTAAGGAGCTGAATTTTAAATGTGATTTCATTTAAATTAATTTACACATTCTAAAGTATATTTGGAACCTGATATGTAAATCTACTTTTCCAACTATAAATTTTATGAAATCTAAATACAGATCAAGAATTTTTGGTGAATATCATTTGAATTGGGAAGTACTGTATGTACAATGGATTTTAAAGTAACATATTCCTTTTTTTTCTATTGACCACATAATATAATGATAATATTTTTGATATATTGGGTTAAGTAAAATATTTTTTTAGAAATAATCTGACTAATTCTAGGTTTATACCTAAAGAATTGAAACAGGGACTAAAACAGTTGCTTATACACCAATGTTCACAGCAGCATTATTCACAATAGCCAAAAGGTGGTAACACCCAAGTATCCATCAACAGATGAATCAATCAACAAAATGTGGTGTGTATGTATAGAATGAAACATTATTTAGCCTTAAAAAGGAATGAAATTCTGACATGCTATGGCATAGATGAACCTTGAAAACATTAAGCCAGTCACAAAATGATAAATAATTGATCATTTCACTTACATGAAATATCTAGTATAGGCAAATTCATAGAACTGGAAAATAGAATAGAGGTTACCAGGAGCCGGTGGGAGTGGAGAGCAATGGGGAGTTACTGTTTAATAGGCACAAAGTTTCTGTGTGGGATGATGAAATGCTCTGGAAATGGATAATGGTGATGCTTGCACTGAATGTACTTCATGCTACTGAACTGTACACTTAAAAATGGTTAAAATGTCAATTTTATGTAAATTTTACCGCAGTATGTTTCCACTCAAGAATATATTTTTTCATTGAATTTGAGAGAGAGAGAGAGAGAGGGAGAGAGAGAAAGAGAAAGGGAGAGAGAGAGAAAGAGAAACTATTGATATGAAAGAGACACGTCAATTGATTGCCCCCTGCACGCACCCTGATCAGGCTGGAGGACAGAACCTACAACCTAGATGCATGCCCTTGACTGGGAATCAAACCTGAGACCCTTCGGTATGCAAGCCGAGGATCCAACCATTGAGCCTCACTGGCCAGGGCCAGAATATGCCTCTTTAAGAAATTCCACTTACTATCTTTTCTTTTTTTCATTGTGTCTACTGAAAAATTTAAAATTATACATGTGGCTTTTTCATTCTATTTATATTGGACAGCACTGGTTTGGGCAACTGGGAACCCTGGGAGAGGGTGAGGAATTGTCTGTGATGAAGGTTTCCCTAATGTCTGTGGCGCCGGGAGGGCAAGAGGGTAGCAGATGGTGGTAAACCCAAGAATTTAGGATTCGGTGGAATATGCTTTGGAGAAAGAGGCATGTAAGGAAAAGCCTGGGTGAAAGGGGCGAATGCACAGTAGCATTCAATCTGGGAAGGGCTTTATTTCCATCTGAAGTGAGAATGTTCTAGAGATAGTGTGTTCCCTACTGTAATGGGATGCCTTGGCAGTAAGCCCAGCACGGTGTTCCTTAATTGTCGAGGGATCAAATGAGTACCATGTGTGAAGGAGCCTGCTAATCTGAGATGAGAGGCACAGGTTTGGTGAGAGGCACAGGTGAGGCACAGGTAACGTTGATCACAAGGACGGGATTTTCCAGTGTGTTCGTGGCGATGCTTTCCATCGGAAGCTCTAGCTTTGGGAAGCTTTCTACCAGTGCCACACATTTTATCTTTTATATAGAACAGTGAGAAGGCTCCTCCGTTATAACTCCCCGATCCAACTATAGAAACCCACTTCTCCAAAATTGCACCGTTATCGCTTTAAGAATGTTGCCCTTGGAGAATGATTGCCTCCACGTGTTCAGCATTGTCTTGCTATTTGTGAGGGTTTCCACCAGCCAGAAGCCAAGCAGGTACTGACTCAAGCTCAGGAACGTGCGCCGGGCCCAAGGACAAAGGTATGTGAGAAGGTGTGGGGACAATGGTGGGAGACAAATTCAACTTAGTCTGTCGCTCAGGGAAGCCAGTGTGAGATATGTGATACAGGGCTAATTTTGTGGGTTCTCGGGGATTTGGGCCCCACTGGGCACCTGCCCCCTCTGCAGCACATCCTTACTGCCCTCCACACAGTCTAGGTAACGGACATGTCTTTGGCCTTGCCTCAGATTAAGAATGGTCAAGGCTGGAGCCAGAAAACCAGGTCCACCCTGCTCAGAATGATTATGCTTCTTTGTAATTAAAACTTCACCTAAGTTCACCATAGGGGAAAACACACACACACACACACACACACACACACACACACTCAGAATATGTTTAGTATTCTACTAAAAAATGCAGGGACATTCTCTGCCCAAATGAAATTGGGAGCACAGTAGAACTGCTAAAAAATTTGCACCAAATAAGTTTTTAGTCTATTTCTGTTTATTGCTATTTTAGATGATTTTAGTGTGGCTTGGTGTTCTTTTTTTTTTTTTTTTTTTTTAAAGATCCCCATAAAGCCTGACCTCTGACCCTTCTAATAGTTATCAAAAGTCAGTTCCTGGACCAGCTGTCTACAGCATGGTTGCTGATGTGGGATGAAGGAGTATGGGATTTTAAATACCTTCTAAATTCCTTCATCCTAGGCGTGGTGTAAACAGTATCTTCGGTGGGGCTTTCTCCTTAGCTCCTCCGGTAATGGCCACATCACCACTAGGCTGCATAACATTTCAGTTAACACAAGTAATTGAGTTAGTAAACTGTTCGTTTTTGTCAAGAAAGGGATTTTGAGAAGAAAGCAATTTCTGGGTCCCATACTATCTAAGGCTCCCATGGCTATGTTTGCCATTGACAAGGTAAGAATTAAAGATAGTTTTCTGAGATTAAAAAAGATCCACTTAGGCCTGAATCTCTTAAGTAACAGTTGATCTAACTTGACTTGGTAATGATCCTGGTATCCACAACTTCCCTCTTCACTGGAAAATGTGAGCATCGCACAGATTCCCAGAAAAGGAAGAGGTATGGGGAAGAAGTACTCATCTAAGAAATGCTTTAATTGCCCAAGATGAACTATTAAGACTTGGAGACTTTTAACTATTATATAAATTAGCAAGCGCCTTGATTCATTTCTTCTTGCTTATAATGCCAGCGAATGCATTTCAGCCTCAGGTGCTAAGGGATTAAGAGGTACCTGAATATTGTAATCTAGCAACACTATGTCAGATAAATATCTAAGTTCTTTAATCTTCGGGATGGCTCTGGGAGAACCACATGGGGTTATACCTAATGCGATTATGATGTCTGCCTGCTAAATTGTCGTGGTGTGAACATTTCTGGGTTCTAAATTTGTGGTAGCAATTACTGTAGTGTTTTTTTTTTTTTTTTTTTTTTTTTTTTATGAGAGAGTTTAATGGTTATGGTCCTGTATTATATCTTGTCCCCTTGTCCTCTGACAAATCTATTTTTCTAAAGCCATGCAGGTGTTTACTCACTATCATTAATTAGAAGTGTTTGTGGGAAGGGCAGAAACCTTTCCCTGGGGCTTTTTCTGTTCTCTGAAGATTTCAGCAACTCCCAAGTCCACAAATTGCTTTGCCTGAATAAGTACAGATTTTAACCAGTTAACTACCACACGTCCAAAATGGAAACCATCCCCATACGCCGTGATATTTTGAATTTAATTTTAAAGAATATTATAAAAATAAGTATATTACTCACAATTCAGGTGTTCTTGAATACTTCAGTTGAAAATTTTCATAAAAAATGATTTTAAAGTTGGTCAGGGATGCCATTTAGGGAAAAAAAATTGTTTGTTTGTTTTATAGATGCACATGGCATATGGGGAAGGTCCACTGCTTGCATCTACATACGCTTATGGTGTACAAGGGGTTAAAATCATCTAAGCAACATTACAGCTCGTTGGCCCCTTGAGTGTGGCTCTTCCACAAAATACCACGTGCGGGCGCACATGTACAGTGTGATTGAAACTTTGTGGCCCATGCGCAGAAGTCGGTTTTGGCTCTCAAAAGAAATTTTAATCGTCGTACTGTTGATATTTGGCTCTGTTGACTGATGAGTTTGCCAGCCACTGGTATAGGTATGTATTAGGGTAATGTTGAGCGTGTCTGCTTTTGGCTTTAGTTTGTCTGTGCTCTTAGTGCTAAAGAAATGCATGATTGCTGATAGGTAAAGAACTTTCAGGTGCCTTTCTTTTACTTTTATCTGTTACACTAGACTTTGCATAAATCTGAGCTTCAAATAGAATTTTTGAAATTTTAGGGAACTGTCGAGGCAAAGACACAAAGTTATGAAAGTGTGTAAAATGCTGGGAGCTGGTGAATGGCCCATGGGGCCAGAATGTGGGGCTTGTGGACCTGGTTAGCTAGAAATTAGGCAGAGAGTTGGCTTGAGATTAGGGTAGAGGGCCTTGGGAGAAGCCCGTTTGGGGGTAACTGAGAATGCTTAGAGGTTCCATCTTACCTGTATCAGGAAGGTTCCCCTCATAGTAGTGAGGATGCACCAGATGGGGGAAAGACAAGTTAGGAGGGTCTTACACAGAACCTAGGTTACAAAATACTGAACCTATAGTAAGATAGAAAAAATGAGGAGAGGAAAGTGAAACTTCAGGAGTAGAAACAACAGACGTGCATTGGCCAATGAAGGAGAGAATTCATGAAGGTAATAGGTATCTGGGAGACTGTTGGTGATGTTAAAATGCAGGGCAATGAACAGGCTTTTGAGTGATGGAAGTGCACGTTATATAATTAATGAAATTTTTGATATGTTGCATCACTTATCTAGAACATATTGTTTATGCCAAGTAATTACACTCAATTCAACTCAATACATATTTCCAAAGTTTCTACTACTTCCCAGCTGTTAAGAGATCAAACAAAGATGGGTAAGATAAATCCTGCCTTAAATAGCTTTCAGCCTCATGAAGGAAATAAATACAAACACTAACAATAATGAAAGACAAAATACAGTATTCTGTAAGAGGTGTATCAAGACCCAAAGAATAAAAAGAATATAATCCTTTAGGGGTCAGCTGGAATGGTTAGAATACGATAGGAAAACTATTTTTAAAATTACAAATATTTGTGAATGCCAAAAATATCCATTAAAATAAATTCTGAAACTTCTAATAAATATAAACTCAATGTGCTCTCTAGTATAGTGAATGCACTATGAAAATTATAATGAATTTCTTCTAAGTGGATGGCACAAAATCTGTCCTTACAATCAGCTAAGAAAAAGAGATTGGTAAAGATGGTTTGGGATATTTCAACTTAATGTATTATGTATTTATAGACTGGAGCTATGCACACTTTGGCGAGTTTTTGCTGCTGCTACCAGACACTTTGATTGGAGTATGAGTGTGTAGGTTTTCTCTCAGTCTGTTCCCAGGGAACTTGGCCAATGAGGACAGCTTTCTTACGCCCAGTAGTGGTCTTTGTAAACACTTTTGGAGCTCACAGATTTTTCAGTACTACTTTCCTGAGTTTATTTGATAAAAACATATATGCCTTTTCTTCCAAAAACTGTCAATAAATTCTTCAGTAAGGGGTATGTGAAAACCAGGTTGTGCCACAAACTCCTTGGTAACTGTCTCTTTCCCCATGCATGGGTGTCTCTGGAAGTTCATGTCTGGTTGAGTCCGGTACAGTTGCAAAGAGTGTCTTTTTAAATTTTCCTTAAAATATTCAAACATGCCCTGGCCAGATTGGCTCAGTGTATAGAGTGTCAGCCAGAGGACTGGGGGTCCTGGGTTCAATTCTGGTCAAGGCACGTACCTTAGTTGCAGGTTCGATCCAGGCCCTGGTTGGGTTGTGTGTGGGAGGCAACCAAGCGATGTGTGTCTCTCTCACATAGATGTTTCTGTCTCTCTATCTCCCCCACCCCCTTCCACTCTCTCTAAAAATCGATGCAAAAATATCCTCTGATGAGGATTAACAACAGCGACAACAAAAATTCAACGGTTGCCTCAGAGGAGGCAAACACTTCAGTGCCTATCAAATATTACATCAGCTCTTGCTCTTTCTGAGCAGGAATGTGTTTCAAAGTATGTGTTTTCTCCTCGTCCTTTTGTAGACTTTCCCCTTTGCTTTGTATAGTAACTAGTTGCTTCTGGTCTTCCAGCTGGGCAATATTTTCCCACATCTCTAGTATCAGGAGAGTTAGGAGTATTGTGCATGATTCCATTTGCACTTTTTCTTTGTTGTAGATAATGAACCTGTTTTATTTTCAGAATCTTTGTTGTATGTAATCACTGTGAGGCTGCCTTCAAATGGTACTGATCCTTAAATGCAGCCTGAGACAGATCCGGAGGTGTGATTCTGTGTTCTCTTACTAGAGAGATCAAGTCATTGTTTCCAGTTGGAGTGTTATCTGACCACCAAATAGGAACACCTGTACTTTCTTGCCTTTTGTCTTAGGACTGGGAGAGTTATCGGAACCACCTACAGACTGCCAGGATCTCTCAGCCAAAGGCTTTGCTGGTCTCAGGTAGGATGCTAGAGGCAGCCTCAGCTGAGGATCACACTCGGGTCTCTTCAGCAGGGATGCTGGTTATATCAGCTTTTTTTAAAAAAATGTATCTTTATTGTTGAAAGGATTATATTGTAGATATCTCCCTCTTTTTCCCCCCCATTGATCCCCTCCACCCTGCACCTGCCTTTCCCCCAGGCCTTCACCGCACTATTGCCTGTGTCTATAGGTTATGCATCTATGCATATACATTCTTAAGTGTCCCCATTTCACTCTGAAATTCCTCAGTCTATTCCAGGCTTCTTTGTCTCTGGATCTATTTTATTCATCAGTTTATTTTGTTCATTAGACTCCACATATGTGATACTTGTTTCTCTGGGACTGGTTTACATCTTTTATCATACTACTCTTCAGGTTAAATCTGCTTTTAAATGTGTGATGGTTCCAGCTGTTTGTGTAGAGAGTCTGTTTAGTAAAAAAATAAAATAAATCCCACTGTCTTTTTGTATGTGTTTTTGCTTATAAAGATAATATAGAGTTATTGCAAAAAACTTGAATTGTAGAATGCTAAAGTTTGAAGAGAATAATTCAAACTACCCATTATGCCACAACTCACTATTAATGTTTTATTGCCTTTCTGTCTTTTTTGTTTATAAGAACACAATTTATACATACATTAGTTAGGAATGTATATGTATATATACACACACATACATACACATACACACATTATTTATGTATAAATATATATATACATGTATATATATTTATATATACAAAATTAAAGTTTCTTACTTTAATTTTGTATATATATATTTACATACAAAATTAAAGTTTAATTTTATATATATATACATATATATAAGAAACTTTAATTTTGTATATATATATATATATATATATATACACACACAAAATTAAAGTTTCTTACTTTAATTTTGATGAACAACTTTTGTAATTTTTGTGTTTGAACAAGTCCTTTGTACCCAGGTCACTGCCTTTGGAGTTGTCTTTGTTTCCCTCTTACACATTTACTGGACAGAAAACAAACAAACCCTTTTGTCTGGTCATCATGGGATCTTTGGCCAAATCCTATATAATAAAGAAGTAATATGCAAATTCACCCTTATGCCCTTGCACAAGATGGCTGTCCCCATGTGTCAAAGATGGCTGCCACAAGTTGGCTGGCAGGGGAGGATAATTGTGGGTGATCAGGCGTGCAGGGGAGGGCAGTTGGGGTTGACTGGTCTGGCAGGGGAGGGCAGTTGGGGTGACTGGGCCATCAGAGAAGAGCAGTTGGGGGTGACAGGGCAATCAGTGAAGGGCAGTTGGGGGTTACAGGGCCAGCAGGGGAGGGCATTTGGGGGTGATGGGGCTGGTAGGGGAGTGGTTAGGAGGTGATCAGGCTGGCATGCAGGCAGTCTTAGATTGTGAGAGGGATGCCCCTGTGGGATCGGACCTAAACCAGCAGTCGGACATTCCCTGAGGGGTTCCAGATTGGAGAGGGTGCAGGCTGGACTGAGGGACACCCCCATCTTAGTGCACGAATTTCATGCACCAGGCCTCTAGTTTCATTAATAACAGCAAATGCCCTGGAGGGGCAATTATGCAACTTTCCCAATAGAGTAACTCAGTGCATATGCTTTTATTTTAACAGCTATGACAGTGGTCGGCAAACTCATTAGTCAACAGAGCCTAATATCAAGAGTACAACTATTGAAATTTCTTTTGAGAGCCAAATTTTTTAAACTTAAGCTTTTTCTAATGCCACTTCTTCAAAATAGATTCACCTGGGCCATGGTATTTTGTGGAAGAGCCACACTCAAGGGGCCAAATAGCTTCAGGTGGCTTGAGAGCTGTAGTTTGTCAACCAGGGGCCTAGTATTAGGTCTAGTAATAATTAATGTCGTTTTCTAATACTTTTTTAAATCGAATTTATTTAAACAATACAACAAAATTTAATGAACAATATAGTTGCCGTTGTTTTCTACTACTTGTGCCCAACGCTCAGGGAGCATTTTAATCCCTCTGTTGTAAAATTCTTGTGATTTTGATGCAAAAAATTCGGTCAATGCATTTTTGAGGCATTCTTCATTATTAAATTTTTTCCAAGAAGAAAGTTTTGCAAAGAACGAAACAAATGGTAATTGGAAGGGGCAATATCAGGAGAATATGCAGGTTGAGGGAGAACTTCCCATTCCAACTGCGCAGTTTTTCAGCAGTGATTCTTGCAGTATGCGGTTGTGCGTTATCGTGGTGAAGAATTACGTCCTTCCGATTAATCAGCGCGGGTTCTTTTTCTCTTAAAGCTTGGGCTAACCTTTCCAATTGGGCACTATACACTGCACTTGTAATGGTTTGGTTAGATGGTAAAAGTTCATAATGAAGAATTCCTTTAAAATTCCACCAAACACACAACATCACTTTTTTCGCATGCAAGTCAGGTTTTGGTGGGGGCTGCGGAGCCTCATTTTTGTCCAACCATTGAGGCCGCCTTTTCAAATTAACATACAGCACCCATTCTTCATCTCCGGTAACAATTTGCTCTAAAAACGGCAAACGGTTTTGACGAGAGAGGAGCGAACTGCAAATTGTGACTCTTTGATTACGGTTGTTGTCGGTCAACTCATGAGGAACCCATTGTCCAAACTTTTGGACTTTGCCAAGTGCACGCAATTGATTGGAAATTGTTTTTTGTGAACAATTTAAAGTTGTCGCAAGCTCTTGTTGGGTAATTTGAGGATTTTGCACCAAAAGAGCTTGAAGAGCTTCTTGATCAAAATTGGACACACGGCCTCGACCACTCTTGTCATCTAACGAAAAATTTCCCTCGCGAAATTTCTCAAACCAACGCTGGCATTTTCTGGCGCTAACTGCATCTTGACCAAGAGCACTACAGATGTTTTTTGCAGCCTCACTTGCTTTTCTTCCTAATTGGAACTCGTAAAGCATGCAGTGCCGAATATGCTCTTCATCCGCCATCTTCTTAGCCCTAGTTTTGCAACAAAAACCAAACCAAACACAAACTTTTTCAAGCAAAACTTGTTAATTGCACTTCACACGTTCTGTAGATACCACGTGTTTGAAGGTTATGTCAATACAAGTCAACGCCAAGCAAGATTTTAAACGAATGTTAACAAATGACATTAATTATTACTAGACCCGATATATATAATTTGGTTACTCTTATGCAAAGCAGGATAGGAATGAGCAATCATAGGTTGTGCCAGGAGCTGTGTAAATTTCATATTTGTCCTTCTGGGTTACATTGTTTAGCATACTACTGCTGCCATTTCCTTAAACATATCCATACAATCATCTGTACAGGCCTTAGAAAATGATTTCCAGAAAATTTATCTTCCTTTGGTCATAAGCTCAGCATTTCGAATTGCTGCAGACACATTTTTACAAACCCAGTGGTCTCTAGGGTCCTGATTGGCTGTAAATAATAAAGCATTTAGGAATCATAAATTAAGAAGGAATCAAATACCATCTCCATATTTTTTTCTTTTTTAAAACTGTACACAGCCACTTCAACGGAGCCCAGACTTGAAACCTCAACTGTGTTTCTGGAAAGTATCTGTAAGCAGCCACTGTGATAAGTTCCTGCCAGGTTCAGCTGGAAGGAGAGAAATGTTTCTGAGCTTTGCTGACTTTCTGTGGAATTCACTAAGCAAGATGGGTTAGTCATTACAGACCCACCTTGTATCTGAAGTATCTGTAAGTTCAGAAAAGACTCCATTTTTTGTCCTAGTCCTTAAGTACAGCCTAACTGGCTGAAACTGTCAGCTACCACCATTGCCAAATCCATACCCCATGCCTACTCAATTGCCAGTTGTAGATATAAAGTACTTTCACAGTTAATTTAGGCAGAGAAGCCTATGGATATGTTTCAAATTTCTTGTTTTCATCACTTTTGTTTTTCGGTGTAGTGTTGGCCCAAAGTTGCTTCAATTTCTGAAAAAGAATGCTGTTGTAATAAAGAATAGAAAATATCCATGTTTTCTAAATTTGTAAGTTTTCTGAGTCAGAATGCCTTACTAGAGTTTGAAACTGTGACCTGTGACTTTGTGGTATGGCTAACCAAGGTTAGAAGATGCAGGTGTAAGCCTTTCAGTTTAGGAGAACCTACAGCATATGGATTCCAGAGCTCTTCAACTTTAGAGGGTTCTGAAGGAGAGCAGCGATAACAAACTATTAACCAATAGTAGTAGCTAAATTAATTGAACATGTCAACACACTGGGTGCTGTGTTAACCACTGGAATGTGTTATCGTGTTTCACCTTCATCAGCGCCCTATGAGGTGGTTAGATTGATGATCTCCATTCTGTAGACCACAAAGATGTTAATGGCTTTCTCAAAGTCATGGAGCCAGAAATGACCGTGTCAAGACTGAAAATCAGGTCAGCTTGACTAGAAACACATGCTGTTCAGCTGTAAGCTTTGTGCATTACTTCTTAGTGGTTAGCCCTTACATCTTGGCAAATCAAAGGCTAGGCTGTTTTACTAAGCTCATTGAAAATCTTGTAGAACAACATTAAGTCAAGATTTCAAGTAGAGGGTGTAAGCCTCCTCCTGCTGTTAATTCTGTTTGCTTCTCGATTTGGGATCCTGCTGGCACAAAAACACAAAATTTGATGTCCTTTAGTTTCAGGGAGTGCATACTTTTCTTATCATTTAATTTAAACACAATATAGGTAAATCTCATGTATGCTAAAATCCTGAATGAAATATTAGTAGATAGAATAAAAGACTACATGAAAATCTCAATGGGCCCTGAACAGGGAGTTGAGTTGGTTAGAGAATTGTCCTAGTATGCCAAGGTTGGGGGTTCAATCCCTGGGCAGGGTGCATACAAGAAATTAATGTCTCTCTCTCTCATATGCTCCCCCCTTCCTTCCTCTCTCTCTAAAATCAATTTAAAAATTGCAATGGTATTTGAAACACAATTCAACAAAGAAGAAATGCAGAAATAATTGTAAAATGAGATTAGTATTATACAATCAGCCATACTAATAGATTAAGGAACATATTATAATCATTCTAACAAATGCTAAAAATGCATTTAAAAAATCAACATCCATTTTTGATAATTAATAAGGTATAGATAAATAATGAATCCTTCACTTGACAAAGATTTGTATATTCCAAAGAAAACACCATATAACATTTAATAATGAAACACAAGAACATCAATTTTTCTATGAAAATTAACTAAAAAAAAAGACAAGAATGTGTATTATTGCACTCTACTAGAAATACAGTACTGAAAATTGTATCCAAAGGTATTTCATTCATAGCCTAGCCCCTTGTCTGGCAAACAGTAGAAAATCAATTATTTATTGAATGAAAGAATTAATGACAGATAAATTAAGTGGCTCTGTTTTGGAATAAGGAAAAATATCACTGTTTATGGATAATGTAGTATTATCCCAAGAGAATGTAGTATTATCCCAAGAGAATCAACTGAAAGGTTACTAGAAGCAATAGGAACATTCAGAATGGTAATTGTGCCGAAGCTGGTTTGGCTCAGTAGTAGAGCGTTGGTCCACGGACTGAAAGGTCCCAGGTTCGATTCCGGTCAAGGGCATGTACATTGGTTGCGGGCACATCCCTGGTAGGGGTTGTGCAGAGGCAGCTGGTCGATGTTTCTCTCTCATCGACATTTCTAGCTCTCTATCTCTCTCCCTTCGTCTCTGTAAAAAGTCAATAAAATATATTAAAAAAAAAAAAGAATGGTAATTGCTTTCAGAATCCTAGTTAATAAAAGAGTAATATGCCAACTGACTATCAGTCCAACACATAAGATGGCCACCCCCATGTGGACACAAGATGGCCAGCAGAGGAGGGCAGTTGGAGGTGACCAGGCCTGCAGGGGAGGACAGTGGGGGCAACTAGGCTGGCAAGGGAGGGCAGTTAGGGATCATTGAGTCAGCAAGGGTAGGTGAGGGCAATTAGGGGCAATCGGGCCAGCAGGAGAGTGATTAGGAGGTGATTAGGCTGGAAGGAAGAAGCAGTTAGGGGCAGGCAGGCAGACAGACAGATGAGTAGTTGGGAGCCAGCAGTCCTGGATTGTGAGAGGGATGTACAACTGCCCATTCAGCAGTTGTACATCCCTCGAGGGGTCCCAGATTGGAGAGGCTGCACAAATTTCATGCACCGGGCCTCTAGTGAATACATAAAATATAAACTACTTAGTGTAACGGAAGGAATGACCCCTAGTAGTCTAACAGAACTAAGTAAAATAACAAAAATATACCTGTTCCATATGAAGGAATACTTACAGTTCTGCTGAAAATGTAAAAAATGTATACATTCTAGTTTTAGATAGCTCTAATTCTAAATTAATCTACATAGTAATAGAATCCTATAAAAATGCCAACAGAATTTTCAAAACCACCCAGTTGATTAAAGAGTTTGACAGTATTCAAAATTAGCAAGGGATCTGGGGATGTAGTACCCACGAATGTACTAGGTTAATTATGAAAGAGCAATTTGTCAATATCTATCACAATACAAAATGCATGTATCCCTTGAACCAATTTCATTTTTAGAAATTGATCCTCCAGTGGACTCACCAAGTGCACAAAGTTCAATACGTATATAACTATAGATATTTAGGCATGAAAAGGGTATGTATTTATGTATGTATGTTTGCACAAGGATTTCTTTTTGTATCATTGATTCTTTTATTGCTTAAACAATGATGGCCAACATTGATTACATTTAATGAATGTCTCACATGCATATGAACACACACACACACACACACACACACACAGGATTTTATCTGTATCTCAGAATTCTTCCCCCAAAACACCTTATAGGGCAGTTTTATTTTTTGAAAAAAGGAGGGTTTGTTTTTCCTTTTCACATATAACTTAGCTCAGGTCCTCTAGAAGGCAGAGCCCAAGGCAGAGATCTAGTGCAGATACTTTATTTGGAATGTGCAAGTTTCAGGACTTGAGGGTGAGTGAGAGAGGGAAACGGGGCAAGAACTGTGAGGCAATGCGGTGGTTCCTTGTGGGCTGCTATTTCACGGCAAATGGGGGCTGGGTGGGCATGCGCAGTGCTGGACTTACCTTGAGGAATTTCCAGGGAGTACTGTCTAATCCACAGGAGACATGGGGGGTGGGGGGTTGGATTTTCTTAGCAGTGCTACTCATCTCAATTCTTATTAAGGTTTTCTCCACTAGTCCTTATTGATCAAGGACTCCCTTCACTGCTGGGTTGGCTCCCCAAAGGTTATCCAAAAAGCCAAATCCCACACCCCAAAGTCTGGTGCTTTGAATCTGAAAATGGAGGCCAATCTGGTGGTGGTTTCAGGCTAGAGCAGTGGTCGGCAAACTCATTAGTCAACAGAGCCAAATATCAACAGTACAACGATTGAAATTTCTTTTGAGAGCCAAATTTTTTAAACTTCTTCTAATGCCACTTCTTCAAAATAGACTCGCCCAGACGGTGGTATTTTGTGGAAGAGCCACACTCAAGGGGCCAAAGAGCCTCATGTGGCTCTTGAGCCGCAGTTTGCCAATCACAGGCATAGAGAAAGAACAAAAGGAGGCAATCAAGAGACTCAGAGAAGACATGCAGGGTCTGCACCCAGTGCAAATGCAGCCATAGGCATGATTGTGTTGCTCCTGACTTCAGTGGAGAAGCCAGATCTGTGAAGACACAGTCTGTCTAGGAGTACTGAACCTCAGCCAAGTCTGGCCGGCATGCAGCTAAGGAGCCCCATGGTCTCTCCTCAGATGCTCCAAACATCAGTAACTCTGCTGGCTGGAAACACCCAGAACTGCAGGCAGTTGCTGTTTGCAGCCTGGTTGCAATAGCAAAAAGCTGGAAACCATCTGTTTAGATAAGCTAGAGAACACCAAAGAAGAAAATTCCACTCGGGTTGGAAAAAGAATGAGGCATCTCTTGATGTTCTGACACAGGAATGTTTTTGTCTTTTAAAATAAATTAAAAGAGAAGGATACATATGTTATGAGATTCCATTTGGAAGGGAGATAATACTATGTATGCTTGTACCTGCATTAAAATTTCTCTAAGGGTATAGAGATGCCTGTTGAAAAATATTGTTAACATGAAGCTCTGAGGAGAGAACCAGGGGGAGAGCTTTACTTTTTACATTATGCATATCTGTACGATTTGAATTGTTTTTAATGCATGTATTTCTAAAGAAAAAGAAAAAGTAAAATAAAACATTGTATATATAGTTAACAATACTGTATTATATACTTAATTTTTAAAATAAGGTAGATCTCATGGGTTCTTACCACAATAAAAAAATACTTCTAAGTAAAATAAAAAAAAAGAATAAGTGAGACATGCTTGAGATAGAAGCTATTAAATAATAAGTGTAAGGAGGGTACTACATCTCTAAATCCAATGCCACAATATTTTGTGCGGTTCCTTTCTGTGCACATGCATACATAATTATAATTTTAATTGGGATGAGGTTATATATATATATATATATATGTATAGTTTGCCACTTCGTATTTTATCGAGTCAGCATTTTTCCAGGTATAAAAAAACCATAAGACAGCATTTATGAGGGCTATCTAATATTCTGTCTTGTGGCTATACCCATTATTTGCTCTTTCATTTCTTCACGGACCTTCAGAGCTCTTTGTGGGCTCTCACCACACTGCAGTGTTTTCCTCCTAAGATGGGGAGGATGGCCTTGGGGACCACCCGGTGGTGCTTTCTATGCATGTGAGCATCCTCTTAGGCCCCCTGATTGCCATTTTAAAATAGCATTGCCTTTCCTCACTCTCCAGCGCCTCACAGAGCTTTATATTAACTTTGTGATTGCTGTTAACCGTGGAAGTGGAGTATTCTTGGTTCCTAGCACTGTTGTCCCCTGACCAGGCCGTATGTCTTTGTTTATTGTCTGTCTCCCCACCTGGACTGCAAGACCCACAGGCGGCAGGGCCTCCATGGGGTTTTGCTGCGTACACTGCGCCTAGATCAGCGTCAGCACCAGGCAGGTTGTCAATAAACAGGAGCAGGCAGGAGGGGGGGAATCGGCACGGCTTCTTGTTCTCTTTCCTGTTCACTTCCGAAGTATAAATACTCCTAAGAAGCCCTGTGGAATCAGTATGATTCCTACTGTTCGATTTTAGAACGACCAAATGTTAGACCACGATAGGGACCCTCTGATCTAATCCATCCTTTCACAGATAAAAGGATAATTTAGGTTCGTACAATGGTAAGCGTTGAAAAATGAAGGTGCAGAGGAAAGTACTTAACTCTTCAAGAAATTTACAATCTAGATGGAAAGTGAAGATTAAGACACAAGGAAATGGTAAACAATTTGAGGCAATATATCATTACTTGGCAAATTGTGTGTGTCATTGCATGTCTACCTTTAAAAGGATTTTACAATCTCGTAAAAGACTAAACGAGTGATATATTTACAGCGTTGAATAAAGAGGGAAGCAATGAGGATTGCAACAGGGAAATGAACTTTGAGAGCAGACTGGAAGGATGGACTTGTTTTGTTTGAAAAAGTCGAGATGGTTTCTTGGAGGAAGGAATATTTAAGATGGTGTTGGAGGGTATGTAAAGCATGCTTGTCAGAGGTGGTGGCAGGGGTCGGCTAGGGACGAAGGTATTAGAAGCAGAGGGAACTATGCCAGTAAAGGTATGGAGAAATGAAAGTGCTTGGCTGATTTAAAATAGTAACTCTCCTGCACCTTAGCAGACACAGGAGTGGGATACAGGTGATGAGGGCTGGCCAGAGAGGGGAGGAGTGATGGGTGGTGAGGCGGAGAGGGTCTTGGGCCAGACTGTGCCTCTGTGCTGAGGGTTTGGACATTATCAATCAGGTAACGAAGAGACACCGAGGGTTTTCAGCAGGGATGTGACAAGATAGGATCTGTGTCTAGAGGATTGAGGAGGTGAAGAGGAGGAATAAAAACAATGACGCAAGAAATTTCTGCAGTTGATTATTACAGCATGAGTTAATGGAGATCTGAGTTAGGGAATCCTTGGAAATGATGTAGAGATGCTTTAGAGGCGTTGGGAGGTAAATCCAGTGGAAGGACTTGGAAAGTTATAAGAATCCTGGGAGGATTTATAGGTGAGATAAATGCAAACTGTGCTATAAGGTCAGGAGAGTCTCTAGGTCAAGCATGTCAAACTCAAAGGCTAACACTGGCCAAATAAACAAGGTTTAAGTTTATGTGGGCTGCAACAAAAACAAAAGCTTCAGTTTTCACAGGTTTATTTCGATAAAGACATGCTGAATACAAAGGGCTGAAATAAATGAGTCGTCATCAACATAAAATAATAGAACATTTTAATAAAAATTAATATTTTTTCTCGAACATTAACTTAACAGGTATTGAATAATTGCACAAATTATTATTATTATTTTTATTTTTAAATATATTTTATTGATTTTTGTACAGAGAGGAAGGGAGAGAGATAGAGAGTTAGAAACATCGATGAGAGGGAGTCATCGATCAGCTGCCTCTTGCACACCCCCTACTGGGGATATGACCACAACCAAGGCACATGCCCTTGACTGGAATCGAACCCGGGACCCTTCAGTCCCCAAGCCGACGCTCTATCCATTGAGCCAAACCGATCTTGGCTAATTGCACAAATTATTAAGCATAATGCAAATCTATTTTTCTTGTTCTCTGAAAGTGAAAACTTTCCTGTTGCACACACCAAACAAGTCAGTACAAGACGAATGATGTGGCAATCAGCTGCTAAAATATTCACTGCTAGTATTAGTGGAGAGAAATTGTGTGCCTGCTTGTAAGGTGCGTAAGGGAAATGAATGCAACACGATTATAGTAATAAGTCATTAGCGAACGTTGTAGTTCGTTATTAATAATTATGTATAATAGAATATTGTAAAACTTCAGTTACGAAATTTTTATTAAAATGTTTCTTAATGCCGTTATATTGGCTGGGCTGCAAAACTATTCATTGTGGACCACATGCGGCCCATGGGCTGTGAGTTTGACATGCTTGCTCTAGGTGTTCAGGTTGTGGCCTTAGCCACTAGGGGAGGAGCAAACAAACAAATAAAAATAATAAAAAGTAAACCAGTAAATCTCTTACCTTCACCTCAACCCCAAGTAGCTCAAGCTGTTTGTGTTCTGAGTCCCAACACAAAAGCTGCCCATTGAAATGTTTCCCTGAGCCCTCCTTCCCTCTCCTCCAACCCCCTTTTCCTTCTCAGAAGGTGCTCTGAGGAGTCTCTGCCTGAGGCAGGAAAGCTTTTCCTATTCGTGCACAATCGGTCTGTTGAAAGAGCAGATCCTTTCCTTGGGGAGGCTGGAAAAGTGGCTGTTGCAGCTTCACTATTGCGGGATGCTCCATTGACCCTCACCCCTCCGCTCTCACGCTCCTGTCATTCAGATTCATCCATGCACCCCATCGGTTTCCATCCCGACAAGACTGTATTGGGCTGGATGTGCTGTTTACTCTTTTCTAAACCAGACAGGGTGTCCCCCAAAATGTACACACACTTTTACAGCTAATAGTTCTGTTTTGAAAATGAAATGTATTTTAATAAACACTGCCTTTATAATCATTCAAAGTGTGTGTATACATTTCTTGGGGACGCCTTATAGTTGTTTTCTCAAGATTTCTCCTATCCAAAAAAAAAATATATATATTCTTGATCAAATTCTGTCATTACTACACAATCTTTGACCTCCTTCTTTGTCAGTGCCCTGTAGTAACTGTGTTTACGTTTACTATAAGAGTGTTCTGTCTCTGTGAGCTGATTATAAGCCCCTTGTAAGCTCTTCTCTGCTCAACCTCTTTTTGGTGACAATAAGTAGTGTCAAAGGCAGACAAAATTGGACACTAGTTAAAGTGCAAAGGGCAGATTTTAATCAGTGCGGTACTATTGCAATAGTAGAAAGAGTACATCGTGAACTGAGCTCAATTGTGATTTGTACAGAGGAGACTGGGTGTTTTAAAGAGAGAATGAGGGACGCAGAGGAGGGTGAGTGGGGGTCCCATAGAATCAGGAAAATGAAAACTTTCAAAAAGTGGTGGGAAAAGGGGATGGTCCCTGTGAAACCCATCTGGGTTTGCTAATTGGCACTTAAAATTTTTTTTAAGTTTTCAATTACAGTTGACATACAATATTATATTAGTTTCAGGTGTACAACCCAGTGATTAGATGTCATATAACTTACTAAATGACTATTCCAATAAATCTTGTACCCATATGACTCATACATAGTTATTACAATATTATTGCTTATATTCCCTGTGCTGTACTTTACATCCCATGACTATTTTGTAACTGCCAATCTGTACATCATCTTCTTCTTCTTCTTCTTCTTCTTCTTCTTCTTCTTCTTCTTCTTCTTCTTCTTCTTCTTCTTCTTTTAAGCATTTTTATTTATTTTAGAGAGCGAAATAAATAAGGAGGGAAAGTAAGAGAAACATGGATTGGCTGTCTTCTATATGCCCCCTTCCAGCATGTGCCCCTACCTGGAAGCTAACTGGTGACCTCTCAGTGCATGGGACAATATTCAACCAATTGAGCCACACTGGCCAGGGCCAATTTGTACAGCTTTTTAAAAATATATAAATTTTTTTAATTTTAAGAAATATACTTTTATTGATTTCAGAGAGGAAGGGAGATAGATATATTAATGGTGAGAGAATCATTGATTGGCTGCCTCCTACCTGCCCCACACTGAGGATCAACCTGTAACATGGGCATGTGCTTGACTCGGTATCAAACCATGACTTCCTTGTTCTTAGGTTGATGTTCAACCACTGAGCCATGCCAGCCGGGCCCAGTTTGTACTCCTTCTTCTTCTTCTTCTTTTTTTTAAAATATATTTTATTGATTTTGTACAGAGAGGAAGGGAGAGAGATAGAGAGTTAGAAACATCGATGAGAGAGAGTCATCGATCAGCTGCCTCTTGCACACCCCCTACTGGGGATGTGCCCGCAACCAAGGTACATGCCCTTGACCGGAATCGAACCCGGGACCCCCCAGTCACCAAGCCGACGCTCTATCCATTGAGCCAAACCGGTCTCGGCCCAGTTTGTACTTCTTAATCCCTTCTCCTTTTTCACCAAGCCCTCCAACCCCCTTCCACCTGGCAACCATCAGTTTGTTCTCTGTGTCTATGAGTTTGTTTCTGTTTTGTTAATTTATTTTGGTTTTTAGATTCCACACATAAGTAAAGTCATGTGGTAGTTGTGTTTGTCTGTCTGTCTTCCTTCAGCTCGCAAGATTGGGACCTTATGGAGAAGGGGTCTCACAGAAGCCCTTTCGTTCTTCAATGTTGTCCTTAATGAGAACATTTTATTCTTTTTTATGGCCAAGTAATATTCATTGTATATATACCCCACAACATTTTTATCCACTCATCTATCGATAGGCACTTAGGTTGTTCTCATATCTCAGCTATCCTATATAATAAAAGGCTAATATGCAAATTGACCAAACAGCAGAATGACCAGCCACTAATAATGGGCACTAACCACGAGGGGCAAATGCTTAACACAGGAGCTGCCCCCTGGTGGTCTTTGCATTCCTACAGGGGGAGCACCGTTCAGTCAGAAGTCAGGTTCACGGCTGGCAAGTGCAGCAGCGATGGTGGGAGCCTCTCCCACCTCTGGGCAGTGCTAAGGATGTCTGACTGCCAGCTTATGCCTGCTCTCTGTGGGGAGCGGGCCTAATCTGGCAGTTGGACATCCCCTGAGGGCTCCAGGACTACAGAGGGCACAGGCCTAGCTGAGGGACGTCCCTCTCCTCCCCCACACCTCCTGGTTGTAAATAATTCTGCAATAAACATAGGAATGCATGTATCTTTTTGGATTAGTGTTTTGGATTTCTTTAGATAAATGCCCAAAAGTGAGGTTGCACAAACCTTACGTATACAGTTGAATCAGTTTTAAAAATGCATATATCTATATAACTCACTATCCATATGGTAATTCTGTTAATTTTTTGAGGACCCCCCGACTGTTTTCTTTAGTGGCAGCAGCAATTTCCAATCCCATCTACAGGCAAACTGGCACTTATTGAAGTCATGGTCCTACTCTCCAATAGAGATTGAGACACAGGGCCTGCCTTATCTTCAGGTGTTGGTTGGAACAAACAGCCAATTCTTTGGGCAGCCTTGAGTTTTCTCAGACAGATACTTTAAATAAGAGCTGGGGTCATCCTAGATATTGACCTTGAGCTGTTAGAAATTGTTAATGTTTGTTCAAGCCTTGACTTGCCAAGATTGCAGCCTAATGGAGAGGGCGGCTCACGGAAGCCTGGCTAGAGTTTAGTCGAGGAGAGAATATTGTCAATAGGTCAAGAAAACCAAGAACAAGTAAAAAATGTCTACTCTTATCTCAATAGAAAATTGTGAGACAAAGAGGGGAAAATGATAGAGAAACCACATAAAGAGTAATTTTAATTACATTGCCTACTGAAAATTCTAACCACTAAAAACTAGGTATATTGTCCAAAATGTGCACTGCTAAAATCCAACCACAAAAACCATTTACTTCATCCTTATCTGCCCTCTTAGGGTAAACAAAAATAAGTATTGTGAGTTGTATTTTAGTTTAAATATCTTGCACACTATGAACTAGTTCCTAATGAAGCACAGAAATAGTCATGCAGACTGATTTGTTATTTATTTTTATTTATTTATTTATTTATTTTTAGAGAATTTTATTTTTTTTAAAAATATATATTTTATTGATTTTTGTACAGAGAGGAAGGGAGAGAGATAGAGAGTTAGAAACATCGATGAGAGAGAGTCATCGATCAGCTGCCTCTTGCACACCCCCTACTGGGGATATGCCCGCAACCAAGGTGCATGCCCTTGACTGGAATCAAACCCGGGGCCCTTCAGTCCCCAAGCTGACGCTCTATCCATTGAGCCAAACCGGTCCCGGCCTGATTTGTTATTTAAAATACTGTTTTCTTAGAACTAAAGGAAAGTGACCTCTTCTTTCTAATGCCTAGCTTTATCATTTAACAACAATTAAATATTAGTTCATTAGCCTTTATTATGTGAATTTTGTAAATGTACAATGTTCCCTTCTTATTTTTTTATTTTTTATTAATCTTCACCTGAACATATTTTTTTTTCAATTGATTTTTAGAGAGAGTAAAAAGCAGGGAGGAGGAATGGAAGGAGGGGAAGTGTCTCTGTGTCTCTGTCTCTGTCTCTGTCTCTCTTCTCCTGCAACTGCCCCAACCAGTGCCAGGGATCAGTCCTGCAACCCAGGTACATGCCCTTAACCAGAAATCAAACCTGAACCCTTTAGCTCAGGCTGACACACTAACCACTGAGCAGCACCAGGCAGGGCTGTTCCCTTCTTATTTTATGCCTCTTTCTATTTGAAATTGGTGATTCAGCTTACTTTACTTGATATTCTGGTCCACCGTGGTTTATGACTAGTGACATAGTGACCCCTATTTTCTCACACCATGCTCATAACTCCTTCCATCATGGTCCAAAAGGCTAAAAGATGAGGTGAACGTGTGTGGGAGTAGACTTTAAACTTAACATACTCTTTATTGAAAGTGTAAGGATTAAAGGGCTAGAGAATGCATAACGTGGTTATTTGCAGAAAATGAGTTGCTTTTCAATTTATTTTTTAAAATATATTATATTGATTTTTTACAGAGAGGAAGGGAGAGGGCTAGAGAGTTAGAAACATCGATGAGAGAGAAACATCGACCAGCTGCCTCTTGAACACCCCTTGCTGGGGATGTGCCCGCAACCAAGGTACATGCCCTTGACCGGAATTGAATCTGGGATCTTTCAGCCCACAGGCCGACACTCTAGCCTAGGGGTGTCGAACTCAATCAGAGAAGGGGCCAAAATCTAAAATCCAGCCTAAATCGAGGGCCGAATGGTTTACTGAACAGTCATAAACTGTCATTGTGATGGAAACGCAGCGGAGTGCAGTGATGACAGCGCGGTGCGGGCCTCATTGCAAGGCCTAGCAGGACGGATTTGGCCCGCGGGCCTTGTGTTTGACACATGTGCTCTAGCCACTGAGCCAAATAGGTTAGGACTGTTTTTCAATTTATTTATTTATTTTTAAAAAATATGTTTTATTGATTTTTTTGCAGAGAAAGGGAGAGGGAAAGAGAGTTAGAAACATCGATCAGCTGCCTCTTGCACACCTCCAACTGGGAATGTGCCTGCCAACAAGGTACATGCCCTTGACTGGAATTGAACCTGGGACCTTTCAGTCTGTAGGCCGACGCTCTTATTCACTGAGCCAAACTGGTTAGGTCCAGAAGTGGGTTTTTAAAAATTAAATACCTTTTTATTTTATTTTTTATATTTTTATTATTTAAAATATTACATATATTAGTACATATATCTCCTTTCCCCCCCATAGACCTTCCCCCAGCCTCTCCTATCCCCTGTTGCATGCCCTCATCCCACCTCCCCAGTGTCTTGTGTCCATGGGTGTGCTTATATGCATGCATACAAGTCCTTTGGCTGATCTATTTCCCTCCCTTCCCAACAGTCCCCAGCCTTCCCACTGTAATTTGACAGTCTGTTGGGTGCTTTACTGCCTCTGTATCTTTTTATTCATCAGGTTATATGTTCTTTGTTTTACATAAATGAGTGAGATAATTTTTTTTTTTTTTCATTGCCTGGCTTCTTTTACTTAACATAATGCTCTCCAGGTCTATCCATGCTGCTGCAAATGGTAAGAATTCCTTCTTTTTTACAACAGCATAGTATTCCATTGTGTATCAGGCATCCTCAAACTTTTTAAAGTGGGGGCCAGATCACGGTCCCTCAGAGAGCTGGAGGGCCGGACTATATGAACTACTAATTCCTACTGTAACACCTCGGCTGCGCTCACTGCCCAAAAAACCTGGCGGGCCGGATCAGACTCCTCTGTGGGCCGCATGTGGCCCGCGGGCTGTAGTTTGAAGACGCCTGGTAGCTGTACCACAGTTTTCTAATCCACTCATCTGCTGATGGGCATTTAGGCTGTTTCCAAATCTTAGCTATGGTGAATTGTGCTGCTATGAACATAGGGATGCGTATATCCTTTCTGATTAGTGTTTCTAGTTTCTTAGGCTATATTTCTAGGAGTGGTATTACTGGGTCAAATGGGAGTTCCATACTGTTCACGGTGGCTGCACCAGTCTGCATTCCCACCAGCAGTGCACGAGGGTTCCCTTTCCTCTGCATCCTCTCCAGTTCTTGTCATTTGTTGATTTGTTGATAGTTGCCATTCTGACAGGTGTGAGGTGGTACCTTATTGTCATTTTAATTTGCATCTCTCGGATAATTAGTGACTTTAAGCATGTTTTTATGTCTTCTGGCCTTCCTTCCATCTTCTTTTGAAAATGAAACTAGACCAACAACTTACAGAATAGACAAAAATTAGCTCAAAATGGATATACAGGACTTAAACATAAGACGGAAACTATAAAAATACTAGAGGAATCCACAGGCAGAGAAATCTCAAACACAATTTCTTCACCAATACCACTCCTAGGGCAATGGAAGCTAAAGAGAAAATAAACAAATGGGACTACATAAAAATAAAAAGCTTTTTCACAGCAAAAGAAACCATCAACAAAACAACAAGAAAGCCCACACTATAGAAGAGCGTATTTGCAAATGTTATCATTGATAAAGGTTTAATCTCCAACATCTACAGGAAACTTATACAACTTAATAAAAGGAAGATAAATGATCCAATTTAAAAAAGTGGGCAACGGACCTAAATGTTTTCAATTTAGATATAATTTACAGACAGTGAAATGCACAAATCTTAAGTATTCAGTTGAATCAGTTTTGAGAAATGCATATATCCATATAACTCACACCCCTATCAAGATAATCAAGATGGAGATGTATTCCCATTAACTGGAAAGTTCCTTCACACTCTTTCCCAATCTGCACTATTAGAAATAATTACTGTCCTAATTGCATCATATTTTTTTTTCTGCTACAGAATTTAATATACCTTTTGTATCTGACTTCTCACTCAGTAGTAAGTTTTTGAGATTCATTCATATTGTTGCATGTATCAGTAGCTCATCACTTTATTTGTAAATAATATTTCATTGTATGAATATGCCAGTTTGTTTATTCAACTGATGGGACAGCTGGGCTGTTTCCAGTTTTGGGTTATAAATCAAGCTGCTATGAACATTCTTGTACAAGGCTTTTTGTGAACGTATGTTTTCATTTCTTTTGGATAAACACTAGGATTGGCACTACTGGGTCATAAGATTAGATGTGTTTAATTCTTAAGAAACTTCAAAGCAATTTCTCAAAGTGGTCACATGGTTATACCATTTTGTATTTCCACCGGCCATGCCAAAAGTTCTGCATGCACAACTTGCTTACTAACATTTGGTTTTCAATCTTTTAAATTTTAACCGTTTAGTCTTGATTTGTATTTTTCTAACAACTGAATAACCTTGAGCACCTTCTTATGTACTTATTAGAACTCACATGTGTTCTTTGGGAAGTGTTTGTTCACATCTTTTGCCCATTTAAAAAAAATAGGTTATTTTATTATTGTGTACTAGGAGTTCTTTATTCTGGCTAAAAGTCCTTTGTCCGGTTCATATGAATACTTCCTCCCTGTCTTTGGGTTGTCTATTCATTTTTTAAATGGTATCTTTTGATGAGCAGAAGCTTTTAAATTTGATAAAGTCCCAATTTTATCAGTTCTTTTTATGGTTAATGCTTTCTGTCATCTCTGTAAAAATAAATATTGCCTATCAAAGGTTGTGAAGATATTCTTCTATATTTTGTTCCAGAAGCTTTAAAGGTTTAGCTCTTACACTTGTGATTATAATATATCCTGAAATAATTTTTATATATCATGTGAGACAGAGACTAAGGGTTTCCCCTCTATGCTGGATACATATTTATTCCAAAGGTTTTCCTTTCTCCATTGAATTGTTTTAGTGTCCTTAGTCAAAGCTATTTGACTATAGTATATGTGTAGCTCTATATCTGGATTTGACTCTGTCCTATTGAGCTAATTACCATCCCTTTGGCTAATACTGCAGTATCTTGACTACTGTATCTTTATAACAAGTCTTAAAGTCAGATGGTATAATTCCTTTAAATGCATCTCTTTTTTCAAGATTATTTCAGCTATCCTAGGTCCTTTGCATTTCTGTATAACTTTTAGACTCAGAGTATCACTAAAAAAAAAAAAAAAAGGCATGATGTTTTGATAGATTTAAAAACTAAAATTCACCCTCCTTAGAGATATTTAAAGACTGTTAAGTTGTTCTTGATTTTAATTCCTAAGTTTAAAGAACTGTGGCTATATGACTAAACTCCAGTTTTTGCTCAAATGTGACATTTAATCCTTTCAGTGGCTCCAGGGTAAAAGTAGAAGGAAGATAGTGGAGAGGTGGAGAAATATGGAAAAAGATTGTAGAAGTGCAGAATGAAGCAGCTGATAAGGTCTAAACTTTTTGAGGGATATGGGAATGTTTTGGGGCTTCTACCTTCAAGCTCCTTGCTTTTTCAATGGAATATGTTAAATGGGCTGTAGGTAATCTTAATCAGTAGCCATTGATCTCATTACATCAGAACACCAATATTATACAGAAAATATAAATTTAATGAAGACATTTTAATGTTTTAATACCCCTCTCTGACCAGGTCCAAAATTTAGTATAGACAGAAGTTGACTTAAAAACATGGAAAAGAGATCACTGTTGAATAAAATACAGAACACTCATTACCAGCCATTCACGCTCTCTCTCCTTAAACATGCAATACGTCCAGAATGTTTGTTTCACACCAGTACCAATATTGGTTTTCAAAGGGAAACAAAAGTCTTACAGACAAATTGGGATAAGTATTTCCCCAATCACAATCATCCTCTTTAACAATGGTCTTTGATATTTGTAAGTAATCACATTTTTATTTTCTAAAACTAAAGCACAGTTTAGACATAGTACCTTCTATTGTGTGAAGTGATTGCTTCACACAATAGAAGGTACTATGTCTAAATATTTATTCCAAATATTTTTCTTTCTCCATTGAATTGCTTTAGTGTCCTTAGTCAAAGCCATTTGACTATAGTATATGTGTAGTAGGAAGTTACTTCACTTCCTCATAGAATAGCAACACATTTAATGCTAAGCCAATTAAGATCCAGTCAAAGAATTATCATTTGCCTTCTGTTGCCAACAGCATATCTTTGTTCTCATACCATGCTGAATTATCATTTCATGTACCTGTGCCATTAAGAACATGTCTTAATTTGATCAATCCTTGTATTAAAAAAAATGGCTGAGAGACTAGGTTCAAGTTGAGCAGTTCTAGTCAACATGGTGGCTCTGTTCCACATAGTCACTCAGGGGTTCAGGTCTTTCTATCTTGTCCTGTCTTTCTGTAGGGCACTGTCTTCATTTGCATGGTTGAAGTTGTGTCATGGACATCTCCATGCTTCAGCTTAAGAAGAGGTCCAGGGAAGGGGGTACTGATTATCCTGGGCCAGTTCCAGAAGTGGGACACATCACTTCTAGGTCATGTTAGTTGCAAGTGAGGCTGGGAAATGTAGTCTAGCTGAGGGCAGCTGTGTGCCCAATTACAATGTATTACAATGGAAGAAGAGAAGAATGGAGGTGACCAAACTATTATTAGACTCTAAGCTCCTTGAAGGTTCAGCGGAAATTTTAAAGAGTAGTTTAGAATATGTTTAAGCTTTAACTGGTAATAATACTGATTGTGTATAATATCAATACATTGTGGTATGTAGTATGGACCCTTCTCATGTACTCATATGTAGCTCATATCAAATGCAGGCAGTTGTGTTCTGAGTATGAATAGATTGAAAAAAATGTAAACTATGAACTTCAGAACAAGAGAACCATCTGGTAATTGTAGTGATAGAAATATATGCAGGGCATTATACCAGTATTGAGAAGGGCACAGAACCCAGTTTAGGTGGTGGTGGTGGTGGTGGTGGTGGTGTGTGTGTGTGTGTGTGTTGATTAATGAAGGCTTTTGTAAGGAGATGACTTGGCTGGGACTTAGAGAAGGATGGTGCAGGTAAGGTTGTTACAATTGATGAGGGGATGAGAGATTAGGGAGAAGGGACATTTCAGGCTGAGGAGTCTTCCTGGCAAAAGCACAGGAACAAGGAAGAACGTTTTTATATTGCTAGTACATCGGGTGTCCAATGAGGATGGTGAGAGATGAGACTGTGTAAGTAGACAAAGTCCAGATCATAGAGGGCCTTGTCTACCCAGTTATGGACTTTGGACTTAATCTAGAAAATGAATGAGATCTATTGATGATGGTTCCCATGTCAGGGAGTAACATGGACATATTATCTTTTTCGTAGATTATTCTAGTAACAATGAGCAGAAGGATTTGAGGAGATTTCTGCCATAGTAGAAAACCTGAACTAGGACAGAGATGGGCATGGAGGTGGGAAATATAGAGGCAATAAAATCATCAGGACCTGTCCTGTTTGAGGAAGAGGGAGAGCAGGGATAACATGATTCTAGATTGTGTGAGTAGAGGTACCATCATTAAAGCTGGAGAATCTGTGAGGAGGGTCAGACTTGGTAGAAAAAATAATGAATTTACTTTTGGATGAGTGGTAGGTGTTTGTGGAATGTTCAGCAGGCAGCTGGATATACGATATATGAACAGGAAAGGGCCTCCCTCCAGGTGTCCTGGGTAATGGCCATCAATTACCTACCTCTGGCTGTCCCTCCAAGGTGCCAAGTGGCAGGCAAGGAATGGGTAAAAATGAAGGAGATAACAATTTGCTCCAAGCCCTTCTATGAGATTTAACCTTGGTAGCAGCATCCTAGCTCTTCAGTCTACTCCTGCAAAATGGCAGATGTGTTGGCTAGTTAAAAGTGAATTTCATGGATGAACCTGGTAACTTTGACTTTAGAAAAGGTTCTAAATTTAAAACCTCTTTTCCCATAATAAACTTTTTTTTCCTGGTACTTTTTGTCCCTGGCAGACTTGTCTATTATGTTTATCTAGCCTACATGGAAGATGAAGATAGTGGACCTAAAATGAAGACAATTTTCCCTTTTCTTGGAGGAGGAAATTGGGTTGCTAGAGGGAGGGGGGAGTGAAGTTGGTGCACAGGGCCATTAGGCAAGCTGTAGATCAAGCATCTCAAGCTTAAACTCAAAGGCAAACACAGGCCAAATGAATGAGGCATGTGGCCTGCGGGGCAGGGCATGAGTTTATCCATTTGTCTTATCTGCCTTCATTTGAGGTTTCAATGTTTCTTCAGTCTTTTCCTTATCCTCCCCAAGTCAGATAAAAATAAAGAGTGCTAGCCTTATCATTTCATTAAACATTCAAGTTTACTGAGACTGTGCTGTGTGCCAGGTACTGTTTTATGTACTTAGGGTTTAAAAATGGCCATGGCACAGTTCTTGTCCTTAAAATTCAGCGTGCAACAATAGTTCTCAGTGCTAGCCACTCTGTTCTAGGTAGTGCTAGAACTAATTGGAACTTTAAAAATAACCCAGTGTCCAACCCTGGATCAATTGCATCAGAGTCTTTGAGGTAGAGTTTGGTCATCCAGTTGTTTTTTTAAACCTTTTTATTATGGAAATGTTAAAGATAAAACTTTATCTATCATATAAATACAGATATCAAGAGTAATAATAATGATGCCCTTCCCCCATGTACTAGTATGTACCACCCAGATCAACAAATGTTCAGTCTTATCTTCCATAACCTCCCCTACGTCTTCTCACTATTGGATCATTTTATAGAAAAATCTTCTGAATTTTTCTATAAAATTCTGTCTGTCAGCTCATCTTTGATTATTTTGTTATGTATCTCTAAAATTATTTATAAAGCACAATATCTGATCATACCTAAAACAACAAATAACTTTTCTTAATGTCATCAAATATCCAGTCAGTTGTTAAATTTTTCCCATTGTCTTCATAAGCAACTTTTTGCAGTTGGTTTGTTTGAATTAGAATACGAGCAATGTTTACACATTGCATTTGGTTAATATACCTCCTACATTTATTTTAACTTATAGGTTCGTCCTCAATCTTTTGCCTCTTTTTTGCCACTTATTTTTGAAGAAACCTGGTCATTTGTCCTGTAGAGTTTCTCATGTTTTGGATTTTGCTCACTGCAACTACATAGTCCTATCATGTTCCTTTGTTGCCTGGTTTCATGAAAACCAATACTTAGATCTATTCCAAATTCAGGCTGGGATTTTTAGCAAGAATATTTGTCAGGTGATGATGTGTTTCCTATTGTATCACCTCGGTAGGCATGTCAAATCTGGTGGCCTCTTTGTGGTCAGTGGGTGTGTCTTGATAAGATAAAGCAAATTACTAATATTAGAAAGAACTAACATTTTCAGCAGAAGAAAAAAAGATATGTAAACATAAAATAAAAATAGGTAAATAAAAGCTCTTTAACTCTAAATTTGAATAGAAGAGGTCAGAATATAATCCTAATATATTTTTTCCTTTTAAAAATACTTATTTCCTAACTGTTCACAAAAAAAGGCCTAGGAGTGGGCAAAGCGGGGAAGGGGAGAAGGGGACACTGCAATAATTTCAACATTAAAATGTGTTTAAGAAAAAAAAAATTTAGGAGCAATGGGCCCATATTATAGTTTATAAACATCATTTCTCACTAAAAAGTACCAAAACTCATTGGAGAATTACATGGGTCAGGGGCAGGAAATATATGAAGTGAGCCTGGAATGTTCTTGCTTTCCTATAGGAACATCAAGACAAACAAGGAATAGGTGAAGAAAAGTTTTTTATGAAAAAAATCTAATAATTGAAAAAGGAATAAAAGAATTAGACTATCACCATTTTACAACTCCCAATGAAATAATGAATCTAGGCAAAGCACAAAGTTAAGTCTTTTGTGTTGCCTATTTAGGAGGGAGTATACTTCTGGGACTAGCCTTATGCCAGGCTTAGTGGTCAGGCTGAGGGTGTACATTCTTCATTGATTACTGGGAAGTATCAGCAATGCTACTCAGCCTTCTTTCAATGGAGCCCTCCCTTCCTGGGAAACTCTTTTTCCAACCAAGAAATTCTATTCAGGAGGTTTATTCCATAGGTCTCCTGTTGATGAGACTTCATGGGTTTCCTCTGAGCAATTAGTAATTAACCATCTCAACAATTAGCCATACTTCCTTAAGGGGATTTGTCTTACCCTCTACGGTCCCTAATATGTTGATCATCTTCCAGAAAATTATGATGATTGCCTGACCAGATGCTCTGCTCACTGCACAGTTGAATGTAAATATGGGCAAATGAAAGTAGTGTGGATAGCAGGTCTTTTAGCACAGTATTCACTAGGACCATGGCCAGTAAACTGCGGCTCTTTGGCCCCTTGAGTGTGGCTCTTCCACTAAATACCACAGCCTGGCGAATCTATTTAGAAGAAGTGGAGTTAGAAGAAGTTTAAGTTTAAAAAATTTAGCTCTCAAAAAAAATTTCAATCCTTGTACTGTTGATATTTGGCTTTTTGACTAATGAGTTTGCCGACCACTGTACTAGGAAAAGCTCATGAACACAGGATTGATCTCATCCTAGGTGGAGCAGAACACCAGACTCCTTCTTTCAGTGATGAGGGGGCATTTAAGCTAAAAGATGGAAGAAGTACTGGCCCCTTTCCTGCCATCAGGACTGGGTGCCACAGCAGTTCTTTTTCCAGGTTGGGAGACTCCTGAGGCCACTCAGAATATGTTCAGGCAGCTGGAGACCAAGCCTTGCAGTTACAGCTCATTGAGGTGGCATGCTGGTGGCAGCATTTTCCATGGGAGTACTCAGCACTGAGAAGTTACAGCCCTACTCCAGCCCTGGCATCATCAGGATGAGGGGAATGCTGGCATCTAAGCTGACTACAGTTGAATGCCTTCAATGCAAGGCCACAGTGGTTTCCTAGGAGTTCCACAGGAGGTCCACTCCTTGTCTGGGAGACTAGCCTGCAGGGACCGGGCCTGGACACGTTAATTCCTTCATCTTCGCACATTTGGATTGTTTTGGGTTTTTACTCATGGAAATAGGGCAGCAATTATTAACCGTGTGCTCATCTTCTTTTGGCAATTTTTTCATCATATCTTTGAGATTGCATTCTGGAAGTGGGATTGCTTCATCAAAAGCCGTATGCCATTTTTAAAGATATTACTTAGTCTCTTTTTAAGGGGTTGTGCTATTTATCAGAATTTCAAAGAGTTCTCTAAGCATTTCTCATATGCAGGCAGCATTGAGAAGCGCTGGTCTAAAATAGATTTCCAAGAATTTCTTATATCACTCGAAAATTATTTAGGCTTTTCCATTTCTTGGCAAATCTCTGATAAGGTCTTCAGTTTCAAAAAATCCCATCAAGAAACAGGTGGAACTGACTTTGATAATATATTTTATTTCACCCAAAATGTCCAAAGTAGTTCAAGATGTAATCAATATCAAAATTACGGTTGTGATATTTTACATCTTTTTTGTATTAAGTCTTCAAAATCCAGTCTGTATTTTACACCTAAGACTCATTGAAATGTGGACCAGCCATATCTCACTCAGAAGGCTCAGGAAGGCTAGAGGCTACCATATTGGACAGCCCCAGGCAAAGTGGCACCCTCCTACTCACAAGGCCTGCATTATTACTTTCATACACTTCTCATCATCAAAATTATCTTCTTTATTCACTCTTTATGTGCTTACTGTTTGTCTTCCCTTCTATGAGCTCCATAAGAGAAGGGTTTGTATCCAGTTCACTGGTGGGTACTTGGTCATCAGTGCTAAATAATAATGAATGAATCAATGCTTACTTGTTAAATAGATGAATGAATGATTGAAAAAGGCTGACGTTGCCTGGTTTTAGGAGGCATTTGAATGTGTGATCCTCGCCTTTGCCAATTACTTTACTTTTCTGAGTCTTTATAAGATGGGAGTAAACTTATCAACTTCATGGGGTAGTAAGAATTAAATAATAATGTGTGTGAAATTGTTTCATAAACTGTAAAGCCCTCTGCCAGTGGTAGTTATTGTAATCAAGTGACTTCCCTTGGTGTATACTGTTAGTAATTTGGGGTATAAAACTACCGAAGAGTGAGGTTTGCAGTCCGGAGTCCTGGCTCTGCCATTTGCCAGTGCATGACCTGGGCATATTGCCTACCGTGTCCAAGCTCCTAAAACAGTAGTTCCAGGCAAGGGGCCTGGCAAACTGGATTTTAACAAATGTTCCCAGTGATTCTTATTATGAAACAAGTTTGGGAAACACGGGATGAATTACTGCTCTACCAGGGTTACCTGTGATGCCAGTTAAGACCTGGTTACCCTGTTAGGCCCTTGCATCTAAATTTTGTTTGAGTGCACAGCTTTGGAAAGCTTGGTGAGCAGCCATGGGGAAGATGATAACCTTATCAGCTAGATCAGCAGTACCACCCTGGCTCAATGAGATGACAGATGCTGTTGCCCATTCACCCTCCTCTCACCTGAAGGTTGATGTTAGCTCTGGCTTCAGTCACCTGGTTGTGGTGTGCTTTGCAGGCCAGAAGCTGAAGTCAAGGCGGACGGCTTTGGGAAAAAGAGGCAGACTCTCCTGCCTTTGGAAGGTCAGACCTCTGAAAGCGGGATCCCTGGTAGTGGAGGCACTTGCCACTTGTTTTTAGGCCCCCAAATAAAAAGAAAGTCAGGGGCCAAAGTGAAAGTCTGAGTTCTGTCAGTCCTTTTGGAATGGATTAATGCAGTGGTCGGCACACTCATTAGTCAACAGAGCCAAATATCAACAGTACAATGATTGAAATTTCTTTTGAGAGCCAAATATTTTAAACTTAAACTTCTTCTAATGTCACTTCCTCAAAATAGACTCGCCCAGGCCTTGGTATTTTGTGGAAGAGCCACACTCAAGGGGCCAAAGAGCTGCATGTGGCTCGAGAGCCACAGTTTGCCGGCCATGGGACTATAAAAATATCAGGACAGCTTGCGGGTGTGTGCTAGATGGCTACGGTGCATGTAAACTCTAAAGTAGATTAAAACATATTTATTGCCCTCTTCTCATTTTCTTTAAATATTCTGTAATATTTAGTATTTGAAACTCCCCACCACTGTATACCTAAAACATACAACCTTTAAGTTCACTCAAAATAAGGGACTTCTTTTAATTGTTTCTTTTCTCTTCTTCTTTTTAAATCTATCCAGCTGACAAATAACCAAGTCAAAACATACTTGGTGGCACAGATATGGAATTTAAATACTCATATATTGCAGATGGTACTGTAAATTGGTACAAACTCTTGAGTGGATTATGTGGAGGGGAGTTTAATTCAGTAATAGACATAAAAATTAAGACCTGGGCAGTTTTGTTTTTTTTATATATATTTTATTGATTTTTTTTATAGAGAGGAAGAGAGAGGGATAGAGTTAGAAACATCAATGAGAGAGAATCATCGATCAGCTGCCTCTTGCACACCCCCTACTGGGGATGTGCCCACAACCATGGTAGATGCCCTTGACTGGAATCGAACCTGGCACCTTTCAGTACGTAGGCTGAGGCTCTATCCACTGAGCCAAACTGGTTTCGGCAAGACCTGGGCAGTTTTGCCCAGTGATTAGAATGTTCATCCAGGGACTAAAGGTTCTTGGGTTCAATTTTGGTCAAAGGCACATACCTCAGCTACTGGCTCGATCTCTGTCCTTCACAGGGGCACATACAAAAGGCAATCAGTTGATTTGTCTCTGTCACATTGATGCTTTGCTCTATATATCTCTGCCCCTCCTTTCCACTTTCTCTAAAAAATTCAATGAAAAAAATATCTTTAGATGAGGCTTAACAACAATAAAAAAAGTATAATTGTATGTATCCTAGAATCCAGTAATTCCATTTCTCTCATGTATATTAACATGCAAAATATCATATGTGCATACATGCAATGGAATGTTGTTTGGCCTTAAAAAGGATTGAAAGTCTGATATAAGGGTAGATTGGGGCTCAGTGAAATAAGCCTCAGGTAACTTATAAATAAATGGTTAATTGGAATAACTCAGACACAAATGGAAGAATATTACATGTTCCTACTTATGTGAGGTACCTGGAATAGTCAAATACATAAAAAGCAAAATAGTGATTATAGGGCCTGGGGAATGGGGAGAGAAAAATGGAGAGTTATTGCTTAACAGATACAGAGGTTCAGTTTGAGAAGATGAAATAGTATGCCAATGATGGGTGCACAGTAATGCCAACATATACAGTGCCACTGATTGTACCCTTAAGATATATATCCTATCACAATAAATAATACATGTGCAAGGTTATTCATTGCTATATTAATCATAGTACAGTATTCATAACAGTATTATTTATAATAACAAGATTGGAAATAACCTAAATATCCATTGACAGAGGACTGGATACGTATAACTCAATGGTATAGTCCTACACTAGCTACAGCAGCTATTATGAAGTTCTTTTTAAAAATATATACATTTTTATTTATTTCAGGGAGGAAGGGAGAGGGGGAGAGAGAAACATCAGTGATGAGAGAGAAGCATTGATCAGCTGCCTCCTGCATGACCCACACTGGGGATCGAGACCACAATCCAGCATGTGCCCTGATCAGGAATCGAACTGTGTCCTCCTGGTTCGTAGGTCGATGCTCAATCACTGAGCAATGCCAGTGGGGTTACAAAGTTCTTTAGACATTGACATGAGAACTGTATGTTGTCTATTTTCCTCTCCAAATTCACTGTTAATCTCTCCACCTTGTTTTGTTCCCTGGAAGGCTTTCTTTTCTGGAATTATTCAACTGGAATCCATTGCCTTCGGTTTCGTTGGTAGGCTGAGAGGGGCAAAGGGAGAGAGAGGGAAGGGGAAGCACCTGCAGGAGCTCGTTCTGCGGCTCTCTTCCGCAGGCCTCATGTTGGCACAGCAGTGTTTCTCTCCCCAAGGCCACAGCTCCTATTGGGCAGGGCTCTCACAATATTGCCCCCACCCACGCCTAACAGTGGAGGATGCTTCCCATTGAGGCTAGCTCTGGGTTACTCACCCTCCCCTGGTGGTGTGTGGTGATGCTTCCTTGAAGTCTGGACTCAGTGGTGCCATGCAGTCGCTGAGAACATGTTGTAACTTTCCTGGAACATTGTACAGAGAGGATTCAAAGGCGGAGGAAGAAAGAAACCTTTTAATGGATTGTTTATGTGCAAATCGCTAAGCCACCTGCTAATTATTCTCTCCGGGAGGTCAGGAGGAGGCTCATTTCCTAAGACATTAGAAAGTGCATTAGAAGCCAAAGGAGCACAGCATCTTTGACAAGTTCCATGGAGGCTGCTCCCTCTGGGTGAAAGTGAGGGGAGGAGATGCTGCCGTGGAGCTGCGATGGGAATAATGGAATTGGGGAGTTGCGGGGCAGAAGCTGAGCAGATGAACAGAAAGCACTGCCGCACCAAGCCCGGGGCTCCGGAGTGAGCCAGGGGTTTGGATCTATAGGGATCTGTGATGGTGGCTAATTGCTCACTGGGTCCTCAGGAATGAAATAGATGGGCAGACTTCCAAGGTACTGCTTGACCTGATCAGCAGAAAACTACTCCAGGGACGGTGGGTCGAAATCTGTCCTGGTCTCCTGTCTGGTTTCCACATCTAAGGCAGCACACAGGCCCGGAGCCCCTTGAGGAGAAGGAGGTAACACTGAGGACAGACTCTGCAGTGTGGCCTCAAAGCTTCCTTGGAGGAACTTACAGTCCTTCACCGGGGTGACTATCCCACCGAAAAAGTTTATACCCAGACCTTCCTGAGTTACTATAATACATACCGGCTCTAACATGATACTCATTTTGGAGACTCAAACGCTATTGTGATCCTCGCGTTAGAAGAGATTTACAGAGGTCAGGTCTTGTTTCAAGCCCATTGTAAAGTGGGTGGAGTGGGGATCTGGACCTATTAGGTAAGAAGGGGTTGAAAGAAAGCCTCTGAAGCTGGTCCCATCCTGACCAGTAACCCCCAAGTAGTAAACTGAAAGCAACACCATATCCCCGGAGGAGCTACAAAGTTTATGACTCAATCAAAAACGGAAAAAACACAGAATAGATCATCCCAATCATATCTCCATTTAACCAACCTATATCTATTTATTTATTATTAATTGTTATTTTTATTTTATTTTATTTTATTATTTTTTAAACCCTCACCCGAAGATATTTTTCCATTGTTTTTTTAGAGTGGAAGAGAAAGGGAAAGACGGAAATATCGATGTGAGAGAAACACATTGATTGGTTGCCTCCTGCATGAGCCACAATGAGGGTCCCCGCCTGGCCTGGGAGAAGCCTGTATCTGAGGTATGTGCCTTTGACCAGAATCGAACCCGGGATCCTTCAGTCTGCAGGCTGATGCTCTATCCACTGAACCAAACAAGCTAGGGCTAATCAACCTATATTAGAAGTGCAAAAGCCAGGGTTCTTGGAGAATATAGATTTCTTTCCTGTGTTTTCAGGAGTAGCTCCAATCGTAGTGGAGGTTCTGGATATATAGAATATTTACTGGCACTGTTGGCACAGACCCTCACCACCCATACCAGTATTCTACAATTGATTTAGCATAGACTTTGTGTTCCTTGCTATCAGTAAAGAGAGTCAAAAGCAGCTTGCCTTCATGAAGCAGGGAGGTTAGTACTTTTCCAGTTTTACCCTAAGGGCTATGTCAGCTCTATTTCTATCAAAATTTTATCCTTTATCATGGTATCCCATTCAGCATTGACCCCAACCAGGTCACATTTTCTGGCAGAGATGTGCAACAGTGGGCCTGTGCTCTCAGAATGTATGGTCCAGAGGGAACTTGATCATGTCAGTGTCTGACAGAGCATCCCTCTGGTCTGCTGTATTCATGAAGTTTTATTAGCTGGATCTAGTGAACTGAAAGGACCCTGGATGTCACAGTAAAAAAACCCAAACACATGCATGTCAGAGGATGGGAAATAAGCCCAGCAAGAGACTTAGTCATAGTGGGGATGGTTTTACAAGCATTTGGGGGCCTGCGGCATGTTTAGGCTTCCCTAAAGTGAGAAATAAGTGACTTTGCTTTGCACCATGAAGAAAGAGGCACAATGCTTTGTGGGCCGCTTTTGATTTTGGAGGCAATGTACACTGTATTTGGGCATGATGCTCTGACCCACATAGTGGGACAGTTTTGAGTGGTGCCCAGTGAAAAGACTCTCTGGCAAGTCAAGGCGGTGGAACAGAATGCCCTTCCCCTTGGGCCTTGCAACCCAGCAGACTCTGCAGCCTTGGGAGGGAGGGTCTGTGCAGACAGAGATGCTGCCTGGGCCTCTGGTAAGACCAGGCTGCTAGGGTTTCAGAGTAAGGTCCTGTTCTCTTCTCCTGACTGTTCCCTCTTTGAAAAGCAGCTCCTGGCCTATTACTAGGTCCTGGTACAGACTCAATGACCGTCTGATTATGGCACACTAATCCACTCTGTGTCCCAAATCACCCATCATGGGCTGGATGATATCTGACTCACAACATTGGACAGTGCAGCAGCATTCCAGTGCACAGTGGGAATGGGATGTCCAAGACCAGCTGAGGAGCGCTGGAAGGCACAAGTAACTGCATGAGCCAGGCAGCTCAGACTCCCGTGGAGCTTGGGCTAATGTGCTGCTGCGTCTCATTCAACTCATGTTTCAGCCACAGTGAACAGAGGAGGAAAAGGCTCAGGCCTGGTTCACAGAGTGGGTCTATACGGTGTGCTGGCACCAACAAATGCAGATGGCCACTGCTTTTCAGCCTCACTTAGAGAAGGCCCAGAAAGGAGGTTGAAAGACAATGTTCCCAGGACATCAGGTGGGCATTGGTTATCCACTTTGCATGGAAGGAGACATGACCTGATATAGGGATCCTAATTTAGATTGGATCCTAGTTTCCAATGCACTGGTATGACTCTCAGGGAAAGAACAAGGCTAGGAGACGAGCCTGGGGGGTGGTGGTGGCGGGGAGGCAAATGAAATCTGGGGGAGAGGTATGCGGATTGAATGGGAACGGAATGTGAAAATGTTTCTCACCCATGTGAACGCTCAGCAAAGGTCGTGCCCTGTAACCAGGGGACAAGATGATCTTTCTGTACCTGTCAGCCAGCCTTTCTCCTCAGCCACTCCTTTATTGCTTGTTGAGACAGAGAGCAGGGCTTGCCCTAGCCTGGGTTGTCTGGCTGTCACCACAGCGTGAATGCCCAACCTATCCACAGCGGAGACCAAGAGTGATCTAATGTGGCACTGTTCCTCAGAGGGATCAGCCCAGCACCTTGTGGAGGTTGATTATATGAGGCCTGTTTTATCATGTTCAGCATTTTGTTCTTAACGGGTAAATATACACTGAGTGGCCAGATTATTATGATCTCTGAGATCATAATAATCTGGCCACTCAGTGTATATCCTACATAATAAAAGGTTAATCTGAAAATTATCCCCTCGACCAGGAGTTCGTCCAACAGGCAGGCTGGCCGGCCAACCGCCCATGTCCCCTCCCCCTGGCCAGGCTGGCCGGACTCCACCCATGCACGAATTCATGCACCAGGCCTCTAATACACACACACACACACACACACACACACACACTCACTCACACACACTCTAAGTGGCCAGAATATTATGGCTTCTTCTCACATTGCTTCTACCAGCATTTGTTAAAGAAAATTTTGTCACATTCAACATTGTGACTCCA
Organism: Pipistrellus kuhlii; assembly: GCF_014108245.1. Lineage (NCBI taxonomy): Eukaryota > Metazoa > Chordata > Mammalia > Chiroptera > Vespertilionidae > Pipistrellus > Pipistrellus kuhlii. Next base: position 65,977,265 of record NW_023425551.1, on the reverse strand, counting down.
AGTCACATTTTCTGGCAAAGATGTGCAACAATGGGCTCATGTTCTGGCTAGCTTGAAGAATAGTGCAAACACATATTACAGCTAAGGTGCTATTCTGGAGAATGCATATATGCCTTACCTCAGGGACCACTCTATGGTGGTATCTGCTGTATAGTGATGATCTGGGGTCTAAAAACTACAGGGTAGAGTGGGAATGATATCGCCCATTATTTCTAACAACTCACTTTCAGAATTTCCCTTTCTAGTCCCATCACCTTAGATTCAGTGTGGTTAGAGGCTCAAGTGTTCAAAGGAGAATGCTTTTCCAGGTAACAGTGTCAGGCAGTCTTGGGAAATTGCAAGACAAGACCCAAGACTTCCTCTCTGGCCATTTTTGGCTCTTGATCTTTTTTTTTTTTTTTTTTTAAGACTTTATTTAAAAAAACACACACACACACACAAAACCCCCAGAAAACATCAAAGTACTATATAGTACCAGTATTGAAGAAATAATTACTGAAATTTTAAAACATCAAATGAATAAGCTGAATCAACGGTTGTGACTGTAATTTTCAACCAATATGCAGATTTTTATTCAGGGGGCTTGATTTCTAGATAATTTTATTCACATGCATTCTCTGTGCCTATTTTTTTTTTAAATCAAAATGGGGACTTTTGAGAGTTAAGCCCATCTTTGTTTTGATTTAAAGAGGTAAAGAGGTGACTCTACTGGTTGAGGTGATGAATCTTAACAATGAGGAAACACAAAAGTTTTACATTTTGATGAGGTTTAATTTTTCCCCCTTTGGTTGCTTTTGGTGTCATATCTAAGAAAGTGTTGCCAACTTAAAAGTGAGAGATTTATACCAATGTTTCCTTCTAAGAGTTTTATAGTTTTACTCTGACCTTTATGTCTTTGTCTCATTTTGAGTTAATTTTTGTATATGGTGTGAGGAAGGAGTCCAAATTCTTTTCATGTGGATACCCAGTTGCCTCAGCATCATATGTTTAAAAGATGATTATTTTCCTATTCAATAGTCTTGGCGTCTTTGTTGAAAATCAATTGAATGTAAATGTATGTTTCTTTCTTGACTCTACATCTATTCCATTTATCTATATGTCTACCTTCATGCTAGTAGTCCAGTGTCTTAATTATGGCTCTTTTGTAATAAGTTTTAAAATCAGGTAGTGTTGAGTCTTCTAATTTTGCTCTTCTTTCTCAGCATTTTCTTTGCCTCTTTGGGGTCTTTTGCAATTTTATTTAAATTTTAAAATCAGCTTTGTCTATTTCTTCAAAAAAGGGGGCAATTGTGTATTTGATGAGGATTATATTGAATTTATAGATCTCTCGCTAATTTAAATGGGAAACAATGTAGTGGTTGAAGTTTGAAGATTTTAGAATATGACTAAATGACATTATCCTAAGGTGTCCTGGTAGCTGATGGGACTTTGCATGTTCCCTGTGTTGGGGACACAGATTTCTCATCTGGGCACAGGAGAAAGGAGATGCTGAGAAGTAACGTAAGTGGAGAGTGATGGGTATTTGTCCCTCTGGATGCATTTTCCACCTTACCCATGCTGCACTGGGCTCCAGGAGGCTGACCTTATGGACCACCTAAGCCAAACTCCCTTACTCTCTGGCTTTTGGTTAGATTCAGCCAATTGGAGGCACCAGCAAGAGACTGTAGAATGCAAAGAATAGTTAGGCTATTCCTTAGCTCCCTCCCTGAGGTTTTCAGTGGCTGTGTTTTTCCATCAAAAGCTACATTTCTGTTGGGTCACCCTGTCCTGAAGTGACACTTCTCTCTCAGTTCTGATAACCAGCCCATCCCTTTATCTTTTCAGGCCTAAGGACTAGTGGCTTCCCACTGTGGTTTCCTCCTCCCTTACTGGTTTCTTCTAACCCTGCCCAAATCTTTGTAAAAGTCCTTTTGTTTTCCCCTTTATCACCTGTTTGTAGTGTGCCATCTGTTTCCTGTCCTCCCTGATAGCACAAAATGAAAAGATCTGCAGCATGCATGTCAAACTCAAATGCTAACATGGGCCAAATATACAAGGTTTGAGTTTATGTGGGCCACACAAAAAAAACAAAAAAACAAAAAAAAAAACTCGAAAAGCTTCACTTTTCATAGAAACATAGGTTTATTTTGATAGAGACATGCTGAATACAAAAGGCTGAAATAAATGAGTAATCATTAGCATAAAATAATAGGACATTTTAATAAAAATTGATATTTTTTCTTGAAACATTAACTTACTAGACACTGAATAACTGCAAATTAATAAGCGTAATGCAAATAGACCTATTTTTCTTGTTCTCTGAAAGTGAGATATTTCCTGTTGTGCACACCAAACAAGTCATACAAGCCTAATGATATGGCAATTGACTGCTAAAATATTCACTGCTAGTATTAGTGGAGAGAAGTTATGCGCCTTCACGTAGGGCACATCAGGGAATTGAGTGCAACACGGTTATAGTAATAAGTCATTAGTGAATGTTGTAGTTCATTATTAATAATTATGTAAAACAGGATATTGTAAAAATTAAGTTATGAAATTTTTATTAACACATTTTTTACATACTGTTATATTGGCTGGGCCGCAAAAATATTCATTGTGGGCTGCATGCAACCTGTGGGCCATGAGTTTGACATGCTTGCTCTACAAGATATATTGTTAAGTCAAAGAAGCAAAATACAGAACAATGTAATAATGAATTATATAGTAGTCTATTTTTATAAAAGAAGGGGTAGAGATAATATATCTTCAGATATTCTTAACTATTATATTAGTTGGGAATTAGGGTTAGCTTCAAGTGATAATATCTGCTCCCCCAAAACAAAAAAACAGTGTTTTAAAAATATAAAAGATTATTCTTCTCTACAAATATTTAAGGAAAGGCAGCCCCAAACTGTGACAGGGGCTCTGCAGTATGACATATTCAGGGAGCTAATTTCCTTCTAGCTCACTGGTTCTCCATCCTTAGGGCAAAGCCTTGTCCTTGGTCCAAAGAAGCATCTACTTTCCAGGCATGAGGATGGAGAATGAAAAGGAGCAAAGGACACACACTAAGGAAGATTCCTGGGAGCTGGGACATAGCCCTTCTGTTTGTGCCCCACCTCGTAATGTTCCTGGGCAGGGGCAGGTCTGAAGTCGGTGTGCCTTGGGCAGCCTGTAGTTTGGGGGTTCTTGACTTTGCGTAGGAAAGATTCCGCCACACAAGCCCAGATCGGTTTGAGAGTATGTTTATTAATGCTTGGGGCAGTGAAACAAAGGAAGGTTTAGGGGAGAAGAAACAATACGTGAGGGCTTTGGCAGTGCTCTGCTTGTCTCCTTAGAAACGTTATCGGAAAAAAATGAGCCAGAGTAAGGCTGCTGTTAGCTCACTGGGAAGTCGGAGAAAGAGAGGCTTCGGGGGTGAGCCCAGGTCGAGCTGCCACTGCCCCCTGCTCCCCTGGATACAAGTCTCCTGGGGACCCTTAGAAATTAAAAGGGGCATGAGCATGCTCTAGAGCAGGGGTGGGGAACACTGACTCTTGGTCCCCATAAGGTTTGAGAAATCATTTGATCTGGCTCTACTAAGGCATTAAGGGTGAGTTAATTAAATATTTGACTAAATACAGCAGGCTAATGTTTAAGTTAATTTTGCATGGCCCTCAAATGGTGCTATAAATTACCAACTGGCCCTTGGCAGAAAAAAGTTCCCCACCCCTGCTCTAGAGCAAGCCAGCCCTGCATCTTTGCCCTGAGGGCTTTTTATCCTTTTCCTTTTTTCCTCTGCAAGCAAAAATCTTAGGCGAGAGTTTCAGTGGAATATTCATCAGCTTTTCAGGTGCATTTTTAATATGGTGATGCATCAAAATGCGTGTATAGGGGACTTTGCGATTCTTTTCTGGTCTGTTTTACTTTTATCTTGGGTCTGCTGGCTTTCACGGGGTTTTTGTTATTTGTTCCCCCGACTTCATCTGTCCTTGGGATTAGCTGGCACAAGTGGCATTAACTGGGTCTCTGTCCTCTATCTCCCTGACCTGGATGATTTAAGCTATTTATTCTCTGGTTAGGGAGGATGATATAAACCATTTGCTTTCAAGTGTCCTTGGTTAGGGAAGATAAGGTCTTGCAATTAGCTAGCTAGCTGAAAGCTGCCCAAACTGTTTGGCTTTGTTTAATTGTCTCAATTTCTCCATTCCACTTGTCCAGGAATTTTCCTAGTTTCTTACTATCCTGCCACAGTGATACTTAGCGATAAGCAAGCATGAGGAATGTCGTTTTTATTCCTGGCAGCCATATGCCCAAATAAAAATTATAATACTCTTTAAGAAGAGGAGAGCTGATAAGCACTGAACAGTCTTTGTCACATATATGCATTTAAAATAACTCAAGAATACTATAGAGCAGTGTTTTTCAACCTTTTTTGGGCAAAGGCACACTTGTTTCATGAAAAAAATCACGAGGCACACCACCATTAGAAAATGTTAAAAAATTTAACTTTGTGCCTATATTGACTATATATAAAGTAATTCTCTTGAATAGGAATCAAATAAACACAAAGAAAGTATTTTATAATTACTTTATTATGAAATATTAAGTAAACAAAATAGTGAAAAATTATAAAATTCTTGTCTTGTCTGCACCTACGGCACACCAGGCAACATCTCGCGGCACACTAGTTGAAAAACACTGCTATAGAGACGCTAATAGCAATGGTTATCGGGGGTTGGCAGGTGAGAATGGGGAAGATGAGGGATGACAGTAGCAGGGAGAGTTTTTACTACATATCTTGTTACATATTTTGATTTGTGAATCATGTATACATATTATCCATTTATGAACTTAAATAGATTAATTAAAATTTTCTCCCTGGTCTAGCTGGTTTGGCTCAATGGATAGAGCATAGAGCATCCATCTGGGGACTGAAGGGTCCCGGGTTCAATTCCAGTCAAGGGTACATGCCCAGGGTTATGGGCTTGATCCCTTATAGGGGGCATGTAGGAGGCAGCCAATTAATGATTTCTCTCTCATCATTGATGTTTCTATCTCTCCCTCTCCCTTCCTCTCTGAAATCAATAAAAATATTTTTAAAAAATTATTTATCTCTAAAGATAAAAGAAGAAAAAAAAATGTTTTAGCCAGTCTCAACTCTGGTAAAAATGAAGGAAACATATCATTCAGTGACCAATAGCCCCAACAATTAGAACCAAAGAAGAAGTTATAACCGGGTTGTGTTAGTTTTCGATGGCTGTGAAACAAATACCCCATATTTAGCAGCTCAAAAGAACAGAAATGTATCGTCTCACAGTTTCTGTATGACAGAAACGTGGCATGTTGTAATTGGGTCCTTTCTGTTCAGAGTATCGTAAGGCTGATATCAAGATGCTGGGTGGTAGTGCCATCATTAGGAGGCTTGACGAGGGAAAGACCCACTTTCAAGCTTATTTTGACAGGATCCATTTCCTTGCAGTCATTGGTTGTCAACTGGGGGAACTCTCAACTCCTAGGGTTGCACTCAGGTTCTAGCCACATGTCCCCTGCCATCTCGGCAGCATGTCTTTGTCAAATCTTGCTTATGCTGGTTTCTCATGTGACCAGCAAATGAACACTGCTCTTTAATGACTCATGTGTTTAGGTTAGGCACACCCACATAATCTTCTTTCTTAAAGTCAAAGTCAACTATGCCCATGTAGACCAATGAATAGAATAGAGAGCTCAAAATAAATCCATATATATATATATATATATATATATATATATATATATATATGACTAAATTCTTTTTTGTAAGAGTGCCAAGACCACTTAATGGGAAAAGGACATTCTCTTCAACAAACAGTGGTGGGGAAAGTGGATAGCCATATGCAAAATAGTAAAACTAAACTCTTGTCTTATATCATATATAAAAATTAGCTCAAAAAATGATTAAACATCTAAATGTAAGACCCAAAATTATAGAAATCCTAGGGGAAGAAGGGACATGGAAAAAGTAAGACATTGGATTTAGCAATGATTTCTTAGATATGACACCAAAATCACAGGCAATGAAAGAAAAATACACATACTGTATAATACTATACTAAGCTTAAATACTCTGTTCATCAAAGGACACAATCAATAATGAAAGATAGGCTATGGTATGGGAGAAAATATTTGCAAATCATATAAATGATAAGAAGTTAATATCCATATTATTTAAATAGCTCCTATAACTAAACAACAAATAACCTAATTCAGTGGTCGGTAAACACATTAGTCAACAGAGCCAAATATCAACAGTACAATGATTGAAATTTCTTTTGAGAGACAATTTTTTTTAAACTTCTTCTAAGGCCACTTCCTCAAAATAGACTTGCCCAGGCTCAAGGGGCCAAAGAGCTGCCTGTGGCCCTCGAGCTACAGTTTGCCGACCATGGACCTAATTAAACAAATAAAGGACTTGAATAGACATTTTTCCAAAGATTATATATGGTCAGAAAGTATATAAAAAGATGCTCAACATCACTAATCATTAGAGAAATGCAAATAAAAACCACAATGAAATATCATATAGTACCCACTTGAATGGCCACTGTCAAACAACAGAAAATAATGTGACAAGGATATGGAGAAATTATCCACTGTTGGTAGGATTGGCACAACTGCTATGTAGGACATTATGAAATTACCTCAAATTTTTAAAAATAGAACTACCACAGGATCCACCAGTCCCACTTCTACTTATATAGGCAAAAGAGTCGAAACCAGAGTCTCAAAGATATTGTATTTTCATACCCAAGTTCACTGTAGTATTATTCACTATTGCCAAAAGGTGGGAGCAGCCAAATGTGTGTAGATGAATGAATGGGTAAACAAATTGTGCTATATTCATGCAATTGAATGTTATTTCAGCCTTAGAAAGGAAAGAAATCCTTCACATGTTACAACATGCATTAACCTTAAGGACATTATGTTAAGTGAAATAAGCCAAGTTACAAAAAAGACGAATACTATATGAGATTCTACTTATGTGAGGTATCTACAGTAGGATGGAGGTTCTCAGGGCTGGGACAGAGGGAAATGTGGAGTTGCTTTGCAATGAGTTTCAATTTTGTAAGATGAAAAAGTCCTGGAGGTCAATTGTACAACAATGTGAATATACTTACCACTACTATACTGTCTATAATAATAAAAGCGTAATATGCTAATTAGACCAGATGTCCTTCTGGACAAAGCTGGGGCTGTGAGGGAAGTCTGGGTCCTGGGTGCCCGAGGGAAGCCCGTGCTGGCAGCTGGGGGAAGGAAGGTCTACTCTTGCACAAATTTCATGCATTGGGCCTCTAGTAAACTTATAATTGGTTAAGATGGTAGATTTTATGTTATATTTTTACTGCAATTTTTAAAAAGTAAACTGTGCTATATAATGTGGCCTAAGCACAGGAGTTATATATCATCATATTCACAGATTTGTATCCATATTCTAAGGGAAGGTTATTAAACAAGGGTGAATGTGATTTGCGGGTCACCTTAGAATTCTGCCTGCCACACAGAAGGACTAAAATAAGCCACTGTTTTTTCAGAGATCTTTCTTATCTGTATTTTCACTTTCCAGCTATTACTTTGGTGGTTCAGGATTCTATTTTATTTAAGAGAGACAAGATTTCCTTCTTTTATAATATTCAGGGATGCCTGTCTGAGCAGCACTCCTGTTGGTGAAAATTTCTTTTCCAGAGCAGAATGGCCTCTCATTCATGGTGTGTCCCATATGTTAGATTGAACTGCAAGTAGCAACTCTGGGTTTGTCTGCCTGAGGTGATCCTCAAAGATCGCCTGGGAAAACCTTTCTGTTAGTGAAGAACCATCTTCAGTGTTCATGGTTTGAATTCATGTAGGAATTAGGGAGAGGTAAGGACTTGAAAGCTCTGTTTCTAGTACTTTTAACTTTGTCCCAGGTTTCAAAGATTAAACAATACCCTTGGACAACCTGAGCCTGAATAATGTAACACCGAAGGAAACACTCCTAAAGGTTATAGAAGCTTGAGAGGATTGTGAATTCAGTATTTTATAAAGCAAGAATATACAAATGAAAGCATAATGAATGGCTGGTTTTCAAAGATAATTTAATTTAATCATGGCATGTAAACCAACCAAGCAGTTAAAATTTAATTTATAGCATCTAGTATTCAAAAAGCAAAGGAGCTCTGGCCGGGTGGATCAGTTGGTTGGAGTGTCATCTCATACACCATATACTGGGTTCAATTCCCAGTCGGGATGCATATGGGAAGCAACCCAGTGATGTCTGTCTGTCTGTCTGTCTCTCTCTCTCTCTGTCTCTCTCTCTGTCTCTCTCTCTCTTCCTCTCTCTATAAAAATCAATTTAAAAAAAAACACCATATATTCAGGTGAGGTTTAAAAAAAAATAAGCTCTGACAGTGTTGCTCAGTGGTTAAGCATCGACCCATGAACCAGGAGGTCAGGATTTGATTCCTGGTCAGGGTACATGTCTGGGTTGTAGGCCCAGCCCCCAATAGGAGCTGTGCAGGAGGCAGCTGATTAGTAATTCTCTCTCATCATTGTTTCTATCTCTTTCTCCCTCTCCCTTCTCTGAAATCAATAAAAATATATTTAAAATAAAATAAAAGTGAAGGGAAAACCAATCTAGTAGATATATTTTAGTATGAATAAATTGTAAGCAGAGAGAGAAGACCCCTATACACATTCCTCCTCTGAAATTAGTTAGGATATGAATTTTAGTTTATGAAGCACACAAGCTGCTCACAGTTTTTGCCATCTCAACTGCTCTTTCCTGGTGTCCTCATTTTTAAAAGTCAGATGACTGACATTGTTCTTGTGGGGAGGAAGATTAGTATAGCCCGTGGAATGATTTTGATCATTAACCTGTTAGATAACCCGAATTTCCCTCAGCTTAATGTTCCCAAAATATCACCAGGAGTCTGAAGGGTCATTTTTCTCAGCAAATGAAAGTCCAAAGAGGCTGTATGTTGGCTGTTTGCCTGCCCAGTTAATGAACGCCAGAGAATACCTGAGCTTGAAAATAGAGGCTACTCTATGCCTCTTTCCCAAGCAGATGCTTTCAATTTCTCAGGAACACCCAGTGATGTGTTGCCGAGAGCATAACCCAGTTTCAAAGCTATTCTTGCCAAAGAACCACATCAGTATTTTCAAGCAGTCCATTGATTTGTGCCTTGGGTTGTCAACAATAGCCTGTCCCATTTCAGACAATGGGAGCTGCTGACGTGAGCTTCTCCAGGGAGAATGGTCTATAGGAGAGAGACAGGCCTTATGGTCGGTGGTCATGGACATTACAGATAAATTCTCTTCCACTCTGAATCAATCTTGGATATCATTTCTCCTTTGGATGAACGAAAAGGCCCTTTGAATGATCTCCAGATCCTAGGGCCACTGTCTAATCAGGTGTCTTCAAACTACGGCCCTCGGGCCACATGAGGCCCGCAGAGGAGTCTGATCCGGCCCGCCAGGTTTTTTGGGCAGTGAGCGCAGCCGAGGTGTTACAGTAGGAATTAGTAGTTCATATAGTCCGGCCCTCCAGCTCTCTGAGGGACCGTGATCTGGACCCCACTTTAAAAAGTTTGAGGACCCCTGGAATGGATAAGCCCCTTAAATGGTTTCTTCTCGGCCTTGTCCAAGGTTATGTATATCGGTAAGAAACCAGTGCAGCCTCAAAAGTTTCTTGAAAACCGTCCCCTCCTAAGTACCACTTGAACATTTTGATTTTTCTGATTTCTGTCTTCTTGATTTTGTATTGAAAAAGTTTCCCTGTCTGTTGGGCCTATTTGGCTTTCAGTTGATAGTTCCCTGGGGTTTGAGATTCGATTTCTCCCCGAGGGAGGCCTGGAATCCAGAGCACCCCGATGTGGGCTGGGAGGCAGGCCGGAGACTTGCACATTTTGTTTCTGGTGAATGGCTTTCTGGGGGCCGCACTCACTTTCTGTTCCAGCCCTATCTGTGTTAGGAGGCAGTTGGCTATGGCGTTCCCACACATTTCGGACTGTCTGTACAAATATGTTTGAAGAGCAAATGACCTTGGAAATTGTCTCTTTCTGCAGACACAGTCCAGGACAGTAAAGCGCTCCTCCTCTCCTCCTCTGGAGAGATTTGCTTGCATTCCAGAGGAAAGATAAGTCCTCTTTCTTTCTCTGGAGAAGAGCATGGCCAGGTCACCAGCAGCTCTAATAAATTAGTTTTTCCTAATTGGAAGGTTTGTCTGCTATGATACACCCCAGTGTCTGCCCAGGTAACATCTGGTCCTCACTGTGTCACCTTGTAGTTTGCGACTTTGGGAACTAGTGCAAAATATTGCTTTGGCTGCCAATTATGTTTGTGATTAATAAATAGTCTTTGCCTCTGATCATAAGGGTGGGTGAACTGTCAGCCTTTTATTTATATAGGATATTATATATTAATATATTTTATATATATCCTATATAATAAAAGGCTAATATGCAAATCGACTGAATTGCAGAATGACTGGTTGCTATGCTGTGCACTGACCACAAGGGGGGGTGCAGCTCAACCAGAAGCCGGGCTCATGGCTGCCCAGTGCAGCGGTGGTGGTGGTGGTGGGAACCTCTCCCATCTCCACGGCAATGCTAAGGATGTCTGACTCCTTGCAGGCCTAAGTCAGTCAGACATCCTCTGAGGGCTCCTGGACTATGAGAGGGAACAGGCCAGACTGAGGGGGGGCCCCCCCTCCCTGAGTGCACGAATTTTGTGCACCAGGCTCTAGTATGCATATAAACCTGTAGTAGGCTCACTTATTAGCTTGCAAGTAGGGTAAAACCTCCAACCCTACAGTTTCTGACTTGAGTCTCCCTCATAGTCCAATGAGATTCCAAATTCTGGAATAGAAGAATACAGTGAGTGAGATTCCCAGTTCTGGAATAGAATAAAAATCAGGTCCCATTCCAAATTCTTACAATATTCATGTTGACAGGTAGGAGACCTAGCTGTAACCTAACAACTTTTAATCTAGATAGAACATTCTCATCACTCTACATGAGAAGATTCAAGCTATTTGTTTCCCATTTTCTATAATAAGGAAGAGTTTTTGTGAAGGAATATCATCCAAGGAATAAATATGGTGGGTGAGAACAGTAAGAAGAGATTTCCATTTAAGTATGGAGGAAAGCAGTTTATTTTCCCATGGAAACAGGTTAAACTCAGCACTTCAGTTTCGGGGATATTGCTCAGAGGATCATCTAAGCTAAATTCAGTAAGTCAATTAGGAAAACAAAAACAAAACAACAACAAAAACACACACACAACAACACAGCAAAACAGAAACAAGTGACAACGTAAAAATATGACCATTTATAGTTCACCAGCTATGGAAACATTTTGTTTTCCTTGGAATAAAATAATATTGACGTCTCTGGAGTGAGCTATTTTCTCTTCATAGAAATGTTTTGACACAACCAGGTGAGGTTTGGAAGTTGAATTAGGAGTAATAAAAACAAATCTCTTTCCAGCTTCTTAAGAATTCCTTATTCTTTGATCATTTATCATCTTTACAAAGTTAAGTTAGAGTTTCCATTTTGCTTTGGAGCCCTTTTCCGTTCTTGGGCCCAAAGTTAACAGCATGGTATGAAGTCATAATTGATAACGTTTTTTAAAGCGACCTAACTATTATACTTGCATTTGTTGCTACATCCAAGGAGAACAGAGGCATATTTAGCCGGTTGTGGGATCAGTAGCTCAGAGTAACAACTACAACAAAACAATGTTTTAAATCTATACAATCCACCATTGTGTCAGGATATTTTCGGCATCGTCACAAGAAGGAAGCTTTTGCATGCAAGACAAATAGTGCACATATTGTTTAGAGTGACCGTGACCTAAAAGACCATGTGCGGGGGTTTGAGGGGGGTGGGGGGAGGGGAAGACCCAGTGTCAGTGGCTCTGCAAGTCCTATAACTGGACAGTAGTGTGGGCTAGACTAGAAATGCCTCCCACACTGTGCAGCGTCCCTGTGTATGATCGGTGCTCACTAACCCTGAGGTGGGACACTCAGTGACTATAAGCACTTATCTAAGAAGAGTTCACAGAATAGTTTCAGAATTAATTTCTTTGATTGTTTTCTGTACTTGACATCAGGATAATGACATGGCTTTGGTGTCTGTCAGACCTAGACTAGAATCTTGGCTCTGCCACATATATTAGCTTGTGATCTCAGGTGAGTTATTTAACCTCTCTGAGCCCCTCAGTGTTCTTGTCTGCAAAGGACATGCAATAAGATCTTATTTATAATGATTACATGAGATAATACATGCAAAGCACTTATCATAGTGCTTGGCATATAGTAGGTGGGAAACAAGTGATTAAATTATTACAATGATCAGACACATAGCATTGGACAAGGAACATTCCCCACATTCAACCTGCCTCTGAGGTACACTGCAATGTGTTAGTATTATTTGTGTTAATAATATTTGTTAATCATTCTGTTGTTTTATTGCATCTCATTTTATGCTTCTCTCCACACGCCCCCCAGAGACCTACTTTATGCTCCAGCCTGTCTCCTTGATTTTGCACTGATTTTTCTCCTTACTCTGAACAGCAAGAACAAAGTCAACTCTTTCTTGGTTCCATCCCAAGTCTTCCTCTTCCCTAAAGTCTCCTCAGATTTCTTTAGTTCCTGAATGATCTCTTGCATCCATGAGCCATTTACTTGACAGCTCTGTACCTTCACATATGCTTATCCAGTCTCTCCAAATAGACTCTAAGCTTCTGTAAGATTCCCCTCCTTTGTTGGGCTGTCATAGCAGAGTGCTGAAACTGTGAAAGGGACTCACTAAATAATTACTAGGTGAGCTGATGTATTGTGCCCAGATGAGGAATAGACATCAGTGTAGGACATTATTTTTCTCAGTGATTCTTCTTGACATGCAAAGTATTTTTAAAATTTTAGTTTGTAAATCTTTTGTGGCCAATGAAAATCTGATGACCTTTTCTGATGCTGTTTCTTTTCTCTCTTTCCTCTTCCTCCTTGTTTTTAATAAATTGATTTTATGTGGGATAATTGGGGCAATAACAGTAATCGGGAAAAACAAATAGAGACAACTATTGATCAAATTTTAATTTTAAAATTTATAAGAATGTTCTGGGTAATAAGTATAATGCCTTTGCATGCCATCAGAAATACGCTTTGTGCAATAGAAGTGTTCCTGGGGGGAAAAAAGTCAGTTGATTTCTGGAAAGGCTTATCATATTTTAAATTTGTAGGTCTTCATAGTTGTGGATGTTCTGCAGTGAATTCTTTTGCCATGAGACAGGTGCATTTGTTGTGTATTGTTATGTAAAACATTACCCTGACATGTAGCAGCCTCTAACAACAACATTTATTTCCTGCAATTTCTGTGGGTCAGGAGCCTGGCACTACCTACCTAGGACCGTGTGTTTCTCTCACAAGCCTGCCATCAAGCTATCAGCAGAGCTGCAGTCTCCATGCTCAATGGGGAATGGATCCATTTCCAAGTTCATACACATGGTGGTGGGCCAGAAGCTTCCCACAGTTCCTGCTTGTGGGCCTCTCAATTGGGCCATTTACAACATGGGCACCTGCTTTACCAGAGCAAGCAAGTGAGCAGAGCCAGAGAGAGAGAGAGAGCCTGTAAGAAACAAGTCAACTTGTTTATAATATTTAACCTTAGAAATGGCATCCATTTTTTAATTTTATTTATTTATTTATTTATTTATTTTGTATTCTATTCATTAGACACCACTCACTAGATCCAGCCCACACTCCAGGGAAGGGGATTACATAGGATGTGGCCACCGGGACATGTGGATTATCGGAGGGGACACGGGACAAAGGTTAACGAATGGTTTTTCTTTTTCTTTTTTCTTTTTTAAAAAAATATATATATTTTATTGATTTTTTTTACAGAGAGAGAGAGAGGGATAGAGAGTTAGAAACATCTATGAGGGAGAATCATCAATCAGCTGCCTCTTTTTTTTTGTTTGTTTGTTTGTTTTTTGTTTTTTAAATATATTTTATTGATTTTTTTTGCCCCCCTCCCCCCCTCCCTCCCACACATCCCCTCCCTCCCCAGAGTTTTGTGTCCATTGGTTGTACTTATATGCATGTATAAAAGTCCTTCGGTTGATCTATTATCTCCCCCAGATCTTCCTCCCCTCCCCGCTGTAATTTGACAGTCTACTTGTTGATATACTGTCTCTATACCTATCTTTTGGTTCATCAGTTTATAATGCTCTTTATTATCCACAAATGAGTGAGGTCATGTGGTGTTTCTCTTTCGTTGATTAGCTTATTTCACTCAGCATGATGCTCTCCAATTCCATCCAGGTTGCTGCAAATGATGAGAATTCCTTCTTTTTTATGGCAGCATAGTATTCCATTGTGTAGATGTACCAAAGTTTTTTGATCCAATCATCTGTTGACGGGCACCTAGGCTGTTTCCAAATTCTGGCTATTGTAGATTGTGCTGCTATGAACATAGGGGTGCATATATCCTTTCTGATTGGTGTTTCTAGTTTCTTGGGATATATTCCTAGAAGTGGGATTACTGGGTCAAATGGGAGTTCCATTTTCAGTTTTTTGAGGAAACTCCACACTGTTCTCCACAGTGGTTGCACCAGTCTGCATTCCCACCAGCAGTGCATGAGGGTTCCTTTTTCTCCGCAACCTCGCCAACACTTGTCGTTTGTTGACTTGTTGATGTTGGCCATTCTGACAGGTGTGAGATGGTACCGCATTGTTGTTTTGATTTGCATCTCTCGGACAATTAGTGACTTTGAGCATGTTTTTATGTGCCTTTTGGCCTTCCTTCTGTCTTCTTTTGAAAATGTTCTATTTAGGTCCGTTGCCCATTTTTTAATTGGATTATTCATCTTCCTTTTATTTAGTTGTATAAGCTGTTTGTAGATGTTGGAGATTAAACCTTTATCAGTGGTATCATTTGCAAATATGTTCTCCCACACTGTGGGCTTTCTTGTTGTTTTGTTGATGGTTTCTTTTGCTGTAAAAAAGCTTTTTATTTTGATGTAGTCCCATTTGTTTATTTTCTCTTTAGCTTCCATTGCCCTAGGGGTAGTATCAGTGAAGAAGTTCTTTTGGCATACATCTGAGATTTTGCTGCCTGTGGATGCTTCTAGTATTTTTATGGTTTCCCGTCTGATGTTTAAGTCCTATATCCATTTTGAGTTTATTTTTGTGAATGGTGTAAGTTGGTGATCTAGTTTCATTCTTTTGCATGTGTCTGTCCAATTTTCCCAACACCATTTATTGAAGAAACTGTCTTGACTCCATTGTATATTCGTGCCTCCTTTGTCAAATATTAATTGAGCATAGTGATTTGGGTTGATATCTGGGTTCTCGATTCGATTCCATTGATCTATATGTCTGTTCTTGTGCCAGTACCAGGCTGTTTTGAGAACAGTGGCTTTGTAATATAGTTTGAAGTCTGGTATTGAGATCCCTCCTACTTTACTCTTCTTTCTCAGGATTGCTGTGGCTATTCGGGGTCTTTTATTGTTCCAAATGAACTTTTGGAGAGTTCTTTCTAGGTCGGTGAAATATGTCATTGGTATTTTAATGGGAAGTGCATTGAACCTATAGATTGCTTTAGGAAGTATGGACATTTTGATGATGTTGATCCTACCAATCCATGAACATGGTATGTTCTTCCATCTCCTTATATCTTCCTCTATCTCCTTTTTCAGTGTCGTGTAGTTTTCCGTATATAGGACCTTTACTTCCTTAGTTAAATTTATTCCTAGGTATCTTAATTTTTTTGGTGCGATGGTAAATGGAATTGCTTTTTTAGTCTCTGTTTCTGCAGTTTCTCTGTTGGTGTATAGAAAAGCCATGGATTTCTTGGCATTAATTTTGTATCCTGCTACATTGCCAAATTCATTTATTAAGTCAATTAGTTTTTTAATGGATTCTTTTGGGTTTTTTATGTACAATATCATGTCATCTGCAAATAAGGATAACTTTACTTCTTCTTTTCCAATTTGGATGCCTTTTATTTCCTCCTCTTGTCTAATTGCAATGGCTAGTACTTCCAGTACTATGTCAAACAGGAGTGGCGAGAGTGGGCATCCCTGTCTTGTTCCTGTTCTTAGAGGGAATGGTTTTAGTTTTTGCCCATTGAGTATAATGTTGGCTGTGGGTTTATCATATATAGCTTTTATTATGTTGAGGTATGATCCTTGTACTCCCACCTTGTTAAGAGTTTTTATCAGAAAAGGGTGTTGGATTTTATCGAATGCTTTTTCTGCATCAATTGATATGACTATATGATTTTTATCTTTCAATTTGTTTATGTGATGTATCACATTTATTGATTTGCGGATATTGTACCATCCTTGCATTCCTGGAATAAATCCTACTTGGTCGTGGTGTATGATCTTTGTGATGTTCTTCTGGAGTCGATTTGCTAGAATTTTGTTGAGGATTTTGGCATCTATGTTCATGAGGGATATTGGCCTGTAATTCTCTTTCATTGAGTTATCTTTATCTGGTTTTGGTATTAGGGTGATGCTGGCTTCATAGAAGGAATTTGGAAGTGTTCCTTCCTCTTGGATTTTTTGGAATAGTCTGAGGAGGATAGTTTTTAGTTCTTCCTTGAATGTTTGGTAAAACTCTCCTGTGAAGCCATCTGGCCCTGGGCTTTTGTTTGCTGGAAGCTTTTTGATGACTGTTTCAATTTCTTCCCAAGTCACTGGTTTATTGAGATTTTTAGATTCTTCCTGATTGAGTTTTGGAAGATTATATTTTTCTAGGAATATGTCCATTTCCTCCAGGTTGTTCAGTTTGTTGGAGTAGAATTGTTCATAGTATTTTGTAACAATCCGTTGTATTTCGGTGGGGTCTGTTGTTATTTCACCTCTTTCATTTCTGATTTTGTTTATTTGGGTCCTCTCTCTTTGTTTCTTGGTTAGTCTGGCTAGAGGTCCATCTATCTTGTTTATCCTTTCAAAGAACCAGCTCTTGGTTTTGTTGATCTTATGTATTGTTTCTATGGTCTCTATGTCGTTTATCTGTGCTCTGATTTTTGTTATTTCCTTCCTTCTACTTACACTGGGCTTTTCTTGTTGCTCTTTTTCTGACTCTTTGAGTTGTAGAGTTAGATCATTTGTTACACTTTTTTCTAGTTTTTTGCAATAGGCTTGTAAGGATATGAACTTCCCTCTCAAAACTACTTTTGCTGTGTCCCATAGATTTTGGATTGTTGTGTTTTCATTGTCATTTGTTTCCAGGATGTTTTTAATTTCTTCCTTGATTTCTCTGGTAACCCAGTCCTTGTTTAATAACATGCTGTTTAGTCTCCATGTGTTTGATTTCTTTGGATTATTTTTATTGTAGTTAATTTCCAGTTTTATGCCATTATGGTCTGAGAAGATGCTTGATATGATTTCTATCTTCTTGAATTTGAAGAGACTTTGCCTATGTCCCAAAATGTGGTCTATCTTTGAGAATGTCCCATGAATCAGCTGCCTCTTGCACACCCCCTACTGGGGATGTGCCTGTAACCAAGGCACATGCCCTTGATCGGAATTGAACCTGGGACCTTTCAGTCAGCAGGCTGACACTCTATCCACTGAGCCAAACCGGTTTTGGCACGAATGGTTTTTCTTAATCTGGATTTTTGCATTTCAAGATTGTGTGACATATCTCTGTGCAAAATGGAATTAGAACTTCCTAATTCATATTTCAACTATTGGTATCTCCTAAAAAAAATCATTGTGGAGACAATTTATTTAGTCATTTAGAGTTAACCTCTTCTTCTTCCATGCTCAATCGTAAAATTATACTTTAAATCAAAAAATACCAAAGAAAATGAAGATGTTGGAATTAAAAATTTTTTTCTTGCTATAAAATTTTTTCAAAATATAGAAAAGTAGAGAAAATAGTCTAATAAACCACCAAATCCTCATTCCCAGAAAAGCAGTGCTATCATTAATGAGCACCTGTGCAAATTATTATAAAATGTTTCCAGAACATCAGAACATTATTTTTGCATAATATCAATAACCTTATAAAGACATATTGTTTTACTTAAGAATAAAATAAAAGTACTCCACATATGGAGAACATTGAGTAAATAAAAAAAAATTGAGTAAAAATAAAAATTGCAAAAAAAAAAAAAAAGTAAAAAGTTACATCTAATAATTGGCA
The DNA here is from genome assembly GCF_014108245.1 of Pipistrellus kuhlii. NCBI lineage: Eukaryota > Metazoa > Chordata > Mammalia > Chiroptera > Vespertilionidae > Pipistrellus > Pipistrellus kuhlii. The sequence goes on along the minus strand of NW_023425551.1, from coordinate 65,959,132 downwards.
GAGCTAGGAATTATTAAATTTATTTATTCTCCACATATTTTCCCTATTCCCACCACTCCTTTCTTTCTCTCCTCTTTTATGCTATTACTATAGGCCTTGTGCACTGGGGCAAGGGAGTCCCTCAGCCCAGCCTGCACCCTCTCGCAGTCCAGGATCCCTCGAGAGATGTCCCACTGCTGGCTTCCCTTTGGGAGCACACTGACCACCAAGGGCAGCTCCTGCATTGAGCGTCTTCCTCCTCGTGGTCAGTGTATATCATAGCAACTGGTTGTTCTGCTGTTCGGTCAATTTGCATATTAGGGCTTTATTATATAGATTGTCCTACTAGAGGCCTGGTGCATAGATTCAGGTACCTGTTTGGTCCCTTAGCCAGGCCTGCACCCCCTGCACCTCGGGGGATGTTAGAGAGCTGGCTTTGGCCCAATCCTTGTAGGCCAGGCAGACGGACCCCACAGGTGCATATGCATAAAGATCTTTGGCTAATCTATTCCCACCCTCCCCTTCCCTCTGAGATTCATCAGTCTGTTCCATGTTTCCATGCCTGTGCATTGAGTATTTGCCCCATGGTGGTCAGTGTGCATCATAGCTACCAGGCGAATGGTTGAACAGTTGAACAGTCATTTAGGCTTTTATATACATAGACATTTGCATCTTTCTACATTAAAAGCTCATCAACAGTTTTATAATTTGCTTTATATAGTTGCCATTTAAATCATATAAAAGAAAAATTACAAACAAAAATTCATGCATGCTGTTTTTTTTATATTTACCTATGTAGTTACCCTTACTAGGGCTCTTTCTTTTATTATTTTTATAAAATAAATCTTTATTGTTGAAAGTATTACTTATGCCCCTTTCCCCTCCATTGCCCTCTCTGACCTCCCTTCCCACCTGCCCAGCCCTCACCACCCTACCATCTGTGTCCATGGATTATGCACACACACATATGAGTTGATTGGTTGATCTCTCTCCTCCTCTCCCCCGCCTCCACTCTCCCCTGCACTCCCTCTGAGGTTTAATAGTCTGATCAATGTCTCCATGACTCTGGGTCTATTTTTGTTCATTAGTTTATATTGTTCATTAGATTCCACATATGAGTGAGATCATGTGATATTTATCTTTCTCTGACCCTCTAGTTCCATCCATGTTGTTGCAAATGGTAAGAGTTCTTTCTTTTTTATAGCTGCATAGTATCCCATTATATAGATGTATGATAGCTTTTTAATCCATTCTTCTGCTCATGGGCCCTTAGGTTGTTTCCAAATCTTAGCTATTGTAAATTGTGCTGCTATGAACATAGGGGTGCATATATCCTTTCTGATTGGTGTTTCTATTTATAAGAATTACTAGAGGTCCGTTGCTTGGAAGATTCATGCAATAAGCCTTCCTTCCCCTGGCTGATGCTTTTTGTGTTTGTGGACCTTTGAAAGTTATTGGGAAAGTCTGCTGCATGAGCCACGGCAGATGGGATGTGTAGAAGAAATGCTGCTGGAAAAGGCTCAGCCAGGTGGGTAAGGTGGGGGTGGCAAGGTCTTAGGGAATAAGTAGCGCTAGGCAAATGGTGTGAGCCAGGTTAATGAAGAGCACAGATAGGGTGTCTACCTGCACTGGGATGTCTGGTTGAAATAACTCACTAAAGGAGCAGTGACACCTGCCAACGCTTCAATCGCTGTAGAGAGATGCTCTGCCCTTCAACTGTCACCACAAAGTTACTCAATATAGTTCCTCCCTGTATGTCCCTGGCACTTTTTTAGCTGCTGCCCCTGCACTGGTGCTCAGAGCAAGTAAGTCTGTGTGTACCGCCCTCTAAGGGAAGCACTTTGGTCTCCCTTAGCCTTTTTCCCAATGCAATCACCACTGGTTTTTCACAGACAGATGTTCCAAGGACTCCTCTTCCAAGGCCGATATCCCAGGTTGGGGAGCCTTGTGTAAGGCTCAGACTCTTTCTTTTTCAGGGGGCACCTCTGAAGCCAAGATATCCCTCCCAATTCTTAATCGCCACACCGCTGGTACACAACCTGTCCATCCCATGTCTCTGTCCCTCCTACCAGTCTCGATGTGGCTTCTCCTCTATATCCTTAGAGGAATTCTCTTCAGCTAGACTTCAGATGATTTAGTCTTAATTTTGCTGTTGTCCTGGAAAGAGGTGAGCACATTTGTCTGCTCTGTCATCTTGACTGGAAGTTCCCAGAGCTTTTTGTTTTACTGTTTGCTTTTTTGTTCTTTAAGCATGCCAGTTATCTTTATATTAGTTCTCCCTTGTCCATATTCCACATCAGTAATCATCTCTCTAATAATGTTCTTCTTTTCTCATTTAATCTGTATGTTTCTTCAAGATCATCTTTTCATGTTTTTAATTGTTTTCAGTTATATATTTTATTTATTCTTGCTTCTACATGGCCTTTATCTATGAAAATATTTGGTGACACCTCTACCCCTTACCAGGACTTGACATTTAGCACTTTGAATATCAGCATCATGTACTTACATAGTTTTTGGCCCTGTACACTTCTTCTTCCTTAGATAAAAAAGTCCTTGCTCTACTTCTTGAATTTGTCAAGCCATCTTCAAGGACAGCAGGACATTTAGATAGTTGAGTTTTAAAATATTTTTATTATTTTAGAGTGAGAGAGGAAGGAAGTAAGAGGGGGGAAAAACCCATCAATTTGCTACTGCATTTATTATTCATTCGTTGCTTCTTATATGTGCCCTAATTGGGGATCAAACACACAACCTTGTCATATAGGGATGATGCTCTAACCAAATGAGCTACCTGGCCAGGGTTAGATAGTTGTTTTTATAATCTGCTATTGATTTCTCTTCGAAGAAATAATAGTAAAAGTCGCAACACAGATAAAATGTGGAAGAAAATTCCAAGAAGAGGGAACAGCATGTGAAAAATAGAAAGATTTTAGGCTTTCTGGAGAATGAGGGAAGGGTCGTGTGGGTCAAGAAGCACAAGCATGAGAGATGCTGGTGCTAGAGGAAGTGAGAGATGGTCAGATTGTATAAAGCTTTTTAGGCTATGGAGTTTGAATTTTATTCTGAGTATATTGGGTGGATGTGGGAAGGGGAGAGTGGTTGTCATTGAAGGACTTTGAATAAGAAAGAACTATGTATTACTATGCTTAAAAAAAAAAGATAACTATAGTTTTAGGATTGGATAGAAGGAATAGTAGAAGACGGAAGATCAGTTAAGAAGCCCTTGAGTGTACTCATTGAAAATGGTGGTAGAATGGGTGAGGCATTAGAAATAGAAGGAAGGGGAGGGGTAGAAACAAGGCAGAGGCAGGCAAAGGAAGAAAACAGGGGACATCTGTAATACTCTCAACAATAAAAGTAAAATTAAAAAAAAAAACATAAACATCATGGACACAAGAAAAAAAATAGAAGGAAGAAACATATATTTTAAGTGAAAACTGGGTGGATTAAATACATTTTTGCATCCATAACAGCTTAATGTGTAATAGCCAAAGGTGGGAAAGATTTAAATGTTCATAGGTAAGCTTAAATAAATTGTGGTATCTCCATACAATGGAATTGTCAGCAATAAAAGGAACAAGCTATTAATATATACAACCATATAGATGAATCTCAAAATAATTACGGTGTATAAAAGAAACCATAAAAATAATTTATACTGTATGATTTTATTTCTATAAAATTCTAGAAAACTATGCTATAGTAACAGAAAATATATCAGTGACTGCCTGGAGATGAGAAAGTGGGGAGATAGGAAGGGGTGGGCCAGAGAGATTATGAGGAAGCATTGCAAAATTCTTGGGGCTACTTGCTATGTTTATTATCATGGTCGTGGCGACAGTTTTGGGTGTATCGCTATGCCAGCACTTACCAAGTAATAAACTTTAATTATGTGCAGGTTAGTTCATGTCAGTTACACATCAATAAAACTATTTTTAAAATTTATTTTAAAATATTTTTAAGGTAGGTTAATGACATTTGGTGAAGGGGATGAGTGAGATCAGAACATTGAAGATAATTATTAGGTTTCTGAAATGAGCCATTTTCTAAGATGTCAAAGCCATGGCAATGGATGAGACCAGTGAGAGTGGGGACGAAAGAGGGCTTGAGACTGAGTGGGGGAACAAGACGACATTTACAGTCTTGTGGAGGAGGAGCTGAAGTCTTATTTCTTTGTGTAGATGCATCATAGTTTACTTAACTTTGCAAATATATTTCCCCAGTTTATTGTCTTTGGAATTTATTTACAGTGACTTTTGATTTTTATATTATCATATTTATAATTTTTGTTTGTTTATGGTTCTTGAGTTTTTAGTGCCATAGTTAGAAAGACTTCTCACTTTGGGTTTACTAAAGATTTCTTAGTTTCATTATTTAAACTAAAATCCTTGATCCAATATGAAACTTTCCTGGTGTAAAGTGGGAAGTATTGATACAACTTTAGTTTTGTTTTTAGATGGCTACCTGGTTTCCCAAAATCATTTCTTAAAAAAGTCTACCTTTTTTCATTAAATTTAAGAGTCCATCTTTATCTTTACTAGTAAAAGAAAATGTTTATATCTGGATCTTCTAGAATATATTTAAATGCTGTCAAGAATGGGCCAATAGGGGGGGGGGGGGGGAAGAAAAAAAAGAAAAGAATGAGCCAGTAGAGAGGAAGAGAGTTCAAATTCAGGAGTGAATTCCCTGAGATGGTGAGAAAGAAGAGAATTCAAAACATTTTAGTAATAAATAATAAAAGTTAGCATTTATTGAGAGTTTATTATATGCTAATCAGTGTTCTAAATGCCTTACATGGAATACTTAATGAAATCTGAATAAGAGTCCATTTATATTTACCTCATCACTTAACTTAGCAAATGTTTCACTTTAATTGGTTCTAACCAGCTCAAGCTGAAAAAATGACTAAGAACTCTGTGTACTTGTATAGCAACTGAAGAACTGAAGGTTATTTTTTGACCAGTGAAAAACGGACTTATGCAGAACTGTGGACTCATTCTTCCCTATCAAGGGTGCAAACTTTGTTCTTTTTTTTTTTCTTTTTAATCCTCACCTAATAATGTTTTTATTAATTTTATAGATGAAGGGAAAAAGAGACAGGGGGGGGAGGGAGGGAGGGAGGGAGGGAGGGAGGGAGGGAGGGAGGGAGAGAGAGAGAGAGAGAGAGAGAGAGAGAGAGAGAGAGAGAGAGAGAAAGAGAGAGAGAGAGAACCCACACCTAGATATGTGTCCTGACTGGGAACTGAACCCACAACCTTTTAGTATACGGGATGATGCTCTAACCAACCCACCCATACCAGCCAGGGAAAATTTTTATTCCTAATTAGTTTAACCAGTGAGACTTCCAACTGACCCTTCATATATTTATAAACCTCCCCTACTTCCCTGTGAACTTCAACCATGAATGTTTCTTTGTCTGGAAAGTGAGTAAGCTTAGATCTTCCTTTATTGACCGTGCAGTAGTCTTTGGATGTCCTGTACAAGCTCACAACAACCTAATAAAGTGGGTTCTAAAATCCCACCATTTTGCTCTTGAGGACGCTGAGGCCCAAAGAGTCTAAGCAACTTACCCACTACCACATTGATAGTACTAGTAAGCAGGAGAGCTGGGCTTTGAATCTTAGCAGTCTAATTCTATGTTGTTAACTACGACTCGATGTTGAAATGCTAGAAAAAGATGATGAACATGTATATGCGTGCAGGTAGGTATAAATTTCACTGTAGGAAATGGAGATGACTTCTATTTTTCTATAGAAGTAGAGATTATAATGAGTACAAGGAAACCAACCTGCTAAAACATGATTTTCTTTAGCAAAAATCACTTGCCTACCTCTGGGTGAAAGAGCGGTCTCCTCACATAGGGAGAAGGCTCTAGGAAGCCCATGGTTGACCTGATAAAACAGATTTTTGGGCAGAGAAAGCCTCTAAAAAAGAAACAAAGTAAAGGATAATAGGTCACTGAAGACTGAGAACACATTTCACAGTGTTCTCTGGAGCTGTCCTTGCATTTAGAATGGATCTGAGCCTAAAATTGTTGAAGGTTTCAGAAAGGGAGAAGATAATGATTCTATTTGAATATACTTATTGTAGTTTCGGCTGGTAGGGAACTGGCCCTATTTTCTCCCAGGGAGTTAATGACCTGGCCAGCAAATCACAGCGATGTTTGGCTGCTCCAAACCAGGATCAGCCTTTAGCTTGCCCTCAGGTGAATCTGATTCACTTCTTGGTAAACTTCATCACTCACATGTCTTGACTGGGATTCTAGGATAGCTCCCAGTGAGCTCCTAATCCTGCCATTGACTGTAGCCTGTGAGAGCAGCACATGGAAAACCATCTTATAAAAAAGAGGAGAATATGGGTGAAATGGATAAAGGGTGTTTAAAAAAAGATTCATTGGGAAAGTAGCAGAATGCTCATCTTTTTTATGAAAATTCCCCGTCCTCAACAAAAGAATCTGATTACATTCTGAATACTTAAAAAAAAAAAAAAAATCTAGTCCAAAACCACTGAGGCTCCAATCCTGATATTTCTTCATGAGAAGACTTTCATTTCCGCTTAAATTTGTTGATAAATTTGGTGATGATAACGCACATGATTATTACTATTAAAACATTATGATGAGCCCTGGATGGTTTGGCTCAGTGGATAGAGCATCAGCCTGCAGACTGAAAGGTCCAAGGTTCAATTCTGGTTGGGGGCATGTACCTTGGTTGTCGCACATCCCCTGTAGGAGGTGTGCAGGAAGCAGCTGATTGATGTTTTTTTCTCATTGATGTTCTGGCTCTCTGTCCTTCTCCCTTCCACTCTGTGAAAAATTAATAAAATATATATTTTAAAAAAAACATCATGATGAAATGGCATTTTGATATGTTTTTAATAACTCAATACCAAAGTGATAAAAAATGATGCTATAAACAAGAGTGATGACTTGTGAAATTTATAACAACAAAATTTAAAGTTATGGTAAATGTTAAAGATTTTTTTTCCAAAACCTCATCCTGAATAATAATATGCCTAAATTATCCTTTAGTTGTCAAAAATAAACATTTTAATAATATTTCCTATGCAGTACAAAATCCGCAAAGGGAAAGGAGCAGCTTATAGAAAATGAGCAAAACTGGAATTGTTAGGATAGAAAATTGTGGTCTTACTAAGAAAATAACCTCTCAAAAATTAAAATAAAATAACAAATTCAAAGAGAAATAAAGGTGATTCTGAAATTTAAAAAACCCCCACAGATTTATTAGGAAAGTAGCAGAATACTCATTCTTTCAATAAAAATGTAACCAAAGCCAATGACAGAGTAGCCACTGGCTTAGAAGATAACAGACCTTCTAAGCCATTCCTACAAAGCTAGTGAGAATGACTCCATCTCATAGCTCATCTCTGAGGATACTGGTTCTGGCCCTGGTGTGAACTAAGAGTTTATTAAAAGGTTGCTCAATGCCTTAATAAAGGAAGGAGGACATAATTCTGTGTCTTGGCTTGTGCCATTTTCTTGACTTGGCACACTATTTTCTCAACCTTGTTCAAAGGTTCCCTCTTCTCCATGAAGTCTTCTCTAACTCCTTCCTGTGGTTAACTTCTTCATTTCTAATATCTATAGTGTAGATTCTAGCTAATATTTTGCTTCAATATCCCTCTCTTCTCTGGCTCTTTCTCAGACTATGTGGACATGTAAATATAAAAATTTTACTTTCCAGAGAGTATGCATATTTGCAAAATGCAGGAGCTGTGTCTTTTCCTTCTTTCCTAATACGGTGCTGGGTATAAAGCATTGCTCTTGAAATGACTATTGATTTAACTTCTTGTCCCCAAATCAAGAGCCAGGAAAAAGCTAAGAACTTATTTTCAATCCAGACTGGACACGGAGAGAATTGTAGAGATGATTCCACCTAATCCTTAGCCCAGTTTTCCAGCCCTGACAATGTATGAATCTTGATCTTTATGAGATTTATTTTACCAAAAGGCAGTTTATTCTGGAGACGTACAGGGACAATGAGAGCAGGACTTCAGCCCAATTTGCCCAGCAGCTCCCCCAATATATGAACTATTACAGCTCACTGATTTATTAAGCAGTAGAAATCGAAAGGTAAATGAAGACCTCTTTATCTGTCAGTATCATGCAGCAGTAGAAGCTGTGGGCCGTTCTCATATGAACACTGATTTTAAATACTAATTTCAGTAGATTTTCAAGTCCATGTTACTGAGCCATGAGGGTAGCGACTCACTAATCTCTTTTGAACATACTCTGTTTACTTTGTCAGCTCTAAATTTAAAATTTAAGTACTTTCTTTTATCTAGCAAATATTATGATGATTTTACTTTATATTAATCTAAAACCTCTGACTTTTTAAGCATAGCAGCAGGTAATGAATAAATAGATAAAATAGAGAAAATTCCAAAGTACAAGTTTAGCTTAGTTTTTAAGACAAGCAGGTTGTATGTAGGTTGTATGTTTTAAACAGAGAGGAGGACAGGTATAAGAGGCCTGGAAACATTAGGGCTTTAACAGATATACCAGATATTTTCTTTTTCAAGCCTGACTATTAGTTTCTACTTTTGTTATTGGTCCAGCCGTAATTCAGCTACGGTACTACCAGAAATCTGGGGCTCTTCAAGGTTGTGGTCTTGTTACCAAACTGCTTTAAGGTTTACTGGAAAAGCGCAAAGTTGAATGATTCCTTCTTTGGCTATTATATACTGTAAGTTGATATATTTGTGAAAAGTCCATTTTGGACTAAATGATCTCTCTGAACTCTTTCTGCTCCATGGTTTTAAGTCAATGTGTTTTCATAGACCAAATGCCCTTTCTGACTATTTTCACTACTCAAGTCTTAACTGAATTCAAATATGACCTCTCTTGTGATTTCTCCACCTGGAAATGGTCATCTGTTCCTTTGAACTCTCCATAGAACTTAACTTGAAACACTTTCTTGCTAGTATTTTAGTTATAGTTGTATGCAACATGTTCCTCAATGAACTCAACCTGCTTAAAGGCAAGGAGAATACATGTGTCTTATTTGTACTAACCACACCAGAGCATTGTGGCTTGCAAAAGTGTTTTGTTTTTTTTAAAATGTTCACTAAATGTTTATTAAATGTGAATAAGCTCTCATGGTGTAATTAATGTACAAATTCATTCATTCATTCAAGAGGTTATATGTAATACCTGGCAAAATGAATAGACCATGAGGCAGAAAATTTGTGTGGATGAGGAGAAGACTAGTTGAGAGTACGTGAAGACAATTGAATGGGTAAGAAAGAGCAAGCCATCTAATTGTCTTTCTACCTCCAGGTTTGTGGCCACTGTCTATCCATCAGCCTCAACAAACCTTTTCACAACTTCTACTACATAATGTCACTGTTCTGCTTCAACACCTTCACTGATTTTCATCATTATATTCTGGTAAAACCCACACTCCTTAACCCTGTTCTACAAAGCCCTACAGGACTGAGCTCAAGCCCAACTCTCCATCCTCATCATCTCTGGCCTTCCCTGCTTGCTATATCCACTCTGGACAACTTTGGTTCTTTAGGTCTGTCAGTCTCACTTTCATCTGGAATGTCCTAGACCTTCCCTTAGCCTGTAAAACTGTCTCTCAAGTTTTACTTGCTGGGCTTATTGTAACAGCAGGTCCGAAGCCTCAAACGTGGTCTCTTGCTTGACCTGCTTAAGAAAGAGCAGAATGACCACTGTGGCTGGAACAGAGTAAGAAATGGATGAAATGGACCGGTTTGGCTCAGTGGATAGAACGTCAGCCTGTGGACTGAAAGGTCCTGGGTTCGATTCCAGTCAAGGGCATGTACCTTGATTGCTGGCACATCCCCAGTAGGGGGTGTGCAAGAGGCAGCTGATCGATGATTCTCTCTCATCGATGTTTCTAACTCTCTGTCCTTCTCTCTTCCTCTCTGTGAAAAATCAATAAAATATATTTTTTTTAAAAAAGAAAAAAAGAAATAAAAGAAATGGATGAAGAGAGAAAGAAAGCCTGAGCTGCAGACAGAGGTGACATTGGTGCAGTTTGTTGGCAATGATAAAAACTTTTGCATTTTATTCTGGTTCAGAAGAGAAGCCAGAGAAAATCGGAGCCAAGGAGTGAAACAACCTGACCTACATTTATAAGAAATTAGAGTCCTGGTGCATGAAATTCATGCACAGGAGGGGGGTCCCCCTCAGCCCCTCAGCCCAGCCTGCACCCTCTCCGATCTGGGACCCTGGCTTAAACTGGCAGTTGGACATCCTTCTCACAATCCTGGACTGCCGACTCCTAATTGCTCACCTGCCTGCCTGCCTAGTTGCTCCTAACTTCCTCCTTCTCCCCCTTTTCCATGTCCTTGACAACACTGCTGTTATCTGACTTATAAAAAGAAAAGTTTTTATTGATTTTAGAGAGAGATGAAAGGGGAGGGGAAGAGAAATGGAGAGAGATATCAATGGGAGAAACATCAATGTGATTGAGACATCGATCTGCTGCCCTTCCCTCCCCCCCATGCCCTTCCCAATCCCCGCATGGCTCCTGCTGGGGATTGAACCCACAACCTGAGCATGTGCCCTGACCAGGAATCGAATTGTGACCTCCTAGTTCATAGGTTAATGCTCAACCACTGAGCCACACTGGCTGAGCCAGGATGACTTTTTGATTCTAATTTTATTTGTATGTATGAAGTGGTTTCTCATCACAGTTTTGATTTGCATTTCTCTAACGATCTATAGTACCTCTTCCCGGGCTTATTTGCCATGAGTGTATCTTCTTTTGAGAAACATCTGTCTAGATCTATTATGGATTGAATGTAAGTCCCCCCAATACTCATATGACAGAGCCCTAACCAACAAAATGTGATGGTATTTAGAGGTAGAGACTTTGGGAGGTCATTAGGTTTCAATGAATTCATGAGGGCAGGGCCCCACCTTGGGATTAGTGTTTATACTGGAAGGAGAAGAGAGAGCAACTCTTTGTATCAAACATGTGAGGACGTGGTGAGAAGGCAGCTGTCTGCAAGTCAAGAAGGAAGCCCTCAGAAACTGAATCTGCTTTCACTTGGATCTTGAACTTCTCCATCCACAGGAATGAGAGAAGTAAATGTTTGTTGTTTAAACAACCCAGTGTGTGGCAGCCTGAGGTGACTAATAGAAGACATTAAAAAATATATTTTTTTTATTTCATTTTGATGAACTCTAACTTGTCTGTTTCCTTGGTTGCTTGTGCTTTTGTGTCAAATCTAAGAATCCTTTGCCAGATCCAAATTCAGGAAGGTTTACCTGTACCCTCTGTTTTCTTCTAACATTTTTATAGTTCTTACTCTTAATTTAGGTCTTTGGTTCATTTTGAGTTGATTTTTGTATATGGTGTGAAGTAGAGATCTGATTTTGTTATTTTTCATATGGCTATCCAGTTGTACTACTGCTATTTGTTTAAAAAAAAAAAAAGATTCTTTTCCCCATTAAAGGGCCTTGGAACCCTTGTCAAAAATCAGTTGGCCATATATTTCAGGGTTTATTTCCAAATTCTTAATTCTATTTCATTGGTTTATATATCTTTCATTTTCTCATACCACACAGTCTTATCATTGCTTTACAATGTGTTTGAAATCAGGAAATGTGAGTTCTATTACTTTCATCTTTTTCAAGATTGTTTTGGCTATTCTGGGCCCCTTGCAATTTCATCTGAATTTTAGAAACAGCTTATAAATAGTTACAAACAAGTCTGCTGGGATTTTGATAGAGGATATATTGAATTTGTATTTCAGTTCTGTGAATATTGGTGTCTTAATTTTAATTTTCATGAATTAACACAAAATGGTTTCCACTTAAGATATTCTTTAATGTCTTTCAACACTGTTTTGTCGTTTTCAGCATACAAATCTAGTCCATTTCTTGTTAAGTTTATTTCATTCTTTTTGCTGCTTTTAAGAATGTAATTTTCTTAATTTCATTTTTGGGTTGTTCATTGAAGATACAACTGATTGTTATATATGGATTTTGTATCTTGTAAACTTGCTGAACTAAATTTTCTAAGGGTGTGTTGTTTTTTTTAGTGGATTTGGTAAGATTTTTTTTATATACAAGGTTGTATCAATTGCAAATAGAAATAGTTTTACTTCTTTTCAATATGAACATCTTTTATTTCTTTTTCTTGCCTAATTTCTATTGCTAAAATCTCCAGCACAGTGATGAATAGAAGTGGTGAGAGTGCATATACATATTTTGTTGCTGATCTTAGAGAAAAAGTATCCAGTAATTCATCCAGTGTTTCACATTAAATGTGATGTTGGCTATTGATTTATTGTCAAAGCTTTTTATCAGGTCAAGAAAGTACCCTTTTATTATATTATAGTACTAGTTTTTTTGAGTTTTTATCATGATAGAATATTAGTTTTTGTTATAGTAAGTGCTTTTTTTCTCATCTAGTAATATAATTATGTGATTAAATTTTTATTCTGTTAATAGAATATTCTACATTAATTGACTTTTAGATCTTAAACTCACTGTGCATTTCTGGGGTAAACATCATTTGGTTATGGGATATCTTTTTCATATGTTTCTAGACTGGTTTGATAGAATTTGTTTTGGGATTTTTTGAGTCCATATTCATAAGAGATGCTGGGCTATATTTTTACTTTTTTGTGTGATATCTTTGTCTGGTTTTGATATCAAAGTAATACCACTTTCTTTTCTTAGCATCATTACCAAAGGCTTCAAGCTGTCAATTTTTGAAAATAACTGTCACCACTTTCACTTTCATTGGGGAGCAGATAGCAGAGTTGCTCACAGGGTCATACCAGAAGAATATACTAGTTTTAAAGAAAAAAAGATGCAATCACAAAAATTAGAAAATAGCAAGAGACATAAAAAATGATCAGCAAATTTGTAGAGTAGCCAAATTGAATTATTAGAAGAAATATTATTATAAAACCAACAAACAGTAGATGGGTTCATTAGCACATTAAGTAAAGCTGAAGAATTTGTGAATTGACAACAGAGACAAAGAAATGTATAACACGAAGGGAATATTAAACTTATGGATGACAGATTGAGATGTTCAATACAGATAAGACTGATCTTTACTATCTGAAGGGATAACGGCTAAGAAAGACTGTCTAGAAGTGGTGTAAGACTTGAATATAAGGCCTACATCCAGTGGGAGGGGACAAGAAGAAATTAATCAAAGAGCACATATGCATATATATATGCATAATCCATGGACACAGACAATACTAGTAGTATGGGGAAGACCTGGGCTGAAGAGGGAGAAAAAGGGGATAAATGGAATCTAACTGTAATACTGTCAACAATTAAAAAATAAAGCCCATATCTAGTTTCTTGTAATGAATCTTCAGAACACCAGATTCAAAAGAAAGTTGTTAAAAGTTGTCAGAGAGAAAAGACTGATCACCTACAAAGAACTACAATTAGACTAACAGGAGACTTCTCAGCAGCAACAACTGAAGTCAGAAGACAACGAAGTAATATTACCAGTACCTAAGAATTAATAATTTTCTAATAAAATTCTCTTTCAGGAATGAAAACAAAATCAAAGCTATCGGATAAGCACTGATGACATTAACTGAAAGAACTGCAAGAATGTATTTCAGGATGAAGAAAAGTAATCCCAAAGATGTCTCAGGTACTAAAATGGTGGGGAAAGAAAGTGGTAACCATCTAAGTCCTATCACATTGTTTTCATGTAATGATTATTATAACAATTCTATCTTGTGGCATTAGGCACAAGAATGTAATAGTACCAAGTTTTTGTTGTTTATAGATCAGGTACATCATGGATGGGGAAAGAATAGGAGTTGCAGTATTTTAAGAATAGGATGACTGTACATTCTGCTTTGCCTAGTATAGTCCATGTTGATGTGTGTTTTCTCAAGGTAATTGTTAATATCAACCCCCTCTCTCTGACGAATATCCTGGCTTGAATGATAAACTATTTGGCTATCCTAAGTATATGGGACTTAGTGATCTGGGGGTCAATTAAGGTAGATGCAAAGATAAAGCTAAGATCTCTTTCCTGGTTGCCATGGAAGGTGTTGGAGCCCCAGACATAACACCAGGTAAGCTCATGGATACTTGTCTCAGATCAAGAACTTCTTGGAGGATCTTTCACTGGTAAGTTAGTTGGTTTTGTCCCTTCTAATTATTTGAGGTTTTAATTCTTCTGAGGTATTTCACTTTGTTAAGTCTGACATATAGTTACCTGAGTTCTTTGAGTCAATAAGAACACTAGAATGCCTTCATATTGACTGCACATATGGAAGCTCTCCATTGAGAAGTCCAAAAGAGGCTGTTGTCAGGAACCTCATGTTTACCATGTAAGATAAGCTATAATTATAAGCTATCTAGAAGGTACAGGTTTAGAGAATAGGAGGAACATGTTATTATTCTTTGTGAATACATTTATTTTTTTTTTTTAAAAAGTGTGTGTGACCGCTGAAACCAGTTTGGCTCAGTGGTAGAGCGTCGGTCTGCAGACTGAACAGTCCCAGGTTCGATTCCTGTCAGGGTCATGTACGTTAGTTGCAGGCACATCCCCGGTAGGGGGTGTGCAAGAGGCAGCTGGTCAATGTTCTTCTCTCATCGACGATTCTAGCTCTCTCTCTCCTTTTCTCTCTGTAAAAAATCAATAAAATATATTTTTAAAAAAACAATAAAGTGTGTGTGACCATCAACAAAATGAAAAGAGAGCCCATTGCATGGGAGAACCTATTTGCCAAAGATTCATCCAATAAGAGATTGATTTCCAAAATATATAGAGAAGGGAACTCATACAACTTAACAAAAGGAAGATAAACAGTCCAATTAAAACATGGGAAAAGGACCAATTAAAAAATGGGCAAAGGACCTAAATAGATACTTCTCCAAAGAGGACATACAGGAGGCCAAGACACATATGAAAAAATGCACAGTCACTAATCATCCAAGAGAAGCAAATTAAAACAACAATGAAGAATCACTTCATACCTTTCATAATGGCTACTATCAAATCAACAAAGCACAAGTGCTGGCAAGGATGTGGAGAAAAGGGAACCTTAGTACACTGCTGGTGGGAATACAAGCTGGTGCAGCCACTGTGAAAACAATGAGGAGTTTCTTCAAAAAAATAATGGAAGTCCCATTTGACACTGTGGTCCCACTTCTAGGAATATATCCTAAAAAACAAACAAACAGAAACTCCCATCAGGAAAAATATATGCACCCATATGTTCTTAGCAGCGCAATTTACAGTAGCTAAGATTTAGAAATAGTCCAGGTGCCTACCAACAGATGAGTGGCTAAAAAATCTGTGATACATTTAGACAATGGAATACTACACTGCTGTAAAAAAGAAAGAACTCTTACCATTTGCAACAGCATGGATGGACCCGGAAAGTATTACACAAGTAAAATAAGCTAGTCTGAGAAAGACAAGTATCACATGATCTCACTCATGTGGAATCTAATGAACAAAATAAGCTGATAAACAAAATAGATCCAGAGATATAGAAGCATGAAACAGACTGCGAAATCTCAGAGGGAATTGCGGGAGTGGAGGGAGGTTAGGAGTGGGGGAGATCAACCAAAGAACTTGTATGCATATATGCATAACCCATGGACACAGACAATAGGGTGGTGAATACCTGGATCAGGGGCAGGCTAGAAGAGGTCAGTTCGGGGAAGGAGTGAGGGGGAGAAGGCATATGTAATACTTTCAACAATAAAGACTTTTAAAAAATAGGTTAAAAACTGCAAAAAAAAAAGTGTTTGAAAGTTGCTAACTGAATAGATCTCAAATGTTCACGCCACAGAAATGAATGGTAATGATGTAACATGATGGAGGTGTTAGTTAACACTACGTTGGTAATCATATTGGTATAATATGTGATCAAATCAAAGTATTACACATCTTAAAGTTACACAATATTATATCTCAAATATGTGTATTTCAATAAAGTTGTGGGAAAGTGTGAAGACCACAAAAACTGACGGAGATAGGATTCATAATATGCTTAATGAGTTAAATATTATTATAGTCAATTTGGTCATTATTTTGTTGATTCTGGGGCAGAGAATGTAAGAATCAGCATAAGGGAGAGGGTGAAAGGGTTAAGACAAGAACAATAAGGCCTAGATTCTGGCTTTGGTTGTGCCCTTTTTGACAATGGGAGCTTTAGCAAGTTACTTGCCTGAAATTCAGTTTCTTCTATAAAATGAAAATATTAAGAACACTTATAAGCCCTGACCATGAGTCAGCCACTACTATAAACACATTATGAATCGTTAGAGCAAACCAATGTATAATTGTTCTGATTTCCATTTTTAAAATGAGGAAATTGAGGCATTTAGAGATGAGTTAACTTTCCTAAGAATACACTCTTATAACTGGACCCGAAGCTTTAACTCTCCTCACTACCTCAGCTGGTTCACCCGTCTGCCTTCTCTATTCTCTCCTCTGTTGTATGTCGGGGAGGATGACTCCTGTGGGTGTCCTGGCCCTCTGGCTCTGGTTATGTTGCAACAGTGGAAACAAATCAGAAGGTGGAAGTAGAAAAAGGTTGGACTCATTCTTCCTCCAGTTTCCTGCCTGAGGGATAACCCTTTATGGAAGATGATATCTGTTGTCAGGTGCCCTCTCCATACAGTTCATCTAGTTGGTTCTAGAAACAACCCCTTTCCGAGCTCCCTCCTGGCCTAGGGAAGGCGATAGCTCTTCATTCAGCCTGGTTTACTGTACCCTCCCTTGCTGGCAGGATCCTTACTGATTACCCTTTGCAATGGACAAAGTTGCATGCACTATCCTATACCAGGAGGAGGTTCATTCTGTGCGCATGGTACTCTCTGACTTGGACACTGGAAGTTCTGCTTATACAAAGCCTCCTCCCAGGTCTCCTGGCAGGGTAGGAAGTGGGGCTGTGGTGCAGTGGGCAGCTCCAGGACGGAGACGATTAAGAAACTGGTGAGGGTGGGGAACAGGTTTGTCCCTAACAGCCTGGCCAGAATTTGTAGCATCCCAACCTACAAAACTTACTTAGCTCTAGTACCCCGGAAATCTCTCATTTGTTGAATGTGTCATGGAATTGACACAGACTCTTCCTCTTGGTGGCCACACTCTTTGGGAAAATGCCTCAGGATGATCATGTGAGTGTTATTTGCTTGGGGAAAGCTTCCCTGGAACCTGCCCGTCAGTCCTGCCAGTGTGGATCAGGATCCTCATTATATGCTCTGCTAGCTTTTTGGAACTTTGCTTCATGGCATTTACCAGAGTTTATAATTATGCGTTTGCTGATGATTTAGTCCACGTCTTCTCCCTCAGTTGGAAGGAAGGAAGCTCCAAGAGGACTGGCTTGCTTCTGGCTTTGCTCACTATGACATTTCCAGACATGAGCACAGTGATGGACTCCTATGTGCACTGAGAAATGCCTGTTGGATGAACAGATGGCTGTGTGACTGAGCATCACACACAATGGTGACGAAGTCAGACTGGGAGGAAAAATGGGGTAGTGCTGTCTAGTGGTTCCAGGTATACATTGGGGTCTTAACAAAATGTTGACATGCTTGTGGAAAAAGTCTTCTTTCCCTCAGGAGGGCACTAGAATATCTTTAGAAGTGACAAGGCTGATGTCAGTAATGACAAGAGGAGGAATCTATCACAAAGTTAATGGGAAGTTCACCAGCCATCATGAGAAGTGAGGACTGGGGGAGAACCATGAAGGGACACAGGACATTTCCTTAGTATTGTCACTGTTGGGCCGCAGGAGAGAGCACACCAGGTTCTTGCATGCCCTGGGCTTCCGAGAACTGTAGGTGATACAAAAAGAATGTGCAAGAAACTTCAGAATCCCATGAGAGGGAGGATGAGGGAGCAGCAGGTATTTCATTGGTGCAGGCTTGAAATAATGCCTGTTTTCCTTATTCTATATTTAACATTGTTGTCCACACATCCATTTTCATTTCATATCTCGCTGGGTGTGAGATGTGTGTGTTAGAAGATGATCTCTTTGACTTTGTCATTGCTTGTAGTGATTTCTTCATCCTTTCTTCTCCACCAAAAGTGGTATTTCAGAGTTGATTATGGCTCCTTCTGTAGCTGACCCTTTTCATACAATTTCTGAACATTGGTGCCATGTTTGAAATTGGAGTTATACACCACTAGCTGATTTATTTCCTAGTTCATTTGGATCCAGACTCAGGCAATATCTTTATTTTTTAGTATATATTTATTTGGTTTTGCAGTTTTCCACTTAGGTTGCACATTTGGATAAAAAGCTTCCCTTAATATAGGTTTCTTATTTAAATCAGCTGATATGCCCTAAGTGGGGGGGGAAAGCCTACTTCAGATGTATAATAAAATAAGTCTAAGTTTAACTACAGATTCATTATTGAATTCTGCAGGAAACTAACTGAACTATCCCCTAATATCATCCTTTCTGGACTAATTTGTGTGGACAGTTGTAAATAGTGTAGCAAACTCTGTCTACAAGGCTACAGGCCAAAAATCTTTGAGTCATAAAAAGACCGTTGTTCTTTGTGAATAGGCAATTATTAGATGGCATTTCTGAAACTGGAAGCTAGTGAAGTAGTTTTTCAGTAAACGGTCTAATAAAAAACGATTTGATAAAAATGGTTCAGGTACTCCTTACACTATGCATGTACCTATTTATACATGTAAACATTTCATCTTCATAGACATGGCATGATAATATATTTAAATTTTATCTATTAGAATAAATTATATAGTGTTTAACATTTGGCAACATTTCACCCAGCTGGTATTACTCAGTGGTTAAGCATTGACCCATGAACCAGGAGATCATGGTTTGATCCCAGGTAGGGAAAGATACCTGGTATGGGGCATGCAGGAGGCAGTCGGTCTATGATTCTCTCTCAACATGGATGTTTCTATCTCCCTTTTCCTTCCTTTCTCTGAAATCAATAAAAACCATTTGGCAACATTTCAGTATTAAAAACTCATTGTGCTTTCAATCTATTGTATTTTGCTTATTAGTTTAGTACATATTTGTTGTAAAAAAAATTGCAACATAACCCCATAATGGTTTTACAAAAAGAAATAGAACTATTTAAAATGTTATATCTAAAAATGACCAGGGTAATGTCCTCAAAAATATGACTCAGAGTTCATTCCAAGTTAGAAAATGTAGATAGACATCATTTTTAGTTGCTACTATTGACAACATGCATTTTAAAAACCAGATTTCAAAACCAATCTGTGTTAGCTCTGGTTCCCTATGAAATAGAATCCAGGACTTACGTTTCATTTAGGAGATGCAATCCCAGGGCAGCTAGAGTGAAGGAGAAGTTACACAAAGTAGTGGAATATGGAAAGCCATGGCACAGATGCCTTTTGCTTCATCTTGAGATTCTAAGAGGTGAAACCTGTTTCTCAGCAGGGACACTTGCTTGGTCGAGTAGTACATATATACCCAGAGAGGCTCCATGGAGAAGTCATGCCTCCCAGCAGTCTTTTGGAGGGAGGAAGGGAGAGACAGATGTTTGCTAGCTCCCTGTCTTCTCTCTTTCATTGGCCAAAGTTTCCACACCAAGAAGTTTACTCCCTCCCTCTCCTTCTCATTACTTTGCATCTTTAGCAGCCACTTCCCAGGCCAGATCTCAAGTTCTGCAATGCAGTTCTTCATTTGAATTTGGGATTGACAGGAAAAGTGTCTATGATTGTGTGGCTGACTGGCTTGAAGAGGTGGACTTTTGTGGGTCAGCCAGAGCAATTTGTAGAATTTGGAGGACTAAGAGACAAGAGAGTCTGAAATAACCTGTGAAGGCAAATAAAATACATACTGAAGAAATGTAATTTGTTATTTCCCAGTTTTTATTACGATAACTAAGGCTGCAATGAAAATCATTTTAGATCCATCTTGTGTACTTATCTGTATATGAATTATCAGACATCTATATTGCTTCTAAATACTAGGAAATTTCCCTTAAGAGAAAAGAACTCAAAACAAAATTATGTGCACATTAAGTCTTGCTCCATCTTGGTCCACCCAGCCATCACCACTGCCATTATCACTATCAAAGCTACCATCACCACCACCCTCTCTGCAATATAGAGTAACCACTTGCATTGATTTTTTTTATTTTTCCAGTAAAAACACCCTTTATTAAAGAGATTGTCCTTTCCTCATTGTATGTTCTTGGGTCCTTTGTCATAACTTAATTGACCATACATGAATGAATTTATTTCTGGACTCTCTGTGATCTGCAAGTTTTTTATGCCAATACCATATTGTTTTTATTACCATAGCTTTGTAATATAGTTTGGAGTCAGGATGTGTGATACCTCCAGCTTCATATCTTTTTCTCAAAATTACTTTGACTATTTGGGGGCTTTTATGGTTCCATGTGAATTCTACCCTGGATTAAAAATAGCATAGGCTCTAATACCGATGGAAGTAGCAGAGTTATTGTTAGCTTAGAAGAGGCTGATTCAGAATTGGGTTCAGCATGAAGTTCCTGATTTTGGGATAGGTGGGTGATTGAAGAAAGGGAAAAAAAGAAATTGATACCAGTGGCTTCTCTAGGCTTTTATGTCATTGCAGCATCTAGAAAATTGGGTTCTGGGCCCTTCATTGATGTTGTTTCACCTTCACTGATGGTGAAAAATGAAAGTTTGAGGGGAAAGTTAGCTTTAATTTGTGCCATCTCCAGTGGGTGTTGAAATTCAGACCGTGCGCCCCAAACTCTACCAGGAGCTTATAGTGACTGATTGTGAGCTACAGGGTGTACAGGGTGGTCAGAGGTGCCGGAGATGAGTATTTCTCCAATACTCAGTCAGTTCTGGAAAATGCTATGACTGAAATCCGGTCTGAACTTAAGAGAGAATGTGTTTTGCAAACTGGCATTTTCTAAAACATATTTCTGAAAATAACAGGCCCTAAGAGATTGCTTCTTTGAAAGGAGGCTTTAGGAGAAACTGAATTAAGAGGAAGATTTGCAGATTGAGCACACACCATTCTCCCCTCAGGTTTATTCCATGAAATCACAGGAGATATTTTTTATTGACAGATAGTCGGAAACCAAAAGATACCATCAACAGATCCATAATTCATGATCAGATATGTAAACCAGGTGGAATTTATTATAATTCAGGCGATGGATTGAGTATAAACATTTATTTTCTATCCTAAAGTCCCATTTAAATGATGATTAAAAAACAATTTATAAGAAGTACAACCTGCAATAGCTTAGGGGTCATCAACAAAACAAATATTTAATAATAAAGCTAAGTCAGTGCACGTCATAGCGAGCATGTCATTAATATATAATGCTTTGATTAGTTGAATGGACAACTGGACACTTAGCATATTAGGCTTTTATTATATAGGATATGTAAGAGAAAAGGAATAGAGCAAACAAAGGATAAAAAATTCAACCTAGAGGAGAAAATGATTCAGAACATTTCCACTTATTGCATACCAAAAGATTGCAGACCTAGAGGAATAAATGTAGAAACAGATCAGTGTGTTAATGGGACTTTCATTTGTGATAAACTAAATCGAGATTGCATTAGGTAAATTATATTGTGGCAAGTAGCTATCTGTAGATGAATATAAAATCAGGTCTCTAACTTCATACAATATATAAAAATTCACATGGCTTAAATAACTAAACATAGGTGATTCACAAAAGATAATACAATGGCCGGTAACTATATGAAAAGATGCCAATATCTCATAAGAAAATATAAAGTGAAAACAATGAAGAGATTTTTTGCTCAGTATATTGTTAAACAAGAAAAAAAAAGCTGCTAATCCTTTGGCATGTTTCCTAACAGAAATGTTTGCTGAAGTTTTTGATACTTGGGTTGAGCAGATGTCTCCTGATTGGAAATCACATGCATTCTCTATTTGAAATCATTGCTGGAATCTTACAGAAAGATCTCAGGAGGCCCAGAATCCAATGGCTCCTCTGAAACAGCTTTCTTAGAGACCTTAGGTATAGACTTTCAGCGCCCTATTCTCCATCTAAAACAGAAGGAGGACGAGACCTACTTTTTCCATGTATCACTGAAATGTGATCAAGATTAATGGCCTAACATAGAAAATGTCTCCAGCAACTTGCAAGAGCAGGCACATTACTCAGTGCCTGACTTCATAAATCTGGTGAAACAATCAATCTAATCCACTTAATTTGAGGGGGGGGAAATGTTCACCCAAAACTATACAATTTTAGCACTGGATGTTTAAAACTAATCAAACTCAGTGTTTTTCAAGATGTCCTACAGACCGGTAGTGTTAATTCAGGCTTAGGGAACTGATTATTAGAGTATATGAATTTGGAGGCCACACAAAATATACTGAATCCACACAGCTATTGGACTTGCTCAGATGTGAACATACCCTTTTCTCACCCTAAGGCTAGACTCCAGCTACTAAATTTGTGTAAACTGGCATTGCAACATTACAAAAATGCTTTGTTGCTTAAAAATGTTTTGAGGCGTTTACAGTGTAACATGTTATTTTCCTGAAGTAAACTAAAATCAGACTTCTCAGGGTTCCTGCTGCCTTCTTTGGGAACATTGGAAGGAGAAGGATCTTTTTGCACATTTATAATAGAGATGAAAAATAATCCAGAGTCCACGGCCTGTTTTTTTTTCTTTTTTAGAATTTAAACTATGTACCAATTTGGCCCAAGTTAAACTATATAACCAATATGAATGTATTCCTGGAAGCACAATTAGGTTAAAATAAACTGTATTAAAAAGCAGAAGCAGCCCACTTGTGTGACTCAGTGGTTGAGCATTGACCTATGAAACAGGAGGTCATGGTTCAATTACCGAGCAAGGTATATGCCCAGGTTGCAGGCTTGATCCCCAGTGGGGGGTGTGCAAGAGGCAGCCAATCAATGGTTCTCTCTCATCATTGATGTTTTTATCTCTCTCTCTCTCCCTTTCTCTTTGGAATATACATATATATATTTTAAACAAAAGCAAAAGGAATGAATGAATGAATGCCTCAGCTCACCTAGAATCCATCCACAGGGTGGAGCTCCTCCCTACTCCTCCCAATAACAATACTAAACATTTAAATACCTTCTGTGTCATGAGTGCACTATGTGCCATTGTGAGACTTCAGTTTATTTCACCCTCAAGATTCTACTCTCACCTTGTGGATGAGACAGCTGAGGCCCGAAGCGGCTCAGTAACTTACCCGAAGTCTCACAGATGCTCAGCCTACAAGTCAAAGAGCCGTGTGGTACGTTCCCACTTCTTTCTTGAAACAGAGCGGCTAGTACATTTTTTAAAATCTATTTTTAATATTGAGCTTTGGTTTCAGCTATTGTTAATTGTCTTCTACATGCATAACTTCTAGGTAATGTAGCTGCTTATCCCCTAAAGCAGTTTCTCAAAGTGTGATCCTCAGAACAAGCAGCAGCAGCAGCAGCATTACTTGGGAATTGTTATAAATGCAAATTCTCAGGCCTTACCTCAAACCTTCGGAATTGGAAACTGAGGGTGGGGCTCAGAAATCTGGGTTTAAACAAGCCCTCTGGGTGATTCGGGTGCTCAAGCTTGATCTTTAGAGACCCCGGTGTGATAAGGCATACTTCCATGGCCTTATCTTGTTTACTGCTTCACTCACCAAACTGCACGTGCATGCCCTAAAGATACCACACCTGGTGGTTAAGCACAGGGATTCTGCAATCAGACTGCCTCGCCTTGAATGCTGGGTCACATACTAATAGAAGATGGCCTCAACCAAGTTACACAACCTACCGGAGTCTCAGTTTCCCCACATATCAAATGGGATGAATGTAATAATAGTATCTCATACCTCATATGTGGTTGTGAGGATTAAATGAGTCACTCTACGTGGGCCACTTAGCGGAGTGTCTGGCACATAGCAGTTACTCTAGAAACACATCGTTGCATTCGCTTGTTGCATTGGTGTCCTGTGACGGTATCAGATCACCACAAAGGCGGTGCAGAAGTTCTGCATCAGTTTCACTAGGTGGGTGTCAGCAGGGCAGTGCTCCCACCAGAGGCTGTAGGGGAGAGTCCACCCCTTGTCTCTGTCAGTTTCTAGTAGCAGCCTGCCCTCCTTGGTTTGTGGTCACATCCCAGCAATCTCTGTCCCCATTGTTACAGCACCGTTTCCTTTCTGTGGGTGTAACCTCTCTCTTAAAAGACTTCTTGTGATTGGATGCAGAGCCCACCCAGATAATCCAGAGTAATCTCCCCAGGTCAAGACTCTTAATTTAGTCACATCCGCAAAGACCTCTTTTCCTTAGAAGAAAACATTTGCAGGTTCCAGGGATTAAGGTACGACATCTTGGGTGGCCAAATTAGCACAGTACACTTGTTATCCTGCCTTTCCTCCTGGTTTCCTCCTCCTCTTTAAGACTCAGCATAAGGCTTGCCTCCTATAGGAAGCCTCCCCTCACTTCCCCAGTGCCAGACTGAGTTCAGCCCCTCTGGGCTCCCAGAATGTCCTGAGCATACCTCGTCACTGTCATTTTCTTAGTATTTTTTAGAGCACTTTTAAGTTTATAGAAAAACTAGGGGCCCAGTACATGAATTGGCATACCTTTAAAGGAACTGTGGACCACGAGGCTGTGTTGGGCACAGAGTTGGGTCTCGGTCCATCCTCCACCCCCCACCAGGTCCCTCCCACCACAACCCCCTGTATGCCGGCAGCCCCACTCCCACTACTCCCATATGCTGATGGCACTGGCCCTGCTAGCACTCACTGACAGTGCTGAGCGATCAGGACCAGCACTGGATGCCAGCAGCAGGTGCAAGTAGGACCAGCGCTGGCAGAAAGTGAGAGCAGTAGCTGCTGGCCCTAGTTGTCCCTCAGGAGCAGGGGGAGGTGGAGAAGCCCTGAGGGGCAATCTGGGCCTGCAGCTACTGCTTATACACGCTGATGGCACTGAGTGGTTGGGGCTGGCACCAGGCATTGGCAACAGGTGCAAGTGGTGGCTCTGGCACCAGCAGTAGGTATGGGTGGGACTGGTGCCAGCAGCAGGTGCGAATGCTGGGCAGGACCACAGCACATCGGAGCAAAGAATTTTCAGTAACCACTAGAGGCTCGCTCCAATGACAGCAACTAGTGCCCCGCTCACCTGCTCCACCATCCCACTGAGGCCAATGCCTGCCATGTTCCATGCTCTGCCGCCTGCTGCTGATGCCCGACATGTTCTGCACATGGCCCCTGGTGGTCAGCGCATGTCATCATGACCAGTTGTTCAGTTGCTCGGTTGTTTGCTGTCCAGTCTATTTGCATATTAGGGTGATAGATAGATAGATAGATAGATAGATAGATAGGTAGATAGATATGTTGAAAATACAGAGCATGCCCTCTTTAGTTTCCCCCAGAATTAAACACCTTGTGTTAGTATAGTCCACTTGTTATAATTTAATAGAGGCCTGGTGCACAAATTCATGCATTGGTGGAGTCCCTCTGTCTGACCTATGGGGATTGGGCCGAAACCATTTCTCCAATAACCCCAAAGGGTCCCGGATTGTGAGAGAGTGCAGGCCAGGCCAAGCGACCATTTGGGGGCTGGGAAGGGCTCCAGGGCATGTCTAGCTTGTCTCACCCAGTCCCAATCGGCCGGACCCCAGCAGCAAGCTAACCTACTGGTCAGAGCATCTGTCCCCTGGTGGTTGGTGTTCATAATAGTGACTGGTTGAATAGTCTAATGAACAGTCAGACAGTTAGCATGTTAAGCTTTTATTATATAGGATGAACCACTATTGAGTCATTATTATTAGTGAAAGTCCAAATTTACTTTAGGATTTACTCTTCTGTTGTACAGTTCTATGAGTTTTGACAAATGCATAATGCCCTGTATCCACCTTCCCCTTACCACTCAGAATAGTTTCACTGTCTTAAAAGTGTCCTGCACGCCACCTGTTCATTCCTCTCCCCATGCTCCTGAATTCTTGACAACTATTGATCTTTTAGCTGTCTCCATAGTCGGGCCTTTTCCAGAACATCATAAAATTGGAATCAGACATCTGTAGCCTTTTCAAGATTGACTTCTTTCACTTAGCAAAATGCACTTAAGGTTCCTCTATGTCTTTTTGTGACTTGCAAGTTCATTTTTTGTTGTTTAGATATAATACTGTTTGTTTACCCACTCACCTGTTGAAAGACAATTTGGTTGCTTAGATAGAGTTGCTATAAATATCTGTGGGCAGGTTTTGTGTGAGCAGATATTTTCCACTCCTTTGGGTAAACAACAAAGGGTGTGATTGCTGTGTCATACGATAAGAGTATATTTAGTTTTGTAAGAAACTGTCAAAACTTCTTCCAAAGTGGTTGTGCCATTCTGCGCTCCGCCAGTTACAAATGTGAGAGTTCCTATTGCTCCACATTCTTATCAGCATTTGGTGTTTTTAACCACCCTGATAGGTGTGTAGTGATATCTTGTTGTTGTAATTTGCAGTTCCCTAATGACAAAAAATGTACAGCATCTTTCATGTGCTTATTTGCCATCTACATATCTTCTTTGGTGAAGTGTCTGTTCAAAACTTTTGGCCATGTGAAAATTGGGTTGTGTTCTTATTGTTGAGTTTGATAGTTCTTTGTATCTTCAAATATAAGTCCTTTATCAGGTTTGTATTTTGCAGCGTATCTGATAAAAGTCTCCCTGTTTGGGCCTTGTCTTTCTGTTCTCTTAACAGTGTCTTTTGCAGAGCAGTTGTTTTTAATTTTAATGAAGTACAATCTATCAATATTTTCTCTCATGGAGCACTGTAGTGCTGTTTATAAAAAACCATTGCTAGCCTGGCCAGTGTGGCTCAGTGGTTGAGTGTCGACCTTTGAATCTGGAGGCCATGGTTCAATTCCTGATTAGGGCACATGCCCGGGTTGCAGGCCTAGTGGGAGCTGTGCTAGAGCAAGTTGATCAATGATTCTCCCTAATCATTGATGTTTTTCTCTCTCTCTCTTTCTCCCTCTCCCTTTCTCTATGAAATCAGTAAAAATATATTTAAAAATAAAAATAAATAAGCCGTTGCTAAACTTAAGATCATTTAGATCTATCTAAATACTTACCGAGATAAAAGTAAATTTATCTGGATTTATCATCAGTATTTTAGAAGTTTTATAGTTTTGCATTTTACATTTAGGTCTACAATCCTTTTGTTGTTCCTATCTCCTGCCTTATTATTGTATCTGTAAGTTTTTCTTGAGTTTGTAGATTATATCTTACTCATTCTAATACTCTTAGTATTCAGTAGGCCTCATTGAAAGAAAAAAAAAAAAAAAAAAAAAAAGAGCCAGTGACCTTTACCTTGCTCAGGAACTCAGCCATTCCTAGAAGCATGAGGCTCACAGGCCTGAAAAACAAACATGGTGCATTTTGTGCCTGAGCTCCGCTTACGTGCTCTCCTGCTGACCAAAGAGCTGCCTACGCAGACTTCCAAGGCCCTGTGCGGTGGTGCAGGAAGGTCTCAGAGCGTCAACAGTGCTGTCCTGCTACAAGACTAAGAATAGATGGGGTTTTCATTTTTGTTTACTTCCAGTGGCATCCTACAAAAGAATGTTCTGTGGTAAGGGGTCAAGGAGGGGTTGGAGAGGCAAAAGTTGAAGGGTTACGTGGCCTTTCTTCCATCAAGTCAATGTGACTCACCGTTTCCTGGGTCAAATGTTATTTTTTTTCTATATCTATGCCTATGAATTTATTTATTTATTTATTTATTTATTTATTTATTTATTTATGCCTATGAACTTAGAAAGCAAAGCAAGCCCCTTAATCCGGGGAAGAATATAAAAAATTGTTTTATTTGAGAGAGAGCAGAAAAATATTTTTCTTTTCTCATGGAGAGATATACACAAGAATAAAGTGTTCAGATTTTATTGGTACAGTGATCAAATAGTATCATTTTTTGTGACAATTTCAATTTTAAATCAACGTGATTTCAGTTACACCTTTCAAACACTTTCAGTAAATTCATAAGGCAGAAAAACTGGTTTTGGTCTGCCCTGGAAGGGGTCCCTGAGCCCCAACAAGCAAACACCCTGGTGGCTGTGTGTTCTTCTCTAACGTGTTAGCCTGGGCCTAAGTTTGGGTTGGCCACTACAACTTAACTACCACATGGCCATTTTTGTGTAGCATCAGGGTGATATTATAATGAAATCTTGTGGTTAGTTTTTTAGGAATATATTTTTAAAGGACCAATAAGTTACTTGTGTTTGGTGAACTGTTTGTCCAGCTCGTGGAAATCAGAACTACTCCAGCGGGCCCTGATAGGGATGGCCAGTGGTCAGCTTTGCACGAGGCACCACAGGGATGTGAAGTCAGTTAGCTCTGACTCCCAAAGCCCCAACTTCCTAATATAGCTCAGGATGAAACAGCTGTCAGGCCTCCAGGGTGCCCAGAATTCAGACACATTCTCTCTTTTTGATAAATAGAAAGTCTCAGTTTCTTAATCTAGCATTTGTTTTAACAGTACTGAAACTTTAAGCCTTGTTCAGCCTCTTTGGTGGGAGGAGAATATCAGCTCTAACAATAGCTATGAGGCATGCCTACAGAGGAGAATAAATTAGAATATTTTTGCCCCACCCCACCCATCTTTTTTTGAAGCACATAAGGAAGCTAATTAAAAAATTGTGAATTGTTAATTAGATTTCCTGTTACTTCTAATAAGTCCTTATAATCCAAGCTAAGACAGCTTGCTAGGTAAGGCAGGCAGCTTCATCCATTTGCTTCATAGACTTACGTCACCCATTAGCTGGGGTTTTCTTTAAACAGAGGTCGGCAAAAGTAGGTTTACAGTTTTTCTGTCAGTAAGCCATTCTTGTATTAAGTCCAGGGTTGAACTTGGCTCCCAAACATGATGGGTGTGGTTCAGTGGTTTGGGGAGGGAAGCAGAAGTGGTTGCTAACACTATGGTCTCCATGTTGGCCTCTGACTGTAGTTTAATGCAGGATAACCTGGATTCTAACCTAACCTAAATACATGAAACACAGTTTATTTTTGAATTGTTATTTATTATTGTATTATTTTCCATTTGAACAACTCTCAACTTTCTTTTGTCCACTCTGTATACAGGCATTTAGAAGGGTGATCTCAAAGAATTGAGCCCTAGTAATTTTCTAGCAGCTCAGATTAGGATGGGATCTTATCACTCTTTGAATATAGAAAGAAGTGGAATTATGAACATAGAGGTAGGTCAACAGATATTCAAGTAAGCAGTTATTTTCTTTTCTTAAATCATTCCCTGTGTAAAAATGAATTATTTCTATCAATGGAAGATCTTAGGATGTAGGACAAAATACCAGTAGACAAAGAATTCTCATTTTTATAACTTTCTTAATTATAAAACCACACACACACACACACACACACACACACACACACACACACTCTCTCTCACACTCACACACCCCTTCCTGTGCATAGTTTGCAGCTCATTCAGGAAAGCCAAGTCTGGCCTGCTATGATGGCAGCTTCAGAGTCTGAGGTGATGTGGGTGGGATGTTCCCATGAACTTTCTAAGCTCAAGTATTTCTTGGATACTAATTTGAGTACCTTGGTTAGACCTTCTTGCTTACCACACATCTCCCTCAACAGTAAGTATTCAGTGACGTTGGGACACACTTGACCTTGGGCTAAGGTCTTGAGACTACTTGGAACCTAACCCAGGTTAGGTTAGAATCCAGGTTATCCTGCATTAAACTACAGTCAGAGGCCAACATGGAGACCATAGTGTTAGCAACCACTTCTGCTTCCCTCTCCAAACCACTGAACCACACCCATCATGTTTGGGAGCCAAGTTCAACCCTGGACTTAATACAAGAATGGCTTACTGACAGAAAAATAGGGTCTGAGTGAGATGGAGTTGACAGAAACAGCACCCCATTGCTTGGCTTTTTGGAGTTTCACAGATATGAGCTGGTGAAAACTGCACTGCTCTCCCTATATAGGGTCCTTGTGAGGGAGAGTGGTAACACAGGGGAGGTGGTAAGGACAGGGAATATGATCATTATGTGTTTCTGTTCAACCTTAGCTTTTGAGAAGGATGTAGAGAATCACCTGAAAGGAAGTGTTTAGGTCACTAAGGATTTCAACTTTTACGTGTAATCATGTTCCCTATTGCCAGGAATAAACGAGGATCAGCTGGCTTCAAGGGAAATGAGAAATCAGTGACCCAAAGATCATGGTAATTTGGAATGAAAAGCAAGGTGGTCATTGTCCAAGAGACACTGGAGTGCTGAGATTCCCCCAGATGCCGGTTGATGGGTGAGGAAAGCTGCTGGCTTTATAGACTTTGATCAGATGTGCATCCTAGATTCATTAGGCGGATAATCTCATCTAATGAAAAATGACATCGAGCTATTGCTCTGCTTGCCCTTTTAGCCAAGCTAGCAGATAGAGCACAGACTTTCAAACATTTTTTACTGTGAGAGGTACATTTGTACCATGGCCAGCTGGTATACCCCCAACACCCACACATATGCTCATGCACACACACACACACACACACACACACACACACACACACAATGGAAATAAAGGTTTTAGAAGCAGTACTCTTTAGAAGTGATGTACTAAAATATTATCTCTTTTTTTCAGCTCTATTGCATTAAAAATAGAATCTATTTGCAGCACACTGCATTGCTCCTCTAATGGATCATAATCTGCGATTTGGAATCTAGTCACGGAGAAGGTGTGGGGAATTAAGGCACTGCCTTGGCATCAAAGGTCACCCTAAGGTTGTGCAGGCGGGTCAGACTGGTGGTACACGTAGATGGATGGATCGAGGTGTGTCAGTTTTTGTCCAGCCAGTGGGGACATGCATCTGTTTTGGAATAGTGCCCTAACTACCTGCTTAGGAGACATGGGTAGGTCCAAGATTTTCCACCGTGGTTAGAATTCATGTAATTATATAATGTTAAATATATCTTGTAAAGATAAAGAAGTTGTCAAGCTGAAACTGGTTTGGCTCAGTGGTAGAGCGTCGGTCTGCAGACTGAAAGGTCCCAGGTTCGATTCTGGTCAGGGACATGTACGTTGGTTGTGGGCACATCCCCAGTAGGGGGTGTGCAGGAGACAGCTGGTCGATGTTTCTCTCTCATCGACATTTCTAGCTCTCTATCTCTCTTCCTTCCTCTCTGTAAAAAATCAATAAAATATATTAAAAAAGAAGCAGAAGAAGAAAAAAAAAGTTGTCGAGGGGGAGGTAGATTCTGAATATGCTGTGATGAAGGCCAGGACTCAAATCCTGCTAGGGAATTGTAGTATCAATCAGAACCAGACTAAAGTCCTGTTGTTTGGTTGTCCTCAGAATCCTAGGTCACAGACCCCTTTGAGAATCTAATGGTGTTTTACAGAGCATGGTCCCTGATCAGCAGCAATAGCAAAACCCAGGCACTTGTCAGAAATAGAG
Source organism: Pipistrellus kuhlii (assembly GCF_014108245.1). Lineage (NCBI taxonomy): Eukaryota > Metazoa > Chordata > Mammalia > Chiroptera > Vespertilionidae > Pipistrellus > Pipistrellus kuhlii. The sequence continues at coordinate 65,927,792 of NW_023425551.1, read as the reverse complement.
AATGTTGGCCCCACCCCAGATCTACTGAATCAGGAACTCAGTAGAGTGGGGCCGAGCAATCTATGTTTTACTGTAGTAAGTCCCCCAGCTTATTTTAATGCAAGCTATGTTTAAAAACCATTGATTTAATGAAATGGACACTTTTATAAGAAAAATGTATACATGCTCAGCAAATATTTGCATATAGTTTTAAACTTTTGTAAAGTTAGGGGATGCTTAGGCCATAACTTACTGTATTTTCCGGCATATAAGACGACCCCCTAATTTTACAGTTAAAACATAGGTTTAGGCCTATATTCGCTGTATAAGACTACCCCCCACTTCAAAGAAAAGACTTACTTTGCCGTCAAGATCTGCAGGTAATTTTTGTGCAATTTTGGTCTTTTGCCCCTGATTTTCGGTTGACTTTTTTTCATTTCAAAAGTCGTCTTATACACCGGAAAATACAAGTAACAGGGAATAGGGAAACCTAGACCTTTCAGTGAAAATTCATGTGTACCAGGAGAGTAAAGGTGAGATCTCAGCCACTGGTGTCCGGCAGGAGGGATGGGTTCCAACTGTGCCGTCTGGCTGGGATGGGACTGACTCATGAGTCGCTGGGCAATCAGCCGGAAGGTATTTGAACCCATCTAGAAGGTGTAGGGGAAGTATAGCTAAACTTCAGGAACAGGGCTATTGTCAGAAGTACAAGCACAGACCTTTGGAATAATGAAGGAAGCATGAGGATTATGAACATCTTCGTAAAGACACTACGAATGACTCTGGTTTTATGTGCTTTCTCATTTTTAGTAAAAAATAATCTTTTAAAGAATAAGTAAGCATAGTTTTATTTTTATATCTCATAGGAATGAATTTACAAGTCAGAAAAAAAGTGGCCTTTATTGGACCATATGCCATGGTTTCTGCTGCAGTCTGTATGACCAAGGGATGCACTTTCATGGGTTCAGAAGTTTACAAAAATGGAGGAAGTAGAAGCATTTGACATCTATTGCAATTTTCATAGCAAATAACCTTTTTTTTTAAAAAAAAAATGAAACTCACATTAGATAAAATTAACCATTTTAAGATGCATAATTCAGTGGCAGTAGTCCATTTATAATGTCATAAAACCACTACCTCCATGTAGTTCCAAAGCATTTTCCTCACTGCGAGGGAAGGTCCTATACTTGTTAACACTGTGGAGTTAGTTCCTATTGCCTCTTCCTCACAGCCCCTGAAGACTGTCAGTCTGCTTCCTGTTCACTTCTTCTGGATATTGAATATAAGTAGAATCAGACATCAATGCCTTTTTGTGTTGTCCTCTTTCATTTGGCATAATGTTTTCAAGGTTCATCCATGTTGTAGCAGAGATCAGTACTTCTTTTCTTCCTATGGCTGAATAATATTCCACTGAAAGGCTATACCATATTATTTTACCACTCATCCATTGATGGACATTTGTGAATAGTGCTGTGTTAAACATTCACGTATGTGGCATATAACTTTTGCTCTTCTTTAAACTCCCTCAAATGATGGAAATGGGAGGAATTTCACTTGGTTTCATTCTCAATTCTTCTCTGCTTAACATATTCAACTTCATTCTTATCCAAAACTCCAGCTTGGCTCATCACTGGATGGAAACTAAAACATAGGTGCATGTCCTCTTGGTGCATCACAGTATGTTTGCTATTATATGTATGCTTAGGAAGTCCTGCCCAGTTAGTTTGATATTGACTCTGGAGTTGGCTAAGAAATGCTGACAAGATGATCCCTACATTATCACCAGTTTGATGAATCCTGACTTGAAGAATTTTCATAATCAGAAATGACTTGTTCACAGCCTCGAAGAGGTCCAGTCTTTGTGATGTCATGCCAGGTTTTCCGCCCTTTAATCCTTCTCTTCTCACAGCTGGGCTTACTTCAACCATCCATGGTTCTTGGCCTCATGTCCCACTCTGTTAAAACTAGGAGTGTGTCCTTCTCTTGTAAAGTTACTAAGGTCTTATAAGACAGTGAGGTCAACTCCCCAACACAAGTTCTTTGGGTTGGTCCTGCCCTTGAGACCTAATACCAGAAAATGCCAGGAGTCTCCCTCACCACACTTCTTATTGGCACAATACTTACTTCTCTGAGCTACAGTTATCTTAAGTTATTTCTATAAACACCATTCAGTGTTACAGGAGTTAAATAAGACATGCAAAGAACCTAGCACAATTCCTTGCTCGTGGAAGGCTCTTTTGATGAGAGAGATTGTGCTACTGTAATCTCCCTGCGCCTTTCCTCTGACTGAATCTGTCTAGATTGGCCCCTATGTTTGGTCCTGTAATTTTCCTTCCCAGCCAACTGTTCTCTGCCTTCATGCTTGATTTCAGCTTCATTCCTGTCCCCACAGCTGGGCATGTCCCCAAGTACACATTCCATCTCAGTCCTTGTGTATCCTTTCCAAGTGGCAGTCCCATTGCCTTCTAACCTCTCCATTTAAGATGAGTCACTTGGTTAAGATGACTGGAGAAGGAATGAAGGGCTCCTCAGAGACATCCATCCGACCCCGCATTTGAAAGGTTAGAAATGTAAAGTAAGCCAGCTCATGTGTTGTGTGTCTTCTCATTATCACTTGAAGTAAATAGATCTCCCGTGGGAACAGACTCCGGTACTGCGTTAAGTGAGCAATTTGCTCGATCATGCCTGTGACAAACCTGCCCTTCCTAAAGGCAATCCGAGAAGGAGGAATCAAAAGAGATGACATTTCATTTGATATCACTTATCAAGTGTGGGAAACGCTTTCAATAGTTGTGTTCAGGATGGAAATGGGCCTTATAATCAATATAAGACGAGCTGCTTTTTTTTTTTTTTTTTTTTTTGGTCATTCTTCTGAATACCTGTAATCAAAGCTGACCCCAACCCAGATCAAGCTTTTATTATTATTCCTCAATTATATGAGCAGGAACTGTGATGGACTGACTTTTTGAATGCTGCAATAAAGTCAGGCCAAGGGCTTGGGGGGAATAAAAGGCATAATTGTACAGTCCTTTTTAGTTCACAAACAACATTGCATTTTATCCTCACAGGACCCAAGGATAGCACAGCCCACACTTGCACCTGAACCAATGACAAATGTGTGTGTCAGCATTTGCCTGCACACAGCTAATGCCTAACCAACAATAGTGAGCAGTGTGTGTGTGGGGCCCAGGGAGAGGACAAATGAGCATGTCCACATAAACTCAATAAAGGGAGGATTTTCATGAGAAATAGAAAATGTACCCAGCATGTCTGAAGAGCTATTGTAGTAAGGGTCCATTGTTAGAGAATGAGAGAGAAAAAAAGAGCAGAGTGAGGTGGGTATGAGGGTAGGAAAGATCCGCTCAATACCTTAATTGAAACACACTCTTTGGACTGTCCATTGCGCAGATTTCTATCTGGTCAGCCTTTTGTTACATGATGGGCCCTTCATGCACTATGGTCACAAAGCTCTAAAGCTACTCAGAACTAAGCCATCACCAGTGCTTTCATGTGACTGAGTCGCTACCTTTCCTCCCACCCTCTGTCAGAAACCTTACTCTTCGCCTCATTCTTCATCCACCCTTCCAATTAGATGTGGTTCAAATCCTGAATCTTTAAAAAATGAGTTTTACTTGATTTCAGAGAAAGGAAGAGAGGAATAGAAGCACCAATGATGAGAAAGAATCATTGATCAGCTGCCTCCTGCAGGGATCGAGCCTTCAACCTGGGCATGTGCCCTGACGAGCAATTGAACCGTGACCTCCTGGTTCATGGCTTGATACTCAAATCCTGACTTGTAACTAACTATGTGGCCTCTGTGAATCTCAGTGTGATCAGCTGAAACACAGGGACTGTACCTACCTTTTAAAGCATTTGGTAGGATTAAATAGGGTAATACATAAACCAGAAGGTCAGGGCCTTGCACCTAGGAGGGGTTCCTTAAATGTTCTTTTCATTTCCCCTCCGGCTCAATCTGTTCCTCTTTCCTACTTCCTGGTATCAGTTGGGTAGTCCTTCTCTAGAGACGGGTGCACCAAGAGACACAAGCTACAGCTGCATGCCGCCTCCACCCAATGCAGCCCACCTTCACACACATCCCACAATGAACTGAGCGAGAGCAGAGAGGCAAGTGCTGAGCAGCAGCTTCAGTTGGTCTTACAGAGAAGAAGGTGTCAGTCGCTTACTTAAGGTCTACCCTAACGTGGCCTCAACCTAAGTTTCAAACTTGACTGCCACCATCCCGCCATATGCTTTGACCCTACTTGGCCCAAAAGTAGATACTTGCTTCTATCTCATCCCTCACCCTGCATTCTTCTCTCCCCCCTCCACCCCCCACACACACCATATACTTTCGCTCTGTGGTTTTCTCTACACAGAGCTCTCTCCTCACTTCTCCTTTGAAAGCCCACAACTCTTTAAAAGGCACCTTCCTCAAGAAGCCAGCCTGCCCCTTATCAACTCCACTGTCACTCTCCATGCCACAGCCCCACCATGAGCAGCCCCACAAATGCAATTGATGTGACTTCATTTCCCTTGAACTCTTCAGTTGTGTGTTTGTGTCTCTCATGCAACATACACTCTGTATTTCTGCCCTGACTTCTCCCAGAAAGTAATCATGGCTGGACTCGATATTTCAGTTACTTCTATGGTTCTGTCTAGATTTTAGGTTGTAAATTCCTATATCGTCCTCATCTATGAACATCCCTCCACTACTCACTGACCTTTCCCCAGGGGGGCTAAAGTATTTACTAAATTTGGTTGAAGTTATGGCCCCTCATTTTGGAGGAAGCTTAAAGAAGAAGTGGGATTAATAGGGCTGCCAGATAAAACACAGGATGCCCTGTTACATTATAATTTCAGGCAAACAAAGTAATTTTTAGTATAAGCATGTCTCAAAGGTTGCATGGGCTATACTTATGTTAACAAATGTGTTTGTTGTTTATGTGGAACCCCAGGTTCACTGGATATCCTGTATTTTTTTGCTAAATCTGGCAACTCTAACTGGGAAGCATGTTGAGGAAGGCATCAGTGGGGAAATATAGCACATTTGTTTGAAGTGTGCTGGGGGGAGAGACTGGAAGGAAAGGTTGTGGTTGGACCCTCTTCTGAGAGAACTGCCATGACGTTTATGTCTATTATAGCGTTCACCTGTTCCACGGTAGCATCGTCCCTCAGCTGGAGGGCAGTGGGCACACAGCTGCTGTGCCCTGAAGGCCCCTGGGATGTCTGTGTGTGGTTCCAGCCCGCCACACACTTGCTCCCCCTCACACCAGTAATGAGCCAGAATTCACATGTGTCAAACACAAGGCCTGCGGGCCAAATCCGTCCCGCCAGGCCTTGCAATGTGGCCCGTACCGCGCTGTCATCACTGCACTCTGCTGCGTTTCCATCACAATGACAGTTTATGACTGTTCAGTAAACCATTCGGCCCGCGATTTAGGCTGGATTTTAGATTTTGGCCCCATCTCTGATTGAGTTCGACACCCCTAAGCCAGATCATCGCATCCCACAGAAGGAAGGGATCGGGGAGGTAATTTTTCTAGAGAAAAGCACTAGTGATATATCAGGCCACAAGTGTCCTCTTTCCCCTTTATTTGAGTAGCCTTTTGTACCCCTTTCCCATCTACATGTTCTTTTCAAACAAATGAAGCCACTCCCTCTCACTAAAATGTTTCTCTCCTCCCTAACATATCCTTCTCTCTTTCTTCAACCCGGGAACCCTCTTTTAAATATGTTTTCTCGGCTGTTTCACACATTCATGCATTTCTGAGAAACAAATTAAGAGTTCATTTCTGTAAATAACCCTTGAAAAAATAAGATAGCTTGCACGCGCGCATGCACGCGCACATGCGCACGCGCGCGCGCGCGCGCGCGCGCACACACACACACACACACACACACAACACACACAAACACTAAAAGTCCTTGCAGTTCCCTCTGATTACTCTGAACTCCTCCCTCCCAGGCAAACAGCAGAGAGAAGTGCTTTTCCCTCTATGGAGCTCAGCTTTCTGAAGAGCAGAGGAGGCAGCAGAGCATCATGCAGGGAGCAGAATGCACTGCCTTCACCCCCTCCAGTACCAGGCAGATGACATCTTTAGTTTTTTACCGTTACTTTCATTGAAACAAAAAGAACCGAGCCCCAGTCCTATTCTTCTGTTATTTTAAGATGTAAAATTGTCTTTGCATAGCACAGTCATTTTTTATGTAAATTCCAATTTTTTTTAAAAAATTCTTTTTCAGTTTCCGTTTCCATTCAACATCATTTTGTGTTCGTTCCAGGCCCTCGGTTCCAGTCCCTCTCCAATGATTTCCGCTCCGCAGCCACATTTTCCCCCTTTCCCTTTCTCCTTAGCTCCACTAAGTCTGCTTCTGGCTGCTAATGACTCACTGAAACTGTTTCTTCCAAAGGTCACTGGTACCAGGAGGGGCCCGGCAGGGATGCCTCTGCGAGGGGAGGAGATGCTACTGACAATTGTAACAGGACCACAGGTGTGAGCACAAATTGTCCCTGTCCAGGGCCTCCGACCTGATGGATCCAAACCACTCTGCCCAGCATCTGACAGGCTCACCACCCCTCCTTCTAGAACTTTCCACTGATCTCTTTGACACCCAGCTCTCTCGATCTGTATTGATCTGACTTTTGTTGTTAATTCTTGTTAAAAATTTTGTTTTAAATCTTGCTGCTTGGGTGAGTGCAGCCGCTCACAGGCACCGGATCTGCCCTGAGACTCAGCAGGCAGGGCCCTGGCCCTCCTGGCACCCCACCCCGTGACCTCTGCAGGGGGGAGGGGGGGCGCACAGCTGGTACTGAGTGGGGGAGGGTGATGGGGATCCCAGCAGCTGCCAGGGCTGTGAGAGAGGTGGGACGTGAGCCATTGTCCCAGCAGATAAAGTTAGATTTAAACTATTGAGAACGCTAAGGCCAGAGCATTAAGTCCCCTCAGAGCCCTGAGGCCGCATTGGCCACAAGCGCGTGATGCCCGCCCGGGTGGTAACTGGGTGAGCAGGACAGAGGGAACAGCATGAGCAAGAGAACGGGTGAAGGTGTCTCAGGGTCTGTGACTGCAGGGAGAGGGGCTTTGGAAGCAGGACCACGGCTCAGGGGTCTAATCTAGGCGCAGCAAGTCACATCTCTCAGCCAAGGCTGGAGACAGGAAGAATGGGGATAGCAGCAAAACATGCAGAACTATGAGACCTCATCATATTATATGGGAATCAGCAGAAGTATTTAAGAGCTGCTTTGTCTCTATATCTTATGATTCAGCAATTATTTATAAGAAACTATTACTGCAAGGCACTGAACTAGTGACTGTGGAACCCACCACAGGGAGTCAGACCCTGTCTCAGTGTCTGAAGAGCTTTTAGCTACAGAGAAGACAAAACACAAATATACACTGAGGGGCCAAATTATTGTGGTCTCTGAACACATCATAATCTGGCCACTCAACATATATCCTATCTAATAAAAAACTAATATGCAGATTGTTCCCTCAACCAGGAGTTCAACCAGCAGGCAGGCCAGCCAACCGCCCATGTCCCCTCCCCCTGGCCAGGCTGACCGGACCCTACCCATGAACTAATTCATGCATTGGGCCTCTAATACACACACACACACACACACACACACACACACACTGAGTGACCAGATTTTTATGCATTCAGAGATCATCATAATCTGGCCACTCAGTGTATATGTATGCTTATATAAAATTAAGGGCAGAATGGGAGTGACTTGGAAAGCCCTTATTAGCCAATCCCAAGCTTCCCAGATATACAACCCTCCCCTACCCCCCACTAAAGAGTAAGCTGTGAGCTCTACTTGGTGCAGAAGGAAAGCACAGAAGAGAATAACACATGGTAGAATCGGAGCAGGAACGGTTGCCTCAGACCACTGCTTGGCCTTCCTTAGGAGACATTCCCATATTTTTTCAGTGGCTATTCATTGAAGACCTACTATGCGCCAGGCCTGTGACATATTGTAAATAGGCTGGAATTTGCAAACAGCAAATTTATAGAATTCCATGTTGCCATTGGAGAATTTTTAGCTTTGAGTTTCCAAGAAGAGGCTTTCCGACATCCAAAGTCCTGTTATCCAAAAATTTAGCAGCCAAAGCAGAGCAGTGCCCTTGCTTCCCTGAGCAATGCCCTGGCTGGTGCCCCAGGGGGCTGTAAACAAGGAGCATAGGAAATGGATCTTTGCAAAGCAGCCCGAAAGACAGACACAGAATTCTTCATGGTTGCCTCTTGGGTTTGACCCAGGATCCTTAAGGAGGGAGAGATGCAGGGCGTGGCTAGAGGCACTAGAGTATCATGTTAGAAATCAACTACCCTGTTTCCCCGAAAATAAGACAGTGTCTTTTATTAAATTTTTCTCCCAAAGTTGCGCTAGGTCTTATTTCCAGAGGATGTCTTATCTTTCCATGCGCTAGGTCTTATTTTTGGAGGATGTCTTATTTTCGGGGAAACATGGTAGAAACCATCTATGGCCAGCCACGGTGTCCTGGGCACCCTGCATGTCAGGTGCGGACCGAGGGGCTTACGATGAGCTGGTGAACACAACAGCCCCTGCAGACTTATATCCTGCTGGGGGAGATGGACAATGAATGTAACACATAAGTGTGTGGCATAAAATCAGATCTTGATTTGTGCCATGAAGACAGACCCCAGAGGCAGGGGTAGAGCGAGATGATGTGTGCAGGAGTGGGCACACACTCTTTTACACGGGGGTCGGTGAAGGCCTCCCAACAGGGCTACCATTCCGTGGGAAGAGGACGGAGATGAGGGACGAGTCCTGTGAACAGTGGGGAGGAGAGCAAGCCAGGCGGAGGGAACAGCAAGTTCCAAGGCCCTGGGCAGGGCATGCTTGGAAGCAGAGGGACAAGCCGGAGCCCGGTGTGTCTCTGACATAAGAGATTGTTACAAAAGGAGAGCAAAGAGTAATGATTTTGACTAAAGTAATGATTTTGAATTTAAGAGACACTGACTCTTCTCATTTTTGGAAAATGGGAAGAGCCATCTGACAGAAAGGGAAGAAGAAATATTCTAGGTGGAGAAAACAGCACATGCAACGGCACAGAGTGGGGGCTGCCAAGCATTGGGAGAGTGGCTGAGAGTTGATATTGGTGGAGTCTAAGTTAAGAGGAGGTGAGCCTGTGGGGAAGAGGCAGCCTACTGTGTGCAAGGTCCACAGGCTATGAATGGTCTCCTGGGCAGGAGGGGAGGACAGGCTAGCAATCAGGCTGCCAGTAGGGCCATGCTCCCTCCGAAGGCTCTAGGAACCTGTCCTTGCCTCTTCTGAATGCCTTCAATCCTTGGCATTTCTTGGCTCAGGGGAGAATAATTACGGTCTCTGCTTCCAGCCTCACTTGGCCTTCTTCCCAGTGGGCAGCCAACTCTCTCTCTCACAGGGACACCACTTATTGGATTTAGGACCTTCCCTAACCCAGTATGACATTATTTTAGCTACATATGCAAAGACTAATATCCAAATAAGATCACATGCGCAGGTAGTGGGGATATCTTTTTGGAGGACACAGCTCTGCCTACAGCACTGGTTTACATCCAAGAGGCTGTGAAAGGCACAGCCCACTCACATACAGGCAATAAGACATGCGTTGTTCACGGGAGTTTAAAGGCCATACAAAAACCAACTAAAAGCCAGTCTTTTTTAATATCATCATTCTCCCAAAATTCTAAACATCAGTAGTGAAATACTCCTTCCTACCAGGGGACCATCTCCCCACATGTACATCGGTGAATAGGTCTGTGCACCACTCAGATTCCTGAGTACAAAGCACCTCAGACCGGGTGGTTTAAACCAGCCATTGCCAACCAGGTGACCACTGGTGGTCCGTGAGGTCCGAGAGGTTGGGGTGGCTGGTTTAAGCCACAGAAACTCATTTTCTCCCAGTTCTGGAGGCCGGAAGCCCAAGGTCAAGGTGTTGGCGGTGTTGGTTTTCAGAGGCCTCTCACTGGATTTATAAATGGCCTTCTCCGTTTTCACGTGGTCTTCCCACTGTGTGTGTCGGTGTTTAGATTTCCTTCTCTTACAAAGGACTCTAATCATGTTGGATTAGGGCCCACCCTAATGACTCATTTTCACTTCATTACCCCTGGAAAGTCACTGTCTTCTAATACAGTCACACACTGAGATACTGGGGGGTGAGCACTTCCACAGATGAATTTGGGGTGGAAGGACACAATCCAATGCCTAACCCCACTGGCACCATCTATGTAGTATGTTAAGTTGTACAATGGTAGTAACGAACATCCTACTTTTGCCCTAGCTGGTCTGGCTCAGTGGATAGAGTGTCAGCCTGCAGACCAAAGGGCCTTGGATTCGATTCCAGTCAAGGGCGTGTAACTGGGTTGCAGGCTCGTCCCCAGCTCCAGCCCTGGTTGGTGCTCATGAAGGAGACAAATTGATGTGTTTCTCTTACATTGATGTTTCTCTCTGCCTTTCCCTCTCCCTTCCACTCTCTCCAAAAACCAATGGGGAAATATCCTCGGGTGAAGATTAGTAACAACAACAGCATAACCCTGCTTTCTCCTGGACTCTCACTCACACATTGACTAGCATCTGTAGTCACAGCTGTTACCCCAGCATTTCACTGCTGGGCTCCTAGGAACAGTTTCACCGTCATTACTTGATAAAAGAGGTTCACAGTTAAATACGTTTGGAAACAAAACAAGTAGCAGGGTTCCCCAAGCTTCTTTTATTACAGAACTGCTTTCTGACTGGCTTACCTGTAAATGCCTCTCAGAGGTGCCCTGTGGAACAAAGTAGAAAAAAAAAAAGCTTATTTATGGCAACATAAAAATTGCAATGGTATTTTTAGGAGGATATTTAATTGCTCTTACTTAAAACACACACACACACACACACACACACACACACACTAAAATAATGCGACTTATTAAAAATGTAATAATACTCTTGTGTGTGCATTTTACTGCAGACAACAAAAAGATAAATAAAAACGTGTAATATTGTCAAGACTACATTTTATGACTTGGATCTAGGACATAGATATGAACTTGAGAGTCGAAGAAGAGCTGACTGATGGTAGCGCTAATGTCAGCGAATTGAGCCCTGCTGGCTAACAGTAGTTACTTCTCATCTGGTATGAGGCTGATGGTAAAGATGGCATGTCCCAGGGAGGCCCTGGAGTGACCTTAAGACCACTAAAAGAATGAAAATGACAGAAAAGTATAAAGAGTGAAATAAGTCTCCCTGAGTTGCACCAACTGGAGGAATCATTGTGCACGCCTCCCATGGCTTTCCTTCTTTTTATACTCTGCTCACCTACATTTACGGTGTGATGGTGGTAATGTTGCATGTTAAATTCTATATGCTGTTTCAGTACTTAAATTACATCACAGCCGGTTGGAAGCCTCTGAGAGGGCAGGGCGGGGCGAGGCTAACTCCTGACCCCATTTTGTGCTGTGGGGCAGGGCAGAGCAGGGCGGAGCTATCCTCCATTTTGTGTAACTGGACCCTAGCCCTCACCCAACCAATCAGGGTCAGCCAAAGCAGTGACATCACCACCCTTATAAAACCCCTTGACCTGTCGAAGTTTGGCCTCTCTTCCACCTCTCTGTCAGCGTGAGTGGGGCGGAGCCCATGCTAGCGTGGAATTCAGGCTTTCTGCAGTTGCATTGGACTCGGCTCCCTGGTGGTCCGTGGGGATCACGAAGTCTGGGCGTAACACTGCCCACTGCCTTCACTAGCAGAAAGGGGTGGACAAGGAACCTGGAAGGCTGGTCAACCTTGAGGCTCTGGCTAGGGTCAGAGGCTTACACCCACTGTCTAGTTGAGACAAAGGGAGCTGAAGCAACTTCCACCTTTTAGTCTCATGTAAATCCTTACTGATAAGATAGTTTGCCTGTTACTGGAACTTGCCTGCCTAAGGGCTGTAGGTGGATCTCAAACCTGAATAAAAGGGATCACAAATAAAAGTCCTCTCTTGGGCTTCCACCTTTGCCCCACCCCTCCTCCCCCATTCCCAAAATAGTATTTTCTTGTTTCTTTCATTTGCCTGTAGCCTCCTTCAGAGCCCAAACCCTGAACCTGAACCCTGAACCCCACACAGACATGGGGGGGGGAAGGCACTCGAAACAGCCACTTCTCATGTCATTAGAAATTGTTCATAAATGTCATTTCTAACAATGCTACATAACACTTATTCTACACAATAACAAGTAAAACCATTTCCTTATTGGCAACTTTGGGTTGCCTAATTTTTTAAATTACAAATAACACTTTAAGGAGACATCTTCAGAATATATATATACACACACACACACATATATATATACTCTGTATTTCTGATAATTTTTATAGAATAGATTCCTAGAAATAAAACTACTAAATATGAAATATTTAAGGCTTTTAAAATTAATGCTATTGAAGTATAGGAAAGCACCCATTTTGCTATATCTATGTCAGTACCATTATGATACTCTTAAAAAACAACTCTGTTAATTTGATCAGCAAAATTGATTTTATTCTTATTTTTATTTTCTTAATTACAAATGCATTTGTATATTTTTCTTATATATAAATTTGACTACTCATACAAGTGGCATTAGACAGTGTTTGTCTTTTTGTGACCAGTTTATTTCACTTAGCGTAATGTCCTCCAAGTTTACCCATGTTGTAGCATGTATCAGAATTTCCTTCCTTTTTTTTTTTTTTTTTTTTGGTTTGAAGTATTACTTTTATGTAGCTTAGAAAAAGGCTACCATTTATATCTGATTATTTATACATAGTCTAATTTGGTAGTGGTCTTATAGGTCATATAAATTTGCCTTCTCCTCCTCCTCCTTCCTCTTCTCCTCCTCCTCCATTTTTCTTTCTTCTTTGAATTTCCTTCCTTTTAAAGGCTGAATAATATTCTACTAATATGCATGTACTACCTTTTGCTTATCCATTCATCAATGATGGACATGTTGATTGCTCCCATGTTTAGCCTGTTATAAAGAGTGTTGTAATAAACACGGGTATGGAAAGATTCCTTTGAGACCCTGCTTTCAGTTCTTTGAGGCATATACTCAGATATGGAATTGCTGTGTCAATTTCTGGGATTGTAGTTTTATTTTTGAATTTTTGAAGAATTCCCATGCTGTTCTCCATAACAGCAGCTCCATTTCACAGTCCAGTGCTCACAGTTCCAACTTCACATCCTCACCCCCATTTGTTTTCTGTTTTGTTTTGATTTGTTTTTATAGTGGTCACCCGAAAGGTTATGAGAGGACATCTTGTGGTTTTGATTTGCATTTCTATGACTGGTGATGCTGAGCACCTTGCCTATGTTCCTTGGTCATTTGTGTATCTTCTTTGGAGATTTGGCTATTCAAGTTCTTTGTCCATTTTTTACAGATGAGTTATTGGGGGGGGGGGGGGAGTATTGCTATTGTTGTAGAATTATAGGAGGTCCTTCTATATTCCAGATGTGTAAATTCAGGTATATGGCTTGAAAATATGATCCCCATTCCATAAGTTGCCTTTTCACTCTAATGACCATTTCCTTTGATACACAGACATGTGACATTTGGAATAGTCCCATTTATCTATTCTTGCTTTTGTTGGCTGTGCTTTTGGTGTCCTTATCCAAGAAATCACTGCCAAATCAAATGCCATGAAAATTTTCCCTCAAGTTTTCTTGTAGGAGTTTTATAGTCTTAGGTCTTGGATCTAAGTCCTTGGTTCATGTTGAGTTGACTTTTGTATATGGTGTAAGGTAAGGGTCCAACTTTATTCTTTTGCATATGATATTTAGTTTTCCCAGAACCTTTTGCTCCTTTGGCAACTTTGTCAAAAATCCTTTGACCATAATTGTGAGGATTTATTTTTGGGCTTTTTATTCTGTTGCATTGGTCTATATGTCTGTCTTTATTCCAGCCAATACAATGCTGTTTTGAATACTGTGGTTTTGTAATAAGTTTTAAAATAATGAAACCTCCAATATTGTGTGTCTCCCCCTCCTCTCCCCCGCCCCCCTTTTTTTTTTTCAAGATTGTTTTGGCTACTCAGGTCCCTTGAGATTTCATGTGAATTTAAGGATGGATTTTCTATTTCTGTAAAATATACCATTGATACTTTGATATAAATTGTGCTAAATTTGCAGATCGCTTTGGGTAGTATTGATACATTCACGATATTAAGTCTTCCAATTCATGAACACTGTGTGTCTTTCCAAACTTTATCAATTTTTTTTTAATATTAAGTCTTTTTATTTATTTTTATTAATTTCAGAGAGGAAAGTAGATAGAAAACTCAATGATGAGAGAGAATCATTGATTGGCTGCCTCCCACATGCCCCCACTAGGGATCCAGCCCACAAGCTGGGCATGTGCTCTGTCCAGGAATTGAACCAGTAAACCCCTAATTTATAGGTTGAAGCTGAACCACTGAGCCAGGCCAGCTTTATCTTTTTAAAAATAATTTTTTTTCATATACCTTGCCTTTTTTGGGTTATCTTAATACCTTTAATTTTCAATGTTTGTGAATGCTTTAACATTTTGTCATATTGTGGCAAATATTCTCCTAGCTAGTTATTCATCTTTCCATTTTTTGATAATTTTTAAAAATCTTATTAAATTTTGGAGGATGGTATGGGGCCCAGCTAGGGATAGAATACCTGGGAAGTGACAACAGTGCCCCTGGTGGCGAAGCGATTCAATCTCCAGATGCAAAATGGGCAAGAGCGCCCTGTGACCTGTGGTGGTATGGTGTTTTTTTGTTTGTTTGTTTTTTGATTTTTTTTTTTTAATAGTAAAGAGAGATACGGGTGCCCACTGTTCTACAGGCCTTTGAGGAACAGCTCTTTTGAGCTCTCCATAGACATTAGACAGAAACCCAGAGGGGCTGGGCAGTGGGAACAATCTGAGTCTTAAGCCCTGTATGTGACAGGTGGCGTAGACTCACGAGGATGCAGAGTTCTTGAGGACAGAACTGTGGTCTTGGCCATCTCACATATCCAGTTCAGTGGTCTCGGGCACTGAGTGGACACTCAGTCAATAGCTGCTGGCTGCCAGGCACAACTTAGCATGGCATTTCAGTGCTTCCTCCACCACAGGGCATTGGCACCCAAAGGACTTCCCGCCTTTCTGCCAGCAGCTCCAGGAACAAGGAAGGTTTCTCAGAGAAAGAGACCCAATGTCCCATCTCTAACGGGCTGATTTGACCATAGTCCAATAGCCACCCTAAGAAGAAGGCTTCCTCTGTGGTGGTGTCTGAAATTCCATGAATAGTTTTTTCGGTTTGTGTTATCCTAACTTTTTTTTTTTTTTTTGGAGGGGGGGACTGTCCCGCCAAAAGTGGAACGTCTGGTCACCTTAGATTATTAATCCCTAATGTTAGTGGATTGCATAGTTTATCTTCTTTTTTTAAAAAAATAAATCTTTATTGTTCATATTATTACAAATGTTCCTCTTCTTCCCCCCCCCCCTCCATTGCTGTCCTCCACCAGGTTCCCACTCTACCCTCTGCCCTTTCCCCACCCCCCACTGTCCTCATCCATAGGTGCACAGTTTATGTTCAGTCTCTTCTGAGAGAAAGGTGCCCTCAATTTTTGCCTGCTACCAAACAGTCTAGGCTCTCCCCCAATGAGCCCGGAACTGGGGTTCAGTTCAGTTGGAAGTGGGATTGGAAGTGTGGTTCAGAGCAGTCTGAAGCTTGTCGCCTTCCTGCCAGAGCAATCCCACGGCACAGCCAACCGTCTGTTCTCTGTGCGCAATGTGTGTGCCTCCCGGACCTCCTTTCTCAGCTCCCCTGGGTTTCCGCCTTACAGCCCAGCTCCCTCTGTATGAGCCTGGTTCCCCAGGGTCTGGCCTAGAACTGGGATTCAGTGCAGTCGCTACTGGGGCTCAGCACAGTCCGGAGCTTTTGTCTCCTTCCCACTAGGGCAATCTAGCAGCAGAGTCAACAGTCTGTCCTCTGCGAGCAATGTGTGCACCTCTGGGGACTCTGCCTTTTGCCGCTCCCCTGAGATTCCGCCTAATAGCCCAGGCTCCCTCTATATGATCCTGGGTCCCCAGGGTCTGGCCTAGAACTGGGGTTCAGTGCTGTCGGGTCTGGGGTTCAGCACAGTCGGAGCTTTTATCTCCTTCCCGCTAGGGAACGCCAGCCAGGCACTCAGCCTCTCCCTCCTCTCCGGCTCCGTCCTCTCCGCGCGCGCAACGTGTCTCCGTACCTTAGGCTTTTATAGCTCCTCTGATTTTCCTTCTGGTTTTCTCTTTCCTTCTCGTTGTAGAATTTCCAGTCAGTTGACTTTCCTGTAGTTCTGGGTAATGTCCATTTTATATTTTAGTTGTGTTTTATTGAAATTGTTGTGCGGCTGCGGTTAGGTGATTACCTGTGCAGCCATCTTGGATTCTCCTTATCCTAACTTCTTTGAAAATGCCTCAAAAAGGGGCATCCACATTGGGCCTCTGAGCCTTCATGAGACTGAGTTGGTCATGTTACAGTTTTCTTCACGAGACAGACGATTGCCAGAAAGGGACAGCTGACCAGAAGGGAGCATTAGACTCACCTGCTCCAGTAAACAATGCTTATTGTTTATTGCATTTTTTTTTTTTTCTTGTCCTGACCAAACATTTTAAGAACCTTGGCTGAATTATCCTCCCCAAGCAGGTGGGCTCTAAACTTTCCTACTCAAACTTCAACAATGGCTTAAAAATATAGGAGCTACTCACACACACACCCCCCCCCCCCCCCTTTCCATAAGCCTCTCTCTTAGGAGCAGTGACACCCCTCCCCACCCTTGCAGGCGCCAACAGAGAAAAATCAGCCCCTGGCTAAACTGCCATAATTGCGGTTGTATTTCTTTTCCTTCATAGGAATATCAGGTGTGTTTTCTATGAACAGTCCCCTCGGTGTCGGTGTGACTTGCATTTGAGCCCAGCCAGAGGACCTGCTTGCAAGGCAGTGGCGGCTGGCATTGACTGAGCACCTGCAATGTGCCAGGCACCTGGCCAGAGGAGCACTGCCCGCTGGAAATGACTTGGTTAGGCAGATGTTATCATTCCCGGGTTAACTGAGAACCAAACTGAAATTCTGAGAGAAACAAAGGAGTTTGCGGAGTCATGAAGCTGGGATGAATTCCAGAGACTCAGTTGTCTACCCATTCCCATGGGGGCAAGGGGCAGTCATAAATTCCTTTTATACCCCCACTGGACTTTGCATAGGACCTTGGTGCCTCTCACAGGGAATGCTTGTAACAGAAACCCACTCAGAATGAGCTGGAACAAACGTGTGGGTTTATTAGGAGGGTTATTGGGTACCTGCTAGGGTCAGAGGAAGGTTGACCACCATGGTCAGCAGCGGGAGTCCTTGGGCTTTCTCTCTGCCGCTCCACCCAGGAGGAGGCTCAGTAACCTGTACCTGTTTTTTAGTTGGCCTATCAAGGGAGAGAACCCCATTGGCTGCTGGCCAGTCAATGGCTTGACTCCTTCAGTGTAGGGTGTTCACATCTAGTCCAATCAGCTATGACAGTCATGAAGTAAAAACCTGGTATCTAGGCACTAGGTTTTGTGGATAGATGAAACAGTTCTCTAAAAAAATATATTCACACACACACACACACACACTCACTGTTCTGTACTGGGCAAACAACCTAAACATATATTTGGCTGTAGTTCAATAAATATTTATTGTTTGTTTTTTGGGGGGGACGGGGAGATCCTGACCAAACACTTTGAGAATTTTGGCTGAATTACCCTTCTGTTTTTCATTTAGTCCCTAGGCAGTGTCCACATTTGGTCAGGAAAAAGATGTGGCATTTCTATATGCCTGTTGTCCCCTTGTTTATAATTACCGGGGCAAGTCAAGAAAGGAGAAATGGCCTATTTATTGTAAAAGGGTTGGTTTTGAGGGGACCGAGGAAATGGGGAGACATCTGCGGCCGAGGCTATTGTGTTTGTTGCTGGAAGGCCACCAAGGCCAGTTATTACATGGGTGGGAGGCAACAAATAGGTGCTTTGTTTTTCCCACAGGAAGTTATTTTCCGTTTTGCAAATTTGTTGACTCTTTATTGTGTCTGGGGTAAATATCCTGAATGCCTGAAACTCTTTTTTTCCCTTCAGCGTGCCCTGACTTTGTATTTTACATAACCCCAGAGCTGACCAAAAAGCATGTGAAATAACATTACCTACAGGTTAGTTCCTTGGCGCCGAAGGCTGCAAGCACATACATAAGTCTTATGCTGCCACCATGTGGGCGCTGCTGGAATCACGAGGCACTTTTGGTTAAAATTATTTCTTATATAATGGAGTTTCAGAAACAAAATGAGCAAATAAACAAAAAACAAAAATCATGATGGAACAATTTGCCTGCTAAAAAAATGCCCTTCTGCAAGGCTTAAAGGGATAGACAATATTGCTAGGTGTGGCCAAGTTAGGTAGGTGAGGGTTTGAGACCTGTCTCAACCTACCATTATCAGTGAGTGTCCTTAGACCAGCCACTTGGGGTTTTCTAAGCCTGAAGTGTAAAAAACCAGTACGAGCATCCATTTCATAGGTTTTATGTTGACTAAATGACCTTTCTGTGTCAATATTTAGCACTTGGAAAGCAATAAATGACTGCTATTGTTGTCAAGGAGAGAGAGAGGTGCCAGAATGGAGGGTTGGGAGTGGGGGTGGAATGTGCATCAATAACACAAATACAACTGAAAACTCAACCTATGCCCTAGAGCAGAAGTGCAATAAACACTTGAAGGGGGAGAAGGAGGAAATGATGTCACTGGAGATGGTTCTACTTGTCAAAATGGGGATGAAAAACATTACTATTCATTTTAGAGTCATTTTAAGGCACTATTAAAATATTGAATGCTCGTGCAGTAAGGATTCTAGAAATGTACTTCTATTTCCTTTTTTTTCAAATAGAGCGATTGAGTGGTTGGATCACTCCTCAGTTAATATGTAGTTCCAGACTGGGATTAGAACCTAAGTCTTCTGGCAAGTAATCCAGGGCCCTTTCCACAGGCTGAAACAGTGCTCAAGACTGGCCAGATCAGGACTGCCCCAGGTTGTTTTCAAAAGGCGAAAGATTTATGCGGTCTGAAGAGAAACCAGAGCATTGATATTTTTTAAAAAGTTCACGGATGTGATTACCTGACAACAGACTTCATGTCTTACAACTAAACTCTCTCTTGCACATGACCAATCGGCCTTGGCCACTTTCAAACCGTTGGCTTCCTAACTCTGGATCTGGATGATGATAAACTCTTTTAATGGCAAGAACATGTATTACCTCTTTATACCTCCTGGCACCTTGCACAACTACCCTTTTTAAACTCTAAGATACAGATTTATATGCAGTTGTAGGAGACAATACAGAGATCTGGTTTTTACCATTTTCTCCAATGGGAAGAGTTTAGATTATAATACAACCAAGGTGCTGACATTGATATAAGCCACTGATCTTTTTCGCGTTTTCCCAGCTTTCATTGTACCGTTATGTGTATCTATACAACTCGCTTACACGTGCAAGTTCATGTGTTCATCATCAGCGTCCAGATGCAGAAGTCCATCATTCAGAGCTCCCTTTTTACAACCATACCCATTGCTCTCCTGTGCTCTCCCCACTCCGTCCCTACACTCTGGTGACCACTAATGGTTACTGGGCCTTTTTCACTCGACACAACTCACTAGAGATTCGTCCAGATTGCTGCTGTGTCAGTAGTTTGATCCTTTTTAGTGCTGAGAGTATTTGGACATGTAGATGTACCACTAACCATTCAACCCCTTGATTGGCATTAGGGTTGTTTCCTGTGCTTGGCTACTAGGAGTAAAGCTGCTATGAAAATTTGTGTACAGGTTTGGGTATAAATATGTTTTTATTTATCTGCGATAAATGCCTAAGAGTGCAACTGCTGGGTCGAAGAGGAATTGCATTTCCCCTTTCACACACTCCTCCCCTTTGGCAATCACTGGCTTGTTCTCTATAACTATGGGCCAGTTTCGGTTTTGTTTTATTTATTCATTTTGTTTTTTAGGTTCAATATAAAAGTGAGATCATATAGCACTTGTCTTTCTCTGACATGTCAGCATAATAATACCCTCTAGTTCTGTCCATTTGCAAATGGCAAGATTTCATTTGTTTGTGGCTGAGTAATATTCCATTATATATGTACCACATCTTCTTTATCCATTCATTTACTGATGGTCAGCTAGGTTAGTTCCATATGTTGGTTATTACTACTGTGTTTTCCCGAAAATAGCGCATGGAAAGATAAGACATCCCCTGAAAATAAGACCTAGCACAACTTTGGGAGAAAAAATTAATATAAGACTCTGTCTTATTTTTGGGGAAACAGGGTAATAATGCTGCAATGAACATGAAGGTGCAGAAATATATTTTCAAGTGACTTTTCATTTTCTTCAGATAAATACCTAGAAGTAGAATTGCTAGGTGGTGTGATAGTTGTTTTCAATTGTAGGCGCCTCTGAACTGTTTTCTATAGTGGATGTACCAATTCACCAGCAGGGCACACGGGTTCCTTTCTGTCCACATCCTCACCAATACTTTTATTTCCTGTACCATTTCCTGTACCTTATCAAATACCCATTCTAACAGGTGTGGAGTGAGGGGACATCTCACTGTAGTTTTGATTTGCATCACCCTGATGTTTAATGATGTTGAGCATCTTTTCGGGTACCTGTTGGATATCCAGGTCTCTGGAAAAATGTCTACTCAGATCTGCTACCCATTTTTAAATCGGATTACTCGGGGGTTTTTGCTATTGAGTTGTTTCTATATTTTGGATATTAACCCTTATTTGCCAACATGTTCTCCCATTCAGTGGGTTGACTTTTCCTTTTGTTGATGGTTTCCTTTGCTGTGCAGAAACTTTTTAATGTCCTGTTTTTTGTTTTTGGTGTCAGTTTTTTTTTTGTTTTTTTTTTAAATCACCACCAGACCAATATTAAAGAGCTTACCACTTGTTTTCCTCTAGTTTGTATAGTTTCAGGTGCTGATTTTCAAGTCTTTAATTCATATTGATTTTCATGTCTGGTGTAAGATAATGGGGTCTAGTTTTCCCAACACCATTTATTGAAGAGGCTGTATATATTCTTGGCTCCTTTGTCGTAAATTAATTGACCATACATGCATGGACTTATTTCTGAGCTCTCTATTCTGTTCCTTTGATCTATTTTTATGCCAATACCATACTCTGATTATCACACCTTTGCGACTGGTCTGAAATAAAAAGCGGGTGGCACTTAATGCATCTTCCATACTTAGCTTTGTAGTGCTGGGATCCGGGGACTAGCCAGCCTCGTTCAGCTCCACACACTGAGAACTGAACAGGCTGAAGAGTGCATCTGCCAAGGCCGCCCACCAGTTCCTAGTCCAAACCTCACCAGTTCCCTCCTAACTCACACTTTTCTACGTATCACTTGCTATGCATGTTCAGGAAACATGCAAAAGCATAAAGGAGAGAGAGTTCAGTGGCTTATCTTCAGGGAAAGTCGGGGGTTGACCTAGAACTTGAAAAGCTTGGCCCTCTCGTCCCTCCCTGCCACGGCAAGGGCTACCAGCTGCTTGAAGGAATGTCCAACTTTTTCTCTCTGCACGGTTCCAGGTCCCCAGAAATTTCCCATCAGCTCCTCAGAGATGTGGCCTAACCTGTACCACACCTGGACTTCCACATGTCACCCGGTTAATTTAGTGTGTCCGTAGGCAGTTCAGACAGAGGTGGCCATGGTGAGCTGCCTCCTCCTTTCTGAGTGGAAAGGCTCATGAGCAGCCTCAGGAAGAGCCGAGTGGTAGGGGCGTCTAGGGACCTGGAAGACCCTCTTGTAAACCCAGGAGCAATTGATGGGCTGGAGACTGACTTGGGGTAAGAGTGGTGAAGTCTTCTAATTGAGGGTGTGTCGGGGCTCAGGGAGAAAGCGCTTTTTACTTATCTCAGCGTTATTAGTTTCTGTTTCTAAAACGGCCGTGTGCTGGTGGTAAAGCTCATTTTGTCCTGGAGACAGAGCACCGTTACCTGTTTTTAACCGACAGAATGAAAAGCAAGTCTCATTTGAGATATACAAGATATGTCTACAACTTGGGTACAGTAAGTCCATGTTACTCAGCATGGCCCACAGAGCCAGGCTGTGCCTGTTAAGACCCCCAAGAGATTTGTATGCAGATTAATCTGACAAGCATGGCCCTAGGGCAGTTCAGGTACCATAAACACAGCTGAGAAAAGCAGACTGGCCACAGGCACGCAGGGGGAGAGGGTGCTGACGCAGCCAAGGGTTGAAAGCAGCTCTCGGCAGGACTTGCAGATTCCAGCTTAGGTGGGAGTGTGCGTCAGCACCCAAGTTCCTCAGCGTTCCCGTGACCACTGGCTCAGCTGAGCAGTAGTGTGGAGTAAAAATAATTCACTTCCTGTGGCTCAGGCGTCACTTCAGCCAAACATGGAGCTCCTCTGCCCCTTCTCCTCCCCTCTGGGGTTGACAGCTACAGGGCAGAAGAGGCGTCTGTTTTTGTCACTATCCTTTCTGAAAACCTCTGAAGATCGCAATAACAAGCTCACAGAATATGAGATGATTAAACAAACAAGCTACACCACCACCCCTTTAGTTGCAAAACTCACACATTCAAGTTTTCAGGATTCTCATCCCATTCTTTTATTTCCTCATCCCACAAACATTTAGTTTATCTGCCTTTTTACAACCTGATTTACAAGCAAATGAAAAGCAGGCATTCATTAATCCTCCAAAGAGCATGTATGAAACATAGCACAAACCCTAGTATTTATACCTAAGCAGACTTAGTAGAAGCAGCTTCGTCACAATCTCTTAAATTCACATTAATTTAAATATTGATGCCTGTTAAGGTTTGTATAATCTACTGTACATAGTTATTTGTGAAGCAGGTTAAGACTTTAACTGGGAAAAAAAACCTTCAACAAAATGCTCTAACAACAATTATGTGAAACTTATTTACAGTTAAACACTTAGTGCATATCATGATTTCCTGAAGAGTTTCACGGAGAAGGGCATAAGCAGCATGTAGAATATCCTCCAGGTAAAACCCAAAGCAAATGGCTTTTATAAAAATGTCTGTCAATATGCTTACTGGAAACTAGAAAGAAGGAGCAAAACAACCTTCAGCAACTGCACCTGATTTGCACATTTAAATAAACAGCAGCAACCAGGACAGACACAGGAGCGGGTGCCATTTTTGAGAATACTCTATATTATGCACAGGAGGAAAACAATCGCCCCCCCCCTTTTTTTTTTAACAAAAAAATCACCCCAAATATTCACTACATGTGAACTTGGGGTAAAGGTTTCCTGCCGAAGGACAGTACCTTTCATAACAGCCATCAGCTTAGCTAATCCGATTTCAAAGGGAACAGATAAGGTGCCAGAGCCCAGGGTTACCCCTGAAGCCCTCAAATGGATCCAACAGTGATTTTACATACAAAACGAAGGAGATGACTGAAAGAATATCAACAAGACAAACTGGTTTTACAGTGAAGTGATCAATTTCTGGGGATCAGGTAAAGTCTTTTACAAACGAAAACACAAATATTTACAGTAAACATTTTTAACTCTGGAATGCAGATATAGTACAATTACTAGAACAGTACATTTACAAAACTGCTCGGGCAGTTGTTACTCCAGAGTGAGAATTAGAAAATGTACAAGCCAGTTCACAACTTTAGATATGTTATTAAAATACATTGTTAATCATAAAAATACTTTACTATGTACATGTTCACTGTAAAAACTCAAGATTTACCTGCTGAAGGAAGCCTCTCCATTTCCAGCCCATTGGCCCAGGACACGCTACAGCCCTGTCACCTGGTGCTCACGCCACGCTCTGGCTGGAGCTGCGGCCAGTTCTCGGAAGAAACAGCAAGCGTGTCCCTCTGCAGGGGTCTAGTTGGAAGAGTCTGTTTTACTGCCGCTGTATTTTACTCTCTTAAATGCTGGTCCAAGTAACTCTGGGCATTCACATAATTCATTTGCAATTTGGTTGCACTTTAAAATAAGGCTATAGTTTATCTGATCGGTTATTACACTGTCTTGCTTGTAGTCAGGATGGTTTGCAATAAACTCCCTCATCCATTTGGCGATTGTCATTAGTTCTCCTGAAAAAGGGAAAAAAAAAAAAAAATTAAGGCACTTTAATAGTGCTCTTCAAAATAGTGCTTTTTAAAATATAAGTTGACATTTGGCTAGGATGACAATCCTGAAGAAAAGCCAGCGTGACCTTTTGGTGTGGCCAAGTGGCAGGGCTGGGGAAGCATGCTTTCCATAGTGTTTGCAGGACTCCTCCTGGGAAGGAATTCTAGGCTGCAGGCAGCAACTCGACCACACACATCCCGTGCTGCCTGGCCGATGCTACCCGCACACGGACCGACACTGCCAGCTCGTAAGAAACGAGAACCAGCATGTGCACTAAGGCATTTGGCCAGAGGGCTAAGACCACATATGCTGGCCATGTCATGAGACTGCATAGAGGATAGCAGGTCCCGAGTTTTCCAGAGCGACCTTTGCTCAAAGAGGTGGAGAGAAAAAAGGACAGTAAGTGGAGTGAATGGAGAGGGGAAACTGGCATACATACCATCGGGGGTACATCCCGTGTAAAATGGATGCCATTACCACCATCACTGTTGCTCTTGTTCACAGCTGATGGCTCCCCTAGGCTAACAGGAGGGGCTCCTGGGGGTGCTCACCATATGCAGCAGGCTGAGACCCCGATGGCCTCACCGTGTTGTGATGGTGCACAGTGAGCACGGCTGGACCTCTGTGACAACGAGGCAATCTAGATACTGTGTCCAAAATGTCATCAACTTAACGATGCACCAATTTTATGAATCGGTATTAAAAAACAGCACTGCTAATTAAACAGTGGCTATCAAAGATTACAAGGTGTATCTGATTGTAAAGAAGTGAAAAGGTGTGTATTAATACATGCATCCTTTTAAACAGCAGTCACCAACCTGCGGTCTGTGGACCACTGGTGGTCTGTGAAATCCAAAAAGTTGGTGACTGCTGCTTTAAAGGGCACCTTGAAGAATCTGAGTATTCTAAGATTGAGAGATTGTGCCTACATTGAGATTTGTTTTTTAAAGAAAGGAAAGGATACCATACCAGATGCTCTCTTCTTAATCAGCTTTAGGTAGTTCAGAATACTACATCTGGTGTCCACATCCACTTCCATGTTTTCCAGGTAGCAGTTGAGAATCGGGATCAGCCCAGGAAACACGCCTTCCTACAAGAAGCAGGATGTGCCATGAGCTTATAGTACTTCCTGCTTGTGGGTGTCGGCCGGCCGGCAGGCAGTGGGCTCACAGGACCCTACCTTCCCATTGATGATGGTGTCTATGCTCATCAGGGCATACTCCTCATGCTCCTCTGTGGCCAGCTCCGTGCTCTGTTGGGCCTTGCCATAGCCGTCCACCACAGCGTTGCCACCTGCTGGTGACGGCAGAGCAGTGTTAGTGGCCTGTTGTAGCCTAAGTGACCCCAGAAATCCAAGAGGATGTAATACCTTTACAAATATCTTTCCTGAAGTAGAACATTCCCTGCAGGACAGCATCTCGTTTCTGTGCGACTTTCATGTTTTCATCAACCTGGGGAGAAAAATAACATGCCTAAGTCAGAACACTCTGGACCAACCAGAGCTGTGCCTCCGTCACTTCTGCCATCAGGACTCGCCTGCCTCAAGTATTCTACCGTCCTTTCCGCGGTTTCTGGTCAGAAGAGCAGACTTTTCACTTTTATGTGGGGGGGACTGTGTCACTCAACCGCAAGTTGGTTATGTGCTTTTTAACAATAATGGGGGAAAAGAGCAGCTCACCTTAAAAAAACAAAACAAAAAGCTATAATCACGTAGGCTGCCTGCATTTCAAGGCACCTTTGTGGCTGACCTTCTAGGAAACCTGTCTTGAGGGCAGGTGGCTGGCTGGCTCCCTTTACACAACACACGACTCCTCCAAGACCCCAGGTGAGGAAAGGCAGGGAACCCAGTCCTGGCTCCCAGTTCAGTGCTCTGCCCCCGCCACCCCAGGGGTTTTGCTGCCTCGCTTGTTGTCAGATCTGGACCGAGCTTAGCTCTCCAGGATCAGAGGGTCTGCCCTGGCATGTTCACTTATTCACCAGACCAAAACCTCTTCACCCGTGAATTTCCCATCTCTCCAGTGACTTTTCAATACTCACAAAGAGCTTTTAAAGCTTCTTCGTAATCCCTTACTTCCTATGATGAAATCTGAGGGGATTCTCAATATATGAAAGACCCAAGTTAGAGGGTCACATTGAACTAGCACGGGCTATACCAAGTCTTTGATTACTTGGCCTCTTCACCATATTCGTTAATTCTTAAGGTTGTTTTTTTTTTAAGACACATATGACCTGAATAATCTACCTCTAGAAACATATTCAAATAACTGTCTAAAATTCCACCGTGGTCACTGCCCTAGCCAGTTTGGCTCAGTGGATAGATCAACCAGGGCTGGGGACTGAGTCTTCAACCGAGGTATCAGAATCAGACCCTGGACCTTCAGTCTGTGGGCAGGCACTATCCACTGAGCCAAACTGGCTAGGGCCATTTACTGAATTTTAAAATTGTGGCTACCATTGTTCTTTGTTTCTAACAACTGTTCTCCAAAT
This sequence comes from Pipistrellus kuhlii, assembly GCF_014108245.1. Classification (NCBI taxonomy): domain Eukaryota; kingdom Metazoa; phylum Chordata; class Mammalia; order Chiroptera; family Vespertilionidae; genus Pipistrellus; species Pipistrellus kuhlii. Next base: position 65,901,188 of record NW_023425551.1, on the reverse strand, counting down.
GCTCTGTGGTCCACAGTGCTTGCTTCATGGATGTGAGCCTTCTCCAGAATTTCCTCGCAGGCACTAGTTAGAATTTAAGACTTCTTTCCAATTTCTTCAATTAACTGTGTTTCACTTAGGGTAATATAGGCTCTTTAAGGCCATTAAAAGTTCTTAGTTTCCTACTGACTTTTAGACATCTATTGTAAACAAAGGCTTAGACTGGTAGCTTACATGGACTATGCCTCAGATGGGCTGCTCTCCCCAACAGGTACTCCCCAATCTGTGGGTCCACGGAATTCCACGGCCCACTTTGGCTTGGGTGTGAGAGCAGGCAGGGGCAACCTGGCAGCCAGACTGCCTCCAGGGACAGGGGCAGCTGCAGTGCCCTCTGGGGGAGAGGGAGCAGAGCTCCGGGGTTTCTTCCTCCTTCCACACTTACTGGGACAGGGCTGCTCTGCTCTAACACCTCACCAGACACCCCGTTCTGCCTGGCAGCGTTTCCCAGCCATTTTTCTCTGGCTCGGGAACCAAAAATCTTCTATTTGTTGCCTCACAGCCTATTCTGAGGCTCTGCCAGGAAACTGTTTCTAGAAGATTCCTTTTCTGTTTTTTATTGGGCTGGGACTGATTTAACCTTGATTTTGTTTTTCTGATGGTGCAAGCCATCACATTCTCCAGGAACAGCTCCAGTTCAGCCCCACTGCAGGGACTGTCCCCTGCACTCCAGCAGCTACCCGTTCTCCTTGCATCCTAAGTTTAATACTGTAACCAAAAGAATAGGACAGAGGGAGAAGCATTTTATTCTAAAGCACATGTGTCAAACACAAGGCCCGCGGGCCAAATCCGTCCCGCCAGGCCTTGCAATGTGGCCCGCACCGCGCTGTCATCACTGCACTCCGCTGCGTTTCCATCACAATGACAGTTTATGATTGTTCAGTAAACCATTCGGCCCGCGATTTCGGCTGGATTTTAGATTTTGGCCCCTTCTCTGATTGAGTTCGACACCCCTATTCTCTGATTGAGTTCGACACCCCTATTCTAAAGAGTGAACAATTCTAAATGAGTTCACATTTAAAATTAATATGTTATATAAAAGAACAGAATAATCTACAGCTATCCAGACCCACTGCTACCCTTTATCACTCTCTTACCTTTGATAGTGGAATGAGAAAATCTAATTTGTATGAAAGGATCACTCTCGTGAGCAGCACCACAAACACCACATACGCAGAGTTCTCGAAGTCTGTTAACTGAACCTAGACAGGCAGGAGCCCAGAAGTTAGCAACCCACCACACAAGCAAGCCATTCCCCAACAAAGCCCTCCTCAGACCACATCACCCCCAATTCCCCATCGGGGTCTGGGTCTCCTCACAATCTATTCTCAGAAATCAACCCTCATAGCTTTTGGATGTGCTGACTGTGTGCACACACTTGATCTGTATTGGCTTCTAGTGAATTTAGGAGCCTCTGCTAAGAGCATCAGAGGGTGGTGGGCAGTCAGAAGACGGGTGCATGTGAGTTTGCTCCTGCTAACCCTCGTCTTACCTCCATGGGCCGGAATTCCACTCTCCATCCAATGTCTGAGTTTGGAGGAGGAGGTTTAAATCTCATTGTCTGCCAATTTGTGGACTGAATGTTCTGTAATAAAAAAGGCAGAGAATAAAACCAACTTTCCATAGCCACAGAAAATACTAAGATGATTTGATAGTTAATGAGGGAAGACTGTTTGCTGCCCATACCTAATACTCTTAAAATTATACCTTTTTTGTTCTTATAAATTAAAGATTTTCTTGGAATGTGACCTGCTAGGAAAACAAACAGCAAGTGTTTAATAAAAGCTGGGTGATATGCCAGCAGCACTGTAATAACTGACCAGGTTATTTTTATGTAGCATGCTTGAACTTTTCACCATGCTGCAAACAAGAGAAAATATTGAATAAGAAATTTAGAACTGGAGATATAACCTGTAGGAATCAGAATAAAAGTACCTTGTACCAACTTAAAATGTGTCTTGGTTTCTTACTGTACTAGATAATGAAAGGCACATGAGGTTTTCCACTGGCCAATTTCTCACAGACACAGAAAACTGCCTCCGTTTTGGTTAGTGAGATAAAAATGCATTTAAAACAGGAACTACCTCAAAATGGTCAGACTCATTGGCATCATCCAGGTGTATTTTCTCTTCAAACAGAGTCAGCGGGTCTCTGATAAAGAGATGAGCAACATGCTGGGCCAGGAGGTGGTCAATGCCTGCAAAGAGAAGTGGCACTGGACTCACTACACCGCTCAAGGCTCCACTGTCCTCCAAGTCCCAAAAGAAGACAGGACAGCTCAGGAGGTTGTAGAGAGAGTACCTAGAAGCTCAGGCAGTGGCTGGTTGGTTCGGCTTTCTCGTGTGGCCCAGGACCTTATCCTACGGGCCCTGGGGAAGCGCCGGAGTTTCATTCGCTACTTACACAATGCCTGTTGGGGCACTGGTGGGACCTAGATACAGACCTCCAAAGTAAGTTCCTTTTGCTAAAAGTCAAGAAGATCTCACAAGTATTTGGAACTTGAAACTTTAGGAACAAGCAGCCTCCTAAGAAAAGTTAGAGACTTCACACTAAAAACAGAAATCAGACCAGGAGTCAGCAAAAAAGTTTAAGAGAGTTTTGAAGAACTAAAGACATGTAATCAAATCTAGGGAGAGTGGGGGAGAGGCATGGATGCTCACCTTCCCGCAACAGTTGGTCGTAGATTTCTTTATCTATTGTCAATTCGATGTCATTGTATTTCTCGCCACACTTGGACAGATAACTGTCTATTGAATCATATCGGGATTTACTAATCCTATAGTTATTGTTCTTCAGTGGCTAAAATTTAAAAAATGTGAAATGAATGCCATATAAAATTATCTGGAAATAAACTTATGCCCCAAATAATTTCATTAAAATGCTGCATGTTTTTATATATAATAATTATATTAAAATGTCTAATCTTAACATAAAACTCTGAAAAATAACACTGAAAAGTAATATTAGGGAAAACTTATTTTAAAATTAAGTAGGCCTTTTGCATGATGATTTAAATATACCTTAACTTTTTCTTTTTTAAAGCACATCACCTTCATTCTTATTAAGCTTCAAAAATAAACGCCAAGGTTGACAGCAAAATAATAATAATAAGCCTATACTGTAAAAGAAAACTTTCAAAATGATTTCTCCTTTAAAGTTCACTTTTTTTTTTAAAGCATATTCAACAATGTTCATACTTCATGCAGTATGAACAACTGCATGAACAGCAGAGCAGCAGTAGTGTGCCCTGGTTCAGAACATCAGAATTACTTTGGAGGGCTCCTTTAAAAACACCTATGTCAAGGTTCCGGTCCTGGGAAACTTATTAAAGGTCTGAGATGGGCCATGGGTCTATTTTTTAAAGATCTCCAGAACTGGTTCTGGTAGATATTCTTGGTTGGAGAAATGCAAGGTCACAGTTCAGCAGGCAAACAAGAGGCACTAACTGACTCTTATAAGGCAAAGCCTAACCCTTCATATGAGGCAAAAAAATCTTTGACAGCAGAGTACACTTTCCACAGCAGAAAGCATCATATACAAAGCACTCATGTAGCGCCAAAAAGCATTTGGTAAAACAGCTATCAGCAGTGACTGCCCATTAAAAAACAAAAAAACTACACTCTTAATTTTAGAAGATAAAACCAATACAGATTTCAACAAATGATGAAAATTAAAACCCCAACCAAACCAAATCACATTTCCCACATGTTCATCCCAGAACAAACACTATAAAGCCAAAGACAGGTTTTATAAACCATGAATTTCTTCCCATATGTGACTGACCTACGAGATAAAAATTTGAGGGAAACTTTAGAATCACAAGTATGTATTACAATAACTCTGTTTAATGTGCTTGATATAGAAAGACTATTAAGGAAAAATCATTCCCACCTCCAGTCCTCTCTCCTCCCGAGTTCTATCATCTACAGATGCAGAAATCACGCCCCAGCGACAATCAACGTCTGACACATAGCCTCGGTAAAAAGGAGACGCAGCACTCAAAGCCATCTAAAAACAAACAGAAGTCAGCACCTGCAGGTTCAAAATGTCACTTTCATGCTGAAAAAAGCTCCATGCAGTTATCTCTGGTCACAAAGAATCAGTTATGCAAACATAGCTCTACAGCACTATCTGTGCCTGTTTCTCATAGTGACTGAAATCCCTGGATCTTATACATTTAACTTCCTCTTTCTGATGCGAGGACATAAGATGGCTAACATTCGAACTTAACACTTTAGCACATAAATGTCTTACTAGCAACAGTAATGGTCTACAGCTTAGACTTAGTCCACTGGTTCTTAATCTACATATTATCTGCGTTAGTTCATTTCTGAATGAAGTCTTCAATGGACTTAACTAGCACACTCAGCAAATTTCGCACATGCGGTCTTTATTCTATGCCAAGAAGTATTTAAAATAAGGTATGATTTCTACTTACGACAATTGGGCAGATAGTTGCCAACTGATCATACAGGTATCTAGCCTCGGATATGCTGCAGGCTTGGAACGTTACCTGATTAAGAATTGCAAATTATTAACAACAAAGAATCATTAACATCCTCCCCAAGGAGTGAAGTCTGGGAAGAAGAATGAAGAAGGGAGGGGCCTGGTATGTAATGGTCATTCCATTGATGAAATATTTAATACAGGAGTTTGTTTAAAAGCTTGCCCTACATGAATTTTGCTAGAAAATGCTATTTAATCATGTTCAAAGCTAATATAAATAAGTTAGATTTTAAAAGTCGATAAAGAAAAGTAAGACACTAGATAAATGATAGAGTTCATTAGGCATTTCCTTCTTTCAAGAGCTTCCCATTCGCTTCGGTTGGCTGAGAGGTTACATGCGTTTTGGTAAAAAGGAGACTTGGAGATACTAAGAATGGGTTTCAGACAGCACTGGTGGCAGCATCAGGAACAGCTTGGCAGGGGCAAGACTGGAGGAAGGCAGGGAAGTTCAAATGCTGCATCCACCTAAGAAAAAGGCAAAACCATAACAAGGCACCAAGCTCTGGTGGCCAGAGGGTAGAGAGAGTAAGGGTGTGACTTAGCACTTGGCTTGGGACAAGACAGGAAGAAGAGGCAAAGGCTTACGGAGCCAAGAAACAGACAAGTGGCTGGGTCCAGAGCTGGTTCCTGGAAGAAAAACCTGGGCTGGAGAAATATTTGGGGAGTAGGCACAGACCTGAAGATGGTTAGATCACCCAGAGAGTCTGCACATGATGGGTACGTAGGACAATTAAGAGTTAGGCAGAGAAAAAGATCACATAGTGATTAGTACAAATCCTCCACAAATTACAAAAAAGAAAATAAAAAATGTTCCACCTTTTTGGGGGCAGGACACTGGGAGCAGTGGATGGGAGCAAGCGATATAAATGTGGTTGTGCTGGCACATTTGTATTAACTGCAAGCTGGGTTACTGGTCCTGATCTTCCTGCAATTCCTATGCTAAGGCTATGCTTTCATTAAAATGTGATAATTCACCAACCACTGTAGATTAAATCAACCCAGAGAAGAGCTGAGTCAGACATCAATGACGAGTATCAAAGGTTAAAACAGATAAAGATTGAAAAGGACTGGCAACTAGATCACTGATAACCAGAAGGATAGTTTCCGGAAAGAGGTGGAAACTCAGAAATCAGTCTGTGCTGGGTAAAGGTTAAAGGAGAAATGAGGAGATGGGGGAGGGTGCATAAAGTACCCGCTTATCTGCTGTGACCCCATCACAGAAACCCCCAGGACAGCAGAGATCTCTATGCCAAGTGTGAAGAACAGTGTTTGACATCTACTTAGTACTTAATAGATACGTATTACATTTATATAGTATCTTGAAGGAATGAGGGTGCTATAGAGGAGAACACAGGTGCAAAGATAAGTTTTATTTTAATAAAATAGTGAGATACTTGAAAAACTGAACCCCCAGGTTAAATTCACATGGATTGAAATTACAAGCATCGAAATGTTCCCCAAGTGTTCACCGCTGAATTCTTTTGAATAGACTTCTCTACTTTACTTAGGTCCTATTTCAGCACTTCTGAAAATGTTAGTGTGTGACTGTGAATTTTGTTTTTAAAAAGATAGTACAGTGAGCATTGTTTGTTTCCACAGGCAGATCCTAGAAAAGCCAACCCTAGAAGAGGGTGAAAATTAGCACCTGGAATTCAACAGCTGCATTACAATTGCAGGAACAATTCTAAACCTATTTACTGTCTTCCTCACTCTAGAGCTGATACCACTGCTACCAAACCAAATGCAGCTTCACTGCAGATAAAGGCTTTAGTGGAGGAAGGAAAAGAAGTTCTAATACCTTTAAAAGGTGTAACTATATGAACAGCTGGCTTCTGGTATCCATTTAAAGTATATAAAGAAGAGAAGCAATGTTACCAGGAAACTGTTGAGAGGGGAAAAGTAAAGGCTGAAAAACAGATGTTAAAAACCCAAATATTTCATCTGAAATTTATTTAGGACTAGTCAGTGTGTCTCAGTGGTTGAGCTTTGACCTATGACCCAGGAGGACATGGTTAGATTAGATTCCCATTCAAGGCACATGCCTGGGTTGTAGGCTGGATCCCCCACAGGGGTGTGCAGGACACAGCCGATTGTTGATTCTCTCTCATCATTGATGTTTCTATCTCTATATATCTCTCTCTCCCTCTCCCTTCCTCTCTAAAATCAACACAAGCATATTTAAAATTTATTAATATCTCGAAAGCAGTTGAAAGCCACATGATTTTCTAGGATGTGAGACTTCTTACCACACACAGGAACTTACTGACATAAACTCATTAAATGATTACTAAAAAGCTCCCAAGAGTCAGATTTGAATGTGGTTAAATGATTTGTCTTGTAAATTTTCCATTAATCTTGAACTACTTTTTAAACATTTTTTTCTGCTTTACAGTATAAGCAGTTGCTGGTGTTTCACTAAAGAGATTCACAGCAGGAAGTTCTGTGTTGATTTGTGGAAGCTGCTTCTGCCACACACTTCACATCTGAGCCAATTTTTTCAGTATTGAAACTGGGGTGTTGGATGTGCCATTGAGAAAAAGGATCTTATTCCCATGACAAAGCTTAAATTGGACGGAAACTATCTACCAGCAATAAAAATGTTGCTGATAGCTACCACGAGACCGCATGTTATTCAGCATTTCAAGGCAAAGAAGAGCCCTTTGGAATAGAACAACTGCAATGTCTCTGGTAAAACACCCTGGTTTAATATTAAACCAAAAAAAGGCAAGTGGTTCTCCCACAGCGCCCATAGTTTTCAAGCCGTGCACTGTGAGTTCTAGAGCTTAATGGTTCTTTATGGAAATGTTTGTAATTAAGATAGGGAGGCAGATATGCAGTTAACAGTCAAAAGGTCTCCTTTTTATGAAGTGTGACCACGTATAAGGAAACTTTCTGGCCTACGTTTATTTGGAAGCCACATATTTTATACTACCTCTGGACATCAGGAAAAGCAGGGGAAAACTGAAACCTTGGCCATGGTTACTAAAAACTCGGTATGGAAAACTCGGACCCGGGAAGCCGCTTTTGATTCCACATAGCTGTGAAAATAAACGCATTAGAGATATGTGCAGGAAGTGTGCCTGAGCTGCAGCTGTGTGAGATGATGGGGAGGCCGGTTTCTTCCTCCCCTGTGTGACACAGTGCTCAGGCTGGAGGTCCAAGGCCCTTCGGTGGGGACAGTGTGTGGTGCTGCTTCAGCCAAAATAATGAGACCTAGATAAAATCTCCTTCAAAAATAACAAGAGGCTCCCTTTTCTTTGATTTTTTTTTCAAATTTTCAACTCCTGTTTTAAGAGGATTTTAAATAAATAGTTCTATTCATAAAAACAATGAAATAAACATTAGCTTGGAGTCAGACCTAAAAGGGGCCTTAATATAGTAAACCCTTCTTTAAACTGCTAAGAAAATAGGCCCCAAAAAAGTGAAGGAAGTTACCCAAATACCAGAGTAGCCAACCCCTGCACACAGACCCTGTGCTGTCGGAGAGTCCCGGGCTCTGCCCCCCAGGCCCTAAGTGAGCCTGGGCACAGTCCCTGCGAGGGGCACCATGATCTGATTAGGTCAGAAAGGCTGTTCTACCTCCTGTATAACTTAGCCAGGGGCAGGGCAAACTCGGGCTGCTTTCTTTTTATACTGCTAAGTGGCCTTGCATGAATATAAAAACTTCAAGTCCAAACAGTTTTTCCCTTGCCTATATAAAATCACTGGAATGCATCCATTAGACTTCACTTTCAGAAGCAAGAGATTTAAGCCATGTTTATAACCTCACAGCTACACTAGATGGCAGCAGAAATCAGGTATATAGAAAGAACAGAGACAATGACCTTTTCCTTGTAGTGAAAAAGGTAGATTTTGTCAAGAGATAGTTTCCAATTGACCAAAATAACTTCACTGGTTTTCAGAAAAGCATACCAGCTACCATTTCGACCTGATTAAGTATGATTTTTAAAACGGAAACAAACCTATAAAGGAGTTATAAAGAGAAGTGGGTGAGGGCACTCGCCTCTGCCTATGGCTAATACCTGAAGACAGCAATTGCCCATCCCAAATCCCATGGCGTCCATGTAGATGTGATCCGGCTTCGAAGCCTTCGCCGCCTCGTCATCCTCAGGAAATGTTTCTATAAACGGAGACGGTGTGTTCTTATCTTTAAATACTGGGAGGGGGAAAAAAGGAATGGGTGTGAGCCGAGGATTAAACAACAACACAACAGGAATCTCTCCACCCACCATCCCTTGGACTCACTTGGCGTATTGATGACCACTTTTTCTCCTCTCCTCTGCCGGATATTTCTGGTTAGGGTACTGAAACAGACAACCAAATGCTGTAAACCAAATCAATTTGGTTGCTTATAAACAATATAAGCAATGTTTATATTGGCTCATCCAACGGTACCAAAGACCCATTATGTAAAAGGAAATTTCATCATATACAAGTAAATGAATGAAATCCTATACCTTCAAACTAATTCTGGCAATCAGTTTATAGAGCGTCAGCCTATGGACTCAAGAGTCCCAAGTTCGATTCCAGTCAAGGGCAAGTACCTTGGTTGCTGGCACATACCCAGTAGGGAGTGTGCAAGAGACAACTGATCGATATTTCTCTCCCATCGATGTTTCTAACTCTCTATTCCTCTCCCTTCCTCTCTAAAAAAATAAATAAATAAAAATAAATAAATAAATAAATAAAAATCAATAAAACATTAAAAAAAAAAAACAATTCTGAGGCCACTCTGTAGATAATTTATCGATATATGAATCAAGATACTCTGAAGGATCCTCTGAAAAAGGGCTTTACATTAATACCACTTCCCTGGTTCCTTACTCAAGACTGCTGTCTCTCCCCTGCTTAACCCCTGCTTCCCCAGCTCCCTCTAACTCTCCAGATCACGTGTTTGGAGTCCCATGGTCTGGTCTCACCCTGCACTTCTAACACTTCCCATGTTAACCCAAACTTTAACTAAACTTTAGTGCTTGCTCTCCTAGGCGTCTCTGGAGCCCCAAGACCTCATTACTGCTGCCCCCAACCTGCAGCTTTAATACTTATCCTCTAACCTGTGATGTCTAATCTAGAAGCTACGAAGCAAATGTGGCTACTGAGCACCTGAAGTGTAGCTAATCCTGATAAAAATATGCTGTGAGGAGAAAGTACACACCAGATTTTGACAACTTAGTACAAAAAAGTTTCATATTAATACTTTAAAAATAGAGATTAAAGTGAAATAATATTTTAGGTATATAGGGTTAAATAAAATATATTATAAAGCCAAGTCTACATTTTTAACTTTTTAAACATGGCTAATAGAAAATTTAACATCCTGCTGTAGACTTGGTAGTGCCACCGCCTCAGGAGCCTGCATGGATCCTCAGTCAGAAGCACCTGCTCTCCCCCAGGAGGACCCCTGCATCCCCACTTTCTTTTTAACCTCACCAGAGGATATGTTTATATTGGCTTTTTTAGAGAGAAAGGGAGAAAAAACAATCAGTTGTCCCTTATATGCGCCCCCATGGAAGATTGAACCCATAATCTAGGTATGTTTGTGCCCTGAATAGGAATCTAACCTGCAACCTCTTGGTGTGCAGGATGATGCTCTAACCAACGGAGCCACTGGCCAGGGCAGTGCTACCATTTTTTTTTTTTAAGCATCATAAGAAATGCCAACATCCCTAACTCTAGGTCAGGTACCCAGGTTCAGGTTGAAGAGTAAGACTCAAGGTACAAAGTTAGTAGACTGATGTGAGCCCTGACGCAATTTAAACCCAAGAATTAAACAGGAATAGACCTAGAAGATAACAGAAAAGATGGAGAGTGCCTATTATATGCAGATGTACATAATTTACCTTATTATCAGGGTACACAGAATGGGGAGAACAGATCACAGACACTGGTGGTAACTTAGAGGGGAAAAGATAGAAATAACTAAGGGAAAGCTTCCCAAAATAGGTGTTTACAGAACTAGGATGGAAAAGAATCTGCTCACTAAAGGAGAAAACAGTGGCTAAGCAAGTTAATGACCTTAAGAGGAGTTGGAAATGGGCAAGTCAAGCCTGGCCCCAGAAGCAATAATCAAGCAGCCTTGGATACACAACGGGGAGGGGTGTGTGTGTGTGTGTGTGGTCTTCTCTGGTTAATTACAGAGGGAGCCAGAATTCAGTAAATGCTTAAAAAGGATTCCCAGGCAGGCATATCATCCTCTCAGAAGGCAGAGATCTGAGTGAGAGGCACCTGTATTTAAACACAAAGCCATACTCACCTGAATCGGGGATGCTTGTTTATTGCTTCATCAGGAAAGAAGAGGGACCTGGAAGCTCCTCCTTCCAATGGGTTGGGTTTGACCTCAGGCAGCGTGAACCCAGGACAGCCTAATCTACAACAAATTGAGTTAATTATGCCTCATCATCATTGCACCTGTGAAGATACCTAGCATCTATCATTCCCTTTTCCAGAGGGTCAAGCACACAAATGGTTTGTAAATATTATGCTCCATCACAACTATGCCTTTGCTTTTCTTATTCACCAAGATCTTCTTTTGTGATTCCAGCCCTTTACTAACCTCATCAGAGAACTTCGTTCACTCGTCACCCACAGAACTCCCTCTAGAGCAGCAGTCGCCAACCAGTGCTCCGTGAGGTCTGAAAGGATGGCGACTGCTTCTCTAGAGAAGGCCCATCTCTTCATTCAATAACATCAACCCACATCAGCGGTAAGGTGCCCCTATTTAGCTGCTGAGGCTTCTTTTACTAGCTCTAAACTATCAGCTTATCTTTTGACCCTTGTACTGGCCCTGCCCCCAACCCCCTGGATAAGTTTTGCCTGAATCTGAAAGGAGTCTCCTGTTTTTTGCCTCTGCAGGTCACTTCACAAATACCTCAAGATTAGATTAAGTAGTGTCTCCACTGGTGTCCCCATCCACCCCTGAGATCTCTCTCTGAGCTCTGAAACCCAACCCTATTATCTACTTGACCTAAAGAAGAGTTTTAGTTCTGACACAGAAAAGGGAAGCTCTCTATGCATCCCTGAGCTGAAAGCTCCAATTCCACCTCACTTGCCATCACACCACCTGTTCTTCGAGTTAAGAATTTTAAGGTCATTGGTAAATGTGCTGTGAGAGAGGATAAAGAATCAAGTTAGTGAAAGCAACACAAGGGAGGCTCTTGTCAGGCTATAGATCAGTGGTAGGAAACTTGGTTGAGAGCCAAGACTAGCCCCCACGCCTCACTTCCCCTGTGAACAATTGAATTTGCTGATCTTATCCAGAAAATTGTTCCCAGGGTTGCTGGCACTCCTGTGGCACATGCCATGTGCGATAGGGAGTCCTTTGGGGGAGTGACAACTTCACACAGGCATTCTCCGCCAGGGCATTGATCTGGGGGTCAGAGCTCAGATCCTCAGACTCCTGCACAGCTCTGCTTTGCTTCTGGACCAGCACCCCCACAGAACCTCCTGCCAAGATGGCCAGGTTAACACTTGCACTGTCCACTCTCAGCATGTGGTCACTAGCCACAGGAGGCCTCTGAGAGCTGGACTGCAGCCAGTGTGACTGGGGAACTAAATTCTTCATTCCCTGAAATTTGATTAAATTCATGTCATATAACTGTTATTTTGGACTATAATTCCACACTAGAGAATTTTTTACCTCTTTACAGAAAGAAAAATCATACTGTTTTACACTTAAGAAACCACGTACTATTTTTACTATTGATCCCAAAATAAAACTTTATCATTTACTATAGATGTAAGGTGAAGCTTCTACAACTAAATATTATTCTTGGTTTGTTTTTAATTTCTAAAATATGTTAGGCTTTTTGAATAAAATTTATTTCATTGTTTCAACTCTCCCTCATAATGACTTGAGCAGCTCAATTTTAAAAACAAAGGTGGGCATGGGTGGCAATGGTTTCATATAGAGCCATTAACAGGAAGAAAAGACCCATTAGATTTAATTTTTAAAAGTCCATTTGCAGCCCATTGCCACACTACTAAGTGAAAACAATTCTGGTTTGTATTACAAACTCTTTTTCTTTCTAATTTGCTAAGTGAAAGATAGAATCCTCTAATGTTAAGGGGGGGGAAAGGAAAATTTAAATATTGAAACTTGTCAAATAACACCTGTAGCCTACTTATTATTCTAAATTTCATAATTACTTAACCAGCAGCTTTGCCATCTTTTCTCTCCACCCCCACGTTTGCTGGTTTTTCGGTCTCTTCATCTATCCAGTTTCTCCATTTCCACAACCCACCCTCTTCAGGCTGCCCTCATCTTCCCATTGAGCCCCCCGCTGGTCTCCTAGCAAGCCCTGCACCCATCCTACAACCACACTGACACCACAGCCCAAGTGCGGGGCTGTAGAACTAAAACATGATGGGATCTGCCCAACCCAACCTTCCCAAGGCCTCCCACTGCTTTTAGGATAGCAACTGAAATTCTTAGTGAGCACAACTGGCCCACCAACTACCTGCCCGGTGTCACCTTACCCCACACTTCCATTTCATTCTCAGCATCCTCGTCACACTGGCCAGCCTAATTCCAGCTCTGAAGGCTCGGTGCTCCCCTGGCTTATCCTAGGACTTGTGCCCATGCTGTGCCCCCTCCCTAGTACAGCCTTCCCTCTCCCCTCCTATTAAGCTCCTACTAGAACCTCGAATGTTGCTACCTGGGCCGCACCTTTCTCCACCGCGCAGAGGCCATGAGACAAACAGGTCACTCTCTCTGTGAGCTACACCCCCTCACTGCTTTCCCTCATGGTCGCATCCTCATTGCGTGGTCTGGTGTGGAGCAGGCGCTCAGGTATCCTGTGAATGGCAGTCATGATTTCCTTACCGCCTTCAAACAGTGGGCAAAGGAACATGCCAATTCTCTTCCAAGCACACCTGCCCACCCTCCCCAGCTGGGGTTTTTATTTCTGGCAGGGAGAGGGGAGTGGCCTGCACTAATGAACAAAGGAATCACAGAAAATACTAGATGTTTTTCTAAATGTTTGATGAGTTGCTTAAACAGGTTTGAACTATTTAGATGTGACCATGGAAATGTTAAAAAATAAAATTATTATCCAAGTGTCCTGAGCCAATGGAATGACTCTGAATGTCTGTGTTCATTACAGACATTTATCAAACTGTTCCAGGACATAGATACTAACCCCCAAAGCTCTTTTGAACTTTGAGGAGGTGAGCACACTTGGTAACACTCTGACGGATATTTTAGCATAGATCAGATTGACGATTTGGTAGAACCGTATTCTTATGTACAGGTCCTACATATCATTGTAGCATATTTATGTACCTCATTGTAAGCTAAGAACATAACCTCACTATTTCTATTTACTGAATATTTATGAACTTTTAGCCATCACTAGATTAGGTATAACTGAAGCTAAAAACTGCTTTACATTCCAAATTAGACAAATCTAAAACTTTCTTTTCCACATAATATCCAAATATATGGAAAAGAAAATTTTCCACATATTTTTATTTCTGGCAGGGAGAGGGGAAATATGACCTAATGTCCCTCCGCCCCTTGTTCAATGCCATAGTACCCTGGGGGCACTGAGGGTGGCCGTCCAAAAGGTGACTTCTGATAGGCCACCAATGTCACCCTTTACCAGTAGGCAAACACATGTGAGGGTGCAAGGAGCACTTGATCAGGAGACTCACTATTCCTCACAAGGTCAGAGCTGCATGGCACAGGATGTGCTGCTCCCTCCACCCTGCCACCCAGCCACTGTGGTCCTCCTGGTCTTTCCCACCAAGCCCAGACACAGCCCTTACCACAGTGCTCCAGGCCACCACCATCCACGGGAGCTGGTGTGCAACGTCTGCCTATAGCTCTAATAGGAGGCTGCCTAAGGCAGTGCTATGAAGAATGACCAGTCTGTGGTCTGTCAAGTATGAGAACTGTAGAGTCAAATGCTTGGTCATGATTTGCTCTTTAAAACCTTGAGCTCCGAACTGTCCCCTGGGGCATGTTCATGTAGAAACTAACCTGGGAAATGAAGTTATTGTGCAAATAGCCTGATTTTCTTTTAATAAAGAAGTTGCCTCCCTCCGGCGCTGTCTCATGTTGTCTTCGACTGTGTTGAACTCGGACATGGTTCCTCCATATGGCTGTCCAGGCGTCCCTTCAATCATGTAACTCCCGTACTCCGGTCTCCAAAGTGTAGGGTGGCTACAGAGGAAGAAAAACATTTGCTTCATCTTATTCTTTGCTGCAGTCTACTCGATTCTTAGAAGTTCTTTTAAAGCACTGCCTCAAAAATGTTAGAAACTATTAGGTATATATGAAGCTAAAAACTGCTTTTTAATTCCCGAAGGCCATTAATTTTCTATAGCTCTTCAACTATATAAGGGTTAAAAGTACCAGGCCCAAAATATTTATAAATAACCGAAAACACGCACAGGGCACTCTCTGTCCAGACAAGCTAGTCCCTGTGCAGGAAAGGAGATGAGGCCCTAAGGTCTCTTTCAGTTCTGGGCTGAGGTGAGGAGAAAAATAAACCACAGAGTACAGGCCCTCTTCCCCTCTTTGTCTAGTTAAATAAATATTTAGAAAATATCCCATCAGCCAAACAAAACCAATCTGCAAGTTTAATCTGGCACCATAGTTCGTGGTCTCAGTAACACTATGGCAATTTTTAAAAATAATAAGCTATATTTTGCCTTTACTGTTCTAAGTGCTTTAATATATTAATGGGTTTTGAAATGTCAACACTCTCCAAGGTAGGTATCATTATCCCTACCATACAGATGAGGAAACAGGCACAGAGGAGTTAAGTGACTTGCCTAAGGTTACCCAGCAGTTAAGTACAGGAACCAGGATTTGCACCCAGGCAGCTGGGAATCAGAACCTGGGCTCTAAACTGGTATGCTCTCTGTCCTTTACATTCAAGGAAAGACTCTATTCTAGTAGTTTGACAGTTTCAGAAACACTAGAACAGCTTACTTTGGGTTTTTCTTTTCCCCCTTTTCTTGTAGAGCCTCAACGACTTCTTCTCCAGACAGGAGCAACTGGACTCTTTTATTTTCATGATCAAAAGACACCAACATGTATTCCACCTGTTGAAATTGAGAGAAAGATGAACATTCTTTCAGGTTGGTGCTGTGTGACCTTTAAGAGAAGAAGGCAGGGAAACATGGAGGTTGGAAAGGATCGACAATAACTTTAGACTCACATTCCCTGACACGAAGGCATAAAATAAACATTTGTTTGCAAAATTTGAAAACCTGGAGAAAATAGTTAACAGTGGCACTGAGGACCACTTCTTTCCCCCCTTATTCTTAATATCTTAAAAGAAGTCAAGATGCCCATTTTGTAAAATTGTACTTCAAGAGAAAGTATTTTAAGCTAAGATTCTAAACATTACACTGGCAAGAAGTTGCATTTTAAAATTTATTTCCTCAACTGGCTTATTATAAAGTGGGTAATCTGGGCATTTTGACCCAAGGTAGGTGGATCCTTACTTCCTGGCAGGTTATTTAATAATCCCACTTAAGTCCCACTACTGTAGAGTTCAATAATCAACACACCAATATGGAGCAGTTATTTTAGAAGTTTCAACCAGTTGGTGCAAGCCATGTCAAACTCTCTGCATGCCTCATTTATTTGGACCGTGTCAGCCTTTGAGTTTGACCTGCTTGATTCTGTTTTTCAATAAAAATGTAAGACAACTTCCCAACTCTGAAACCAGATCAAATTGACAATGCAAGGTGATCTAGGGCAGTAGTCGGCAATTTGTGGCTCTCGAGCCACATGCGGCTCTTTGGCCCCTTGAGTGTGGCTCTTCCACAAAATACTGTGTGTGGGCAGTGCAATTGAAACTTTGTGGCCCATGCACAGAAGTCGGTTTTCAGCTCCCAAAAGAAATTTCAATCGTTGTACTGTTGATATTTGGCTCTGTTGATTAATGAGTTTGTCGACTACTGATCTAGTGCATTTATAACAATACCTGGGGGAATTCTGAAAAAATCAGAGTTCAGTACCAAAGTAAGACTTTTCTGGACAGAGTACACATAAAACCTACTTTTGGTTTCCCTCAAATCAGGTACTTTAAAAGTACCTGATATGAACACTGAAGTTTATGAATCTCCACAATTGAAATAAAACACACATTACCCATATTTAAGGGAAAGGTATGGAAATAGATCTTCCAGGCAAACACTTAAGAGTACCTTTTGCACAAGACAGAGAAGATGAGGCAAACTGATGCCCCACAAGGCAGACCAATACACAGATGTATTTTGTTTGGCTTATCATATGAAAATAAGAATTTTTTTTAAAAAAAGCAAGCAACAATACATCTACTATCTGACAGCTGCATGTCAATTCAGATTCCCAGCCTTAGAATCACACACCTAGAGCCCAGGACTATGTCAGAGTCCTGCAGGGCTGGGGCTGGGCTGCTCCCCTTTGGGGGGTGCTCTGTGGTCCACAGTGGCCTATTCCCTTTTTTATGTGTACCTGTCCCACCTTGGAAGGCATGTGAGCCAGCTTTCCTTAGCACAGAAATGGTACCCCTTCAAGAAATGGTTTTGCCCTTCAGCTAAGAAATAGAATTAACGGGGGGTGGAGATGGAGAGGGGGGAGGAGGGGTGTTAGGAACCATATGACATAGCCTGGTAAGTTTAAGCAACAAAATAATGAACTTTCTTTTCTTTTTTTTAAATATATTTTATTGATTTTTTTACAGAGAGGAAGGGAGAGGGATACAGAGCCAGAAATATCGATGGTAGAGAAACATCAACCAGCCACCCATTGCACACCCCCTACCGGGGATCTGCCCGCAACCAACGTACATGCCCCTGACTGGAATCGAACCTGGGACCTTTCAGTCTGCAAACCGACGCTCTATCCACTGAGCCAAACCGGTATCGGCAAAATAATGAACTTTCAATTAACTTTTGTTAACTGTTGCTATGGACTGAATGTTTTTGTCCCCCAAAATTCATATGTAATAGTATTTCATTTCCAATGTAATAGTATTTGAGGTGAGGCCTCTGGGTATTTAGGTCAGGAGAGTAGAGTCCTCATGATGGAATTAGTGCCCTTAGAAGACAAGTGATCTCTCTCTTCAATGTGGGAGGACACAGCAAGAAGGCGGGCATTTATGAGCCAGGATGGGGCCCTTCCCTGGAACTAAATCTGCTAACACCTTTGACCCTGGACTTCACAACTTCCTGAAGTGTGAGAAATAAATGTCTGTTTAAGCCATCAAGTGTGTAGTACTTGTTACAACAGCCTGAACGGACAAGATAGTTACTTTATCAGTGAGTCTAAGTTCCCATTCATGCTTCTCCATCAAAATTTTTTAGTTCAAAAAGTAGGTAAGACTACTTGATTTAGGTACATGAGCTAGAAGTGTACAATCACTCCATGTGAAATGCCTGAAACTTGGGCGGCAGAATCTGGAACTGCTCTCAATTTTAAGTGCAGGCTTTCAGATAGCATCTACAGGCCCATGACTTCTGAATAACAAAAACATGATGGAACAGGAACCTTTAAGTCTCAGAATGAATATATAAAGTATCATAGGTATGAGAAACAAATTTACCTCTAAATGATCATAATGAGAAAAGGTATGTCATGAACTTTGATTTATGGATTCTGATCTTCAAACCCATCAAGCCAAGTTGACATTTTCACCCTTTTCCAGATAGGCAAAGAGGCTCAGAGATGCCGAGTAAGTAGCCCAAGGCCATAGTATCAGAGCAGGGATTTGAGCCCAGCTCTGACTGGCCTCAAGGCCCAGCACACCTTACTGCTAGGACTATAGAGGATGCCAGATTTTGTTAGAAATAAGCTTTTTAAAAAAATTGCAGTAAGCTACATGAGGCAGGGGGAAAGTTTATAATACTGGCTGAAAATCTCTCAAATTGATTATGCCTCAATTTTATGAGGTGGGCCTGACAATGTATCATAGTAGCTGTGATATAACAGTATGGTTACAGATTTAAATAGATGCGTAGGTTCATCTCTTATGCTCCGGACGAGTGGAGCGCACATGTGCTCTATCCAGCATTCCTAACTCTCCCAGGTACAAGGAATCTTCTCCTTCAGTATCCGCTCCTTCTATCACTGGATTCAACATATCTGCCTGGCAGCATATGTTTTCAGGGTTATCTTCTGGAAGATGAAGAGAAACTTCCTAGCTTACTGGGTTCCCATCATTTACTATCATAATGAACAAGAACTTTTGTACCAATTGCATAACCTAAATTGCAATTACTTTTGTTAGTTTCCTAGTTTTTAAATAGTTGAAATTCAAAACTCATTCTTAGCCCACAATTTAAGAGCATGGGTGGGCAAAAAAGAGCCAAGCACTCAAACTCAGTTTGAGCTTTACATACCAGCCAAATGGATGATACTTAAAATGCTAACAAACCCAATTCTCAACTAAAAAATATTCAGCATCGATCTCATTAAGCAAATGAAACAGAAAAACATCAGAGCACTTATCAAGTGAGAAAGAAAAACTTACTTCTGGAAACAAATCCAAATTCAGTTAGAAGCCTTAAAACTCCCGGAAGATTTTTCAAACTCAAAATTTAAGGTGTTCTGAAGTAGCTGTCCCTACAGTCACCTTAACCATTCTGTACCAGGGCCCAAAATGGTTTTTTATCCTCTTGGCTTTTTGTTATCTTATTTAATCCTTCCCCCACTAACTTCAATACATTTGTATTTGTTTCCAATTCTAGTTCATACAAACACTCGAATAACTAACTCAATCTTTGAGTCAAACTAGAGCTAAAATGGATTTTGGCTCAGTAATCTTGCTGTTGAGAGATAATAAAATGTGATACAATAAGACAATGCTTTCCCAATATAAAATACCTAAAACCACAGTGATTTGTTTTATTCCTTCTGGAGTTTGTCCCTATCCTAAATCTTTCTGCACACAAGAGATGAGAGGAGAGGAAAAGATAAAATCAAAGAGAAAATAACAAAACAGGATATACAGGCCCTTCGGTACATAACGTAGATTCCAATGATTAAATTGAATCCGGTTTCTGACTTCGAAAAGCATGTAGGCGGTACACCCAGAGTTATAGCAACATCTATGTGCACCACACACACACAACTCCAAAAGTGTATGCCCAAAGAACATAAAATGGACTGCAGAGTGACTAATCCAAATCTGTGTAATTAATACATCATTTGGAAAAAGCAAAAATAGCCACTGCACTATTCTCAGTACACAGATCATAATGCCCTAGATGTAACTTAGGGACACTGCTATTTGGTGCCCATCAGTTGTCTTTTTTAGTGGAGGGAGAATAAGCCCCATAAAAATAACCTACCACTCTTTGTGAGAAACTCATATTTTAAAAATGCACATTACTCTTTCTACAAATGAAAATCTTTTGAATTTCATACTTAAGTGGCTAAATGTTATCCTACTAGAATAACAGTCACTAATATCTCTAAGCTGTTTAATCAAAGGCACATTCAAAGACTATTATATAGTTTACTGTTACATAGCATTGCTAGGAATGACATGTACACAATAACCCCTTAGTTATTTAATGCAGGTTTGCACAAGCACAAGATGCCTTATTCATCTGAAATTAGGCCAATAAATATAATCTTAATTGAGGGTGATGTAAGTACTCAGTACAATGCTGATCATATAGTAAGACTGTGAAATATTTGTGACATTGAAGTTCAAGGTAACAGTAAATATTAACTGTAAACATTAAACTTTTTAGTATGTTTGTTGTCTTTAAATGGTATTTACCAAGTTTAAAATAAAAGTTTTCCTTTTTAATACTACAACAAAAACATTCTGATACTCTACCATTAAGGTGCGGGATACAGAAAACTTAGAATGTCCAAGGAAAGGCTAGATATTTTATAAAATACTTCTTTTTAAATTTCTACTCTCTGGAAGTGAAAGCTGTGCTTAATCAGGCAAACACTCTACTTCTCTAAGACTCAGAAGCAGTTACAGGAACATCCCTATTTAGGGAGATTATACTTTGAGAAAATTCCTTTGTCTAAAGCCACCCTACTGAAATTCAAAATTCAGGGTTGGGGGCCAGCTCCTCTATTCACTGTTGGCTCTCTCCCATGGGAGTGTGCAGGAGGCAACTGATCAATGTTTCTCTCTCATCTATTGTATGTTTATAAGTCTCTATCCCTCTCCCTTCCTCTCTGTAAAAAAAATAAATAAATATACTATATATATTTTTATATGATTTAAAAAAATATATTTTATTGACTTTTTACAGAGAGGAATAGAGAGAAACATCAATGAGAGAGAATCATCGATCAGCTGCCTCTTGCACACCCCCCACTGGGGATGTGCCCGCAACCAAGGTACATGCCCTTGACTGGAATGGAACCTGGGACCTTTCAGTCCGCAGGCCGACGCTCTATCCACTGAGCCAAACCGGTTTTGGCAATATATATATATATATATATATATATATATATATATATATATATATATATATATATATTTTTTTTTTTTTTTTTAAAGAAACAATATTTTAAATATAAGTAATTTCTATTTACCTCAAAACACCTGTACTAGAGTATAGAGCTTCTGAATTCTAAGGACAAGTGAATTTCTTGGCTCATTTCTGAGAACATAACTCCCCTACCAGAGTCCCAGTTACAATGTGGTTGACAACAAAGAGGGTATTCTGATCCCCAGATAGAGGTTGCTTTGGATCAACTGCTCTGGAGTGCTCAGCTGGAGGTGGGTAAGAGGCGTGTGACCGAGTGAGGCTGCATCAAGAATCTATGGGGGTAAGGCCCATCAAGAACCTCTACGGTGGCTCCTCCAGGTACAGAAAGCTTAAGACATTAGCAGAGGCAGGACTATTGCTACAGAACACACATCCTCCACAGGAGACCCCAGCTCAGGGCCTGATACACTACTAGAGATGAGCAATCGAGAAAGCAAGCACGTCCCCTTGTGACGTATGTTTATAAATTAGATTGGCTTAAATTCAGGGACTGCCTATGAGAAAATCAGAGTTTTAGTTCTTAGGAACTGGTGGTAGACTAACCCAGACAAAGAAGAAGAGGGGAAAAAGAATGCTTTCTTTTAAAGAGACTGAGAGCAAATGCTACCATAGAGGAATTTGAACTCCAAAGTAACTGCTGTGCTCAGAGGGGCCCACCTATAGCCCCCGTTACAGCAATTAAGACCTCCACGTTTAATGCTCTTCCACCATCACAAGAATCTGAGCAGTTCCTCTTTCACGATCACATCTCCTAGGGCAGCATTGAGGCGCTTCTTCAGGAATTACTCCTGCATGGTAGGGCAGAAGCCACAAATAGACCTGCTTCAGATGGGATTTGAAAGATGGAGACTCTTATTAACAAACTCCTTCACTGCCCTATTTGAGATTCGAGTGAAAGGAGCAAACTCTCAAAAAGGGAAGTCAAGCCGAAACCGGTTTGGCTCAGTGGATGGAGCGTCGGTCTGCGGATTGGAAGGTCACAGGTTCGATTCCAGTGACGGGCATGTACATTGGTTGCAGGCATGTCCCCAGTGGCGGGTGTGCGGGAGGCAGCTGGTCGATGTTTCTCTCTCATTGACGTTTCTAGCTCTCTATCCCTCTCCCTTCCTCTTTGTGGAAAATCAATAAAATATATATTAAAAAAAAAAAAAAAAGGTAAGTCAAAACTCCTGATTGGGGCCCTGATTCTGGCCCGCAACCTGCTGTCTTGGGATGAGGCTGCACAGTCTGCATAACCGTCAGTGAGCCTGATCTTCATGTAAAGGGCCCGTCTGCTGCTGCCTGGTCATAGGGCTCTGCTGCCAGCACATTAGCTGGGACGCTGTGGCCACATTACCAAACCTGTTAACATTTGTCCTGCAGCCTGAGAAATTGACAGATTCATATTCAATATTATAGTTTTGAAGGAATACTGGCATTCACTAAAAGAGAAACATTGGCAGCCATCTGGTAATGAAAAATACTTAAACCTGCGCCTGTAGCTCTAAGACAATTTGATTTTCATTCAGAAACAAAATCCTACTTTTTTTGTATTCTTTCTTCTTTTCCTTTCACCTTCAATCCCACCTCAAGTTGCAGCCTATAAACAGTCACAGAGCTCTTTTCCTTCAGGATATCTGGGAGGTGGTCCCTAAGGGAGCAGCTAGAGGAGTGTAGGCTTTGGAGTCAGTTTGAATCTTAGTGAATTTCAGTTTTTCTCCTTTGTAAAATGGGGAGAATAGCTACCTCATAGAGCCACGGGGGGGGGGGGGGGGGGGGGGGACGACCTTCTGGGGGGAGGGGGAAAAGAGGGGAACTTACATGAAACTGCATATAAAGTGCCTACAAGAGTAGTTCGTACAAATTCCTTTATTTGTCTTACAGATGAGGAAACTGTGGTCCAAAAAAATTTAAGTTCCATATCTAGGATCACACAACCATTTGAGAAGAATTGGACTCCTATCTACAAATTAAAGTCCATTCAGAAAATAGATGCAAACATTCAAAATAATACCTGGCCGTAGGATGATAACAGTGATATCAAGTGTTGAACATTACAGCAAAGGAGCGAAGAAAATCCTGATTTTAAAAATCTGGCTACATCTTAGTTGCTGGAGATATAACCAAGAGGGTAGCCAGCCTTTGGACAAAGTTTAGAGCCTAAGTAGTAGAGATGAAAGAACAGGAAAACTGAAAGTCTTCCACTTCTAATCAAGATGGTATAATAGCAACCAATTTTATCCTCCCACCTAAACAATGGAAGAGAAAGAGTGTGTGAGAGGGGGGAGGGAAAGGAGAGAATGGGAAAGTGAGAATATATATAATAATTATAGTTTTTCTTTTTTAAAACATTTTTATTGATTTCAGAGAGGGAGAGGGGAGAGAAAGATGATGAGAGAGAATCACTGATCAGCTGCCTCCTGCATGCTCCCCCGCTAGGGATCAAGCCCACAACCTGTGCCCTTGACCAGAATCGAACCGGGGACCCTTCAGTCCATAGGCTGACGCTCTATCCACTGAGCCAAACTGGCTAGGGCTGTAAGAATAGTTTCTCAAGACACTGGACATAAGATAGCCAAGGGCAGAGATCCCTGAGATATGGGGTGAAAGGGCACAAATTAAGTGAGCCCTACAATAGCCCCAACTTACTGATTAAAAAGAGGCTCTACATTATGGACAGGGAGGTGAATCACAGCCTGGAGGACTCCCTGAATTGAAGAGATGGAGCTGAAGGTCTGAGGAAATCAAGTCAATTACAGGTCAGGAGACCAACTACCAAAAAGAAATGAGCTGCTCATAAAACCCTGGGTCCCCCTTAAAGATTCACTAGTGAATTAACCCACAATGTGAGCCAAGAACTCAAAGCTGGGGCAAGGTGTGTCCCCACAAGTCATAATGGGATAATTCCTAATTTAGGATCACTGGGGAAGGTATTCATGAAGGTCTTGTCTCAGTAGAAGGGAATTAGCTGTTAACTGAGACCTCTCTACATCTGCCTAATAAATTGTAAAAGCAGCCCTAGCGTGTTTGGCTAATTGGATAGAGTGTCAACTGGGGGTGGAAGGGTCCCGGGTTCGTTTGCAATCAAGGGCACTTACCTGGATTGCAGGCTCCTCCCCAGCCCTGGCCCTGGTTGGGGCTCATGCAGGAGGCAACCAACAGATGTGTCTCTCTCACATCGATATTTCTCTCTCTTTCCCTCTCTCTTCCACCCTCTCTAAAAATCAATGGAAAAAATATCCTCAGTGAGGATTAAAATAATAATGATAAAGATAAATAAATAAGACATTGCAAAAGCAACACCTGAAAGAACAAACTATCTCCAAATAACTATATTCCAGGAACCAAGAATACTTATGAATTCTTTTAGGAGTATACAAATAACAAATACCCAACAAGATAAAATTCATAATGCCTAGCTTCTAATCAAAGATTATCGGACATGTAAAGAAGCAGGAAAACATATTCAAAACGAAGAGGGGAAAAATCCACTGAACCTGACCTTAAATAACAAAGATTATAGTTAACAAAAACATTAAAACAGTGATTAGAACTATATTGCACATGTTCAAAAGCAAGTTTAGCCCTAGCTGGTTTGGCTCAGTGGATAGAGCATCAGGCTGCAGAATGAAGGGTCCCAGGTTAAGGGCATGTACTGTGTTGCAGGCTCAATCCCCAGTAGGGGGCATGCAGGAGGCAGCCAATCAATGGTTCTCTTTCATCATTGATGTTTCGATCTCTCCCTCGCCCTTCCTCTCTGAAATCAATAAAAATATATATTTTCTTGATTTTTATACAGAGAGGAAGGGAGAAGGATAGAGTTGGAAACAAAGAGAGAAACATCAATCAGTTGCTTCCTGCACACCTCCTACTGGGGATGTGCCCGCAACCAAGGTACATGCCCTTGACCAGAATCGAAGCTGGGACCCTTGAGTCCACAGGCTGATGCTCTATCCACTGAGCCAAACCAGTTAGGGCAAAAATATTTTTTTTAAAGTAGGTTTAGTAAGGTTGGAGGATACAAGATAAATATACAAAATTTTATTTCTATACTCATGATATGCATAAAGTATGTTTAGTTGTTCATATGGAAATACATTAATAAATAATAATACAAGAATAAACTCTTCTACTTACCACAACAGTAAGCTTACTTTTGTCCCACTATGTATTAGCAATGAACTAGAAATTAAAACTTTAGCCCTGGCTGGTTTGGCTCAGTAGAAAAAGCAATCAGCCTGCAGACTGAAGGGTCCTGGGGTCCGATCAAGGGCACATGCCTGGGTTGTGGGCTCAATCTCTAGTAGGGGGTGTGCAAGAGGCAGCCAGTCAATGATTCTTTCTCACTGATGTTTTTCTCTCTCTTCCTCTTCCTGTCTTCCTCTCTTAAATCAATAAAGAAATATACATATTTTTAAAAAGCTTTAAAAAAAAAGCTTTAAAGGTAATATTACTTATAACAAAAGAACACAAAACAGTGATAAATCTGACAAAGATGTAGACTTGTACACTGAAAACTACAAAACATTGATGAAAGAAATTAAAGAAACCATAAATAATTAAGAGATGTATTTGTTCATGGATCAGAAGACTCATTATTATGAAGATGTCAATTTTCCCCAAATTGACCTATAGATTCAATTGAATCCCAGTCCAAATCCTAGCAGGGTTTGTTTTGTTTGTTTTTGGTAGAAATTGCCAAACTGGTTCTAAAATGTATGTGGAAATTCAAAAGACCCAGAAGAGTCAAGGCAAGTTAAAAAAGAACAAGGTTATAGAGCTATTACTATCTTATCACATGACTTATTATAAAATTATAGCAATAAGAAGTGTGGTACTGCCATAAGGATAAACAGACCAATGAAACAGTACAAAAAAATTCCAAAACTCCGCATATATTGACAATTGATATTAGCTAATGGTGCAAAGGCTGTGCATGCTTTTGAAAGTGTAGAAAAGGCAATCTTTTCAATAAATGATGCTGGGGTAATATGCAAAAACGCAAAACAGAAAATCCATACCTTGCACCATATACAAAAATTAACTCAAAATGGATCACAGACCTAACTGTAAAAACCTAACTAAGACTATAAAACTTTGGGGGGGGGGGGGGAGAGAATAGTAGAAAATCTTTGTAATCTGGGATTAAAGCAAGATACCACACCAAAAGCATAATCTATAAAGGAACAAATTGGACTTCATCAATATGAACAATTTCTGTTCTTCGAAAGACACATTTAGAGAATGAAAACAGACTACGAGAACATTGATACAAAAGTACATACCTGATTTGACTTATATCCAAAAAATACATAAAGAAATCTCAAAACTCAGTAATAAGAAAGCATCTCAAATAAACAAATGATTTTAACACTCTTCACCAAAAAGATATAGTGATGGCAAATAAGCACATGAAAAGATACTCAGCATCACTGGTCTATAAGAAAATACAATGAAAAATACAAAATGAAATACTACCACACACCTATTAAAATGACTAAATTTAATAAGAGTGAGTATACCAAGTGTTGGTGATAATGTGGACAAATTAGAACTAGTATACACTACTGGTGTAAATGTAAAATATAGTACACAACCACTTTGGAAATGTTTGGTTGTTTCTTTGAAAACTAAAACACATCATTCCTAGATAATAATAAAGATTTACGCATAAATCCATACAAAAACTTCTGTTTATGTTCATGAATGTTTTGTGTTATTGTAATAGCTAAAATTTGGAAATAACCCAAATAGTGAATAAGCAAATTGTAGTATATCCATACAATGGAATACTACTCAACAATTAAGGCAAATGAAATATAATACATGCAACAACATGAATCTCAAAACACATATGCAGAGTTTAAAAGTGAGACCAAAAAAGTACAAGATTTTTGGTCTGTATGATTTCCTAGTTATAAAACCCTAGGAAATTAGAACAAAGCTACAGTAATATAAAGAAGATCCCTTGGGGAAGAGGAAATTGCAAAGAGGCACAAATACATTTTGGAGGTGATGAATATGTTTGTTATTTGGATTGTGGTGATGGCTGCACAGGTGTATACATATTGTATATCAAAATTTATCAGACTGTGTACTTTATATATATGAAGTTTACTATATGTCAATCATAACTAAACAAAGCTGTTACAATATTAAAAAATGAACTTGGTTAGCCCTGGCCAGTTTTTCTCTGTGGTTAGAGCCTCAGCCCACAGATTGAAGGGTCATGGGTTCGATTCCCAGTTAAGGACATCTACCCCAGCTGCAGGCTCAATCCCCAGCCTTGTTGGGGTGTGAATAGGAGGCAACCAATTGATGTGTCTCTCTCACATCAATATTTCTCTTTCTTTGCCCTCCTCCTTCCCCTA
Source organism: Pipistrellus kuhlii (assembly GCF_014108245.1). Lineage (NCBI taxonomy): Eukaryota > Metazoa > Chordata > Mammalia > Chiroptera > Vespertilionidae > Pipistrellus > Pipistrellus kuhlii. Next base: position 65,873,835 of record NW_023425551.1, on the reverse strand, counting down.
CACACACACACACACACACACACACACACACACACACACACACACACACTCTCTCTCTCTCTCTCTCTCTCTCTCTCTCTCTCTCTCTCTCTCTCACACACACACACACACACACACACACACACACAAAAGGAAAAAATATCCTCAGGTGAGGATTAAAAACACACACAATGTGGCTAATTCATAAACAAAGAATATTAATTAGCAAGTTCATTAAATAACACCAGCAACATCAGTAATGCCCCATATATAGTTTAACAATACATTCAGATGACTTGAGTATCTAAAAATGTTCAGAAACAGAAATTCTGATGTTCAATTAATATTCTGATATCTTTTCTCAAGATAGGGGATCTTAAACTTTACCTAAATTTACACCTCGAAATGAAGCCACACAGAATACTAGGAAGTACATTTGCTAACCCCACTTCTAGACATTACTACCAGTAGTATTAGAAGTTATATTCTAGGCATTCCTCTTCACATAGTGATAAGGTGGGGATACAGTAACTGGACCAGAAGTACAGAAATGTTTTTCTAGAGGAGCCAGTTGTACAGAAGTATTAAATCTTTTTCTTCCATTCTATTCTCCTCATGCCTTTAAACTACAGCAAAACCTCTACTTATCCAGAGCCATACATCAACTCCTACAAACTGATCGGACCTATTTACTGCATTTACAACACCTAAGTGCACATAACCAGCACATGCCAATGCTATTTCTCACCTTCATTACATTGTTCTTTTGCCTAGAATGCCTGCCTACCCTTCTCCTCATCTAATTACGAGCCACACGTTCTTAGGGCAGCTACACATACATACATACACACACACACACACACACACACACACACACCTGCAAAGGAACAGAGCAGCTTCTGGAGTGTGATGGAAGTGTTCTATATACAAGTTTTTTATATTTTTAATTTTGACTGTGTTGGTAGATATTTGGTATGTATACTTGTTAAAAGTCGTTATTGTATGTAATTTACAATTCAATGAAATTGATGTAAGAAGCCAAGTCCATGCAAAAGTAACACAAAATAAACAGCAAAAAACTAAGGTTTACCTCAGAAGCAATAGTCAAGCTTACATTTAAGCTTTAAATTCTCAGCCTCAATCCCTAATATAAACATAGGGTCAGTTACTAGTTTCCTAACCTTCAAAAATTAACCTCTTGGTACAAAAGGTAATTCTGAAGAGGGGGAAAAAAAAAACACACCAGAAGGCTCCAGCCATGTTTCACTTTTTTTCTTCATTTCATCACCCTGCTATTAGTCACAAGTTAATAAATGATATTAAACTAATACCTGCAGTGACAGCTGAGAAAGATAAGAGGCAACAACTTTATTTAATGTGTCACAAACCTAAAATCTTCATAATGGCTATCAGGAAATAATTACTTTTAAATGCAATTTGGAAATATCACCAAAAGTTACTAAACTAATGGAATATAACTATATCTAATTAGTTTAAAAACCCACATACATGGAATTCCTCATTCCCTAATGACCACTCTAATTTAAATGAGATATACTGGATATTAAATTTTTTTTAGTAAACATTTTAAGTTACCATTTATGAGTCTTTAATTAAAAGGCTAGGCCCTCATTTGTAAATTATTTCATCAACATTATCTCATTTAATCTTAATAACCCTACCAGGAAGGTATTATTGTCCTCATTTTACAGATGACGAATATGAGGTTAAGCGAGATAAGATACTTGCTACACAAAAGCTTCCATTAGACTAAAATGACTGTTTTTGTCTATTCCAGATTTATAGCTGAAGATTATAGTACTTTTGTTATAGGATTATAATCTTATTACCTGACAAGTGATGCATTTTCTAAATAGTCACTTAAGCACTCTTACACAATCACACCCACACAGGCAAACTTGTAGTTCAAAATCAACAGATGATATACCAACGCTTAAATCCCACCACCTCAGTTTTATTAGTTTTATACGTATCAGTCAAATATTAAAGACATACCATATTTTCCTCTCAAAATTCACGTGGACTTTTCTAATTAGAGGACAGTTTATCTTCTTGCCTTTGAGAGCCACACATTGGATTAAAAACATTTAAGAAAAATTATGTTTGCTTTTAAATGTTGTGTTCTTATACCTCTGCAACCTGTAGAGTTTGAACTCTGTAAATGGAGATTTGGTGAAATCTCATACATTGTAAATAATCCAAAACCGGTATAATGTGCTTAAGAAATGAACCTGGAGTCAGACAGATTTCAGTTCTGATAATGCCTCTGCCACTAAATAGCGGCCAAGGGCTGGCAGGTAGCTAATACTAGAGTGATTATCAGGGGAAACTCAAAAGTTGTATCTATGGCCACATTTGCACCATAGACTTCATAAGTTTGTTTTTTAATGTGCAGACTCAAGTTATAAACAAAATATGGCCGAAACCGGTTTGGCTCAATGGATAGAGCATCGGCTTGGGGATTGAAAAGTCCCGGGTTCGATTCCAGTCAAGGGCATGTACCTTGGTTGCGGGCATATCCCCAGTAGGGGGTGTGCAAGAGGCAGCTGATCGATGACTCTCTCTCATGGATGTTTCTATCTCTCTCACTTCTTCTCTGTACAAAATCAATAAAATATATTTTAAAAAAAAGTTATAAACAAAAGATGTACCTGAAAAGTTGTGTGTGAGCTGTGAAGAGAGAAGTGCATACTTTTTTGCATACATACAATGTTCAGCAGCAATAGAGCGCCCTGGGATATCCCTCTTCTCCCCTTCACCCCCACCTCATCCTGAGGCAAAATGAACCCATGAGTTCCTGGCACCTAGGAGTTAGAACTCCTATTCCCAACAGAGACAGCATAATAAATGGTGGCAAGGGTTAGCACTGTCACACTGAAGGAAGAAAGAAAGAAAAGGAGAGGAAGGAGAGGGAGGGGAGGGGAGGGGAGGGGAGGGGAGGGGAGGGGAGGGGAGGGGAGGGGAGGGGAGGGGAGGGGAGGGGAGGGGAGGGGAGGGGAGGGGAGGGGAGGGGAGGGGAGGGGAGGAAAGAAAGAAAGAAGGAAGGAAGGAAGGAAGGAAGGAAGGAAGGAAGGAAGGAAGGAAGGAAGGAAGGAAGGAAAGAAAGAAAGAAAGAGGGAGAAAGAAAGAGCATCTGTAAGCTGATCTTGGAATCTACCTATCTATATACAAGGCTCCCACTTCTTTAGTTTCAATAAGCCAGCATACAACCCATTTTTACCATGGCAATTTGTGACAGCCTTCTCTTTACTCAGCAATCTAAAGATTATCTCCAGGTGAGTTTCAAAGACTAACATTCTAGTTTGAAAGATGTACATTATTTTAAAATTTATTCAAACTGTACTTAAGCTGTAAAAGCTGGAGTAGTTTTTACAGCTTAAGAACTCCCTCACTTGCCAAACGAGGAAGCTGAGGCTCAGAATCACACAGGCAGGTTGGCAGGCCTTGGAATACACTAGTGAAACCTCAGATCCAGGGTTCTTTCTGATTAAATACTACCAGAGACAAACAGTGTCCTAGTAACCAGGGCTGAGCGTTTCTCCTGCCACGGTTTCAAGGCACTTCTTTCTTCTTTTTTAACCCAAGTCCATGACCTGGTAAGGACACCACCAAAACTTCCCACGAAGAGCAATACGTATTTTGGTTTCACGTTAACACTGTCCAACATATCGCCCCCCAAACACCATTTTCTGTCTGCCACGGCCACTCACCATCTCAGGGGCCATACTACCCACCACACCCTTCTCTACTCTTATCTGCCCAGCCAGTTTCTCAATTACTGCCGGAGGGGTCTGTATAAAAACAAACTTGCTTGCTGTCTGGCCCAGCCTGAAGACTTCTATTCAGCAATGTAGTTGTGAATTCCTACTACATGTAAGGATCAGTGCTAACACCTGAGTAATTACTCCACCGCTCTGTTTTAAAGCCTCACCTCATCAAGGAAACCTTCCACAATAAATCTGGCTATCAAACTCCTTTAACTGAAACCATGGTGAGAAATACCCTACATGTGACCCCATACACAGTACCTCAAATAATAACTCAAAAGTTTGACATTCTTCACTATGCATGAATAAATCAATATTCTTCATAGTATTCCATTTTTATAAAAGTCCTGGAGAAAAAAGAATTCCAAAGGGTAGAATAAATAGATAATAAAATACACACAATACACAAATGAAAGTATAAAATTCCAGATGTTGTAAAGAAACAATTAACTTTTGATTAAAATTGAAGAATCATCACCAAACATATACTGTACCCCTTTTGTGACAAGAAAAAAAACAACACACACACAACATAGAAATGTGAATTACTGGTTATTATACTTTTCTAACTTAAAACAGCAAGAAGAGTTATGTTCCAATCTTAGAAACACGACAACTAACTCTTTCCGGGAGAGAGTGTGTATTGGCACACTTAAGCCAAGAGTGATAGCAAAGTAGAAGGTGAGTCACTTACACCTGACCACGCAAAAAAGGCCAATGATAGAAATACAGAAAATATAAGTGGGTTCTTCATGAAGTCACTTAATTATCTTAACTGTATATACCTGTGATTTTTTTAAAACGGGAGGAGAGCACAAAATGTTTTGGCAGAAAAGAGTAACTCTCACCGGAAGCAATGCTTTCCAGATCTTTCCAATTAAACACAGGTTCAACATATTGAGAACCCAGAGACATTTTCACCTCCAGGCAGAACGTACACTGTGGTAAAGTTTAAGATTCTGGATTTAGGCCACAGAAAGGTATTAACATATCCCAATTCTGTGTGTGTGTGTGTGGAGGGGGGGGGGGAGGCGGAGGGAGAGGAAAGGAGAAAGGAAAGGGGGGACTGATGAGGAGTCAGAGGTTTAAAAGATAACCAATGAGGGGGTTCGGGGCAGAAGGAACATCCTTTAGACCCGATTCCTAGTAACGACGGGCCTTCCTTCCTGGGATAACTCCCCTTTCACGTTAATAGCGAAAGTGCATCTTGAGAGGAGCTCGCGAAAGGCGGCCGGCAGAGAAGTATCAGACTGTAAACTCCCCGAAGCACCAAGTATTGTAAATATCACGCTTTTCCACGGTGGAACCCGCCCAGTGCCCAGTCCGCATTTGCTTCGAGGAGGAGGAGGAAACCCGCGTGAATGAATGAATGAATGAATGGGTGAGAACAGTCCTGCCGGAAGGCTCAGAGCAGGGCCCCCGCCCCAGACCATCCTGGACGCCCGGTAAGAGAGGGCGGGGGCGGCGCCCGGGGCAGGGAGGCGCCCGGGACCCTGGGGCGCAGACAGCCGTGGGGTCCCGGGGCCGGGGTCGCAGGTGGGGCCTCGCGGAACAAAGGCGGCGCAGGGGGACCTGACGGGGCGGTCCAGGGGGACCGGGGGGCCGCGGGCGCTCACCTCATCGCCCCACTTGAGCACGTCCCGGTGCCGGTCCTTGACGGCGTGGTAGATGTGCAGAAACTGGAGGATCCCGTGCCGCCGCACGTGGTCGGCGTGGCGCTTGGTCTCCTCCCAGCTCATGGGCGAGCCTTGGGACAGCAGCCCCATGGCCGCCCCCTTCTCCTCCTCCTCCTCCTCCTCTCGGGAGCCGGCGCCGAGTGCGAGCCGGACACTCAGCCGCCGGCAGGAGGCAGGGGCGGCTCCGCCCCGGAGGGGCGCCCTCGGGCCGCAGCCGGCTGAGGGAGGGTCCGGTCCGGTCCGGCTCCCCCACACGCGGTCCTCACCGGCCCGTGACCGGCCCCGAGATCCGGCGCACCTCGCGGGGTGACAGAGGACGTGCGGGCAGGCTGGGCGGCTCTGGGCCCGGCAGCCTCGCCCCTCGCCCGCTCCCGCTCCGAGGCGGCGGGGCCGCGGCGGCTCCCGCTTCCCTTTGCCCCGAGCCCTGCGCTGGCTCCTTCCTACTTGTGACCAAAACCTGCGCCGCCGCGGAGCATGCCCAGTGCTCCCCTCTGCGCGCCCGCCCTTCCTGGGCGCGATCCGTCGCTCCGGATCTTATAAACTACGGAACGGGGCGTGGCCGGAGGACGGGGCGGGTCCGAGGAGGGGCGGGTCCTAGCGCCGGAAGCGACCAAAGCGGGCAGCGGGGGAGGGGGGCGTGCGCAGGCGTGGTTAGGGCGGAGTCAGAGGGAACGCGCTCACCGGGGCCGGGGAGTGTGTGGTCGGCCTGGATGTCAGCAAAAGCGAAATGTAGAAGTCAGTTTTCTCTTACCCAAACATACCGACTCCGGTTTGGGGAAGAAAGTTGAGTGTTTGAATTAATGAAGGACCCACCAGATTATTTTTTTTAGGTGAGAGAGGGGCTTCCCCCTTGTAAAAGCAGAGTGAGAACAGCAGGGAATGGCAAGAAAAATAGTAACTTGGGAGGCAGATGAAACACATGTTCCATTCTAGTGTCCGCTGTTTACTACCTGTGAGACCTTGCGCAAGTTATTTTCACGCCTGTACAAAATTATCTTAACTCTGTCTTTTTTGCCTGTTTGTAAGAATGTGCACAATGCACAGGTGCATGGAGTTAATGGTCAATAAATGTCTGGTTATTAAGAAGAATCAATTTGTCTACAATAGACACCTGTGTATATTACAAGTGTGTGTGTGTGTATTCTCTGATTATTTGATGACATACTTTCTTTGGATGACACAGACACCATTTATTGTAACAAAAGGGACTTTGTTCAATAGCCCTAGATGGGTCATTTGAAGGAATCACCTCCAAAAATATATACCGGGTCCTAGCCTAAGAGTCATCCAGTAAGTGATTACAATAATGTTCCTGTGAGTTTACCCCTAGGGGTAGAAGATATAAGAAACAGCTGGGGTTGGCCTGTCAAGAAAGGGAAGCTATGAGTCACCTTGCCACAAAGTAGTTGTTCAATAAATGTGTTGACAGAGCAATGGCATGACATGTCAGGGGGGAAAGTGACAGCAACTAGATCATACATGTACTGAGGCCAGAATGTGTGTACTTACGGTGCCCAGTTCCCTCACACTACAAAGTTAACATTTAGTAAGCACTTGTTAGCTGCTAAGTGGATATACGATAGGAGTCTCTTCTCTCATATCCTTCATGTTGGATGTGCCTTGGGGACATGGATACCCAAGGACTGGCTGTAATTTTCAAGTAGGTTATGTGTATGTAGGTGGAGTGGAGTGTGGCAGTGATTGAAGCTCAGGGGATGAAATTTCAATCCCAGAAGTATAGCCGGGATAAAAACCAAGTCTTGTTCTAATTTACCCCCAGCTGACTCAAACATCCCCACCTACTGCACACTCTTCCCTGTGTTACGCCCAGACTTCAGATCCCCAAGGACCACCAGGGAGCCAAGTCCAATACAATAAACAAAAGAGCCTTCACCATGGTAGCATGTGCTCCTCCCACCCACACCGGCAGCATGGCTGAAGAGAGCGGATTTCTCCCAGTCCAGGGGTTTTGAGGGCTAGGGATAACTCCGCCCTATGGGGCGGAGTTGGGAGCTCATCCTCGCCCTGCCCTGCCCTCTCACCTGTACCCTCCCCACCAATCTCTCCAGACCTGTGTAGTCCTGGCTTTCCGTTGTGTCTTTCATCTTGGAATTCTCCACCTAACACATTCCAGTTCTTGGAGTTGCAGTTACTCCTGCCTGTATTTTGGTCATATTTGAACAGGCCTCGATTTCTGCATTATAATAGAATCGTTTTAAAAATATCTCCACATTAGATAGTGATTTCCTCTGGGATAGATATCATTTATGCCTTTGTATCTTTAATTCTAGAAAAGTGCTTTGCCTAAATGTTTGCTTCCTGTGGAAGGCAGATACGTGTGGGGGCTAGGGTGGGAGACAGGGTTGGCCATTGTTTTGAATACAGGTGAGGAGGCATCCAAAGGGTCCTTTTGTTTTTCTCACAATCTCACCGCATATTTGCATAGATCTGCATTGTTCAACACAATAGCGGTCCACCATCTGTGACTACAGTGTTTGAAATATGGCTAATTTGACTGAGAAACTGAATTTCAGTTTTATTTAAGCCCACTTAAATGTAAATGTCAAAATGGATATTTCATGTGGTTGCTGGAAAACTTTTAAGGGAACCTGCAAGAGGTTGGGAATGTAAATCCACTTTTCCATCTGTTCATTTTATGAAACACAGATCAAGAATTTCCAGTGAAAAGTTAGTGGCCTGGGAGGTGTGATATGGGTAGAATACACACACCCAATTAAAAAACTTAGTACCCCAAAATGCAAATACCTCAATAACTTCATATTGACTATATTGCTATAGGAGTATTTTGGATATGTCAAGATAAAATAATTTAAATTAATTCACTTGTTTCTTTTTAGTGTTTAAAGGTACCTAATGGAAATTTTTAGATTACATTTGTGGCTTGCATTCCACTTAATTAAGGCAGTACAAGTGTAGACTTTTACACTTTGCAAAGCACCCACTTTCCTCTACACCTGTTTCATTTCCTCACAATATGGTGAAGCTGGTCTCTTGGGAAAGCGTCAGTTTCGTTTTAAAAAGGAAACGGTGAAGGGGGTGTGTGGTCAGGAGGCGCCATGGTTTAGTCTAGCTAGTGCTCATGATACTGAATGTAGTGAGAGTCAATACTATCATTTGAGTCAGTTTTAGATTCCGGTTGATTCTCACAGGAGGGCCCCCAAACTCCAAACTAGCACCCCAAGAGGGAGCTTCTGGGCTCTGGACAATCCCCAGTTGGGTGCAGCGTGGCGGCACCACCAGGCAGTTAGGTACAAGCCATGGTCTCTGCAGTGCCTTTGCCAACTACTGTTACTAGGGGTAAGGAAACCCAACACCGATCAACGAAGTCACATTCCACAACAGTCATTCCCCTGTGTTGGACAGCGTTTTGCATTTTTAGGTTTACTCCTGGAACTCATTCTGCAGATTGCAACCAGGACTAGGGAGTGGGTCTCAGCAGGCAGCCCCCGCAAGCAAGCAAGTTTGACATGCTGCGAGTTTGACACGCTTAGGGCTTCAACGAGCCTTAAGGAGACAAGAAGGAGCTCATATGTTGCAGAATCAGCTCTTCCCCAGGCTTTTCCCAAAGGAGATTCCTGGTGATTTCTTGGGGAGGGTGGGGGACAAACTGGGGTTGGTGCCGGGTTACAAGATTCCTAAGGCCGGAACCGAGCTCAGAGAGCGGCGGTTCGGACAGCGCATCCCGGGCTCCCCGCACCCAGGACGGCCGCCGGGAAAACCCGGACGGTGGAGCCGGGCGCCGGGGCCTCCCGCAGCCGCGCGGCCGAGCTGAGCATGCTCGGTCGCGGGAGGAAGCGCGGGCGCTGCACGCCGCGGGGTTGTTGTGATACCGCCCCGGCCACGTGACGGCCCGGGCCCGCCTCCCGGCGCGGGGCGCCGCCCCCGCGTGACTCAGCACTTTGTGCGGGCTCCGTGCTAGAGGTCAATCCAGGCAAGGCTGCTTCGGGGGCAAAGTCTGGGTTGGCCAACCCTGACCCCCTGGCTCCTTCTGCTGCTGCAGCAGCCATTTCTGACTCGTCGGTTATTCGGGACTCCGGGCCAGGAGGGGGGAAAAAAATGGTTATTTCCCAGTAGTCACGCAGTTCCCGTTACCCTGAGTCAGCGGTTCGCGCAGCGCTGGGAGCTGGCAGAGCAGAGACTAAATGAGGCTAGCAGCGGTGTGTGCCTAGGGGTCCATCTGAAAGAAGAACTTGTCACCGCCCCAGACCATGCTGCTCTCTTTGGCCTGCGCATACTCTGGTCTCTCCGGTGGGCTCAGTAACTCGCTCTTTATGGGACACCTGCTTTATGCCAAGCACTGTGATCTGGAGTCCAAAGAACAGTCCTCGTTGCCGCGTTTTATATACATCAGGCAACTGGGATCCAGTACAGTAGTCCCCTTGCATCCTCACTTATGTGAGAGATACATTCCAAGTCCCTATCCCCACTCTGAGTATGCCTAAAGGCACAGGTAGTACAGAACCCTATATATGGTGTTTTTTCCGTGCATACATACTTAAAGTTTACTCTTGTGCTTTGGGGCCATTATTAAGTTAAATAAAGTTTACTTGAAACGTAAGTACTCGAGATAGTTGAACTATGACTGAAATGGCTACTGAATGACTAGGGCAGGGCAGGAATACAGGGTGAAGACTCCAGACAAGGGGATTCACATCTGGAGGGGGCGGTGGGAGGGTTCATCATGCTACCCTGAAGGGCACACACATTTTAAATATGATTTTTTTTCCCCCCTGCAGTTTTCCATTTAATATTTTCAGGCTGCGTTTGGCACTGGTAACTGAAACTTTAAGAAAGGAAAATCAAAACCCTGGATAAGGGCGTAGTACTACTGTAATTGTAAATAACGGGTAGTGGCTACACGGGGATTTGAATAACTGTGATTTCAGAGCCTTTGCCATTTCTGCTACACCTCACAGCCTCATGAAGCAGAGGGCCTCTTTCCAGGACTCTTCCTGAATACTGATACCAGCTCCACACAGCTCCCCTTCTCTGATACACCTGTTCCCCAAAAGACCTCTGATATGCCAGTGAAGCACTTAAGGCTTCCTTTTTATTTGAATCAGTTGGTAGGAACAAGTGCAGTTACTTCTTAACTTCAGTGTACATGGTACAAAATGCAGAAGACGTAGAGAGGATTTTTCCCTGCATTATATTGTACTTGAAACTTGATTTGCTTATACTGAACAAGGCCCCAGGACTGTATGATAGAAGAGCAGTAGCCAAAAGACACTGGGGTCTTCATCTTAGCTCGGAGGGTAACCTGCTGGGTCAATTTAAGCCAAGTTGTGTTTATCCTCAGGAACCCCACCCTCTTCATTCTTCAAATGAGAGTCTATAAAGAAACGATTACTCCCTCCCAACCTAAATATTCTCTGGTTTCAGTACTACTAAATTAGCAAATCTTTTTGTATTGTATAGTATTCCATATGCTTCTGAGATGCACCATTGTCTTTTTAAGTAAAAACAAACAGCCCTACCTGGATTGGCTCTGAGGAACAAGTGTTGGTCTGCTCTGAGGACATCAGAGACTTGGCTTTATTCCTGTCAAGGATATATGGCTGAGTTGTGGGCTTGATCCCCAGTAAGGGGAAGTGGGGGAGCAGGAGGCAGCCAATCAATGATTATATTTCATCATTGATGATTTTCTCTCATAATTGTTTCTCTCTTTCTCTGTCTCCCCCCTCCCTCTTCCTTCCTCTCTGAAATCAATAAAAATATAGATTTACAAAACAAATGTAACCTCTTAATTTGGTTTTTAAAGCCAACTTTTAGCTTATATGGATTTTTTTAAAATATAGATATGCTCAATATCATGTGGAAGTACAAAAGGTCTGCTCTGTCAAGTGAAGGCCTTTATTAAGACAGGGAAGCTCAAGTGAATAAAGAAAATGGTCAGGTTAAACATGTGGGTATGAGAAAGGGTGCCTACAGCAAGTGCCTCAGGAGACATAACTTAATGAGATCCAGAACACCTGTGAAATGGTGAGCTTTTTTTCGTAGTAAGGAAGTAAGGAGCCAACAGTGTGTTGGGATGGGAAAGGTGATAGCTGAGTCCAGTAGAATCAATCTCCTCATGGGAGTATGGCTAAAGAAACACAACTTTTTATAATGACATCTCCAAACAAGCACAAAAACAGAGAGAATATAGTGTAATGTACCTCATGAGTAGTAGGAATCACCATGGTGGTTAATCCTATTTCTGGTGTTCACTCTCTTTTATTAGTTTAAAGCACTGGTCAGCAAACTCATTAGTCAACAGAGCCAAATATCAACAGTACAACGACTGAAATTTCTTTTGGGAGCCAAATTTTTTAAACTTAAACTTCTTCGAATGCCACCTCAAAATAGACTCGCCCAGGTCATGGTATTCTGTGGAAGAACCACAGTCAAAGGGCCAAAGAGCCGCATGTGGCTCTCAGCCACAGTTTGCTGACCATGGGTTTGAAGCAAATCTCACTGGATTATGATTTCAGGTAGTTAGCTTGAAATGAGGGCAGAATAAAGAAAGAGGGATATAAAGATGGTTTGAGCAATTGGTATGAGGGGTAACCCAGGGAGATGGAAAGGAATGGGCAACAAGCTAATCCCTTACTGAAAATCAACTTCCTTCATCCTGAAATTGGAAACTGTTTATGTTATTCAATTTCTTTATTATGAATTTTTAGCTATTGTTGATATAAATTATGGGACATTGTATTTATAAACAAAACAAAAAAAACCATGTTTGTCACGCAAACTATTTCACAATGGCTGGCCTGGATAATTGTTATGATCAAAGTAGACCCATTCTCAAAAGGTGAGTAAGGTTTTTAAGACTGTAATTAATCTTTTAAAGACTCCTAACCTTACTCACCACTCTTCTCCTACTTCACTCACCTTGCTTCACAAAAAATATTTAAATTTATTTGTAGGTTAGAGAACACCAAATAATTCATCTTTGGCACAGAGCAACCCATCATTTGTGGATGATGAAAAGTGAAAAAGTGCTAAACATAACTACATCTTTGCAAAAAAATAATTATACTGGATATCAAGTAATTTTGCCTCAATAAGACCAGTTGCTCAATGCCAAAAAAGAAGAGAGGAAAGGAAGAGGAAGCTGAAGAAAGAGAAGGAGAAGGAAATAATTGTACTTCCTGAAGGTATTAGATTTTCCACACACAATACCCCCTGCCACCTATTTTAGTACTGAGACTAAAATGTAGTAGGTACCTTTGAGGGGAAAATCAGCTCATCTAGACACAACTTGTCCTACAATGGCCAGGACAACCCCACACAAAAACATCATCCATCCAAAAATGTCAACAATGCCAACATTGAGACCCCTTGGTCTATATGCATCAGAATTAATTCTAAATATTACATGGGCACCTTTCCTTTAGTATTTGCAAGAGTTCCAAAGGTCATCGAAATGGTTAGTTGAAAAGAACTGAATATATATGATGGTTAGTATCACTTTATGTGTAGTTATCATAAGCAGAAATATATAGTCATCTAATATACTACTAGTCTCTAGTGCGCCGATGGAGACCACGATGGAGAGGTGAGGGCCCTTCTTTCTCCTGTTTCATTTTTCCTCGTGGCCACTTGCTGGTCCAGCCATGGTCTGTTCTCTGTAGTATCTTCTTTTCTGTCCATGTGAGGCTAGCTACATACTTGTACCAACGTTAACATAAAACTGCAGATTTCTTAGTCCCCCCTGTCTACACTTCTTAAAAATTCAGGTTTAACGAATGAAAACTCATTAGATCTCTTAGAAGCTCTGTTACAATTGGACAGGAAATGTGGGTCCTGGAAAAAACAGCGGCTTGAGTGTTAGAACTGAGTTAGAATCCCAGCTTTGCCTCCTTCTAGCTCTGTAACCCTGGACAAGCTACTGTGCTTCGGTTTTATCATCTGTATAATGGGAGTGGGAGGAGAGTGACACTCTGCTGAGTGGTTGCAAAGACTGAACATAACATGTAGAGCATCTGGTAAATATTGGGGGCTCATTAATGGTACTACTCTTCTATCGTCCAGGCAAGGGAGGACTTTCAGGAGGAGCAGTAAGCTCGGAAAACATCTCCCAGCATGGATGCTTCTGTTGCTGCAATGGTAAGAAGTTTTAGACTTTTCTGGAAAAGACACTCACCTGTTAGTCAAAAGCCCAGCTCCTGGAAAAGCCATGGTTACGAGCTCTCTGCTGGCCACTAATAGCTTCCTCTCTGGCATTTTAAGTTTTGAGGTTTGGTGACCATTGCCTGTTTTTTTGTGGGTTTTTTTTTTCTGCAAGTGTCATTCAGGCAAACCTTCACAGGCACCCCCATCTTCTTCCTCCCCAAGTAGCAACCTGGACAAAGAAGCGAACAACTTGCTAGGCAGCAGCTGCCTGCATGGCCTGGGGCAGGGGTGCTGCAGAACCATGCTTCAAGGTGGGCATACAGCAGGGTGGGCCAGAAAAGTCACCGAAGAGGAGTTGCCATTGAAGCATCATGGGGTGGGGGCATCTCTGCTCTGACACAGCCCAACCGTCAGCCTTCAGAGGAGTGTCCAGTCAGGGTGGTGGGCACCAGCTAAGTGGGCTGCTCTGTCCTTGATCTAGGGAAGGAGGGGAACTAAGAAATCATTTAACATCTATTATGATCAGGAAGGTTCATATTTACTCCTTTCCACAAACCAAATAATGCAGAGCTTCCCACAGAGTGTGCCCAGATAGTAATGTACCCTGAGGAGCAATGGAGTGCCAAGATGCCCATTCCCTCAGCCCTTGTGATGGCAGAGCAGGACTGGATTTGGGTGATTAGAGCCACTGTGGGCAGCAACATCCTCTGAGGTAAAAATATTCTCATTTTCAAGGAGTGCAATGTTAAAAACAAGGTTGGGAAAGGCTACTGTGAGGTATTAACCCATTTTACAGAGGAGGAAGCTGAGGCTCACAGATTAGGAAGCATACTCAAAGGCCACACTTATAAACAGCAAGAACACAGCAGAACTAGGATTTGTTTCAAGTCTATTTGCCTTCAAAGTCCAAGTTCATTCCACTCCCTTCACATTGCAAAGACAAAACAAAACCATAGAAACAGATATACCTACTTTTTGATTAAACCTTGCTGGCCTATGAGTGTTTTGACAGAGAAAGGGGGAATTAAGGGATGAGGGAACGAATATTTTTAAAATATATTTTATTGATTTTTCACAGAAAGGAAGGGAGAGGGATAGCGAGCTAGAAACATAGATGAGAGAGAAACATCGACCAGCTGCCTCTTGCACCCCCCCCCCTCCCCACTGGGGATATGCCCACAACCAATGTACATGCCCTTGACCGGAATCGAACCTGGGACCCCTCAGTCCGCAGATCAACGCTCTATCCACTGAGCCAACCCAGTTTCAGTGAGGGAACGAATATTACTCAGAAACCTACACCACATCTTGTGCTTTATATCAACAGTTTGATTTAATTTTCTTAACAGTTTTAATTTGTTATGTATAAATTTATAGTAGATAGCTTTCATGTGTTTTACAAGTTTAATACACCCTTTCAAAATTTTCTCTCCAACCTCACTCCTTCTAAGAACTGGACTCATATTTGTGTACGACAGTGTAACTTTCAAATATTTGATCCTCTTTTATTCCTATAACACACCTGTGTAGGGGAGCACACTGAGGCTGAGAAGTTACTTGTCTTGCTCCAAAGTCCAGCTGCTAGTCCAAGCTTGAGCTGGGATTGGCACCTGTCATTATTGCTTTACGCTGCCAGCACTTGGCAGTGGACAATGATTAGTATTTCATCACAAACCCAGTTCTTCAAGAGTTGAAGTTTAGCAGATAGTTTTTTCCCTACCCCCCCCCCCCTTTTAAAATGACCTCAGTCAGGGGGAGATAATAGATCAACCGAAGGACTTGTATACATGCATATAAATACAACCAATGGACACAAAACTCTATATATGGGGGTATATATGGGAGGGGGGGCAATGTTAAATTATATACACAGATAATAATTGAATTTAAAAAATGGGGGAAAAATAAAAACTAAAATGACCTCAGTCAACTGCTCTTTTCAGAACCAATACCAAAAAGAAGGCTCATCCAGAAAATTGCTTTCTTCTCTGAGTAGAGGAGATGCTGGCTTGGGGCAGGTGGTGAGATCAAGCATCCCTCCTCTCAGGGTGATGGCTTGGCTGCCCAGATTCACCCGACTCGTCCTCACAAAGTCTTTCCTGACAGTACCCTCATTTGATATTCTGCCTGCAGGCCTTAATATGTAGGTTTGCCTTAATATGCAAATTGTCCCCTCGACCAGGAGTTCAACCAACAGGCAGGCTGGTCAACAACCCATGTCCTCTCCCCCCGGCCAGAGTGGCCGGACTCCACACATACACAAATTCATGTACTAGGCCTCTAACACACACACACACACACACACACACACACACACACACACACACACACAGAGTGGCCAGATTATTATGTGTTCAGAGACCATAGTAATCTGGCCACTCAGTGTATATTTGATAGCCAACTTTAATATATATGCTCTATTTAATATGCTCTGTTTTCACAACTGGATCATGTAATCTTGTGGCATTTTAATACAATTTCATTTTAGAGATGAGAAAACTGAGCTGGAGAAGAATTGAATAATAGAACTTGCACATTAAACTCAGGACTTGTGACTACAAATTCAGGACCCTCCTTGCCCCATGAGCGATGGTGCAATTTCATCCAGTAGAAACTTTCAAACTAAGATAGTCATCTTTACTGGGTGAAAATGACTATACAAAAGAAACTCTTCTCTCTATACCCTTTTATTTTCTTGCTTATAGTTTTTGGGTTTTAGAACAATAGCTATGTCATGGGCTGGGAGAAGAAGCTATGGAGAAAGAAAAAGGCAGATTCGAAGTAAAATCACCAATCAGGTGAAGAACAGGCTTGAGATGTGAGAGTGCTTACTGGGAGAGCTAGTGCGGTAGGAGTCCCTTAAGAAATTATTTCTTGCCGAAGCTGGTTTGGCTCAATGGATAGAGCATCGGTCTGCGGACTGGAAAGTCCCAGGTTCGATTCCAGTCAAGGGCATGTACACTGGTTGCTGGCATATCCCCGGTAGGGGGTGTGCAGGAGGCAGCTGGTCGATGTTTCTCTCTCATCGATGTCTCTAGCTCTCTATTCCTCTCCCTTCCTCTCTGTAAAAACTCAATAAAATATATATATTTTTAAAAAAATCTTGAAATGCTTAAAAAAAAAAAAAAAGAAATTATTTCTTTTTAAATGGAAACCCTCATTGAGCATGGTCGTTAAGGTAAATCCATGGATGTAAAACAGACCAATCTTTTTCATATCATTTAGTAAGATAATTCACTAAAAAAAAGAGAAGATTCTCTGTCTAGAGATTCCTCTCAAGTGCACAGCAAAGCTGCTTTTCCAGGAAAACCAGATACAACTTTGAGAGATCATGAACCATTTTCACGTACAGTTCACACAACCCTCAGTAAGGTCAGGGGCACCATCCTGTAGTTACTGGCAAGTGTCATGGCGAAACTCAGTAGGTTTCTGAGTCATGATGAGATTGCAATAGCAATGGCAAAAGCCAAAACCTTGAACTTGAGAATGCGTCCTTGAAGGCAAGGTTATTATTGAAGCTAAGATTGGGCACTATCTTTTTGTTTTCACTGTGCTAAACAAATAACTAAGAAATCTTTTACAGATGTCTTTTAATATTTAATAGCATGTCCATAAACTAGCTGTGAAATTAGTACCAGTGTTGATCTGGGCTACAAAAACTTTGGAAGTTTGGACAGTATATAAATATCCATGTTATATAACTAAGGCAATTCTCTCTGCCAGGCGCATTACACTCATGCTTGGTTATTTAACAAATATTTACTAGGTACCCACTCTGTGCGGGTCTGGTTCTTGGTACTGGGATACTGGGTGGTTGGGAAGGGCAACATTTCTGCTCCCTTGGAGCTTTCCTGGAGAACACAGACAATGACAAGGAAAGAAACTCCATAGATTCAGATGCCAATTTGAAGAAAGTGTTGTTATTGTGACACCTTAGACATGCTGGATAATCTTCAATTAGTTTTGCTAATGATTTAGCTACCAGTGCTGTGATTTTTCAGGGCGAGAAAGGTGCCAGCTCTAGGAAATGTTCCTCTGCTCCAGCTGCGGGTAAACTCTGTTGAAATGAAGAAATAACTTTTCCCTCCTTTTCTTTAGGTAGGGTATATAGCTTTCTAAATTCCTTCAAAATGAGATCATCATGAGAGGTTATTGAAAAACATGTTTTAGTCCAGCTGGCATGGCTCAGTGGTTGAGTAAAGATCTATGAACCAGGAGGTCCCGGTTCAATTCCTGATCAGGGTACATGCATGGATTGTGGTCTCAATCTCCAGTGTGGGGTATGCACGAGGCAGCTGATCAATGATTTTCATTCATCATTGATGTTTCTCTTTCTCTTTCTTTCTCCCACCCTTCATCCTTCTCCCATTCTTCTCTGAAATCAATTTTTTACAAAGTATATAAAAAATGAAAATAAAAAGATGATTCTTTAAAAGAAAACCACATGTTTTAGTTACCTTTGACAATCCTTAGGTTCTGTTATGAATCTATAGATCCTTAGAAACATAATATTTAAACAATTTCTAAAGCCAGAAGGGTTTGTGAGGGATTTATGGTAGGATTTATTTAGAAAACCAAAATGTGTCAAAATGTCAAACAAGAATTGATTTGATGTCTTAAGGCTGTTGATTAAGTTGACTTGTGTTGTAATAAGATTTTTATTCCCTCTCCTCCAACTTATTTGGATGAAAACAATGTTGAATGGCATGCCTTTGCTAATATTACACTATAATATTCTGTAGGCAGACCATATTGCTGTCATGTTCCTAGTATAGGCTGGTGGCAGACATTTAGGAGGTAAAACAAGAGAGAAAAGTCCAAATAGTTCTGTTTTTCAGAAATTTGGTACATTTGATGTCAGATTTGTAATAAATAAGAAATTTACCTCACAGAAATTATATTACACTCAAGGCTGCTTATAAATCCTGTTTTCTTCCCTTCAGAATAAAACAACGTAAATTCTACTTGAAGATGGAATCCTCAACAAAATTTTCTCTCCTTTGCCCGTTTTTGTGAAAAAGAGAATCAGGGCCATCAGATTTAAACTAAAGGAGTATGCTTAGAGGTTTCCAAGTTTTAGTTTTCAAGTTATGTCTCGTTCATGCAGTTTTAGGGCTGTTTTATAGTTAGATGATTATACAGTTTATTTAAAAGGCAAAAGAAATGCCAACGTAAGCCTGAAAATATTTACTTCAACGTTTACGGTCTGTTAACAGTTCTTTGAGGTAACATGTTGTTGCATGATTAATGAAGGCTGGGTTGTTTTCAACTGTACTTGGAAAGAACACTTTGAAATGAGCAAAAACAATGGCTATTATGTTTTGTTTTCTTTGAGGCTTGTAGATTAGTAATCGCATTACTGTTGCATTCCAGAGTCTCCAGAGGAAGGGCATAAAAACTGGAGTGTGAGAATTTACCAGAAAGAGGCAGAGAGAAAGAAAGCATAGGGGGGTGAGGGGGGCAGGTGGGGAGAGAGAAAAGGAGAAAGGGAGAAAGGGGAAAGAAAAGAAAGACAATAGCAGTGGCATGGATTGGTGTGTTAAATTCCATGCTTACTAGCTCATAACTAACTCATTCATTCTTTCAAATATTAATGTGTTGGTGATAGGACTTTGGGTCAATAAATTAACCTCTTAGCTTGGATTCTGGGGACAGCAGGGAAAATGAAGATTAAAAAAATAAAAAATAAAAAAACTGGAAGTGATAATAATTCTAGCCCTGTCTCACAGTTATTGTGAGGGTTAAACAACAGAATATAAAAGTGCTTTCTGAAAATTCTCTACAAAAGAAAATTCTCTCTAGCTATTATTAATGAAAGGCATAGGTTCATTTATCGTCTTATTTCTAAAACCGTATCGGAGGTATTTCAAGGGCCTGCAAGTGGGATTCAGGCCCTGTAGCCCAGAGAGTAAGAATAAACATCCATATCTTGTGAGAAAGTGTGCGGGGTGTCCAGTACTCAGGTTGAGTGTATGAGGGCAGAGGAGGAGCAGAATAATATCTCTTTGATTAACACTTATGGTAAAAATTTAAAAAGCTATACTTTTGCATATTTAAGATATGCTATCTTATTGTTTGGAAAGAAATTGGGAAGATGATTCATTCTTCAAGACAGGAAAAGATTAAGGGGGCTGATTCCTCTAATTCAAAGCCAGGATCCAATCATTATGGAAACAGTTCCCTTGGTTGAGGCCATAGTGTGTGTGTCTGTCATTGTGTTTGAACTCTTAAACACATCCTCTCTTTATTTTTATTTTTATTTTTTTTAAATATATTTTATGGATTTTTTACAGAGAGGAAGGGAGAGAGATAGAGAGCTAGAAACGTCGATGACAGAGAAACATCGACCAGCTGCCTCTTGCACACCCCCTACCTGGGATGTGCCCGCAACCAACGTACATGCCCCTGACCGGAATCGAACCCGGGACCTTTCAGTCCGCAGACTGACGCTCTACCACTGAGCCAAACCGGTTTCGGCAAACACATCCTCTCTTTAAATTCTCACGACCACCAGATGAGATGGGCAACAATATCTCCATTTAGCCATTGAGAAAAAGCAACCTTTGGAGGATGTCAGCATGTTTTTTTAAAGTTATGTCTATTAAATGGCAGAATCCCAATTCAAATGCAAGTGTCCACACCTGGCTTCTCCGGGCATCCCTCTGCTGTCTGCTTTTCCCCAGCTCCAGAGGGGAACAAGGCACTGAGCCCAGGGCTCTCCTGCAAAGTCAACTATTGACTCTGGGGACATGGGGGTCAGGGACCTTTCTTTCCCCACCTCTTCCCTATTTCCTGTAGCATTTCCAAAGAGTGAGGGTGCTCCTCCTCACCTCTCCTGGCATCATCGTGGAGGGCAGCTCTGAGCCTAGTTACATTGGTCATCTCCTGTTTCTCAGCCATGTTCTCCTCGCTGCAGTAGTCAGTGAGTACTCTGCAGGGGTTATAGCATCCTTTGACCATTGGTCTGTGCTAGACCTTCCTTCCTTCATTTTCATTTCCTTTCATTCCCACTCTGATCCCAGCCCCACCCACACCAATGGCAGCCATTCTAATTCACTTTTTGTGTGTGAATGTTTTTATTATATAAATACTACTGTGTGCATGCTTTTGAAAATAGCCTTTGTGGAAATTTTCCAAACATAAAAAAGTAGAATATTTTAACGCACTGTGTATCATCCATGTGTAATAATTGTAAATGTATGCCTAATCTTGTTTTATCTATAGCCCAACCTACTTTAACAATCCTTCCCCTGAAGTTATTTGGAAGCAAATCACAGGCATCACATTATTTCTTCTATGAATATTTCAGTATGAATGTTTTAAATGTAACACCTTTTGAAGGAAACAAAACTTTAAGGCTATTATCTTTCTTTGAAAGTAGAGAAAAATTATCCTGACCAGTGCTCTCAGTGGTTAGATTGTCACCCCCCACCTCCCCTCTCATCCTCCACCTCCACCAAAGGGTTGTGGGTTGGATTCCCAGTGAGGTGCACATGCCTAGGTTGCAGGTTGGATGCCGCCCTGATTGGGGTGCATGCAGGGGGCAACTAATTGAAGTGTCTCTCTCACATTGATGACATTTCTCTCTCTCTCCCCCCCTTCCTTTTTCCCTTTCACTCTCTCTAAAAACCAATGGAAAAAAATATCCTTGGGTGAGGATTAACAACAACAAAAAAGTAGTGAAAATTCATTGTTTCTTTCTTAATAAGTAGTATTCCCATTTCCCCACTATTTCTGCAAAATATTAGAAGAGTTTGAAATTATTAAAATCTATAAATTTGGAAAAGGAGCCCTGTAGGGCTGGATTCAGACCTCTGAGTGTTCCAGTGTATGAATGCACTGCAATTGTTTACCCAACCCCGTTAATAAGCATTTGGATTGCTTCTCTTCGGGGTCATTACCAGTAAGTATGCTGTAAACACTCATGCATAAGTCTTTTTCTTTTCCTCTAATGAGTGGTATGACTAGATCATATGGTAGTGTCTGTGTAATTTTTAAAGAAACTCCAAACTATTTTTTCAAAGTTGTTAGACCTTTCACATTCCAGGAAGCAGTAATGAGAGTTCCAGTCCTCTACACTCTAGGCAACCCTTAGTTTGGTTGGGGATGGAGGTATTTCATTATGTATGGTTTCATTTGTATTTCCTTGATGACTAATTGTGTTGAGCATCTTTTCATGTGCTTATTTGCCATCTATATATCTTCTTTGGTAAAGTATCTGCTCAAGAAAGGTCATAATTTGGGCCATAAGAGAAGTCTCAATAAATTTAAGAGCATTTAGCCTGACCTACAATAAGGTTTGACCTGGGAACCAGGAGGTTGAAGTTCAATTTCCAGTCATGTCACTGTTGCACCTCCATCCCTGGTGCAGAGACTGAGGGGGAAGGGAGGAGCACGGCTGATCATTCGTTTGTTCTCTCTCATCATTGATGTTTCTGTCTCTCCCTTCCTCTCTGAAATCAATAAAAATATATTTTAAAAAATATTTTAAAGGATTTAGTCATACAAAGTATATTTTTAGACCACATGGAATTAAATTAGAAATCAATGAAGGGATGATATCTGAAAAGTCCCCAAATATTTGGAACCAGTGTTGCTGTCAAGAAATCTGATCCAATTGATTCTTGAACTTTTGTAGGAACCTCTTATAATTTTCTCCTTCTCTTGGATGTACTGTAATTTCCCAATACAGTATCTGAATTCTTAATCTCTCTTATTTGGTACACAATTCTTTCCATCTAAGTTCTTTCATCTTTCTTTAATTCAGGAATATTTATTTTGATTATTTTCTTAGATATTTCCCCCTTCTTTTATTTTTCTCTCCTTTTGGGTTCCTATTTTTGATATGTTAGCATATCTACTATGCTATCCCCCATGCCACTTAATTTTTTGTTTCTATATTTATCTCTCTAACCTTTTTTTCTTCCTTCCAGGAGATTGTCTCAATCTGCCCTTTTAGTTCTGCAATGTCTTCTTTGGCTATATTCAGCATGTTATTTATGCCACCTACTTTATTTCAAATGTGTGTGTTTTATACTTAATCTTCCATTTGTCTCTTTTCTTCCAGCTTCATAGTACCAGTATCTTTCAACATCATAAGTTGTGTTTATTTTCAATTCTAATATGTTCCAGTATTTCAACTTTAGGTTGTGAGCTAATGTTCCCTGAGAGTTATCAGGTGCCAGGATGAAACACCAAGGCGCAGGCCCTAGGTATAGTGGCTTCCTTGTGATTGTAAGAAAAGGTTAGAAGATGAGCCCCCTGGGCACAGAGTCCCAGACAACAGAACTACAGGCAGCCACCCATCTGTTGCCCCTCCACCAGGCATTCCTCTAATAAGGGCTCTCCTCTAAAGTTTTTAAAAAAGAGTTATCTCATGGTGACCCACCATCCCTTATGAGGGCTTGGTGAGGGTGGGAGGAATGAGTGCTCAGGGTAACATTATGTGGGCTCTTGTTGCTACCTTCTGACTCGTAGGGATAATGGACAGGCAATGATTCAAAGGAAATCTGAAAGAGGCAGAGCAGAATCTAAGAACACTCAGCTTACTTGTTATTCCACCTCTGCAGGCCTCTCCACTCAAGGTCTACAGTGACCTTCAATCTTTTCAGGAATTTCTGTTTTTAAGATAAATGCACTCTTCCCTCTTCTAGTTCCCCCAGAGCTGATTCCCTGTGGCCTATGGTTGGTAAACATCTTTGCACTTCTCTGGGGAGCAGTGGCCCATAGGTTACCGAGAGCCTTTGAGTTATGCTGTGAGGAAATTAACTTGGCAGCAGAGTACAATAAAAGGAGAAAGGAAACATTACTGCTTGTCTAGGTACACAGTAACAAAGATCTGAACTAAAGCTGAAGAGAGGAGATTGTCTTTCTGTAGAAATGACTTGTTAGTTTAGTGCAACCTTGAAGAAGCTGCTGTTTTCCTTCCTATTTTTTTCTAAATATGTTTACTCCTAGCTTTTCTTTTCTTTTTTTAGTGAATTGCAAAGTAAGCACTGGCAGACAGTGGAGATGTGAAAAAGGAAGCTAAATGAGGCCAGATTGGAGCGCAAATTGTTATTATTTAAAACGCATGGACCACCCTGAATTCGCCAAGTTCTGTTTAAGAAAATGCAGAAACATGATCCCTTCCACTGAGTAGCTAACATTTTCAGGAAATATACACCACATTGTTACGTGTGTTCTATTCCATATACCACTGATATATACACTTGTGTAGTTTGAGGAATTTCCTCTTCTTAGTTTTCTTTCCCTCAATTTTTTTTTTGAGAGTGGTTCCCGTTCTCTATTTATAAAGAGAGAGACCATGAACAAATGTTACGTTGTATGTTCATAATTTAGTTGGTAAGTAAAACACTGTCTTCATCCTGAGATTCTTCATAGAGCAGGCTCGATGGAGCGCTTTGACCCTCTTGCAACTGGCCCGTGTGTCAATGATAACTGACTGACTAGGGTCTATTTTCATTTTAGACTAAAATTTTAAAAAATAGTTTGAACTGCAAGATTTATGTTAACTATAAACATATGAAAAATGTTCAGTCTTAAGACAATTTTTCTTGCCTATCAAGCTGCCAAAAATCACATGTAAAAATATTTTGGCAGTAAGACTTCTCATAAAATGCCGATGGAAACATAAATTCTGCTGGCCATGAAGGACAGTTACAGGTGCGGATATAGCGCCTCCGTGGAGCAGGTGAGCCCACTCCAGCACAACATCTACCAGCGGTTCTGAAACTTCAGCGAGCATCGGAATCACCCAGGGAGCTTGTTAAACACAACCTGCTGGGCCCCACTCTCAGATTTCAGATCCAGTAAGTCTGTGGGGCAATGTCTGGGAACTTGAATTTAAAATATATATATATATATATTTTATTGATTTTTTAGAGATAGGAAGGGAAAGGGATAGAGAGCCAAAAACATCAATGCAAGAGAAATATCGGCCAAATGCCCCCTACACCCCCCCCCACACACACACACTGGGATTGTGCCCACAATGAATGTACATGCCCTTGATCGGAATTGAACCCAGGACCCTTCAACCTGCAGACCCACGTTCTACCCACTGAGCAAAACTGGTTTTGGTGGGAACTTGCATTTCTAACAAGTTCCCAGGTGACACTGATAGTCCAGGACCAACTTTAAGAACCCACTCCCATATATCCATGGTTCCTAAAAAGGACACCATCACCAAAAACAAGCAGTATTCAGCTCTACTCCCAATAATTCTAATTGGTTAGGAATGGGGTCTAGATATCAGTGTTTTATTAAACTCTTCAGGAGATTCTACGGTGCACTTAAGGTTTAAACCACTGCCATCTGCTCATTCTCCATCCACCTGGACAGAGGAACTCAGGTAGATCCACTTCCATTCAAGCCTTCAACATTTAAAAAATATTTTTATTGATTTCAGAGAGGAAGAGAGAAGGAAAGAGAGATAGAAACATCAATGATGAGAGAGAATCATTGATTGGCTGCCTCCTGCATGTTCTCCACTGGGGATCAAGCCTGTAATCCAGGCATGTGCCCTTGACTGGAATCAAACCCAGGACCCTTCAGTCTGCAGGCCGATGTTCTTTGCACTGAGCCAATCCAGCTAGGGCAAGATATTTTTAATTTAGTGTGCCCTTTGGTGTTGGTCACCACTAAAATGTCTTCTTTTCTCCCGATTTCTCTCTTCTGATGTAACCTCTACTTCCTTTTCTTTCTTCTTCCCCATCCCTTTCTCATCTTCCCATTGCTTCCTTTAGAACTCTTCACCAAGTGGTTATCGCAATCTCATCTATACTTTCAGCCTTTCTACCCTATGCTCCCTTCCTCTCTTTGCCCTACCTGAAACTCAGCTTGTTTCTGAAGACAGTGCTTCCATGTAGACCATTCGAATGCAGGGTGCAATTTCCCACATTTCCTGGGGGTTGGAATCTGGAGCCAGTTTACAGTCCTCTTCCCATCTCCCTAAAGTTTCCAGACATTTACTCTTCAACCTTTATGTAAAGTTCCTGTGCCTTTGAGGTTAATGCTAACTGGCTATGCTACCTCTTTCCCCTTATATTATTGTTGTCCACCAATATCCTCATCTCTTCTTTTATTCACTAAAGTTTGGGCACCTGGTTTCCAGATATTCATGTTTAACACTGAAAAAGTTTCAGATGTCTTTGGAATAGATTATGTGCCTTACTAGAGAAATCAGTTTCCTAGCAAAGCATGATTGACAACATGACTCTGCAACATGAATTGAGAATGTTAAAAATATTTGTACCCTTTGACATTTTGATGGTCAGAGGGAACACAAGATGGGAAGGCAGGGACCCATAAAATCCCTTCCATCTTTTCACTCCTTCATTAAGCAATGTGTGGGAAGGTAAATGTCTTTCCATGTCTCCATTAGGCACAGAGCAATGCACAGTGATCATGAAATTCAATTTTCTCCAGAGTATAGTTCCCACAGGAGCAGGTTTAGAGATATTGGGAGGAGAGAGTTTGCCATTCTTATCTAGGAACACACTTTGGACGTGTGTGTGTGTGTGTGTGTGTGACTGACTCATAGTGTTTTGTTTTCATACTTCTTATGCATGCAGGTTTGGGCACAGTTTGGCTGGCATTTATGGGAAATGAAAGTAGCATATAGGGTATGTTTAAGCCAGCTAATCATTATTTTTGATAGAGACAGCCCTGTACTGGCCCACTGTACAGAAATTGGGTGCACAAAGCAATAGGAGAGACAGGATGGTAGAAAGAACAAAAGTAGAAGTCAGAAAACGCAGAGTGAGAGGGTTTTTTTTTTTTTTTTTTTTTTTTCTTTCTTCTTTTTCTTACTAGTCTCATGATTTGGGGCAATTTACTTAGTTTGTGTAAGCCTCAATTTCCTTACTTGTAAAATGGGGATCAGAGTCTATTTTACTTTCCTCACAGGGTACTGTGAGGATGAAATCATTTGATGTGTGTGAAAGTGCTTTGACAATAGTAAGTAAGGTGCCAGAGAACAAAAACAAGGTGTTCTTGTAGGATGGGGTGTGGTGCTTCTCTGAGTTTTAAAGGGAATATTAAGCTAAATTGACTTAGGAAATCTGGAAGGTTGACATGTTAGTAATGATACATTGTAAATTTTAAAAACGGTTGGGGTAAATTATAGCTTTTGGAGTTATAAAATGATTGAGTGAAAATGAAAATATAAAAAGTTTACTGAATTAAAAAGTACTTCAGATTTTGAGAAAATATGCCATATAAACATCAAATATTTTACACCCAAATGAAAACACTTAGCCCTTTTTCATAGGCCCTTTTCTTGTATAATAGTGATTCCCTGCTTTTTAAAATATTAAAAAGTTGGATGTAGGAATGGTTTAAGTATTCTACCCAGAATAATCTTTCATATTTTGCATTAGAAAAAAACCCACAACACACCAGAGTAAGTTTTAACATGGCATACATGACAATGTTAATTGTCCAGAGTAACCCAATTTCTGGACATCTCATTGGTTATGTGGGTCTCACAATCTATCAGTTTATGGTCCCTTTAGCCCTTCAAACCAAAAATTCTCAAACATCGTCTCATTTTTTTTTGACAAGGGATATGAATGTTCTTCCAAAGGAACATATCTCATAAGACACATAAAAGATTTACTAAATAAATAAGTAAATAAATAAAGAATAGATGATCAGTGTGTCAAATGTGGCAGGGGATTTGAAAAAGCTCAGGGCTAGAATAAAGTCACACAAGTATAATAGCACATGCTAAGATTATGGGTGATTGAGGAAGTGTAAATAGCAAATCTGTCTTCTGCAAAGGGTGATTTCCCTCCCAGCAAGACTCATTGTTGGTTTCCCCATCTCCCAAGTTCCCATCAAAAGATCAAATAAATATATGAATGGGGAAAATCCAAGTTAGCGTTGTTCACATACCACAGAAATATCAAGAAAATTCAGCAGAAATCCTCTGAGGGAGAAAGGCAATGAGGTGGTTAGCACAGTATTTGGCCTCTCTCCTCTTTTTCGTGCCTTCTTTAAGTCTTCTCCAATATTCAGGTTCCATCCAGAGACCACATTCTCACAGTCCTCTGCATCTCATCACTCATTATCCTAGGAAGACTATAATTGCTGTTTCTTCGGCTGCTATCTCCACTGCAGTCCACAAAGAGAGGAAGAGAGGAGAGGAGGGGCTGGGATGACAATTAAGGACAGTCCAAGAGTTGTGGGTGCGAGCTGGAAGGCTGTGACTGGGGTTAGAATGCCAGCCTGTGCTTCTCAGGAGAATTGGAAAGGGATGCCCCCTTACTTGGTTGGGAAAAGCTGAGCAGGATTAGAGGGAAAGAACTGTAGTGACCCCGGGTGGTTATGGGAAGGAGGGTAAAGAAGCTAGAAGATTAAGGATGGAGCTCACGTCTCATTAGCATCGTAGGGGAACCTGGGGATACAGGAACCTGGAAGGAGTGTGACACAGAAAGGATGGAGGGAAATTCTGAACACAGTAAAATAGATTACCACTGTGGTCAGGTCTATTCTTTTCTACACTCACTGAGAATTCTCTCTCCCTTCCAAGTTCCACACCATAGAGAACCAACACAAAAGAGAACAGGAAGAAGCGTCAGATCAGAGTTCATCTCTGAAAACCACCATCTCTGGCCTTGAGTGTCTCTGGTCCACTGATTTCTACTAAGGCCCATGATGATTTTGACCAGAGAAGAATGATTTTCTGGCTCATTGTCGAGTACATGAACATATTTCTTTCTACATCATTTTGGGGAGTATGTTTTCTTTTTCTTTGGAGGGAGTCCATTCTCAATGTTTTTTTCCTTAGGAACTATTTCTTGGAATCAAACCCAATAGTAAAAAAATCACCAGAAACCAATGAATAGCTCAACAAAGTTAGATTTATTTTATTCTCTCCCTTGTCTCCTCCCTCCTGGGTGATTGTACTAAACCAACTGATACCAAAGTTGCATATGTGAATAAGGATCATTTACAAGCATTCTGTTATTTGATCACCCACAGGTGATACAAAGGAAGAATTGCCACTGTGACAGAAGATTCTGATTGGGGCCAGAATTGGAATAACTCTACATGGAATGCGTTCTGTAAAGGTCAGGTTTCTGCCTTCCCCAAGTTCCATTTCCTTTAGCTTTTCCAGTACAGGGCTGGTAAGCATCAGCATATAATGAATGTGCCTTGAAAGTAAATGTCTGATATGTAGAACCTTGAAATAAAATGCACTAGCTTGCTTTATAAATTTTCTTCTATTATATTTATAAACAACACAGAAGTTCAATATCTGAAAGACAATAAAATTAAAGAGAAATATACCTCAGGGTATTATTGTGCATTCTAATTTTATGTATTTTTTTTTCTTTTCTGTTCTTAAAATGTCATGAAATTCAAGTTCTAAGAGAATCCAGCACTTATATACTTCCTTGCTGTTTGGTGTTAGTAGATTTAGGTAAAAACCTTTCATTCATTCAAATAAAATCAGCATACTGTTGCAGATACAGAAATATCCCAGAATACCCTTTCTTTCTTGGGCTTTAGTACCACCTCTAAAAAAAAGCAGCAGCAAAATACTTGTGTTTTGAATACATAGTATATGTATAAATCATTATATTTATTATTCTTTTAAACTTAAATTAGGAGGAAGTTCCTGGAGTAAATATTTCTAGATTAAGCAAAATATAGTTGTGATAGATTGTAAAAGTAGCCACAAATTATTTCATCTCTGTATGAGATGTGAAGTTATGGTCTCTCCAGCAAGAGGTAAATTCTGTTTCTCAAACCCAGTAATTCTGGGGTTGGTCAACAGGAAATTAATGTGTATTACTTGAATAGTGCATTATGGTCTCTCCAGCAAGAGGTAAATTCTGTTTCTCAAACCCAGTAATTCTGGAGTTGGCCAACAGGAAATTAATGTGTATTACTTGAATAGTGCATTAAAGCTTGCTATCTTGCTGCACTTGGAATACTGAGACAACCTTGAGCTATCCTGCTGGAGGAAGGGAGACACACGGTCATGTCCATGTCATGCCAGCTAGCATATGCCAATCACCAGAGATAAGATGGAGGCTATTGTAGACCTACAACTCCAGCTGAACCGCTGACTATCTGTAGATGTAGCAGAACAGACTCAGATTCTTCCCAACCCACCGAACTGTGGAAAATAATAAATGTTTGTTGTTTAAGTTACTATATTTTGGGGTGCTGCTATGTAGTAAAAGTTTAACTTATATAACAGTATTTTTAATCTCTTAAAACTCATTAAAATATAATTTAATCTGATACAACTACAGGATGAGTTCCAAAAATAAAAATAAAGTCTTGCAATGTAACATTTCTTAAGTCTGCCTTGTCAAATCTATTGAAATTTTTACCTGAGGAATTAAATTAAATAATTGGTAGAGATCTTTAAAAAACAAAAACAAACAAACAAACAAAAAACCCAACACACACTTAATTGAGGTATGATTTAAAAAAAAAAAAAGCTGTATAAAACATTGCAATAATTGTGTGTGGGGCCAGGTGGGTACTGGAAATATCGGAGGGAACAATTTGTACAGTATATGATTGTCTAACTACTGTGCTATACACTGAAACTAATACAGAATAATATTGAATATAAACTGCAATTGAAAATAAAAAATGAAACAAAACAAAAACCTGAGGGCTGGATACTTCTGTCTTTCCCCAGGACCCATACTGCTTTTTTCTCCCACATTCCTCAACTCCATCCATGGTCCCAGCTACAGTGAGTGGTGCTGCTATACGTCTGGATACTCAGGAGAGAATCCAGCAATCATCCGTGACCTCTCCCTCTCCTTTATCACAGTCCTCAGTTAATTAACCCATCCTGTCCATTCACCTGCTCCCTCTACATAGTTCTTAAGCAAATCCAGTCTTTTTAAGCTTTCTTTCTCTCTCTCTTCATTTCAGGAAAGGCTGGTTCCCAAATCACCAAGGCCCTGACTCTTGAAACTGAAATGCCAAACACTTGACTCCATTTTTACTTTCATTTTGCCTGCCCTGAAGTTATAAGGAAAAATGCCCTGTATGACTTCATTTGAAAAGCCAGAGGACATGGAATTATGAGGGGATCTTTTATTATTATAGATACTGTCCAGCTGCATCTAGTGTAATTTCTACAACTTAATCAGTTATCTTTTATTTAAAAACTAGAGGCCTGATGCATGAAATTTGTGCAAGAGAAGGCCTTCCTTCTCCTGGCTGCTGGCACTCGGGACCCGGGCTTCCCTCACAGCCCTGGCTTCGTCTAGAAGGTCATCCGGAAGGATGTCTGGTCTAATTAGCATATTATGCTTTTATTGTTATAGATATTGTCCAGCTGCATCTAGTGTAATTTCTACAACTTAATCATTTCTCCATTTATTTTCCAAAGCTCCACCTCTACTTTGTAGTTGATATCATGTAAACAGCACAGATTGCTTTTTCCTCTCAGCAATTTCAGCTTTGAATTGCCTATGTTGAAACTCAAATGTTTGTTTTCAAGATTCCCACACATGCTTGAAAGATATTTTTTTCAGTCTGTTGGAATTTTTCATCCCCACATTTGGTTGGCATTTTCCAACCCCATGCCATCTAGAGTATACAGCAAAATTATAACTTTGTAAAATAAAAGATCATATTTTCAACTGTGGTAGGCAGTTACACAGACATAAGCAGAGTGAAGACAACGGGCCAGGTACAGAAGATCATCAGGGTGGAGAGCCCTGGGTGCCTAGCAAGGGACAAAGTATAGGGTGGGACCTCACCCCCAGGGAGACCCTTCTTCCCTAGCCTATCGCTGCTCTGGGGTTTGGACCCCGTGACCTTTCCTCCCTAGAGATAACATCAAGGTCTCAGTTGTATTTCAGCTCTTGACCCGAAAGAGCAACGAAATCAGCCACTGCTGACCTCAGTACCAGCTGCCCTGAATAATGACCCCCTGCTCTGGTGCCAGGCCCATCAATCAATGAAGAACATGACCTTGAAGGACACCCTTGGAAAATTGCTGAATATTCTATTGAGATCTGCCTTTGGAACTCTCCTAAAATCTCCGCCCTTAAAACCCTTAGGACAGAGGACCCAGGGCTCTCTCCCTCTGGGGAGCATGTCCTTGCCTTTCCCTTCCCTTTCTCCATTCGTTCCCCCTCGTTACCATGCCTTCCTCACTCTCAAGCTCCAAGGGCCCTTCCTTTCGCCTACAACTTGTTTCCTAAGCCCATTTTTTTTTCTATAAATTACTTTTTATACCTCTGTGACTTACCAAATAAAAGTTCTCCTACAGTTTGGGTCTAAATTTTTTCCTAGCCAGAACTCAACTATGGAGGTTGTTGAATCCAGGTCTGGTCTTGTTTCAGAAGACCAAAGAAAGCCAAGGACGCTTCAAAGAAATGGAGGGACACTGTTTAATACACCAGTGGACTCAGGGAACAACCTTCCAAATCTGAGTCAAGGAACATGCATGGGGCCCTCCCTAATTTCTCCCTCCCTGTAGTCCTTGTCCCACAAACATGGATTATGCATCCGGTCCTTTTGAGGGCCTTGTAAGAAGGTGTTGGGGGTCTCCAGGCCATATCTGATGGTCTGGCCTGGCTTTAGGGTTAATAACCCTCCTTCCAGGGCAGTGCATTGTTCACAGTGACAGGTTCTGCAAGACCAGTATCTGGGAAGGAGCTAGGGATTTAATTATAAGTTATCATGAGTGTACACTGAGCTTGCTGGCATGGATTCAGATCACTATCCCCCAAATATCAGGGTTACATTAGAATTAGCCCTTTTTAGCCTTCTCAGTCTAACCCCCACTGGTCAGACACCTGGTGCCATTCCCACTGCCTATAACACCACTATATGGTGATTCCTCATTGCTTACAGTTTTTGTTTTTTAACTTTGAAAAGTGCTTATTTCTACTATCTCCCCCACCCCCCTTTTTTTCTGCTCATAAGGTAATTAAACTCAAGAGGACCGCTTTGAAAATCTCCATGCACAGATACCACTAATATTTTGGGAATGAGGAAAAAGGTGGGTTATGAGAATATCTTCTCCAAAGATTCTTCTTATTTTCCTATGTTTTAAATACTTATTAGGCACTATGTGGCAGCCAATAGGTCTATAGAAGTTGGTGGTACCATTTGAAAGCTGTGTGAGGAATAGAATTAAGTTATAGACTGTATGGGTGTGTTTGTACTTGGGGGGTGAATGGGACACTTTGTGCTCCCCATCTGACATCAGCAACAAGATACACTGCCTTGCCTCAGTTGCACTGTGTGTCTCTCGCTGATCTGTTACTTCTCTGTTCTTGCGGTGAGGGATGTCTTCAGGAACCCGCTGAGACATTGTGACAGATACATAAACTGAAAGTGCAAGAGAAAACTGGAAGATGAGAAAGAGGGCCAGAGACCAGGACACAGGCTTCATTAAAGGAGAAGGAACCCCGCTGGGCTGCCTCCCAAAGGAAGAAAGAGCACCTGTGCAGGGGTGAAGGCACCTTTTGAGGGGAGGAAAGGGAAGGGATGGGGCTTAAGGTACTTGGCACATGCTGATTGGTGGTTTCATATAAGGCATATGATCAGGGACTTAGGAATTGGGGGATTAGGGTATTTGGCAGGTGCTGATTGGTGGTTCAATGTACTGTCTATATAAGGTGCCTGGTTAGGTGCTCAGGAATATCCAGGCCGCAGGTGCAGTTTACGTCATTTTCCGTCCATCAGTTGGGGGAAGGAAGGATCTATCAAAAACCCTCCGGGGGCAATCTTTGACCAATGAGAGGTGAGAGCCAGGCTATAAAGTGAATAAATATACTTTAATTATTTGACTTCCTTCAGCCTCAGTCTCCTGTTCTGTAAAGTACAGAGGAAAAATTCCTACCTAGCAATAAATACCCTTAAGCATAGTGAGGATTAGTTGAGATAAAGTATGTATAGGTGTATCAAATAGTAGATGCTCAATAAATGCTCACCTTCTCTCTGTTCCTACATTTATAAGTTTGTGATAAGTGTTATCATTTGGTTAGTGTTTTTTACTATTATATTAGACTTTTAGAATAAATTTAAAGAAAATAATCTTTTAAACTTAAAACTCCTGAAAAATTGGAATTACTAACAAAAACCAATAACTATAACCAAGTCGTATAGTTGAAAGAGTTTCCTGTGTGCAATCAGAAAAACCTGGATTCTAGTTCTGGCCCCAGGGATACCATCTGTATCACTTTGGACAATTTGTGGTGACTCACACACAACACTGGATGGGGAACTGGGCTTGTTTTTACTCCTAAGCAACTGTTGGCTGGAAGGGGCCGCAAGAAGGGGGGAAGAATGTTTGATAGTAACACAGTCAACAGGGAATGTATTTCCAGCTCTTACTTCAAGTAGGAAGTGATTCTTAACAACTAAAATAGGTTTAAAATCACACACACACATAGTCACAGCATGAAAAATGGTGATCTGCAGAAAGGACACCATGCCTTCAGATCAGACAGAGCTCAGCAGTCCACAACCAGAATTCTGCAGCAATAATGGACAAAACCTTCCATGGTAATCAGCTCAGTCTTAACAGAATTTCTGTAAAGCATCTAAGAAGCAATGCTAACTGCCTGGACTCACTCCTAAGGTTGCCAAAGCAAACAGCAGATACCTTCTTGATTGAGTGGCATAAAATATATTGTGAGCACTATAGAGAAACCAGGCTGATCGTTTAAGTCTCTTGCTCCACTAAGGATTTGAAGAGGAGTTAGACATGATATCAAACATGCTCTATGTTCTTTAGAATTTTGGACATGTTTGTGGAGTGTGAGTTATATATGTCTCGTTATAAGATATCACTTTGGTCGAGACTCCGATAGACTTAATTCTCCTAAATATTCTCAATGCAGAAAATGCTAAATTTGCTCATATTCCCTAGTCTCAACAGAGCAACATATGGCTTTGATTATCTGATATACTTCTGTGCTCAATCTTTCTAGAGTCAAAGGTGCTTTTCTACGAAGGAAGTAATTCCATCCTCCCACAGGATATAGGGGTTACTGTCTCGGCTTGCCAGAGGTTGCCTAATGACTGGAACTCTCAGCCAGGAGGCTTACTGTGTTCTTTTTAGAGACTCGGATGAGACCCACTAAACCTGATTCCTGCAGCTTTGTCTTTGACTATGATTTCCAGAGCCAGGAGTTTACTTAGCCCCCAAACTTCTCTTTCTCTCCTCAGGGAAGTCTGCCACCTCTCTCTCATTGTCTCTTAAAGTTTGTTAATATATGTGAAACAGGGATTTTAGGGGGATATAGGCTGGCTTAGGGAATTTTTAGAATTGGGGTCCATGGAAAAACACGGGGCTACAGATTGGGAGAAGGTCCATTTCCATAACACAAGGAAGCCAGGGGCAGGGAGCAGCAACAGTTGCATTTCCATAAGACAAGGGAGTTGGAAGTAGCCAAAAAGGTCTATATTTACAAAACAAAGGGCAAGGAAGAAAGCCAGAAAAAAAAAAAGAAGAAAAAAAAGAACAATGAGGGAGGAAGGTATCATATGCCCTGTGCCCTGTGTGGTGTGTGGTGTTTGACCTGTGAGCTTAGGAGTTACTATAGTAACTTGTCTAAGGGGAAAGTGACCAATCAGAGGGGATAGCAAGGCCCCAGGATCTGCAGCCTTTATGAGCCACAGGGAAAAGGAATTCAGTGGGACCCTTTCCCTCTCCCCACGTGGGAGTCTGTACTTGTTCTTCAATAAATCTCCACCTTTGCTGTACCACTCTCTGTCTATGGATTCATTCTTCGACTCTAGCAGACAAAGAATCTGGGTTCCAGTCCAAAATTCTGTTTCACATGTATTTTGACTCTGTAGTACGTCTTATTTTATGGAACCTTGTAGAGCTTAAAATATATCAAATAGACTTTTGGAGATCTCTCCTGGTTTTGTAGACAGGTTGTTCACAACTTCCAAAGTCACATTCCTGACAAGCCCGACATGATTCCTTCCTTATGCCACACTAGATTGCTGGCAAGGGCCCTGTGCCCACAGACACAACAACTCTGGGATTCTCACAGAACAATAGCATTTGTTTGTTGGAACCAGGTGGCCACAGGTGCCTCATGTTGCTTATGTAACAGGTGTTGGTTAAGAAATCTAGCCATTCACTTATGAGCCAGCTTAGTTTACAGCCCTGGGGTATCACGTTCAGTAATGTTCTCCCTCTCTTCTCTTCTACACAACTCACAGAAAATGAGTGCCTCCTTCAAGATGGGCACGATTCTGGAAATAAAAAGGCATGCAAGATGGACAGCAATAGAAGCCAAATCAATAGACACACACTAATGATATTTTAAAACTTTAAACATTTGAGATATAACTGTCATATAGTAGAATGCACAAATCTTAAGTGTAAGCTCAATGAAATAATAATAACTTCTGAGTTTTCATAAATGCTAGGGAGCTTATTCAGAGGTAATGGAAACGTTACCAATGAGCACATTACCCCAAATAAAATAAGTGGGTTTGGCTTGTAATTCAATTTGAAGGCCATCACTGATACATCTGTGAACTGCTGGTTTAGAGCAGGCTTCGTGAACTATAGCACCAACTATTTCTGTGTGGCCCAGGGGCTAAGGATGGTTTCTATATATTTAAGGACTTAACACAAAATAGAAGAAGAAAAAAGAAGAGAAGAGGAAGAAGGAACAGAAACTACATGTGGACTGTAAAGTTGAAAATATTTACTATCTGGCCCTTTCACAGAAAAAGCTTGCTGACCGTGGAGCTGGAGGAAGGCACTTAACTAGAAGCCAAGGCTAATTATTCCTTCTCCTTGCTCTCATAGCCAGAAGTGTCAACAGGTTCTCTCTGACTGGCATTAGCATGTTGCTCAACCAGAAAAGGGTTTATATTTTTACTAGCTTGGTCAGCCCCACCTAGTGAAATTAAGTACCAGGAAGAGTTTGCTGAAATACTGCCAGCACCACTGTCAGGACACTCGAGGTTGTGACCTCAATCTGGATATGAATGCAATTTTTCAGGAATATAGAAATAGTGATGACTATGTTGAATTACTTTCAAAGCCATGGGTGTGTGTTAAAGAGTTTGCCACAAATATTGTTAACTTCTGAATTTTCATAAATGCTAGGGAGCTTATTCAGAGATAATGGAAATGTTACCAACGAACACATTATCCCAAATTAAATAAGTGGGTTTGGCTTGTAATTCAATTTCAAGGCCATCACTGATACATACTGCCAGCACTACTGGGTTGGGAATCCCCTGGCACCTTTGCAGCCATTGAGGGAAGGGGGAGAGAGCAGGGAATGAATGTGGGGCTGTGATTCAGCAGTTTCAAATCATACACCCTATTCCTCCTTCTCTTTCCAAATAATCCACATGCCTTTTCCTCAAGCCTATCCCAGCTCAGAGTGTGCTTCAGCAATCAATATCCTACTCTCCAGAGGGGAATTCAGGCTCAAATCAGGCCAACTGGGCCAGCAGTTGGTCTGATTATTGGATAAGGAGTTTTGAGGTAGTGCTGATGTTAGAACTGTCATTGTGGCTTGGGTTGGTCTGTGTTGTTGGGTTGAC
Source organism: Pipistrellus kuhlii (assembly GCF_014108245.1). Taxonomy (NCBI): domain Eukaryota; kingdom Metazoa; phylum Chordata; class Mammalia; order Chiroptera; family Vespertilionidae; genus Pipistrellus; species Pipistrellus kuhlii. Next base: position 65,836,742 of record NW_023425551.1, on the reverse strand, counting down.
TGTGGTTATTGGCATAGAGAAGGGGCTAGAAATAACAAGGAGAGGGTTTAAGCCCTAATAAAATGAGTGGGCCTCAAGGGAAAGTTTGTCCTGAAAGGGAGCAAGAGTGCAAGCCAGGAAATGTGTGCAAAAGCCAAATTACACAGACTGGACAAAGATGGCTGGGGGTGAGACCGATCGCTGTTTGCTGGGCTCAAGCCCCGGGAAAGGGTCAGGAAAGTGAACTATAGACCCTTCCCACTTGCAGGGTCATCAATAACCTTGACTTAGCTGTTGGGACTGAGCTTGTCAGTTGGAGGCTGAATGGCAATAGCTGAGTGTGGTTGGGTTGGTGAGGCCCAGGATTGACAAGACTAAGTTACTACTGATATTATTTTTAAGAAAAATATTTGAAATGAACAAAAATAGACCCAGAGACAAAGAAACATTGAACAGACTGTCAAGCCTTAGAGGGCAATGGGGGACATATGTAATACTTTCAACAATAAGTATTTTTTTTAAAGAAAAACATTTGATGACACCGGCCATTTTATTGAGCAGGTGCTATGTGTCAGACACCTTAGAACAATATCTGTACTCCTTACAGAGCAGACAACATTATGTCAATGAAGTGAAACTGATAAGTGGCAGGCTGGGCTTTGCATTCAGACCCCTCTGAATCCAAAGTATAAAAACTGCTTAATTTTATACTTAATTTTGTGCCCAGTGTTTCTGCCAATGCTATTACAAACAAAAACAAACAAACAAACAAACAGTTACTCATCATACATCCTAGATCAATGGTCAGCAAACTGTGGCTCATTGGCACCTTGAATGTGGCTCTTCCACAAATTACCACATGCGGGCGGGCAGGTACAGAGTGACTGAAACTTTGTGGCCCAGGCGCAGAAGTTGGTTTTTGGTTCTCAAAAGAAATTTCAATCATTGTACTGTTAATATTTGGCTCTGCTAACTAATGAGTTTGCCTACCACTGTCCTAGATTATAGATACCTACCCTTGCATAGATTTGGATCTATTAAGGGACTTTGGATACAAAATATATCTGAACTCACAATTCTATGATATGTTAGTATAAAATATCTACTTAGCCAACTTTAACTGAGGATATATTTTTTTGTGTGTGTAAGGCACTGTGCTAGCTGCTGAGAGTGTGGCAGCAAATGAAATATGCACAGTCAGAGCCCTCATTGGGCTTCCAATAGAATGTGTTAGACTTTGAACAAGTACATAAGATCATATTATGTAATTAAGAATTGTGCAAATGTCTATTGAGGGAAGGGCTGAGGTGATGGAACAATAAGGGGATTTACTTTAGATTAGGTAACCAGGGAAAGCTTCTTTAAGGAAGTAACATTTAAGTTGGACCTGAAGGATGAGTTGGGACCAGCTAGAACAATGATGCTCATCTGGGGGGTAATTATGCCCCTAAGTGACATTTGGCAATGTCTAGAGATATTTTGGTTGTCGTGATGGGGTGACTGTAGGATTAGTATTTAATGCAGCCCAGAAATTGGAAAAATAAAGGTAACAGGATAGGGGCCAAGGACCTGGTCATGCAGTGAGGACCATAGGGTCTGTCATAATAAGAATTTAGATTTTATTTCAAACCCATCTCAAAAGCAGTGACATACTTAAGTTCCCGTTTTCCAGATGGACTAACTTCCAATAAGGGGAAGTCTTAGATGAAACACTGTCATAACCCTTGCTTACCTGCTCTTCCACTGTAGAGTGGGAAAGCACCTAGTGCAGTTTTAAGCATAAATGAATCAGGTCAAACGCCATCTACTGACTTTCTTGCATCTTGAACTAGAATTTCCTATCAAATGCTGCACTTTGTTCTCTTTCACATGTGCCCACAAGTTTTTTTGCTATCGCTGACAAATGTCCCCTGTGGACAGGATCAGACTGAGTCATTTTTAATGGCACTCATTCCTAGAATAATGCCGCATTGTGGAAACCCCATAACTTTTTTTAGATTAAGTAGGAGGAAAAAGTAAAAAAAATAAATTAAAACAAAAATCTTTCCACAGTTAGTGGGTGACATTGAGCAAGTTTCCAAATGTAATTTTTGTTATCTATAAAGCAGGCATCTAATTAATTAATGGAATCATTTCTTGACTGTTTCTGCAATGTTGCAATTTAGAGCCAAGGTTGAAAATCCTAATTGCTTTCTGGAGAGGAATAAAGAAAAGAAAATAGGAAGAACAACTACAAAATACCCTCTTTTACTTTGTCAATGGTCCATTTATAAACTAGTCAAAAAAGAAGTAACTTGATTCAAATAAATATGTAAATTCGAACTCCCTGTAAGTAGAAGTGACAAATCAAGAGGCCGCAGAAGTACGGATGCTCACTCATGCACTGTGTCACAGGTTTTGCAAACAAGCCAGTGATGCTCTCCCTGGCTGCATTTTCCTGAAACTTCCGGACTAATCTTCTCTATTTTGCTGGAACTCCTTGTGTCTAGGGGCTGCTTCGTTCTTTTTCTTTTTCCCATAACTTTAAGCTCATTTGCCTGGTCCTTTAGTCAGCACCCAAAGTAAAGGGATAGACAGATGGAAGAATGGATGGAGAGACTGAATATTTATGGTGAACTGTTCTATCCTCATGTATTTATTTTATCTGAAGGACAAACATAATGAACTCTCGATAGCTGTGCAGTCTGTCCATGTTTTAACCAGTGGATACAGTTCTGCCAGTGACTTTTTAGTGTCCTGTGGAGTTCTCTCAGCCTCTGCTCTCTCTTCATAGGAATAGTATCTTTAAGATGGAAAGTACAGGAATGTGGATTGACCTTGAGGGCATTATGCTAAGTGAAATAGTCAGCCAGGAGAAAGGTAAATATCAAATAATCTTACTTGTATATGGAATCTCAAGGGGAAAAAAAAATCAACAAGCTTATAAATACAGAGCAGATTGGTGGATGCCAGAGGTGGGGAGTAGGGCATGAAATGGGTAAAGGGTGTTAAAAAGTACAAACTTCCAGTTATAAAATAAGTAAGTCATGGGATGTAATGTATAGCATGGAGATTATAGTTAATAGCACTGTGTTATATATTTGAAAGTTGCTGAGATTAGATTTTAAAAGTTTTCATTACAAAAATTTTAGCTATATATGATGATGGATGTTAACTAGAATTATGGTAATCACTTTGCAAAACATAGTGAATCATTGTTGTATACCTGAAACTAGTATCAATTGTACCTCAATTTTCAAAAGTGTGAAAAAGTTATAGTAAATAATAAAAGACTAAAGTGTGTGTCATTGAAATTTTCTCTTTGTTGTGTATTTTCTATGTTCTTCACATACTTAATTGCTTATGATTTTAGGTTTCAGGAACTGGAGTTACTATTGTTTTTGTTAATTAAATCCTAAACTCAACAATACAACCCTCACCAGCTACATCACATTTTTAAGTACTGCTCCAGGAATTTCAGTACAATTTTTAGTTCTCAGCCCACATATCAGAACTACTTAAATGCCTTGCTTTACTTTATCATAGAGTGATTTCATCCTAGAGTAAGCTTCTGCTACTGTTTAGCCAGTAGCTTTGTCCTTTCCCCAACATTTGACACACGGGCAGCTTCCCATCCTTTTCTCGCATTCAGATCCTTATCTTTTAACCTTGACTTTTGAAACTGGAGCAAATGTTTTCAGACACTGTAAATATATCCAAGTAAACACAGTGTGGACAAGTCAGAGCAGTGTCCAGACCTAATGCTGTCCACGTAGCAGATCCCACCTTCTCTTTGAGAAACACAACCTAGAGCAAAATAGGCTCCATGCCACCCACAACGTCCAACAACGAAAAAAGGAGACGGTACAATTATTGCATAATCTGTTACCCTCGGCTTCACAAGGCAAACAAAAGCACTACCCTTTGAGAGTCTGCTGAGGAGACAATGCCTGCTCTCACAGGCAGAGGGTTCTGGTTGCTAGTCCAAATGGGGAGAAGACCAGAGCCGGGGAAATGGGGAAACACAAGAAGGGGAGCACAGGAAACAGGGAAAATGAAGTCTCTTCTTTCTCTTTGGAAGCATGGGGCTTATGGTTATGGGAAGTGTGGAATGGCACATTGATTGTTCCTTTGTGGGCTTATCTGAATGCTGACATTTATTCATTCATTCATTCTTCATCAACAAATGTTCTTTGAGCACTGACCACCAGCCAGATACTGCTCTAGATGCTTGGGACACATCAGTGAAAACAATGAAAACAAAGAGCCTTGCCCAACCGATGTGGCTCAGTGGTTGAGAGTTGACCTATGAACCAAGTGGTCATAGTTGGATTCCTGGTTAGGGCACATGTCTGGGTTGTGGGCTCAATCCCCAGTAGAAGGCATGCAGAAGGCAGCCGGTCAATGATTCTTGCTTGTCATTGATGTTTCTCTCTTTCTCTCTGAAAATCAACAAAAATATATTAAACAAATAAACAGACAAAAAAGCATCAAAAACAAAGAAGCTTTTCCTTGTGGAGCTTACATTTTAGCAAGGAGAGAAACACAATACACACAGTAAAAGTAATTCTATAGGCAGTAGAGGTAGTTGAGAAGTGTTTATGTGAAAATAAGAAAAATTATAATGGAATCAAGAGTGTGAGGTTCGGTGCATGTTCAGGACATGCTAGGCATGGTTAGTTAGGCCTCCTTGACAAGGAAGGACTTGAGCAAGGACTTGAAAAAAGTACGCCATTCAGCCCAAGAGGCTGGGTGAGGCAAGGGCATTCCAGGCAAAGCAAATATCCAGTGAAAATGCACTGAGCAGGGAGCACGGCTAGCTAGAGGAGTCAAGGGGCAGCAATGAGGTCAGTATGGAAGTGAATGAGAAAGGAGACATGACAGGAAAGAAGGCAAATCTAAGAATTAGACAGAGTTCAGTGTACTTTACCTTTGTTCCCTTTTAGTCTATGCCCCGCCCCCAACTTCTAAAACCCTTCTGCATTTCCTCTGGAATTCACAATTCATTATCAGAAAATATATTTACAGTACCAGACTTTAAATAGTTTATTTGCCTTCTTGTCCTCATGTGAACTCTACTTCTTCTGGGCAAATAGTTTACCATCCTTTTAAAAATATTTATATATACTAGAGGCCCAGTGCACCAAAATTCATGCATGGGGGATAGAAGAGTGAGGGGACAGGGGTGGTGTCCCTCAGCCCAGCCTGTACCCTCTCCAATCTGGGACATCCCTCTCACAATCCAAGACTGCTGGTCCCAACTGCTCACCTGCCTGCCTTCCTGATTGCCCCTAACTGCTTCTGCCTGCCAGCCTGATCACCCCCTAACCACTCCCATGCCAGCCTGATTGATGTCTAACTGCTCCCCTGCCAGCCTGTTTGCCCCCAACTTCCATCCTCTGCTGGCTTGGTCACCACTAACTGCCCTCCCCTGCAGGGTTGATCGCCCCTAACTGCCCTCCCCTGCTGGCCAATTTGTGGTGGCCATCTTGTGTCCACATGGGGGCAGCCATCTTGTGTATTGGAGTGATGGTCAATCTCCATATTACTCTTTTATTAGATAGGATAGAGGCCTGGTCCAGCTGGTTTGCCCTGAAGGGTGTCCCAGATCAGGGGATGGGGGTTCCCTTGGGGTGTGGGGCAGCCTGGGTGAGGGTTTGCAGGTCAGCCACACCCCCTGGCAACCTAAGTGGAGGCCCTGGTATTTGGAATTTGTAGCCTGAAGCAGAGCCAAACCTCCTGCTCACTCTGTGGCTGCCGCCATTTGTTTGGATATGTTTACCTTCTATAATTAAAACTTTGTATTTTTGAGTGCAGGCCTAGGCTGGCCAGGGTGTGTGAAAAGCTTGGCTTCCTCTATTGCTGGGGAAGCCCACGCCTTTCAACTGCTCTCTATGGCTGCAGCCATCTTGGTTGGGGTTTATTTGCATACTTGATCTGATTGGCTGGTGGGCATGGCTGGTGGGCATGGCTTTGGGTAGCTGAGTGATGGTTAATTTACACATTACTATTTTATTAGATAGGATATATATATTTTTTTATTGAATTTCAAAGAAGAAGAGGGAGATATAAACATTAATGATGAGAGGAAATCATTGATCAGCTGCCTCCTGCATGCCCACCACTGGGGATTGAGCCCACAACTAGGGCATATGCCCTGACATGGGAACTGTGACTTCCTGGTTTGTAGGTCAAAGCTCAACCATTAAGTCACACTGACCAGGCAGTTTTCCATCCTTTTAAACTCAATTTATATAATGGATTATTGTCATTGATTTTTTTTTTTTTAATGGGGATAATAAAAACCTATCTTTCAGGCTTGTAGTGAAGTTAAAATGTGGTAACATCTCTGAAAGTGCTTTCTGAACTTCTCAAGGGTGAGCCTTGTTACCGTGTGTGGCTCACAGGGTCAGTGCCACTGTGATGTCCCCTGAAACTCTCATCAATACGCTCAAGCCTGTTCACTGCAAATACCTGAGAGTCTCCACCTGAGGGCTTTGCTCTGGTCCTGGGAACGTGCTCAAGGGCGTGTGGGATGTGCCAGAGAGTTAGTACCCCAGGAAGGGCCAGAAGCAGTGGTGAGCAGAGTTGGTGAGTAAAAGCCCCAGCTTCCTAGCTAGTGCATGGGACAACTCTGAGCTGTTCTGTCTCCCAGAACTGTGCTCCAGATGCCCCCTATGGTAGTTGATCTGATAATACCCTTCATTAGCTGCTTTCCAGTTTCCATGGACTACCTCCAAGTAAGTGGCAGGACCACTCTTATTCAACACTAGAGGCCCAGTGCATGAAATTCATGCATAGGGGGTGAGGTGGGTTGTCCCTCAGCCCAGCCTGCACCTTCTCCAATCTGGGACTCCTTGGGGGATGTCTGACTGTCTGTTTAGGCCTGGAAGAGGGCAGTCAGACATCCCTCTCACAATCCAGGAATGCTGGCTCCGAACTACTCGCTGCCTGCCTTCCTGATTGACCCTAACCACTTCTGCCTGCCAGCCTGATCACCCCCTAACCACTCCCATGCCAGCCTGATTGATGTCTAACTGCTCCCCTGCCAGCCCATTTGCCCCCAACTTCCCTCCTCTGCCAGTCTAATCACCCCTAACACACTCCCCTTCAGGGTTGATGGCTTTTAACTGCCCTCCCTTGCAGGCCTGGTCCCTCCCAACTGCCCTCCCCTGATGGCCATCTTGTGTCCACATAGGGGCAGGATCTTTGACCACATGGGGGCAGCCATTTTGTGTTAGAGTGATGGTCAATCTGCATATTACTTTTTTATTATAATAGATAGGATAGAGGCCTGGTGCATGGGTGGGGGGGCCAGCTGGTTTGCCTTGAAGGGTGTCCCAGATCAGGGTGGGGGTTCCCTTGGGGCCTGGGACAGCCTGAGTGAGGAGCATGTGGTAGTTTGCAGACCAGCCACGGCCCCTGGCAGCCCAAGCAGAGGCCCTGGTATCTAGAATTTATTTACCTTCTACAACTGAAACTTTGTAGCCTGGAGCAGAGCCAAGCCTCTTGCTTAGCCATTTCTGTTTGGACTTGTTAACCTTCTATAATTTAAACTTTGTAGCCTTGAGTGGAATCTTAGGCCGCCAAAAGCAGGCAGAAAGCTTGGCTTTTTCCATTGCCTTGGATACCCAAGCCTCCCTCCTGCTCTCTGTGGCTGTAGCCATCTTGGTTGGGTTTATTTGCATACTCGCTCTGATTGGCTTGTGGGTGTGGCTTGTGGGTGTGGCTGGTGGGTGTGACAGATGGTGGTTAATTTGCATATTACTCTTTACTAGGTAGGATATCCTACTTTTCAGAAATAAAACTTAAGCATTTATATAAATCAGTCATTTAGGGTAAAAGCATCAATAAAAGGCATTAATAAAAATAAATGTCTCCTTCCCCCGACATTTTATGAGAATATATTTTAACCAGAAAAAACAGATTTATCAGGAAACTTTTATACTTTATTTACTTAAAATAGTAATAAGCTGTTTACTGGTTTTTGCATATCTTTATGTAAAAAGTATTTTTTCACTATTTGTTTCTTAAACAAATTTGTCTGGAAACTTGGTGTGTAATTGCTATTTGTAATTATTACTATATATATTGTCATTTTAATAAAATAAAATTTAAATTGTGGTAAAATAGCCCTAACAATACCCTCAAGATTTATCCATATTGTAGCAGGTATCAGAATGTCCTCCCTTTTTAAGTCTGACTTATACCTATTGTATGTACTATATTTGGTTATTCATCCATTGATGGGCACGTGGCTGTTTCCAAATCATTTGACTATTGTGAATAATTTGTATAATCACTACTGTGATTATACAAATTTCTCTCTAAGACCCTGCTTTCAATTTTTGGGAGTATATACCCAGAACTGAAATTGATGGGTCACATGTTAGTTCTTTTTTTTTTTTTCTCTCTCTCTCTCTTTCTCCTCCTCCCTCTCTCTAAAATCAATAATGATATGCTTGGGTAAGGATTAAAAAAACAATTACACTCAAGGAACTTCTTCAACTATGGTAAGAAACTTCAATTCATACAAAAAGATTCCAGCCAAAACTGGTTTGGCTCGGTGGATAGAGCGTCGGTCTGTGAACTGAAGGGTCCCAGGTTCAATTCCGGTCTAGGGCACGTACCTTGGTTGAGGGCACATCCCCAGTGGGGGGTGTGCAAGAGGCAGCTGATCCATGTTTCTAACTTTCTATCCCTCTTCCTTCCTCTCTGTAAAAAATCAATAAAATATATTAAAAAAGAAAAAAAGATTCCACAGACAAGGACACTGATTTAAACCTAGTATGCTATCCTTTGTAGAAACTGTTCATTCTGACTTGCTCTTTGTCTTTGATTTTCATATTTCAACTTTGCTCTACATTTTTTTATGGCCTGTTATCTAGCTAACATCTTGTTTGTTTATGGGCTCTACATGTTCCTTGCAAGCAATAGACCTGAGATGTTCCCTGGGTTCTCCAGAATTGCCTAACACCGCTGAGGCTGAGAGTTCAAGAGGCTCTAAGAACACATGCTTTCTCAAGGTTGGGCTTAATTACCTTTTAGTAAAATCTTGGCAGAGGGACAACCATGTTCTGGGTGCATGTCAGAGCAAAGGCTCCTAGTCTTTGGAGGTTTTTGTCCATGTCTCTATTATGTTTTCATTATCCTCTCAGCAAATTGGCTGGGTTTCTAAATCACAAGGAATTCTTAAACTTTGTATATCCTGAGAGCTGTTTCCTCCTAAGAGACTAACAGTGGTAAGCTGTTTTTACTCTATGTTTTCACGGTCCATTTCACAAATAGATTATGTGAACCCTTTTACAGAGGATTATGGAAACTCAGGGTTGGAAGAAGCTTTAAGGCTTTGCTATTCAAACTGTGGCCCATCAATTGGCATTTGCTCTGTCATTTGAAAGTCTGGGAAAAATGCACAACCTTGGGCCAACTCCAGGCCTACTGAATCAGAACGGGTATTTTTAAACACCTCTTCTGCCCCCAAATTGTGTGCACACTAAAAGTAGAGGAGCATTGCTGTAACTGCTGTCCGGCCTACTCAGTTACCTGGCGCTCAGTTCTGCCCCTGCAGCCCTGCAAAGAGCTTAAGGTTAATTTGATGTATTTTTGTACCTTACAGCACTATTTATACAACACTTGTGTAATACAATGTATGCACACTATAATATGGCTATTGAACAGGATAATACATTGAATAGTTGACTATCATTTATTATGTAAATTAATGTGCTTTGGAAGAAGTTTGATAAGCACACACAAGTGTTCTGAGGGGGCTACTACATGTGATTTGTATTCCAATGCTGAGAAGTATGTGCTTACCAGTACATATTTTCAGGTAGAAAATCATCTCAGAGTAACAGACAATGGCCAAGAATTCTTGTGCAATTTTTGTACCCTTATCCTGTGACATTCTATGGAGATAATGGGGGTAAATATTAATAAAATCATACTGGTCAGTAATATTTCTAGGACTAGTCCTGGGACCAGTTTAGCATTCATAACTATATGTTTAGAATTTAGAAATGATTTTTAAAATTTTCTTTATTGATTAAGGTATTACATATGTGTCCTTATTCCCCCATTACCCCTCATAGAAATAATTCTTGATACCTTTATCTTAAGTGATTGATTTATATAAATGCTTAAATTGCTAATATTTAAGCAATATATTCATCTGATCTTATTCCAGGATTTTTTCAGAATTAAAAAAAAATCTGCCTCTTAATTTAAAGTTATTATGTGATTATCCTTTGCTTTCTGTCAAACTGTGTATTTACATTGAGGTCATCTTTGTAAGTATGGTTCCACAATCTTCAATTCAAACCATTGGACCTAGCCATCTATAGGAACTCAGAATTCTTCCATCTCCTCCTCCTCCTCCTCTTACTCCTTCTCCTCCTCCTCCTCCTTCTCCTTCTCCTCTTCTTCTTCTTCATTTTGTGGAAGAGAGAGGGAAAGACAGAGAGAAATACTGATGTGGGAGAAATACATCGATTGGTTGCTTCCTGTAGGAGCCCTGACCATGGCCCAGGCTAGGGAGGAACCTGCAACCATAGTAGATGTCCTTGACCGGAATCAAAACATGGACCACTGGGTCCCCAGACTAGCACGCTATCACTGAGCCAAACCAGCTGGGCAGAACTCCTCCATTTAAAAGAGACTGCTTATTATGTAATATTTTGAGTAAGGCCTGGGGCACTACCGTTTGATCAACATTAATATTTCTGTCACATATAAAATAAACATTCATACTACCTCATATAAATAAAGACTCTAATAGTCTCTTTTCTAGTCAGATCAAGTTTTTGCCTGGATTACTTTTTTCTTTTGCCTTGGTTACAAAAATTTTTTTGTTTTCATAGTTTTGTTTGTCATTTTTTACAGTTTGCAAAACTAAAAAAAAAAAGGTGAACTTGTTAATAATAATAAAATGAAAAGAAAATCTTGGAAAGCTTTGGTTCACCTTTTTCTTGCAAGCATAAAGGACTTAGTAAAAATTAGTGTGAATAGGAGTTTATTCTAAACTAAGATTTCTCATTATATTTAGTTCATAACTTACTCAATATTTAATCATCAACATAGTCATAATATGTGAGGTTGGCCCTGATCCTACTATATCTGCTGATGCCAATTCTCGTCTCCTCTTTCCAAAAGAGTTTAATTTTATTCAATGTGCCAAACTAAAAACAGTTGCTTTTACAGGACTGTCAGGCAGTTAGAGGGACCAGGTGACCTGTAGTGTCCCATGAGGTATAAGTGGAGGCTCTTCTGTGAAAGCCTTTGTTTTCCCATCACAGAGTCAGCCCTTTCCCACCCTCCTTTTCCTTATTCTCACTACCTGGAATGCAAATATAATACCTGGAGGTGCAGCAACTTTTTTGCAACAAAGAGGTGAGAAGCGTGAAGACAAAGGCCTCATTCTCAGGATGGTGGAAGTAGAAAGCAGAAAAGCCTGCCGAGTTTCCTTAGTAGTCTTGGACTGGCCCAGAATTCCACTACCCAGGGCAAGCTTATTACTTAATCTATTGTTTTTGAGTTTCTGTTATATTTGTAGCTAAACACATCCCTAAGTGCTACACTATGTCACTACCTTTTCTTTCTCATTTATTCTTATATACAAAAATTGACCCTACCCACATGCACTCCCAGGAATGATAATAGCTCAGTATTATGTCTATACCCATTATTACTTACCTTACCAATTAGAAACATCTTCAATTTGTGTTAGTTTCAAGGTTACCTTTAATCTACAGAGAAGAATTACTACACAATGCTTCTTCTCTCATCTTTTGAGTCATTCTGATCTTAAACATGTGTTTACTCAGGTAAAATGATGCCCCTTTTCTTCAAATATAAATCACTATCAAACAAACAACTAGAAGTTGAGATAAAAGCTTAGAATTATTTTTTAAAATTTTCTAAATAACTTGAGACTAAGAAAAACTCAATTGGCAAATTCATATTTGTTTTCTCTATTTTTCTCTATTACTTTTATATTCTTAGGCAATATTAACAACAAAACTAGTTAATAATTGGTCAGTTTAGTACTCAATTCAGGTCAAATCAATACATTCAATCCATTCCATTTGACTCCCTTCAAATATGCTTCATTTTCCCCCCCTCAAAATGTTTTGTTTTTGCCTTATAGATTCTCTTCCTCTATCTCTTTGACATTTGAAATATTTTCAAGTTCCTTTCAGATTGTCCTAGTGTGTATTGTTCATTGAATGTGATTCCTCATCTCTCTGTGTGTCTGCTGATTCTCTCCTTGGCCTTTCACTTCCTGTGAGCAGATCTTCAGAGGTAATCATGACCTCTATTTAGAAGGACCTTTATGGGTTGGATTTTTTGTTGCCTTAGTTGGAATTCTGCTACAGACTGAATATTTTTGTCAGCCTAAAATTTACATGTTGAAATCCTAGTATTTGGAGGTGGCACATCTGGGGGTGATTAGGGTGAAAGAGTCCTCATGAATGGGTTGGTGCCCTTATAACAAATACCCCATCATGTAGAGTTATAGTGAGAAAAGAGCCATCTATGAACCAGGGAGAAGGCTCTTACCAGACACTGAAACTGTTGGTGCCTTGATCTGGGACTTCCCAGACTCCATAACTGTGAGAAATAAATTTCTGTTCTTTTAAAGCCACCCAATCTATGGTATTCTGTTACAGAAGCCTAACCAGACTGTTAGGTTCCATGGTGTTCACTGTTTTTGCATACATTTCTACCTTTGTCCTTTGGTTTGAGGATTTCATACTGTGGGGAGAGAGATTGAGAGAACTTGGCTACCTATGTGTGCAGTGATAAGGATAGGAAAACCAGATGAGAGTTTGCAAGGTAGCAGTCGTAGGCTATTCAGTCCTCAGATATGTTCTGTCTGTTTTATCTAGTGTTAGCCACTCAGTCTTTTAAAAAATTTTTGAATTTATTGGCAATATTTCCACTTAAAATATGGACTTGTAGCAGCTTTTGAAAATCAAAAGACATGGAACACTGGGCCCATCGTCCTCCATGGCAACCTGGAGAGATGAAGCAGCTTTCATTAGACTCCGATGCCCTTTCCAATTGGCATGTCTCTCTACTCTCTGACTCTTAATGCCAAAGCCTTCCTTTGCCATTTACCACCAGGTCTGTGGTATTAATTTGTTTGTAGACTTAAGAAAAAAGTGAACTATCTCTTGCAACCCTGTTTTTATCAATAATGAGAAACCAAAGGTAGATGACGACAACAGCATGTTTAACTAGGCATGGGAGAATAATTATTTGATGAAATAAAAAAATATCTTATTCACATAAAATTCAGACAAAATGTATCTCTTGCAAAAGAACACACGTGGGTCAGTTAACTCATTTTAATTATTGGCCTGGCTCCTATAGACACTCGAGTTTTTCTGCTGCAGGAAAGAAAAGCTCTAGAGTCAGAGCAACTTGTGGTGACCTGGGCAAGTTAGAAACCTTCTGGGCCTCCGTTTAACCATCTGTGAAATCAGAATAATAAAATTGCCTAGTATAGATATGAAAATTAACTGAGATTGGAGAGGAAAACATTTTTGGGACTATCAAATGTTATGAAAACGTTACTAACATTTCATGCATAGTTTTACTTTCAGTTTCCTAAGTTTCTTTCCTAAGTTTCCTAAGAACTATATATAGTTCAGAAGTTATTTCTTAGTACTTGTGAATGAATGTTTGTCTTGAGTTTTATATGAAAAACCCCCTTTGCTTAAAAGTTACGTATGAGCATGAACCAAATAAAATAAAACCTTACTGACAACTCCCTTTGAAAACATTCATGTTGTCATTCTCCCTAAATATGGAAGCTAATATTAAAAAATGGCCCCTTATCCACACTTTTGTGAGGTGCCGTCCCCTTGGATCCCTGTAACTTACTTTGAAATTCAGATTGTGGTGGAGATGACGGCACTGTGTGGCTTCAGAGGCGAAGTCCTGAGAAGCCCTGGAGCTCCTGCCTGTGCTTCTTAGAATGCTTGGCCTGGGGGAAGTCTTAGCAACTGTGTAGGAAGTCTGACTACCACGATCCTGCCATTTTGTGAGGAAGCCCAAGCTAACCATGTAGACAGGCTCTGTGGAGAGAGAGCTATTTGCCTGGCCCCCAATTGTTCTACTTGTCTCAGCTCAGACACTAAATATGTGAGGGAAGAAGTCTTTACCTGACTGCAGACCCCTGAGACAACTTAATATAATTATGAGAAAATTATAGTTAACCAATATAATTATGAGAAAATATAATAAATTTATAAGCTGCTAAATTTTGGGGTAGTTTGCTAGATAACAACAGATAACACCAATGCTACATTAATTTTTTTTTAATTTAAAAAAAATATATTTTATTGATTTTTTTACAGAGAGAAAAGGAGAGAGACAGAGAGCTAGAAACGTCGATGAGAGAGAAACATCAACCAGCTGCCTCTTGCACACACCCTACCGGGGATGTGCCCGCAACCAAGGTACATGCCCCCAACCGGAATCGAACCCGGGACCTTTCATTCCTCAGACCGATGCTCTACCACTGAGCCAAACCGGTTTCGGCCAATGCTACATTAATTTACAAACTTAATGAGATTCAAATAAAGATACCAACTAGACAAGCTGATTCAAAGTTTATATGGAAAAGCCAACTAGCAAAAATAAACAGAAAATTTCTGAAAAAGACAATGAAAGAGGGTGCAGAATAAAGGTGCTAACTCTATCAGATACTAAAATATTTTAAAAGGTAACAAAAGAGTTTTCTACTGGAAACTTCTGAAAGATAAAAACTCAGATCTACAATGGGAGTCAGAAACTCTAGAAATAGACCCCCAACAAGAATAAAAGTTAGGATATGACAAATTTGACATTTCAAGTCAAGAGAGAAAAGGCAATTGTTTAATAAATGGCATTTGTAAGCTTGAATGGTCATCTGGAAAAAGATAAAGCCATAGCCATATGTTATACCTTATACCTAAATAAATTCTAGATGAACTAGTCCTTTAAAATTAGAGGGGAAAAACACACCAAATATTCAAACAGCAAAAGAATCCCTGGGAGGACCTTCTTTAATAACCTTTAGTGGAAAGGTCAGAAGCTATACAATAAAATTCAATTGCATAAATCTTTATGGCAAATGTCACGATAAGGAAGGACAAAAAGATAAACAATACTTTTTACCTTTTGAATATATTGTATTTAAGATAATTAAATTAATTTAAAGTATGTGTCTTACAGACTTAACTTACACAAATGTCAAGAACAGACAAATTGTGGTGATACAGGTCACAATATGACATCTATGGAGAGATATTTATTGGAAAGGGGCAAGCTTTCTTGGAGGAGAGCAGAGATGTCCTCTATTTTGAATGGATTAGATGGTGGTTATATAGGTAAATGCACATGGAGAAATTCAGCAGCTTCTCATTTAACATCTGTGCACGTTATCGTATGTATATTGCACCTCAATACATTTTAGAAAGTATATACTTTGAATGAGAAAGGAAATTGATATACAGTAGTCCTCCCTTATCTTTAGGGATACATCTGAGACCCCCCAATGGAGGCCTGAAACCTCAGAGAGTAGTAAACTCTAGAAACATTGTTTTCTCCTATACATACATACATACATACATACATACATATCTATGTAAAAAAGAATGAAAATAGAGTCACTATAAAATAGAGTCAGAACTGCCATTCTTGAAAAACTGCCTGGCACGTCTTATTCGCCAGACCTTCGGAATGTTAAAATAGGCAAATTAACCTTTGGTCTGGCCTGAAGCAGCACAGTATGCCAAACAACTGTCTGTTATGATCAGGACTCAAAATTAAAGACATTCTTTTGAATTAGCATCACTGTTTGCTTATCTGTACCCATAGGAATTCCTCCCTTCTACTCGTGTAATTGTCCCCCTTTCCTTTCTCATGAACACCCCTTGCCTTTGCCTTCTAATCAGAACACTATTTGGATTTCTGCCCAAAACAGAGCTTTCCTAATAGCTATTCTTTGGGATCTCAAAAAAAAAATAAATAAAAAAATAAAAAAATTCATTGCCCCTAGCTTTGGCCTTTTATTTTTAGGTTAATACCTATGATAAAGTTTAATTTATAAATTATGCACAGTAGAGATTAACAACAATAATCAAATAGAACAATTTACAACAATACACTGTAATAAAAGTAATGATAGCTTTGGGGCCATCATTAAGTGAAATAAGGTTACTTGAGCACAAGCCCTGTGATACCATGACCTTTGGGACAGGTAGCTATACAGCATGACTAGCCTGGACAAAAGGATTATTCACCGTTAGGGCAGGAAGGAGCGGACGGTGAGGAACGGCAGGATATTTTATTGTGCTATTCATAACAACATGCAATTTAAAATGTATGAGTTGCTCATTTCTGGAATTTTCCGCCTAATATCTTCAGACTGCAATGGACCACTGATAACTGAGGCTGAGGAAAGTGAAGCCATGGATAACGTGGTCTACTGTATACAACTAAACAATAATATTTTATAAACTCCTACAGTCTTAAAGTTTTAACTGTTTCCCTTTATTTGGCTTAAAGTTTTTGAAAAGGAGCTTCCGTGTGAGAAAATGTATGTACATCAATGCAGTGGGAAGTTGTGGCCAATCTCTAGTGTTTTTTCTTATTTCTTATTAAAAATAGTCTTTAATTGATCTATGTGGGGAAAGGCAGAAACTTTTCTCTAATCTTCAAAGTTTTTTCGACTGGTCTAATACTTAAATCTACATGAGGCAGATTAATAACCAAATTTTATTATGTACACAGGTATGGGAACCCCTCATACATGAAAGAGTCAGAATCCCCACGCACAAGAAGTATATATGACAGGAAGTTAAAATGAAGTTACATGGCATTCTGAGCTAAGGAATGAGGTAAGGTTCCCAGGGGCTTCAAAAGGGGAAGGTCATTGTGGGATGATAAGAAGAGCAGATAGTAATTAGCAGTTATCTCTGTCATACAGATAGGCCATAATGTTATCCCTGATAATTTTATTAGGAGTAAGACCCTCATTTAAATTCTTCCAGATAGCACCAACTGGTTTGGTTCAGTGGATAGAGCACTGTCTGTGGACTGAAGGGTCCCAGGTTCAATTCCTATCGGGGGCATGTTCCTTAGTTGCGGGCACATCCCCGTAAGTGGGTATGCAGGAGGCAGCTGATCAATGTTTTTCTCTCATTCATGTTTCTGACTCTCTCTCCCTCTCCCTTCCTCTCTGTAAAAAATAAATAAAATAATTTTTTTTTCTAGATAATTGAGGATGAGAGGAGTGGCAAAGTTTCTCTTGAGTCCAAAGGGTTTTGGTTGCCTTTACTTAAAAAAGAATCTGCATAACACAGAAGCACATCTAGGGGTGACTTATGCCTCATTTGGTGTTCAGTTATCATTCTGTCTTCCTACAATCATGCTGTGTGTGGGTGGGTGTACCTAGACTGATTACTCATACCTAGGCATGAGTAGGGCAAGTCAGATACTTTCAAAAATTTGATATTGGACTTTGGCCCCAATGAATTTCTACACACTAGCTGGGTGCAGCTTTGAGTAGTGTACAATAAGTCAGCAAGAGCTTAGATGTGAGAGTGTGAGCCAATGACAAATTCCTTTTAAAAGGGACCTTTGATCTTTACCAGATCACTGCCTGCTTCCGCCATGCAATCTCTACCTTTGCTTTTGGTGTAACAAACATGTTTACCTGCATTGAGTAGGTTTTCCTGGCCACCTGATGAGTTGTGACAATATAACAAGTTTGGAGCGATGTTTGAGTCATCATGGCATAATGTCAGGTACCAATGACGAAAAAAGTCTGATGTGCTGAGTCACTGTGATGTGGTGATTCTCCAGTGAAAAGCTTGAGTGGAGAGTTTGACTTTCACTTCCTTTCTTTTGCTGAACTAATCCTGGAGACGCTGCCACATGATCACCTTCCCTTCACTAAAGCTCATATTTATGGCACTTCTCCTTTTGACATAAGAAAACACAAAGAGCAAGGCAGGCTGGCCGCGTTGCGTGAACTGCATCTGTCAGGCTGCCTCGAAGGCTTTGGACTAGATTTACCTATGAACCTCAGGCAGGGGTCATGTGGAGGAGCTAGGATTGATGATCAGCTATCGGGACACTGAGATTTGGATAAATGAACTGGGGGGTGGGGGGGGGAGAGAGAGAGAGAGAGAGAGAGAGAGAGAGAGAGAGAGAGAGAGAGAGAGAGAGAGAAAGAGAGAGAGAGAGAGAGAGAGCGCGCGCGAGCGCGAGCTGTGTGAATGAACTTCACTGCTGATTAAGAAACTTACTCAAGGTTGCCCAGCCAGCATGACTCAGTGGTTGAGTGTCAACTTACGAACCAGGAGGTGATGGTTTGATTCCCAGTCAGTTCACACAACAGTTTGGAATTTTATATCTATGATCCCCTCTATTTTCTGCACAAATGTTCCTGTTTCATCTGAACAGTCTCCCAAGGACTGAAGTCATGGCAAACATTCCTTGGGAGTTGATTTCTCATGTACAGCTCTGTAGGCACAATCTCAGACAGGGACCTGGTAGCCAGTCTGTATGCTCCCTCGTAAAAAAAATATCCCTCCCTTGACCACCTCGCTTCCACATCCAATCACCATCTCATTTCCACAGCTATCTGTAACAAAGCGCACAGAGTGGGGACTTCCTCGTGTCCGCCTCATTCTCCCCACCCTCTTCCACCTGAACTTGCTGCCTCCCATCTTTAGCATCACCACTTCCCAGAACACTGGGCTTTTTCTTAAACTCTTGGTGCTTCTCTTCTGACTTTGCTCCAGCGGGCTGTTTGCATAGCCCTCTTTCTTGCTTACTTACTTGTTTTAACATTCTTGAAAAACAAAAACAACAAAACTGAAACCCAACACTTTCCCTCCTATGAAAGAGACTTTTCTTCCTGACATCTGGGACCCTGGGCACATCTGAACGTTCTCACCCAACTCAAGAACGAATGCGAACGCGTTAACACTGACTTTTGTCATGCTGGCTGTTGCTGTCCTTCAGTTTTTGAGGTGAGCCTGAGCGCTCTTCTCCCTGTCAGCCCACCACACCCCATTGCCTATCCACTCCCAGCTCTGGATCAGTACCCCCTCTGGACCCTCTTAACGCCACATGGCCCTCTGGTTTTCTAAGTCCATTTGTAAATTATATCTTCAAGGGAAAACTTATCTTTTTAAACGTTTCCTATTCGAATAGCAACCTTAGGATTGTGGGAACAGTGTTTTCCTTGTAGCATGCTAATTTATCAACACATGGATACACCTTTGAAAATATTTTCAAGCTTTTGCTTTTTCATGAATTCTTATTGTTCTCTGAGACCCTTTCTTCTATTTGGGTTACTTTCTAGAAGGCATTATATGATTTCCCCTACACAGTGGACACTAGTTAAATATGGACTAACGTGGATAACAATTAAAAATGTAATATATACTGCTGCCAGCTGAGTAAATATTTAACTTCCTAAGTATGACTCTGACCATTTGTCCAGACACTGCCATTTCCTGCTTTCAGAGAGCTCACTTGTTTCTATGGCTAACTTGTTGCTGCTCTGATCTTTCCCTCCCTGGCTCAGATGTACAGCCTGGGGCTTGCACAGTAGAGCAGGATGCTGTTCTCATGCATTTTGTCACCTACAACACCTGCCAACCTATCGTAAAGACCAAGTACTCACCAGGCTGCATGCTTGTAAAAGAGGGGATGGGTGTTTTTTTTGGCAAGACGGGGCCCACAGAAGCCTCTCATGCCAGATTGCTGGGGTTGAAGTTCAGGTTTTGCCATTTTCTAGCTGTGTGGTTTTGGCGAACTTACTTAACTTCTCTGTTCCTCAGTTTCCTCTGTTGTAGCATGGGGGCGATGATCATTGTATTGACCTCCTAGCATTGCTATGAGGATGGAATGTTTGTAACAGAGTAAGCACTATGTTACACTCAGCCACACTCTTTTTTACATTTGCCTTAAGTCTTCCTATGTTCATGTGGATTCAGATGCAACACATAAAGATTCATGACCACAAGTTATGTTTAAGGAATAGATTATGGAAGGTTAAAATAGCACACAGCAAGTTTTATCTGTGAAGGCAAAGCCAATTCCAGAATGGGTGGAGAAGAATGAGAACTAGTTCCTATTCTACAACACTCTGCACTCTTCCAAACTGTTGATGGCAAGACAAGGAAAGGCTGAGGAGCTACTCCAAGCCAGAGGAGACTACAGAGGCATGGCAGCTTAGAGCAGTTCATGGTCCTGCTATAACAGACATTAGAAAAATGAGAAGAATTGGAATACAGGATGATATAATAATGATTATTATATCGATGTTAAATTTCTAATTGTGGCCCTAACCTGGTTGGCTCAGTGGATAGAGCATCGGCCTGCGAACTGAAAGGTCCCAGGTTCGATTCGGTCAAGGGCATGTACCTTGGTTGCAGGCACATCCCCAGTGGGAGGTGTGCAGGAGGCAGCTGATCTATAATATGTTTCTCTCCCATCGATGTTTCTAACTCTCTGTCCCTCTCCCTTCCTCTCTGTAAAAAATAAATTAAAAAATTTTTTCTAATTGTGATAACTGAATTGGGAATGTGTAAGGGAATGTTCTTATTCTTGTGATGTGTGTATGTGTAAATGTGTGCACACGTGGAAAGAGAGAAAAGAGAGAGTGATGAAGAAAGATTGGGAAAGTGAATGTGAAAACATGTTTACATTTGATGAATGTGGGTTATACACAGGCCTCTTTCTCCTATTACTTTCTTTCTCTTATTTTTTCAACTGTTCTATAAATTTGAAATTATTTCAAAAATAAAAAGTGGGGAAAAATAGTCCTGTGATTTGGAGACTCAGTTTTCCAATTTGAAATATGGATGAATTTCAATTTATGGTCTTTAGGAATGATATATTTTCTGAGCTGCAAATTGGAAAATTTTGTCTGAGGGATCTCTCTAAATGTTTTTAAGATAAAAATTTCTAAAGATGACAAGTTAAGGGACAT
This sequence comes from Pipistrellus kuhlii, assembly GCF_014108245.1. Classification (NCBI taxonomy): domain Eukaryota; kingdom Metazoa; phylum Chordata; class Mammalia; order Chiroptera; family Vespertilionidae; genus Pipistrellus; species Pipistrellus kuhlii. Next base: position 65,815,780 of record NW_023425551.1, on the reverse strand, counting down.
TAGTAAATGTAGTTCTTTTGAAAAGGATAAAAATATATAAGAAATAAAAATTTAATAAACTACATTTATCAGTTAATAGAAGAGTCTAATTCTCATCTGTCTATTATAAAGTCTTTTAAAATGCCTAGAGATCCATTTGTATTGTTTGAAGAACTCAGTTTGTTGAATAACTAGGTTTTTTTTAAAAAGTTTTTTTTGTGCAAATATCAGACTAATGAATGGAGTTATTGTTGAAATATACAATTCATCTGAAGGTCTTAATATAAAAATGTTAACGTTCTTAAAAATAAATACGTTCTTAATATAAAAATACCTAGAAGTAAAAGGACAAAGCCATGTATTTTCTTTAGTTCTGAAATAGTCACATTCATGGAATAAAAAAATCTATAAGTAAATTTTATCACCTGTGATATATAATTTTTGTGTGTGTGTGATATTCAGCTTTAAATTCTTTTTAAGATAAGCTCTTATAATGCAAAGTTAAGTAAAATTATACTATCAAGTAGCAGGGAATGTTCAAAACATGACTCCCAGTTTAAAATGGAATGCGTTCTAACATACTTTTCGAACTTTATACATCCATGGGTTCCTCAAGACACTGAAAAATGATGAATCTGCATAACCCTGACACTGGAAACAAAGCTTGAGCAACAGCCAGATTCTGAGAGGAAACATCATTAAGTGAAAATCTTATGGAGCTTGACTGGGAATCCCTGTCAGGAGCCGTCAAAGCGTTGCCCAGACACAAAAAGCATTGCTGGAGGTTGAGAGAGTCCCCTGCCTACTTCCCTTTTAAAGAGAGAGGGAAAGGGAGGTAGAGAAGCATGTACCTCGAGACCATTATCAGCCAGAAAAAAGGGGCAGCTGTTCTTCAGTGAAGGTTAAAAATAAAGCGGTAAATGATAAAATAAAAAATTTAAAAAGGAACAAGGGAGAAAAGAAGCCAATAACTAATATTACTGTCATTCAAAGCAAAATTTGTCAGAAAAACAAGAATTATTTTGTATTGATTAAAAGATATAATTCACAATGAAGATGCATGAGCCATTAGTGTAGTATCCATTTTAAAAAGGAAAATAGTTTCTGAAAAGTTAGGGAGAAATGGGCAGGAATATAATTGTTGTGAGAGGCACTAATGTATCTTTCACAGCATTTGGTGGATGCTGAAAAATAGAATTGCATCAGTTGGTAGATATTAAACTTGAGTCTCACAGCAGTGACTATACCTTTCTCATGCATCCATGGACCATTTGCAACAGCTGGTCATATGCTAGGACACGAGGGAATTTTACTGCATAATAAAAATGAGAAAGTGTGGAAGCCACATTTATGAGATTCTAACTAGAATATACTATGAGCAGTTTAAACAAACAAAACTCTTCAACCCTTTAATTACCTAACCAATTCTAAAATAAGGTCTTAGAACATTTATGCTTTTGAAACTTTAAACTCCATTTATAATTTAGAGGATATTTATTGCAACTCTGTTCATAACAACAAGATGCTGGAAATAACCCAACAGAGGACTCTGACAATATCAATGGATAACCATGCAGCTGTACACCAGGCATGTCTTTATATACTGTTACCTCTATATACTGTTCAGGATGTATTATTATCTGGGGGGAAAAATAGATGGAGAAAAATATGTTTCCATTTATTTTTTTAAAAGGTGGCAGAGATATAAATATATAAAATCACAACAATGAAAGAATAGCATAACTTATTTATTTATTTATTTTTAAAATATATGTTTTTATTTATTTTTTAGAGAAAGAAGGAGAGGGAGGTTGAGAAACATGGATCTTATGCCTCCTGCACGCCCCCTACTGGGGATCGAGCCTGCAATCTGGGCATGTGCCCTGACTGGTGACCTCTCTGTGCATGGGATAATGATCAACCAACTGAGACACAGGCCAGAGCAGAAGAGCATAATTTTAAAAACTGAAAAAATATTAAAAATTGGTTACCTATATTGGGAAGAGAGTGGAGGAAACATGGATAGAAACTATGCTTTCTGATCATACTCCATTTTATAAATTGGACTTATAAAGATTTTTCATAATTATATAATCAAATTAAACTTTAAAAATAATTCCTAGAAACAGAAAGCAAATCAGATTACTGTATTGAGTTAGTGATTTAACTACATAGAGAATAACTATATCTACTGAGTTTTAAAAACAGAAATTTAATGTGTAAACTAGTGGGATCTAACCTAAGAAGAAAAAGAATTGGACATACACTTTAATGATCATATACTTTCAATGATCATATTGTCTGTAGTAATATTAGCACTGCTGTTCTGAAACTAGGGCATATAAGATATGGCAAATAAATAATTATGTTTATATTATTAAAAATCAAGGTGTTAGTATGTGAAAAATAAATATATAAAACCAAAGAAGTGAAAACCATATAGTCCTAACTTGAATTGAAAACATCAGTTATGAGCTCAGGATGTATTTCTCTTAAAACACAAAACAAAGGACCAAAACACCCAACAACCACGTTTCTTAGCTTCGCCCATCAACAAGGCCTGGAAACAAGGACCGAGCTCTTATGGCACTCAAACTGTGGTCTCTATTACTATTTCCTACTGAAAGAAACCTAGATTCTTGAAAAACAATGCAAACAGCCAATCTCAAGATTGGGGCAGGAAAAAATCAAGAAGGTCCTGGAACACAGAGTGAAATGATAAAGCAAGAACTTTTCCATGTCCACCAAAGTACTAACCAAAAAAGGATTCAGAAGCCAGTTTGAATGGGTTTTCACTGGTCAAAAATGGAGCAATTTGAGCAATAGATTGAAACAGCAGATATGTTTAAATCTATGCGTTCATAAGAAATAAAGAACTCCTGATTACCTATAGAGGATTGTGAGAATTGGTAAATGCAAGGTAAGGATCAAACAATTATCCTACCTTTATTGTACTGAGAGTATCACAGAATAATCAAATAGTTGGCCAGGGGAGGTTTCTCTATCATAGAAGTAAATGAGTAAGGAACGAGAATTAGAACACTTGTACACTAATGAAATAATGGACTTTGGCTAAATGTCTAACATCACACAAAGAGAGACAGCTGGACATTATATATTCACTAATGAAAAGTCCTGTCATTATCATCAATGATGTCTTCTTGCTAAAGTATCCAAACTTCTAACCAATCAAGTCTATAGCACCTGCCCATTAGAGAGCTAGAGTGCGGGGAATGCAGGGGACAGCAAGCATATTGAGACACTATGTGGATCTAATCAACAAAATCCAGAATGTTGGAAATTCTACAGGACAAAGGGACCCAGCTCCTTCACCATGGAAATGGCAAAGAGGGGGAAAAGAGCATGTATACCAGATGCCATTGGTGCCCACTCTTATCTCTTGTGCCTTGAGTTTAGCCTGACTTCCAGTGTCAGCAGCTGCCTCTGTGCCAAGGAGCTTTCCCCCGTGAACCAGGGGAGGCTGCTCTCCTCATTTTGCAGGGTTGGAAGGACAGAAGCGCCAGGCAATTACTGCTGCAGAAGCAGCTTTTCATCATTGACTAAATAAAACTTCTTCGACTCCCTGGGGGTTAATTCTGAGGGGTGTGTGTGTGTGTGCACCTTTTTCCTAAAAGAATTAAGCTTCAGTTATCCACTGGTATAATATATATATATATATATATATATATATATATATATATAGCCAAAACTCTGACATTTTGGGGAGATTTTGATGATTCAGTGGTACAGAATATAGGACAGAATACTTAAAATTAAGACTTAGAAAATCTAAGATTGTGAGTGCTAACTCCCTCTAAGAGCTACGTGTTTCTGAAATTTGCAAGGTGACCATTGTTGCTGATAAAACTAAAACTTTAATTGGGAAAAATCTTTTAAGTACAAAAATAGTTCATTATATGGAGGATTAGGACATGGATAAAGTCTTAGAAGCCTATAAACCTGCAAGCAATTTTCCATCTTAAAAAACAGAAATTTTTCCATCTTTAAAAATATGGATATAGATGTATCTCTAAATCAGTCCCTAAAATAGAAAATACTATCACTTACCAGGAGTTTACACTATGGGGATATTTGTGTTCTTGCAGGATTTTCTAATGATTGGGCAGAAAAAATAGTAACTTAACTTTACAACAAGATTTGATTTTGATTCTAAGAAGACTCCTTAGAAATTCAGAGATGTACACTGGAATACTTTCAGAATGTCCTTTAAATAGGTGAAGCTTAAACTGGAAATAGTAAGAGGTTAAACATTTTATACTTATACTATTTTTTCCTCATCTGGTTAAAAAATTGGTACTAAAGTGACTAAATATAGAACACATTTTTTTTTTGTTGGACTCTATTTGATGTACTTATCTTTGTTTTCTACTCTTTTCACCTATGAGTAACACTATCAAGCTATATTTTATAAAATCTTCTAAGTAATCTTTTATTCTTTATGCAAAATAGTGTGGGAATAACTAATAAGTTACATTTAAAAACTACAACAAATGAAAGATTGACACAATAATGTACACATGTATTGCTATCCTCACATTAACAATTGTAGGCTTTATTTTCTAAGATATTTCAGAAAATGAAGTTCCCAGCCCCAGCATCAGCTTAATTTACTCAAATTCACTGCCTAGATTTGGTTGTTTAAGTCTATGGTGAAAGTTTAATAAGTATGCTATTTCTTGGAATTAAAAGTTATTGAATGAATAAAATTAATTTCAATCTATGATGAATGTAAAGTTTTTGCTAACAAAGAGTCAAATAGATTTATCATAAGCTCTAAAATAATGTAACTTAATTTCCTTGACATGTTAAAAGATATTTTAATTTACCCAAAGAACTCTGAATTGGCTAAGCATTCAATAATAAGAATGATTTTAAACTTTCTTTCAACTCAATATATTAAAAATCAGCTAAGACGGCAGTGAATCCTAACTTCATCAAATCATAACTCTCATTAATGCACCCATCTTGCTTTCTCAGTAAAATTTTATCTGTAGAGCCCTGGCCGGTTGCTCAGTGATTAGAACATCAGCCTGCACACTGAAGGGTTGCTGGTTCAATCCCCAGCACCAGTTTGGGTGTGTTTGGGAGGCGACAATTCATGTGTCTCTCTCATTGACGTTTCTTTCTTTCTTTTTAAAATGTATTTTATTGATTTTTTTTTTTTTTTTTTTTTTTTTTTTTTTTTTTTACAGAAAGGAAGGGAGAGGGATAGAGAGCTAGAAACATCAATGAGAGAGAAACATCGATCAGCTGCCTCCTGCACACCCCCCACTGGGGATGTGCTCGCAATCCTTGACCTGAATCGAACCTGGGACCCTTCAGTCTGCAGGCTGATGCTCTATCCACTGAGCCAAACTGGTTTCGGCTTCCTTCCTTCCTTCCTTCCTTCCTTCCTTCCTTCCTTCCTTCCTTCCTTCCTTCCTTCCTCCCTCCCTCCCTCCCTCCCTCCCTCCCTCCCCCCCTCCCTCCCTCCTTCCTTCCTTTCTTCTTTTTTCTTTCTCTCTACCTCTAGCTCACATCCCTCCCTCCTTTTCACTCTCTAAAAATCAATGGGAAAAATACCCTCAGATGAGGATTAGCAACAAAAAATTTTATCTGTAGAATTTCAATTTTGATCTTTATGCAGAATTGTGCTTTCTACTGGTCACCTTCCTCCTGCCTTTCTGCTGAATGGCTTCCTGAGCCCTCTCTGAGGGTCTGAGTCCACAGTAGCGGTATGAAAGCACATTCATCCAATCAGTGGGGTGAGAGGGCATTGAGCAAGTCCTCATCCCCTGCCCACTTCTCACTGCCTTGTAAACTCGTCCTAAAATTGCATGCTCACTAACAGTAAGGAGACAAGTACTTTGTTACCTGGGGAGATGGGGGAGGAGCCCAGGATCCTCAGGGTACACTGTGTGGAGCCTTCCAGGTGCCTGTGCCCAGCCTGGAGCTTTGCATTTGTTGTCTCATTGGATCCTGTCAACAACCTTACTAGGGAAGAAATACCCATTTATACATCAGGAAACAGACACAGAGAAACCACTGGATTACGTAGCTGTGTGCTGTCAGCCTGTCTAACCCAAAGAGTTTGTCTACACCACAGACAGTATGACTAGCACCACCCATAGTCTCATGGCAGAAAGCGGAGCTTTGAGGACAGGGGCCACCACCACTGTGTCTTGACCAGGCTTTAGGCATTTAGGACATAAGGCAGTTACGGGCTCCTGGTGGTGGGAGTCAAGGATGGTACCACAATGAATTAGGGGGTGGATAATAGAAAATTGTTTTTTCAAACTTCACCTTTCCTCCTTACTGCCAGACCCAGTTAGAGCTTGTTTTATAGTAGAAATTAGGGTGTAGGACTGGCCTAGAGAATGAAAATGTTTTTGTTGAAAAGCCCAGGAAGAATTACTCTCATGAAACAGAGTCTTTTCCCAAATCTGGGGCCTTCTGTGGGCTCTGTCAAATGGAGCGTGCATGTTTGGGAATACAATGCTGCATGTCTCCATGCATGGCTTTATTTTCCCTCTCCTTGTTATTTAATGTCTCTTTTTCCTTTGCTCCATCCAAAGACACTAGTCAAAGAAGCCAAGTAAAATAGCCCCTCTTATCCAGAGTTTAAGTCTGCAAGTATGGGTAGATGGCTCTGTTAGGCAGGTGAGTGTAAGAGCCGGTTATGGTAAAATGAGGCAGCAAACCAGTGATTCCAGACATGGAGGTAACTGCTCTCTTTCACTTTTCACCCCACAGGGTGCTCTGAGGGTCAAAGAGAGAAGGCAGGCGATGGGCCCGTCAAGCTGTTTACTGGCCTCCATGTACCTTTTTTTTTTTTGAATGCCAACTCAGCATGATCTAGACAAGAATCATTTGTTTGCCAAGATTGAAACTAGCTCCTCTAAAAGGGGTTTACTGGAAGGATCACTCTTGGAATACCTTTGGAGGTGGTGCGTCTGGATCTTCCAGGGATTCTCCCTCTTGCACATTGTCTCCCAGATGGAGGTTATGGTAGGCGCAGAAACAGAATATTGGCTACTAAGAGATAAAACAAGCAATACTACCCATGCTCTGTTAATGCTGATTATTTTGTTCTGATTAAAGAAAGCACACTGTAAACTGGCTGGGAGTGGTATGCCCTCAGGACCTAGGAGTCAACTTTGACCCTGAAAGTTAACCTTGGACCTAGGAGTCAACCTTGGAAAGAGGGGCATCCCCATTCAAGAACTGTTCATCATGGAAAGATGAACAACCTGTTGCTCAAAGAATGAAGTCCTACCCCAGCCCCCTTGCCTACTTCCCCATGCCTAAAATTCCTACTTCCCCATGTAGGAGATAAAAATATCAATGATGAGAGAGAATCACTGATCGCCTGCCTCCTGCTCACCCCCTACTGGGTCAAGCCTGTAACCCGGGCATGTGCCCTTGACTAGAATCAAACCTGGGACCCTTCAGTCCACTGAGGCTGATACTCTATCCACTGAACCAAACCATCTAGGGCTTATTTTAAAAAATGGGGTTCCTTTTAGCCTAAGTCTTGCAAGTTGTTTCAAGGGATCCTGTAAAATATTTGCAATAAAAGTCATGTTAATTCACATTCATTTAAAAGAAAAGAAATAAATTCATGCTGTATGTTTTTATATAAGTGCAGGGGTGGAGGCAGTCATATCAGGACTTGATAATCAAGTGGATAATGATAGGGTGCCCAGATTCCAGAGAGGTTGGGAGTCATCATTAAGGGGTGGTCAAAGAATTTGTTTCTCTACAAGGCATGTGGCTCGGAGCCAACATACCTCATAATTCGTTCCCTTCTATCCTTTCCTCTCTTTCCTGCCCCCTTTTTATCCTGTCTCAATTTAACCAGGGGATTGTGGTGTGCAAGGTTTTTCTGTTTACCCTAATAATATCCAAATATCAATAGTTACTTCTGAGATACATGATGACTCGTTAAGGGTTGGGTGTGTTGTTCTGGTTCTTATCGAGTCTGATCTTCATCTCATATCAAATATTAGACCAGAGGGCAGAGTACAGAACGTCAAGCTCAGATGGTAAACCAACCGGTGGGTTGTAAATAGCTACATGAAGGGCATTAAATCTAAAGAGATTTAGAGTGAAAGGCTAAGATGAAGGAAATGAAAGGCACATTTGAAATAAAAACAAAGAGATTATCAGCTGAAACCAGTTTGGCTCGGTGGACAGAGCATCAGCCTGCGGACTGAAAGGTCCCAGGTTTGATTCCGGTCAAGGGCATGTACCTTGGTTGTGGCGCATCCCCAGTGGTGGGTGTGCAGGAGGCAGCTGATCGATGTTTCTAACTCTCTTATCTTTCTCCCTTCCTCTCTGTAAAAAATTAATAATATATATATATATATATATATATATATATATATATATATATATATATTAAGTATTCAAGAGGATGGATGATGGAAAGAACTTGCAGTAGTTTTGGTTTCCTGGTAAATGACAGGTTGGCCACTTATATTGCAAAGACTCCAGCCTTACCATCCTGTCCATGTCACTGTTGTAACTTACAAGGTGAGACTTGAGTTGGGCAACTTCTGGAGTATTTGGTCAGGGGGACATGGGAAGTACTATTCTTGTAGTGTAACCCCCATCTTACAAAGGATACCTCAAAAAAGTCAAATTATGGAGTCATTTATTAATGGCCGATGGCATACAAGGGGTTAAAGTTCCAAATCTCGCAGCCCCGAACAGCTTGCCACTCTGGCTTATTTATATTGGCAGAACATCACAAAGGTATCGATTGCATCTTTGGGTCTGGAATGAGGAACCTGTTTCGTGATTTTACAGAAGTTAGTTATCTACAGTATCTATGAATCACTGAATCAACAGAAACACATTATCTAGGACCACCGGGACAATTTAAAATAATTGTGCTGTCCAGATTCTGGGATCACCGAGTCAACAGGAATGCACTATATGTAGCTACTGAGGCAATTTAGGATAATTGATCTGTCTTGAGTCCCAGGAATGTGCTTCAATGACCAGTGAGATCACAATCAATGGGATATTCGTACTGCCATCAAGGGAGTATTCAATCATACATAAGTCTGGAAAATCAAAATAACTTTCTATTGTTTTAGCAAACAAATAAGTATAGAACCCAAACAGCAGTTTCTACCTGAGATGATTGCTACCATACTTCACGACATGGTCCAGACGTTGGTCAGATTAGATAAAGAACATTCAGCAACACAGAGATATTTTAGCACTTTTCTCCTTTCCTAGGAAAGGATGATACAATAGATGACAGCAAGCATTTGGATGAACCCCTCTAGGCTTGGAGGAAGTTCATGCCACTGGCAGGCGGGTGGGAGGTTTCATTAGTCCTATGTGTCCTTCCAGGGCCGTGCATCTAGAGCCTGTCAGTTGTAAGGCAAGAGTGGGACCAACATTCCCAGTCCATTTGTAAGAGACCTCAGAGAATGAGGCAGGGGAGGGCCAGACATCACTTTTATAAATATATATATAAATATATATATATATATATATATATATATATATATATATATATATATATTGATTTCAGAGAGGAAGAGAGAGGGAGAGACAGACAGAAACATCAATGATGAGAGAGCCTCATAGATTGGCTGCTTCCTGCACGCCCCCTACCGGGGATCAAGCCAGCAACCCAGGCATGTGCCCTTGACAGAAATCAAACCTGTGACCCTTCAGTCCACAGGCCATTGCTCTATCTACTGAGCCAAACTGGCTAGGGCAAGACATCACTTTTAATCCATCCTGAAGAACTCCCTAAAGCCCCATTATTGTCTCACCTGTTTGGCCTAACACTGTAAAGTACAGTGTTCTTTTTAACCTAACATTAATTGATTAATTGATTGATGAATTGATTGATTCATGAACACTGAGGATTTAGACATGAAAATTACACATTCATAAATCTTAAGGAGCTCAGAGTTTCATGGGGAATAGAGATAGATATGTAATATGATGTTGTGTGATAAGGGCAACAATAAAGCAAGTATAGACATAAGAAATCTTCTGGGCTTTGTGTCCGACAAAATGTCTCTGGGCGCCCTTTCCCTGCAGGCCAGTGTATGCCCAGCTCCAATAATTCTAAATGAGACCTGACTCCGAGCATCACAGATGATCTCCTGTCTGGAACCATGCCCACAGTCTGAAATGTCCCAGCGGCTCCCGAGCTATGGGTCTGGTCCCTCAGGCCCATTCATTATCATGCATCCACATTGCTACTTCTGCAGCGGACACCTGGCAGGGGTGTCAGGAACAGTACAGCATGTGTTTGTCCCAGATGATCTTTGAAACAGACAGTTCCCAGTCTGGCAGTTGCTGGGGAACCGGTATCTTTGCTTCCTGATTCCTATCACACTCCCTGCAGCCCTGTGTCCCAGAGCCAGTTGGTTGAAGAACTCAAAGGGCAAGACACAAGCAAGGGAGAGCCCTGAGCTCAAGAGATCAGCAAACAGCCAGCACATCTTAACCAGGGGTAACCTAGCAGCACAGGAAAGCGGATGATCCCCACAGTTTACCCTGGATAAATAGGCTATGTCTGTTAGCAGTTCTTGCTGTACTAGTATCTGGGGAAAAATAGTTCTCCCTGCATACCAAATGATAAAAGGCGCACTGTTAAGATGAAAGGGGGGAGGGGGGAACCTGCTTCTGTTTAGACAAAGCTTGTGAAGGTTCAAGGATCACTTGTCTGTTGGCCAAACAGGCTTTCAGTGGCTTAATAATAAGAAAAATAAATACAGGTATTCTTGCCTTCTCATTCCATTTACAGGCACATTTCTGAAGCCTTCTTCGTCATCTGAAAGCAGGAATTGGGAAATATTCAAAAGAGATACTAGAGTTTTACCAACTTGAAGACGAAAACTGTTCTTAGAAATAGATGCTTTCTGAACATCACATGGCACTGAAGAAACTGTAATCACTGGCTTAGACCTTGATCAAATAATAGCTAACATAACATGTATTAGGTACATACTTATTATAGTCTGGTACACTCCTAAGTGCTGTGTATTTGCTAATTTATTTATTTTCTTAGGATATAAAGAATTAGCAGACCCTTTCAGTTTCTGTCATGTTCACGGAAAGACAGATTTGGCAAAAAGGGAATAGCTGACATATTACATAGAAGCCCATGTGGTTTAGAGGTGGAGACTGGACATGGTGCCCTTCGGGGAAAATGATGAGGTCGGAACAGACGGGGACTGATGGGGTCTGGCGCTGTTGCCACAGAGCCTGGATTATGTAAAGATGATCTGATGGGAAGCCAGGCAGACAACTAGACAGAGGCATCCATCCATAGGGACTGGCCAGAAAGGCAGTTTGAGATGAGAATATGGGCATACCAGAGCTAAGACAGAGGCTGGGAACAGGGTACAGAAGCCTGCAGAGAGGCCTCAGTCCTAGGGACATGACAGGTGTCTTATTTACTTTTTTACTATATTTTTATTGATTTCAGAGTGGAAAGGAGAGAGAGAGAGAGAGAGAGAGAGAGAGAGAGAGAGAGAGAGAGAGAGAGAGAGAGAGAGAGAGAGAAAGAGAGAAAATCATTGAATGGCTGCCTCCTGCTGGGGATCGAGCCAACAACCCAGGCATGTGCCCTAACTGGGAATTGAACTGTGCCCTCCTGGTTCATACAGCCTGTTGGCAGGCACTTTTTAAAGAGCACTGGTGTCTGGGGTGCCCTGGAAGGAGCCTGTGAAGACGTCTCCAGCAGTATGTGGGTGTTTGTTCCCATGATTTGGTGATTTAGGCAAAGAAAAGGACAAAGTGCAAGAACCACAATAGCAGTCATGTCAGATTTCAGGATTTTACCTCCTGCTTCAAGCTTGAGGATCCATTGGACTGTCACCCAGTCCATTATATCGGTTCTGGGATAGTACTATTTGGCAATCCTATGATGACTAGGGGCTTGCAGTTGTTTAAACCCTATCTGGTTTGTACCAATAGGTGCTAATGCTGAGCTTTTACCACTGCAAGTTGCTACTTACAATCCATGTGTAGTCTGTTTGGTGCATTGTGGCATTTTTTGTTCCTCACTCCCTATATGTATTAATAAATAAAGGGTTTGCAAACTTTTTCTGTTAAGGGTCAAATGGGAAATATTTTAGGCTTTGCTGGCAATGCTCATTTCTGCCATTGTAGTAGGAAGCAGTGGCTGTGTTTCAATAAAATTTTATTCTCAAACAGGCAGCAATCAGATTTGGCATGGGCCACGGTTGCTGACCCAGGATATAAGTTAATGGGTAGACCAAAAAAAACAAATAAGTTTCACAGTTTCCATGAGTGATTTTTTTTTTTTTTATCACTTCTCTTCTGTCTTACATTTGTAACTTTGAAAGCTAACAGCCTTAAACCAAACTTCCTGTATGCTCGCAAGCCATGGAAGGGCTGGAATATGTTGTTCCAGGTTTTCTTTAAAGAGAGGGACCCCATTTGCTATTTCCCCCTCCATCTAGTGAAGATCTCTGCATACAGAGGCCCTGGTGAGAGTTGAGAAACTTCTTTCAGGTGGCCTGGATTCTTTTTTCTAATATATTTTTATTAATTTTTTACAGAGAGGAAGAGAGAGGGATAAAGAATTAGAAACATCAATGAGAGAATCATCGACCAGCTTCCTCCTGCACACCCCATATTGGGGATGTGCCCACAACCAAGGTACATGCCCTTGACCGGAATCAAACCTGGAATCTTTCAGTCCGCAGGCCGATGCTCTATCCACAGAACAAAACTGGTCTCGGCAGCCTGGATTCTTTCTCCTTCACACTTCTTTGGTACCAATGAGCCACTAAACTACCTTTGTCATTTTACCGTCTCTAGGGTGACTAGATAGAGTTAATAGCTATAAAGACAAAGCAGACACCCTTTCTTCTAAAACCCCAAAAAAGCACCAAAACAGAACTTGAGTGAAAAACCCTCCATGAGTCAAGTCCAAAGGTGAAACATGTTTGCTCTCCTTATCCAAGGAATGAAGATGTTCAGACTAATGGGAAGAACTTAACCCTAATTCTTTTTAGCATTTAGCCAATTCACCACCTGTTATTGGTTGAGTTGTGACCTCCCAAAAGATATGTTGAAATCCTAGCTCCTGGTACCTGTGAATGTCACCTTACTTGGAAATAGGATCTTGGCATATGTAATCAAGTACATTGAGGTCATTAGGGTAGGTCCTCATCTAATACGACTAGGTTTTTATCAGAAGGAAATTTGGGCACAGAGACACATACAGAGAAGCACACCAGGTGAAAACACAGACATAGAGACTGAGTGGTGTAGCTACAAGCTAAGAAATGCCAAGGAAATCTCCAGAAGCTACGGTAGGAGACAGACTTTCCCTCAGATGCCTCCAGAAGGAAACAACCTTGCTAGCACCTGGACTTTGGACGTACAGCCTGCAGAAGTACAAAAGAATAAATTTCTATAGTTTTAAGCCACCCAATGGGTGGTCATTTGTTATGGCAGCTCTAGAAAACAAATACACTACCCTTGGGCTGGCATAAAATGGCAACTCAAATTCTGTAGTGTGTTCCCCTCAACTCACGTTTGTTAAGCATCTTCCCCTTCTATTTAGATACCTCAACAATGGAATCAACTTAATCATCCTGTCATCATACGCACAGCTTAGCTTCTGGTTTTATTTGGACTCATTTTTTTCCAGGTAATCTGGACTCTTAAACTCAACTGGAAGTGATCATTTTATTTATTTATTTATTTTTAAAAATATATTTTATTGATTTTTTACAGAGAGGAAGGAAGAGGAATAGAGAGTTACAAACATCAATGAGAGAGAATCATTGATCAGCTGCCTCTTGCACACCCCTTACTGGGGATGTGCCCGCAACCACGGTACATGTCCTTGACCAGAATCGAACCTGGGACCTTTCAGTCAGCAGGTCAACACTCTATCCACTGAGCCAAACCGGTTTTGGCTGAAAGTGATCATTTTAATTCTTTCCCTTGTTTTGCCATGTGAATTCAGAGGGCAGTTTGGCAAACTGTCAGCAACCGATAATAGGACTGAAAAACCTGATATGTCAGCTATTGTTCTACTGTATTCCCTTCTCTGGGTGCTATGAACTCATGAAATATAACAAAGCACAGTATTGTCTGAACTCTTCTGAATATACAGTTCGTGTTCACATAACTGCTTTTGTCTTAGCCTGTGCCTGTCAAAGGGCGCCTCTGCTGCCGCCTTTGTTTTCCTCTAGAGCTTTCCCCTCTAATTTGATCCATACTTGATGACACAGTTGTAAAGAACACCAGGTATCTGGTATAGCAGACTTGCACATAAGCGCTGCTCAAGTCACTCTGCAGCATTCCATTGCTACAATAGGCCCACTGGAGAGTCAAAGGGAGGACATTTTCCAGGAAGAAGAAGAAGAATAGCCAACATTTGTTGATTAATTCTTGTGTAATTAATTCTTGTGTGCCGAACACTCTTCTAGTGCTTGACAGAAGCTAACTCTTTTCATTCTCACAAGAAACCTCCCCATGAGGCAGGTGCTATTGTTATCCTCACTTTACACCTGAATGACAGGGTAAGGAAAACTGGCCCAAGGTCACAAGGCTGGTGAGGACTAGGGCTAAGATGAACCCAGGCGGTCTGGCTGCAAAGTCTTTACCTTAATCATTATTCTGTTGGCATTCTACCTGCAAAACACCCCATCTTGGATCTAAGTGTTACAATATTTTCCTCGCTGAAAAGCAGTGGTGTTTATGTCCTTTTCAGCAAATGCAAAAGATAGAACTGTGTACTTGCCCAAGGTTGCAGGACCACCTTCGCCAGAAGGGGACTGAATTAGGATGGGCTCTGGGGTCCAGCTTTAGGAGATTTTTGATTGGAGTATGGTATGGAGCTTTTGATTTCTGAATGATCACAGCCACATGGGCACCATTTTAAAGCAGTTTCGTTTTCTCCAACTAGGCCAACTCACTGAAAAGATCACAACTTTCTCAAAATGTAATGTTTTATTTTTATCATGTTATTATACAATAAAATCAGTGCCTGTGACCATTTATAGGTCTGCTTACATATTTACAGAACACATGTTTGGGGGAAGGGTGTTAGAGACCCAGGAAAGAGAGGGATAGAGGCCAGCACCTGTTCTGAGAGCTCCTGCAGGCCAGCAGCTCTTAACAGTTGAGGTGGTCAAGAGGGAAAAGGCTTAAGGATGGGTTAGAACTGCTCCTAGGACAGCGGTTCAATTCCATCACCCAATCCCTCCAATCTAACAAAAATATTTAAAACTATCCTAAAGTGATTTTTCATAGATTATGTAACCTACTTATATACACAATGAAAAATCAATATAGTCTGGCCAGTGTTGCTCAGTGGTTGAGCATCCACCTATGAACTTGAAGGTCAAGGCTTGATCCGCAGTAGGGGGCGTGCAGGAGGCAGCCCATCAATGATTCTCTCTCATCTTTGATGTTTCTATTTCTCTCTCTTCCTTCCTTTCTGAAATCAATTTTAAAAAATCAATATAATGCCCCAACTGAAACATAAGGAAACAAAACAAAAGGATACATGGATATTTAAAAATATATATATATTATTGATTTCACACAGAGAGGAATTGAGAGGGATAGAGAGTTAGAAACATCAATGAGAGAGAAACATCGTCCAGCTGCCTCTTGCACCCCCCACCCCCCCACCGGGGATGTGCCCGCAACCAAGATACATGCCCTTGACCGGAATCGAACCCGGGACCTTTCAGTCTGGAGGCCGATGCTCTATCCACTGAGCCAAACTGGTTTTGGCAGGATACATGGATATTAAGTCATTTGATATTTATTGCTCAGGGTTGACTACAGTTAAAATCATATGATGAGTCAAATGCTTGCACCCACATACAAACTCGGCAAATGCAACATCTGTAAATATGCACTGAGTCAAGTGTGTGTGTGACTCACATACCACGAGGGGGTCTCACCACAGGAGAGGAGCTTTCCTTGTGGCGAATAATCTAAATAAAGTTACTAGCAAAACAATGTATAATCTTCCCCTAATTAGAAAAAAAGTCATCAACAAAGCAACACACAAATTTCCCTCTAGTGTTATTACTGGGGCATTCAGCCTATATGTAACCAAGCAAAATATACTATGTGTTGGTGTGAAAAATAGAGTTGGGTCCTGGAATTGTCACCTACTTGAATTCATTCTACAGTTAGGCAGGATGTGGGACTATTCTTTGAGTTGTGGGAGCATGCCATGCATTTCAGGTATCTACCAGATCCGCCCTTCATTGTTTCCACAATATCTGGTATGGGTCAAAGTACTCCAAACAACTCCCGTTAGGCTAGTGCTTTCCTATTTGCAAATCTCTCCTGTCCCCTGTCCTCTCGGTCTCTCTCCCTTGCTCCTCTTCCCCTCCACTCCTCTCATCTTTCCCTCTATCACTCGTCCTCACACCTTACTTGTTCCCTTACCTTCTCCCCACCTTACTCTGCTTTTCCCAATGTCCTCCTCCTTTCTCTTCTCATCAGGGACGAGGTGATAGCCTCTTCTAAGAGCAGAGTTGAGGGCTCCGTGTGTCTTGTGGAGAATGAATTTCCTAACACTGCCAGCTGCTGACCTCCCAGCCCTGAGCCTCCTGACACTGCACATGTGTCCCCGCTCTCTCTTTCTTTCTCCAGCCTCCCAATTTTGATTTGTAATTTCAACTGTATATGTTAGAAAATATTGTCTGACAACTGGCCTGCAGACCACTCCAAGGCTCAGGGGCAGTACATGGCGTTCTGGGCACAGAAGCATAGTGGTGCCCCTGGGACCAGCACACCCCTTGCCCGGGGTGGTCCTGAGCGTGACAGCGGCAGGAAACCTACCGCTACCTTGTCCTCCTCACTTTTCTGTCCCTTTGAGAGATTGTCTGTGGAAAGAGCCATAAGCCTGATTTTTACGTAGAAGCCACTGTGGGAATGCCTTTTCTCCACTCCCATGGCCCTGTGCCAGCACCCGCACTCCACTCTAGCCACACTCTGGCCGCGTGTGCCTGTGTCTCTGCCTGGCCGCCCCTGTTAGGACCTGATGCCAAGACTTTATGCAGATTGTGGTCAAGGCCACACCTACCTGTGCACAGGTGTAAGCAGGTGACAGGACTCTTCTCCCAACTACCGGTAGGGAGTAGGGGGCAGTCCTCATGTTAGGAGGACTCATGTCACAGTTGCTCATACCACTTTCTTGTTTAAAAATAAAGCAGCTGCCTTGCCCCTGGCCAGTAGTTTAGTTGGATAGACTCAGAGCATCATCCCAACACACTAAGGTTGTGGGTTCATATAAGACTCAACCAATGGAACAACAAATGGATTTCCCTCCCTCTTTCTCTCTCATAACAATAAACTTTAGAAAAAAGAAAATATTGTCTGAGAAACATTGTCACATCAGAGCCTTAACCCATAGTGTAATTTTAATATACTCTTAAACACCAAATAATGGCTAAAATATATTGCTTACCATACAACAGCATTATGCCATGTGCTTTAATATATATTGTTGGCTTTAATTTTTTTCTATCCCCATTTTACACATGAGGGATGGAGACTTAAAGAAATTATATGATAGGCCAAGCTTGCAGAGCTCATAAATGGCAGACTGGGTAAGGGCGCTATGGACCAGCTCCCATCCTCAGAAAACGGGCGGCCTGATGCAGGATAAAACACCTGCACAGGAATAGAAAACCTGACAGCTAATATTGGTTGCCACATGTCATCAGGTGTGCTCTGCATGCATTATTAGTCTTTTTAATAGGCCTATAATGATCCTGCTATTATTAGCATTGCCAACACAGCCTCCCACTCACAGATAAGGAACAAGAGGCAGAGAGAGGTTGCTAGGAAGTAACAAGCTGAGGTTCAGAGGCAGGCGGACTATCCTGAGGCCTGGGTTCTACCCACTAGTCTAAGGCCTAGTTTAAAATAAAGCAGCTTCAAGAGAGGGAGATATTGCTGGCAGCTGAGGTCAGGGGGCATTGGCATTGGAGCAGAGCTGATGGATGGGCAGAATCCACCACAGGTGGAGATGGAGAAGCATATTCTGTGCTTGGAATGGCAGGAGCAGAACAGCAGCAGGAACGCCCCAATGTGCCAACCATTGGCAGGAAGATGAAGCCTGGGGCACAAGGAGAGATGGTCTCTGCTTTTAAACTTCAGAGGCCTGATTCCACCCCCAGCTGAATATGAAAGAGAGTGACCTTTATCTTTGAGCATTCGTAATTGGAATAAATATATCTTTAGCTTTTCTGGATGGCTATTAAAATCATTTGTTAAAAAGCTCCTATAGCAAAACTGGTTTGGCTCAGTGGATAGAGCGTCGGCTTGCGGACTGAAGGGTCCCGGGTTCGATTCCGGTCAAGGGCATGTACCTTGGTTGCGGGCACATCCCCAGTGGGGGATGTGCAGGAGGCAGCTGGTCGATGATTCTCTCTCATCACTGATGTTTATCTCTCTTCCCCTCTCCCTTCTTCTCTGAAATCAATTTTAAAAAATATTTTTTTTAAAGAGAGAACTTGAAAAAAAAGTCCCGGTGTCATTCCCACTTGGCTCTGCGTGCACTATGTGTGCAAAGGAATGGTCTGAATTAGGAGCCGGAGCTTGTCCTGATTCCACCCTGTGGATCCTGGGCTTCATTACCTCAAGTTCCTCCTCCTTCCGCCATTCTCAGGTGAAGCACAAGCCCCAGCCTATCCCGGAAAGACATCAGGAGGCCAAAGAGGAAACAGATGCATTAAACCTCAGACGAAAAAGTGCAATGGAACTCCAAGGAATCACATATTTTTACTACTCTGATTTATCTGCTCATATAATACATAGTAGTTATTAATTATTATTGGCCACAGGCAATTCAGTATAAAGAAATGTTGCAACCTAGATTAATTTATAGTTTTCATATACATGATCTAATTTAATCTTTACAGTCATCCCATGAAGCAAGCAGAGTGGTTATGATTAATTGCCATTTTACAGAAACTGAGACCCATACCATTTGTTTAGAATAGGGGTGTCGAACTCAATCAGAGAAGGGGCCAAAATCTAAAATCCAGCCTAAATCGTGGGCCGAATGGTTTACTGAACAGTCATAAACTGTCATTGTGATGGAAACACAGCGGAGTGCAGTGATGACAGTGCGGTGCGGGCCACATTGCAAGGCCTGGCGGGACGGATTTGGCCCGCAGGCCTTGTGTTTGACACATGTGGTTTAGAAAATGCCGGACCAACATATAAAATTCCAGTCTTCCAAACTCTTGGTTTAGACTCTTCTTTCCCAAGACCATAGGAGAGGCAATTAGGTGACACCTAGCTAAATATCCGGGCAAAATCCAGGAGAGGCAAACGTACAGACTTTTTAAGGCTCTTTGAACATAGTTCATATTCCACAGTAACACTGAGCTTCTAAATCTTTTTAAAAATTGAGTTGTAAGCTTGCCTCTTGCAAGGGATTTGTTACTCCTACAGCAGTCCCACAAAGCTCTGCACGTACGCTGTGATCGCACATATTGCATCGTCCAGCAATAATTTGTTTACCCATCTGTCTCCCCAGCCTCTTTTCTCTCCCCCAACCCACTCACCCATGGTCATCTTTGGTCTCCAGCACCTAGCAGGTGGCTAGACATAACAAAAGCCCACGAAGGTTTTTTTTTATTTTATTCATAAAAGAACTTATTTTTTTAAATATATTTTATTGATTTTTTTTTTAACAGAGAGGAAGGGAGAGGTATAGAGAGTTAGAAACATTGATGAGAGAGAAACATTGATCAGCTGCCTCCTGCACACTTCCCTCTGGGAATGTGCCCATAACCAAGGTACATGCCCTTGACCGGAATCAAACCTGGGACTTTTCAGTCCGCAGGCCGACACTCTTATTCACTGAGCCAAACTGGTTAGGACAGTGGTCGGCAAACTCATTAGTCAACAGAGCCAAATATCAATAGTACAAAGATTGACATTTCTTTTGAGAGTCACAAACTGACTTCTGCACATGGACCACGAAGTTTTAATCACACTGTACATGCGCCCCCGCACTTAGTATTTTATGGAAGAGCCACACTCAAGGAGCCAAAGAGCCGCATATGGCTCGTGAGCCGTGGTTTGCTGACCACTGGGTTAGGGCAAAAAACTTATTTTGAGTCCATAAAATTTAGAAATATTTAAAGAGGAAAACATATCCTCAACAAAATAAAGGTTAAAAGGAAATTGCAGATAGTGCC
The DNA here is from genome assembly GCF_014108245.1 of Pipistrellus kuhlii. NCBI lineage: Eukaryota > Metazoa > Chordata > Mammalia > Chiroptera > Vespertilionidae > Pipistrellus > Pipistrellus kuhlii. Next base: position 65,795,591 of record NW_023425551.1, on the reverse strand, counting down.
CTCGTGGTCCTAGGTATTTCTTGCTTCACCAGTGTTTGGATGGAACCACCTAGGGACGCCCTTCTTCCAGCCTCCGGCCACTCTCCTGCGTCTTATCCCGTCACCACCTTCAGAACCACCTCTGAGACCAGCCAATATATCGGGGGTTTTTTTTTGTGTGTTTTTTTTTCTGCCTTAACTCCTTACTGCCAAACAACTGTGAGCTCCCAGATTCTCCAGAATTACCGAACCGAGGTGGAGGCTGCAGTCAACTGCCTGGCCAACAGCCTCTGGGGGCCCCACACGTACCTCTCTCCCGGCTTCTATTTTGACCACGAAGATGTGGCTCCCGAGGGCATGAACCTCTTCTTCCATGGGAGAAGAAGCCGAGGGTGCTGAGCATCTCTTAAAGTTGCAAAACCAGCGTCGGCTGGGGGGGGTGGGGGGGGTGGAGGCGCATTCTCCTCCAGGATGTGCTGAAGCCGCCCCCCGCCAAGATGAGTGGGCAAAACTCAGGACGCCAAGGCAGCTGCCATGGAAACCGCCCTGGTCCTGGAGAGGAACCTGTGCCAGGCCCTTCTGGAGTTACAGGCCCTGGGTTTTACTGCGCAGGCCCTCAGCTCTGACTTCCGGGAGAACCACTTCCTGGGGGAGCAGGTGAAACTCACCAAGAAGATGGGCCGCACCTGGCTCACCCCGCAGGCTGGCCCGCCCCCAGGCTGGGCTGGGCGAGTATCTATTCAAAAGGCTCACCTTCAAGCTCCACTAGGAGCATTTGTGGGGGTCCCGCTGCATTCCCCTGGTGTCTGGCTTTACCTGAGCCTGTTCCCCAAACTACTAGCCATTCTATAAGCACCCTGAAGCCCTCTCCCATGCAGTGGACCAAATGAAACAAAAAAGCTTTTTGCAGCAATAAATAAATAAATAAATAAGTAAAATTGGAAAGAAAAAAGAAGAAGAAATAAATGTTTACAAAACATCAACTCTTCTGTAATCTATGAATTAGTAATAATAAAAATATTAAGTTTAGCTGGTGGTAGTATTGTTATTTGTGTGTGCATGCACAAAAACGCATGTGTGTTGTTTCAAAAACCAATAAATTTTTTTGAGGTAAATATTGACCTACGTTTACAATTTCTAATAACAGTTCTTAGCATAGAGAAATGGTCTTTATTCTTGCGAATGTCTCCACCTTTAACTTTAGGCAACATATAATATTTATGTGATCTATACTCTAAATGGTCCACTGAAGTAAAAATAATATATACATAAGAATTTTAACAAACACCATACAGGATAGGCAAAGTAGGTTTACAATTGTGAGTACGTGAAACATTCTTGTATTATTATTTATTAATTATTGCATTATTACTACAACTGTAAACTTAATTTTTCCATTCTTGTATTTGAAAAACACTGCCTTAGGAATTATAATTCTATCAGAGAAAATGTAGCATCGATTAAATAACAGCAGCTAAACTAAAAAAAGAGAAATCAAAATGACAAAGCGGGAGAAGGCACATCTGCAGCCACAGATATGCAGGGCTCAGGTGCTTTGAAAGTGGAATCAAAGCTGCCTGTGACCCTGGATTGCAGACTCCTCACAACTCAACCTCCCGGGCCCTGGGGACCTGATGAGACAGGAATGCTCTAATTCTCTCTGGCCTAAGACCAAGGCTGCTTGTTGAATAGTGGGGTCATTGATTTCCTAGTGCTGTTGGACAGACTCCCCCAACTCAGTGCCTTAAAACAACCCACATTTACAGTCTTATAGTTCTGGAGAAGTCTGGGTGAGCTTGGCTAGTGCCTGTGCTCCAGGTTTCGTAAGGTTGTCATCCAAGTTCAAATTGGATAAGCAAGGGGAGGCTCCTCCCACACTTGTTGGGGTTATTGTTAGCAAAAGCCAGTTCCTTGCAGTTGGAGGACTGAGGTCTATGTTTCCTTGCTAACTGGGGTCTGGCTATCGCTTCTAGAGGCCTTTTTCTCTGGTGTTCACACATGGACACCTGCATCCCAGAGCCACAGATAGTGTAGTGAATCCTCCTCACACTTGGGAACTCACTGACTTCATCTTCCACCCTGTCTCCAGCCAGAGAAATGTATTTGTTTTAAAGGCTCAAGCGATTAGATTGAGTTCACGTGTTAACCCAGGCCACTTCTCACCTCAAGATCCATAACCTTCCTTACACTTGTGAAACCCCTTTTGCCATGTAACATAATATGTGCACAGAACCCAGGCATTGGAGTGTGGACATTAATCTGCCTATTATAGGACCACTTGTGAATACTGGAATTTAAACTCTGTTGCAGCCAAATTTTGCCTGTTGTGACCATTTTTTCCCCCCCTCTTCTTCTTAGCTTGTTGACCTTTCTCTCAGTTGACAAAGCTGCCAAATGAGTTTCCTTGAGCGTTTTTTCCCTCATAGGAGATGATCAAACCAGCTTTTGCAGCGGGAAGATGTTCACTGCAATTCTTTCTCTAGGTCTTTGGCCATCATCCTGGTGGAGTTGTGCTTTTGATTTATATTGCTGATGCTTTCCTGCATTTTAGGAAGTTTTTCCTCTTTTTCTAAATTACTTCCTCGATTGGTTTTCTGTAGTTTTCCACATATTCTTATTTTTAAAATGAAATCTTTATTGTTGAAAGTATTACATATGTCTCCCTTCTACCCCCATTGATCCCTCCTTCTAGCCCTCCCCTTGCCCCCTACCTCAGGCCTTCACCCCCCTATAGTCTGTGCCCATGAACTATGCATATATGCATACAAATTCTTTGGTTAATATCTTCCCACCCACCTGCCCTCCTCCTTCCCTCTGAGATTCCACAGTCTGTTCTATGCTTCTATATGTCTGGATCTATTTTGTCTATTAGATTCCACATATGAATGAGATCATGTGATACTGGTCTTTCTCTGATTGGCTTATTTTGATTAGCATAATACTCTCCAGATTTCCCCATGTTATCTCAAAGGGTAAGAGGCCCTTCTTTTTTACTGCTGCATAGTATTCCATAGTGTAAATTTACCACAGCTCTTTTATCCCCTCATCTACTGCTCCTCAGATATTTTTGGTACAGTTCAGTATTTGAATATTCTTGGTACAGTTCAGTAGTATTTATATATTCCATCAAAGCTCTTGAACCTGCCTCTGGGCTGGGACAGGGATCTGAAGGGCTTCTCCTAAGGCACTAACTTATTGAGCTGGATTTCAGCTGGAAGAATTCAGGAGAAATCAAGGGGAACGGACAATATCTTAACATTCCATGGATTTTCAGTGAAGCCAGTTTGTCCCCATTCACTCCAAAGCATTCCTCGAAGGAAGACACTCCTCAAATGGCCTTGTCACTTGGCACACGGTTCCCAACATTGCCTAGGGTTGGTCTCCAGCACCCCCATCACCTTTAGAAGTATGCCTCTGAAGTGTAGCAGCAGCTCCTTCTTTCAGTTGGATTTCCCACCTGAAATAAATTTTATTTATTTTTTATATCTTACTCTCCTAGTATCTCTGGCAGACTCAGGCCCAGATCCTTACTGTTCATCACCCAGGACTCTGCCTCAAGTGACTTATCCTCAGTATCTTCATCCACAAGGAAAATGGAAGAACCACTGATGGAGGCAGGTCTGAGGGTTCTGAAGGGTACCAGGTTTCAGCTGCAGGTGCCCTGATCCCAGGAATCCAGTTATAGTCAAGTGGAAACTTTTACCACCTCTGAGCTCCTTGAGGGCAAGCGCTAAGTTTGATTTACCTTTCTCTGCCCCACAGGATCCAACTAGCCAAAACTTGGCAAAAACTAAACGCTTGTTAATTTAATTGCAGTTTGTGGAGTTGGCTCTGCCAGATCTAAATTAAAAATGTGTGTGCCTCAGGCATCAGAGTCCCCCAGGAGGTGGGGGGAGATTCTGGTTCTTCACTGTCCTAGGGTATTCCAGCAGGGAGCCTGGTGCATGGATATGTCCAATGACCATGTGCTAAACAGGGAAAGGATTCTTTCTGCAGGCAGAATTTCCTTTGTTACTCACAAGCAGAATTGTGATGAGTTAAAACATTTCTCTACATGGAAAGACTTCATAAATGTTGGAGAAGAAGACTTGGGGGACAGATTACAACATGTTAATCTCCTTCTCCCTCTCTCCCAGAGAAAGCTTCTCTTATGGTGACTGAGAACAGAGGCATGTATTTTGTCTTTGTAAAACCAAACTCTATATAATGTTCTCTTCTCCCCAAACTATCATGTACTGGGACCTCCTCTTAAGGCTGGAGAGGAATTTCCAGTCAATATTGTTTAGATGAAGTAAAATCAAGGAGAGTTTAGAGTATTTTAGGAGTAGGGGGACAAGAGACTCAGGAAGGGTGGGATCAGGAGGGTGGTTCTGATATTAGAGGAATCTCCTTAGTAGTTTGTTGAACCAGATTTATGCAAACACTAAGGTTTACAGAATACATTTAATATATGTTGTAGACCTGTAAAAACTCTGAGTGGAGAAAGGCTTCAGGAGTTGTCTGGACTTGTCCTTCAGAAGGGAAAAGACAAGATATAATATGACTCAACAAAAGTGAGGAAGGGGAGGCACTTGCTATGGTTTGAGGCGATTCAAAAGGGTGAGGTTGAGGGGAGGCAGTTTGCCTGGGAAGCGCCTTGCTCCCTGGACAGATGAGAGCCATGGTTTCCAAAATGTAATCATTTCTTATGCAGAGAAAATGCATAAAAGAAACTTTTCTTTTCCCCCAGCTTCTTTGCACCTAGGTAAGGCCATATGCCTAGTGCTGCCCACATGCTGCTTCCAAACTTGGCCCACCCAAATAGATTCTGCTCAGTTGTCCCCTCTAACTGAGGGTAGAGATATCCCCAAGATGGAAAGAGACAGAATTTCTGAATGTTGAGCCTATGGTGATAACCTAGATGTGAGCACAAAGCAAAAACCACCAGAAGAAAAGGCATAAGGTTTCCATTCATATCACTGGACATTTCCCTCCCAATGGTGGGGTGGGGGTGGGTCTTGCTTCTTCCATTTTAATATATCAGCCCTTCTAGGCTAAATAATGGTAGTTTTCAATTTCCCTTTTGAAAATTGCAAGTCACTTCCATAGCTAGGATGAATATCAAGGCAAAGTCTGACTGGCAGTTTCTCCAGGATGACTCAGCCTGACTTCATAAGAAACTTCCTTGGACAAGATAAGGAAAGGAGCCACATAGGCTCTTTAGGCTAATCAGGTTGGAGGAGAGTGCTTCCCTTCCTCGCCACTCCCTGGGGAGCATGTCTGGTGGGAGACTGGTGCTGGCAGAGGAGTAAGGCTGCTTACATTTGGGTTCATAAACCAACCTGTGGCTGTGGTTAGAAAGGAAAACAGAGGGGCCGAGTAGGGTATTTCTAGGAGATGTGTGTTGGAATTGCTTTTTCCTTCAAGGCCTCTCTCTCCAGAAATGGGTCTTCGGATGCACTTACACACACACACACACACACACACACACACACACACACACAAGAGGAAAGCCTAGAGGTGGCTTTGAATATCTTTTCATCTCTAGCCTATCTACCAAGCTTGCCAAATACAGAGGGTACAAAATGGTCATTCTTTGGATACATACTAGGGTGCCATGGATGTCATCAGTATCCATAGGTAATTTCACGTGTGCCATGAATTGGACTGGATGGATTATGTGCACATGTGGAAGGGAGTTCAAACCCGTAGTGAAGCTTGGAGCCATGTGGGAGTTCAAAGAAAATGCCAAGGAACTCTGAGGACTGCTCAAAACTGGGAATTCAGAGACTGTTTGGGTTGAGCTTATCTCTTTAAATAAAGGGTGGGGAACCTTTTTGCTACCAAGGACCATTTGGATATTATAACATCATCCGCAGGCCATGCAAAAATATCAACTTAAAAATTAGCCTGCTATCTGGTCAAACATGCAATTAATTCACCCCTGATGCCTTGGCAGGGTCACACTTTTCACGGCCCGCAGGCCGATGTTCCCTACCCCTGCAATGGTTGCAAGACTTGGAGAAATGTAAGAAAAAGTGTGGCTACCATTTAGAGTTTCCTAGAAATGACAAAGCTGGCCTCAACTAAGTGTTGTTACTTAGCTACTAAATCAGATCAAAGGCTGAGAACTTTGTCTTGGTTACACGCCATTTGCTCATTTGGAAGGTGAGGTGGCAGAGAAAAGCCACTAGGGTTTGTGTGGACGTTTTCATCTCCTGGAAAGTGGTCTCTTGCAAATGATGATGGATCTGAGTCTGTGCCAGGGTGGCTGTGGTCAGGGTGGAAATGAGACGGGAAACCACACTTGACCTATGACTTCTAAGTGATCAGGGGAAATAGACCAGACTTGAACTTTTGTCTGAATTGGCTTTTGTGTGAGTTTATAAGCCAAGTCACTACTGGTGTTTTATACCTTTTTATTTCATTTGTCTTCAGGCTATTGGAGCAGCTTTTCAATATGTGTCATTTCTTTTTTTTTTTCTTTATTGATTAAGGTATTACATGTGTCTCCTTTTCCCACTATTGGCCTCTCCCCGGCTACTCCCAACTCCCAGCACATGCCTTCACCTCCACCCCTCAGTGTCTGTGTCCATTGGTTATGCTTATATGCATGCATACAAGTCCTTTGGTTGATCTCTTACCCCCAACCTCCACCCTCCTCTGCCTTCCCTCTGAAGTTTGACAGTTTGTTTGATGCTTCCCTGTCTCTGGATAGCATTTCTTCTTTTGTTGTTGTGTTTGTTGGGGTAAATCATCATGAAAACTAAACAGAGGGGTGGAAAAACCCACCCTAACCATCATAAGAAGACACTTCATAACCTTCCCCATGTGACCACTGACAAGCTCTTTTTGAATGCAGCTTTATTGATAGTGATGAGGTTATAAACACTACATACATTTTAATTTGTTGTTCCTTATATAGTACCAGAATGTTTTAAGCAAACAAAACAAAAAATAATTCCCCAAAATTTGCTAAATAAATAAGTTTTTTAAAGAGTGTCCAAGGCAAGTATTTTATTTCAAATTCCCTGAGAGGGAAATGTAAATGACCTTTGCCCTCTGAATGTGCTAGAGGGTAATTTTTTTATTATTTATAACCTTCAGTTGTCATAATTACCATGGAGGAGTGTTTAGGAAACTACACTAAAGTTCTTACTCATATGAAAAGAGATACTGAAAAATAATTTCTTTTAATGCTGCGCTAGACAACAGTTATCAGTGGCTGGGATAGGCATCGAACTCACTCAAAGAACATTTGTTCAGAGAAGGTTCTAGAAATTCATTTCTTTGAAATGCAAGGAAAAAAACAATGAAGTGATTTCAGTTTCTTTTATCTAGCAACTTGGATACATTCTGAAGGTATTTGGTCAGGATAACCAGCAAAAAATTGATGTTTTTAACACCTATTTCCAGGTAAACCTCTATTTACATGCATGTTTATGAAACACACTTACTATGCTCGCTGTTCTGCCTCCAATCATAGAGCCGTTCAGTACATCTCACTTCCTTATTACCTCAGTTATCCCTCTGCACTCATAACATTCTACTATTATCTAATCCTCGCTTAGAATTATATGAATTGGTACCACCACTGACTATCTACTCATAACCATTCTTACATCATGGGAAGTAAAACAAAAACTCATTCAAAGCCACTGAAAGCAACTAGGGCATCAGGGATGACACCTGGGCACCAAGAGCCTTCCTAAAAATGGACCGACTGCATTAACTCTGGCTTCCTGGAGACTCCCACACCAGGTCTCTGGCCCATTCAGCATCATAATCCCACGTTCAAAAAACTTCTGGTTTTTATTAGCAAAAAACTGAATCAGGTACGATTTGACATCATCATCATTATTGAAATTTTTACCATTCAAGGAGTTTTGTAAAGATCGAAACAAAAAGTAATCAGATGGTACAAGGTCAGGACTATATGATGGATGTGGCAAAACATCCCAACAAAGCTCCATTAATTTTTGCCGAGTGACCAAAGATGTGTGTGGCCTTGCATTGTCATGATGGAATACAACACCTTTTCGATTTGTCAATTCGGGCCGCTTTTCTTCAACTGCATTGTTTAATTTCGTTAGTTGTTCAATGTAGACATCAGAATTGATCGTTCAGTTGGGTGGTAAGAGTTCAAAGTAGACAATTCCTTTGTAATCCCACCAAACTGATAACAAAACCTTCTTTTGATGAATATCAGCTTTTGATGTTGTTTGAGTTGGTTCACCTGGCCTGCTCCACGATCTTTTCCGCTTGATATTGTTGTAAACAACCCATTTTTCATCGCCAGTTATCAGTCGTTTTAAAAATGGATCATTTTCATTACGTTTCTTTAGCAAATCGCAGCTGCTAATGCGTTGCGTTAACTGTGATTCTTTCAGTTCGCGAGGAACCCATGTATCGAGTTTTTGAACATAGCCAAGTTGTTTTAAGTGATTTTCAATGCATGTATGTGGTACATGAAGCTTCTCTGCAATCTCACATGTTGTACTGTGACAGTCCGAATTGATTATTGCTTTGATTAGGGCGTCATCAACTTCAACTGGACGACCAGAGCATTTTTCATCTTTGAGTGAAAAATCACCAGAATGAAATTTGGCAAACCAATTTTGACACTGCCGTTCTTTTAAGGCTTCGTCACCATAAACAGCACATAACTTTTTATGAGCTTGCGATGCGTTTTTCCCTTTGCGGAAATAAAAAAGCAAAATATGACGAAAATGTTCCTTTTGATTTTCCATTTTTCAACGAACGCCAAACGAAAACTACAAAACATATCAAAAAACTTTTTTTACTGATTAACAGCTGAATAGCCAACTATCAAATAACAAAATGTGTTTTACATTTGTACTACGTCTGCAAACCTAAAAATTCAACTGAAGCCATATATGTGTGGAACCCGCAATTACTTAGTTGCCGACCCAATAGTTAAAGAGTATATTTCACTTACACGTGAAAGGTGACGCATAATATTTTGATTCTGTATATAATATTTTCACCTCTTTCAGTTGTCAGTGCAGGAGGTTCCAGGATATAAAACTTTCACCAACCCTTATGTTCCATGCTCCTTATGTTCCAATTTGTTCTGTCAGAAATTCTGGCATGCCAAACTCATCGTGATCTTTAATTTTCGACATAATTGTTGAAGCAAAAGATCGAACTGCAATGTACCCAGGCACCTGTAAGCCCAGGTATGTGTATTTATCTGAGTCTTCAGACAAACAATGTAGAAAAATACATCAAATAGTCATTTGAAATGATTTTTCCAGCTCTAACATGTTTCCAGTTTCATTTCTAGAAAGCCACTGCCAAGTGTTTGCACCACCTAGCTTATTAAGATCCAACAGATGCAAAAGCCTCTATGTTCAGCATCTCTCTTCATTCCTCTGTGATAAATTGTCACAAGTGATTGATTCTTATTTCATTTTATGCCTTAGGTCCTCCACGTTACAATACTTCTGGGATTTCAATGGGAGACAGACCTACTACGGTAGTGTGCATGAAGGAATTATGTTTATTTGCCACTTATGATCTGTAATCCGTAATAAATCCCCTCTTTTTTTTTTCTTTCTAAATTAACAGTATACTACAGGCTCCTCAATTGCATGAGAACACGCATTTATACCAAACTAAAAGATGTTACAGTCACCTCACATAAGCTTTGTAAGTTGTGGCCAAAATAACTGATGAAATAGGAAAAGTTTATTTTTACCAACGGTGCTGCAAGGATAAAAGATGCTCTCTGTTTGTGCATTGGAATTTAAGAGCTCAGCGATTCAGCTGCTCCACACACTGGCTTCTCGCACAGCTCTCCTTCCCGGCCTGGATGGATAAGAAGAAAGGGACCTGCTCTGTGCTTGGGGAAGTGCCTCGTGCTCTGTGTGGGGTGAAGAAACAGCCCTGTGGTTTTTAATTATGAATAATGTCTTGTACTTAACTTATACTTAACTTAGTGTTTTAGCCTTTACCAGAGTGTTACCAGTAAATACACAGAGACTGAACTTTTCATAAGGGGCAATGACATAAAATTGTTCCACAAAGTGTACTATATGAACCAATTTTCACAGTTCGAATAAAATATTTTAAATATAAATATTGTAACTCTAGCAACAACCTATCTACACAAGGTGGGAGAGGATTAATGAAAACCCAGTTACATTCCCGTTCAGCTCACATTTTAATAGTGTGTTTTCTTTTTCAAAGACCAATTGCATAGAGCCCATAATTGAAAGGCTGCTTCCTCTCCAAAACAAATAAACTATCAAAGAATAAAGTGATAAATTATAAGAAAGGAAAATATGTATAATTTACTACATTCGTTCCCTGGCTCCAAAATTTGGCAAATATGTAAAAAAAAAAAAAAATGATATCAAGAGGATACACATTAATTTGCAAAGCTAATTTGGAGCAGATGGGGATAATAATATATATAAGAATATTCACATGTTATTTTAATGCTTCCATGTGAAATGGATGTATTATGTTTTTAATTAAAAAATCAGGAAGATTGCCGAAACTGGTTTTGCTCAGTGGAGAGTGTTGATCTGCGGACTGAAAGGTCCCAGGTTTGATTCCGGTCAAGGGCATGTACATTGGTTGCGGGCACATCCCCAGTAGGGAGTGTGCAGGAGGCAGTTGGTTGATGTTTCTCTCATCAGTATTTCTACCTCTGTATCCTTCTCCCTTCCTTTTTGTAAAAAAATCAATAAAATATATATTTTTAAAAATCAGGACTGCTATAATATGAGAAACAATGGCATTTACCAACAGTACAACCCACTCGTCCTGTTATCCAAGAATTCCATATGTTTCCATTTTCATCTATGTAAAAGTGTGGGCGAAATCAAATTATTGTTATTAGCTTATATAACCTTCAGGCTATATAAGCTTGAAGCTAATGATCCTTAAGGACATAGTTTTATTTGGTGTTCTTCCTGGAGCATACCTAGTACATTAGGGTCAAGGTTGCTTTTAGTCATCTTGGCATGGGTTTTTAGGGTGAGAGTAAGGCTCCCAAGGTACTTGCAATTCCTTTAATAGGGAGCATGGCTTAAAGTGCAAATACTTCTAGGCGAAAGGACAAGTGACTCAAATTTACACCAGAAACTAGATGACTAGCATCAGTTCCTACTTTGAGAGCAGACTCATATAGTGGAATACACCAGGGCTTGAGGCATAGGGAAGAAATGGCTTAGGGATAACCCTAAGGCGTCACCTTGACAACCCCGGGTGGAATCCCCTTACTTTCCAGTCAGAATTTGCCATAAGCTTTAGGATGTGGTCATGGGATGTGTTTCAAGATCCTTCACTCAGTCATGGACAGGAAAAGGAACTTCACTAAAATAGGGAATCAAACCTTAAGTCTCATTATGGAGTTCCATTTTACAATAAAACCTATCAATGACTATTTTCGGCTTCCTAAAAGAAAAGAGAGGGGGAAATAACCATGTACATGAAACCAATCACTCACCTAAGGGTCCTAAGTAGTAAGTACTTAAGCAAAGAGGGAACTTCTCAAATGTGGGTGTAACCGCTATACGTTTGGGAAACATGCCACGTGGGAGAGTGCCTACAACGACTCTGCCTGCCACCCAGTGGCCGCTGGAGTAAATTCTACTTTTCTTTGTTGGCAAAGGCCCTGAATTTTGCTTAAAAAAAAAAGAAAAAGAAAAAAAGGAAAAAAAGAAGAAAAAAAAAGGAGGTAGATCATGCCATACCAGGAATTAAAACCATCAAGACGCGTGCCTCGATATATTTGAAACTACAACCGTTGCAGTAAATGTTACATATTTTCCTTTGCGCTAGCTCAGAGGTTCACCACGAATCAACAGTTGTTCTTCCGCCTCTGCCTGGCCGTCAGATACTGACTGGCACGGAGGACACGGAGCTGGCGCGGGACTCCCGGGCCACGTGGTTGGGCATCGCCAGGGCGCAGCAGGACACGCCCACGGTGGCCTCGGGCAGCTCGTCGTCCTCCGTCCACTCGTTGAGCTCGGGGTGGAAGCACTGGATGCACTTCTTGTACTTCTTCTGGCCCTCGTTCCAGCCGCCCACCAGGTAGGCGCGGCCGAGCAGCGCCGAGGCGCCCGCCGTGCTCACGCCCACGGGCAGCGGCGCCGCGTGGCTCCACTGGCGGGCGGCGGGGCTGTAGCACTCCACGGCCAGCACGTCCACGCGCTCCCCGCGCGCATCCACTTGGCTGCCCCCCATCACATACACCCTGTCGCCCAGCGCGACGGCGCAGTGCCAGCCGCGCGGCGTGCTCAGGCTCGGCAGCTCCTGCCACGAGTCTCCGGCCGGGTCGTAGGCGCACACGGAGCGCGAGTACGCGTTGCCGATGTAGCCGCCCGTCACCAGCACTCGGCCGTCGGCGACCGCGCTGGCGTGGCAGCAGCGCGCCACCTCCAGGGGCGCCTTGGGCTGCCACTGGTTGGTGGAGGGCACGTAGCACTCCGTGGAGGCCAGGCTGCCCTCGATGTTGCGGCCGCCCACGGCGTAGAGGAGCCCGTTGAACACGCTCAGGCTGAAGTGCGTGCGCTTCTGGGTCATGCTGGCCAGGTGGAGCCAGGAGTTGAAGCGGGGGTCGTATCTGGGAAGGGCAGAGGGAATGCGACAGCCTTGTAGTGACAGCCAGGGAACCCCAGTTAGTTACTCCGCCAGGGAACCCCAGTTACTCCACGAACCACCACCGGGGAGGGAGTGGGGATTGTGACACCACCCACGCAAGGAGGCTTCTGACTATGCGCAGCGCCTAGCCCAGAGGCCAGTATAAAAGTGTGACCCTTGGGGAAAACAAGGAAGGCATTGGTGAGCCTCCTCCTCCTGTTAATAAATTTACTTCCTTTTATTGGGCCCTTTGGAGAAGACCCTACAGAGACAGGTCTGTCAGTCCCCTTTCCTCCATATTCGCATATCCCTCATCAGGTAGGGTCTACTACGGGTGGGGTTAGGGGGGAAACTGGGTATTTGTGGCAATCAGAAAAAGGGAACACGGCCACATTAAAGTCAACTCCACAGATCTTCAGACACCAACATCCCTAGCTCATTCTCACTGCTAAATTAAGATGGGAGTTGACTAATTGGATTTCTCCCTGTCTCATAGCCCCCCTCATGCATCTGTCCTGGCCATTGCAGCAGTACTCTGAGTTACTCAACCAAGTCTTCTATCGTCTGTTTAGAATGAGATCAATGTTCAAAAGCATCAACAAAGCCATAACTTTTGATACTTGTCTATTTTCTACCACGTTTTAGCAGGTAATATTATTTTAGTCGAGGGATATATTTTTTTAGGGTTCAGTGTTACAGTAAGTATACCATAAGCATTAAAATCAAAATTGCAAAAACAATGATTTGAGTACCAATAGTTGAATTGTCAGTGGAGGAAAATCAGTAGTTATAGTAAATTATGCTTTCCTGAAGTATTATAAACACAGAATTCACTCCATCAGTTTGATGTTCATCCATCTTTGTCCCTTTTAACCCCTAAATTGAAACTTAACTAAAGTTGTAAATTAAAAATTAAAAATCCATTAATTGTTTGAATTCATTAAAGTAACACAATAAAATGAAGAATTGCTTCTTCATATACTTGTACACATTTTCAGATCTTGCTCATTAGTTATATTCGATTTTGTAAGCATAACTTCCTAAACATTTCATACATGTGGAAGTTTAATTTTTTATCATAAATATACAAAAATAATATGGCATTTGAAGGCTTTTCTGAAGGATTTATTATGTTTTTTTACTCTTCATATTTAAGAAATACTTACATTTTCTCTGGGATTAGTCTTCAAATATGTATTTTAAATTAATTAGCTGCCACTTTTTTAATGAGCTCATTCTATTTGCTAATTATAAATCTGACAGTCATCAATAAGTCACTTAAAAGAAATGTATTATTTTAATCTTTCTTTCGACATTAGTATTAAAAACTAAATTCTTACACAGTGTCTTTCAGAAAAGCAGTACATTGTGAAGAGCACCAGACCAGAAATGAGAAAATGTGAATTGCCATTTATTAGGGGTGTAACCTTTCTGGGCATCAAATTTTTCACATGGAAAATCAGAATAATCCTACTTTCTCTGCTCACTTCACAGGCTTATTCAGAAATCTACAGTACTTGAATCCATTTTACATAATGTGAAGTGTTATATATAAAACTAGAGGCCCAGTGCACGAAATTCGTGCATAGAAGGTGCCCAGCCTGCACCTTCTCCAATCTGGGACCCCTTGGGGGATGTCTGACTGTCTGTTTAGGCCTGGAAGAGGGCAGTCGGACATCCCTCTCACAATCCAGGAATGCTGGCTCCCAACTGCTCACCTGCCTGCCTTCCTGATTGTTCCTAACCTCTTCTGCCTGCCAGCCTGATCACCCCCTAACCACTCCCATGCCAGCCTGATTGATGTCTAACTGCTCCCCTGACAGCCTGTTTGCCCCCAACTTCCCTCCTTTGCTGGCCTGGTCATCCCTAACTGCCCTCTCCTGCAGGATTGATTGCCTCCAACTGCCCTCCCTTGCTGGCCTGGTCATCCCTAACTGCCCTCCCCTGCAGGATTGATTGCCTCCAACTGCCCTCCCTTGCAGGCCTGGTCCCTTCAACTGTCCTCCCTTGCAGGCCTAGTTCCTCCCAACTGCCCTCCCCTGCTGGCCATCTTGTGGTGGCCATCTTGTGTCCACATGGGGGCAGGATCTTTGACCACATAGAGGCAGCTATCTTGATCTTGTGTGTTGGAGTGATGGTCAATCTGCATATTACTCTTTTATTAGATAGGATGTCCCATTATTATTATTAATTTACTGAGCTAATGAATTAAGCTAATAGGCCTGACTAATTTACTTCTATGTCAGGGCAATTTCCTCATAATATTGGACCATTTCAATTACTAGTAAAGGATCAAGTACCTGCAGAAATTGCTGACTGCATGTTTGGCTTGATTTCTTGCATCATTCTGGTCTTCACCACCAGCCACATAGAGAAATCCATCCATCACAGCCACACACTGATTAAAACTCTTGGCAGGCATCTCTGTAAGCTTGCTCCATCCATTTTCAGGGTCTCTGTACAAAACGTCTCTACTAAGGGATTTCTCAGTAAGGCCTGGGCGTCCCCCAACAGTGATGAGGACCCGGCAGCCCCCGCGGATCCTCGTGCGCCTAGACTGCAATGTGTTTTGATGATACGGAAGTAAGTGGTAATTCATAGCATCCACAAGAAGTTTGTGACAATCAGCATCTTGCATCATTCTTGGTACAGACTGAACATAATTGACCAGGTCTTGTGCAGAGATGGTACCAAAGCGAATATTGCTCAAAAGGTCTGCAGCATATTTCATTCTCTTTTGGTCAAATTCTAACCACTTTATAGCAGTCTGGAATGCTACTACTTCAGAAGGCAACTGTAAGTCGTCATCTATAAGGAGTTCGTTAATTTGCTCAAATGTAAGTTTCATAAACTGATCTGACTCTGCAAATTCAAGGAAGTTATCCCGGATAAATTTTTGGGCTGCTGCTTTTGCATTTTTCAGAGAGTACGTCTCAGCAATGTTAGCAATATACATACAATTCTCAACATTCATCTCTCGTATCAGAAAATCACTACACATCTTTACAAGGGTATGGATCTGAAGATAAACAGCAGCAGAAATAATGCTTCCTATTGTGTACAAAGAGAGAGTCAGCTTTCCGGTGTAGGCATATGCAATGACAGTGGCCAGGCCCAGCGGTGAGATATCGTTGAGATCTACCCTTTGAGTAGATGGGTCTTTTTTTAGGATGTTGTAAAAGTACTCACTGCATGAAGCCATCACTGACTTGTGAACATCAAAGGATTTGGTTTTGGTGCCAATGACTAAGTCGCAAAGGAAGCTCTCTTGGCGCATTTTGCTTAAACCTTCCAAGAGGTTTGGGCCATAAGAAGCATCTGTTAATTCAGAAGAAATGCAGCTAAGGCCATTGCCTCCCTCTAGGATCGCATTCAAAGCATTTAGTTTGCTTAGGGGGCTGTCTTCTACAATTATGGTCATCTCATTGATTTCTCCTTTGTTCTTTCTGACAGTCTTCTTTTTGGGGGCCATGTTGGCAAACACACGATCACAGTTAAGAGCTTGCTAGAAAAAGAAAAAAAGGAATAGTATTATTTTTATTTCATTTATTTTTTATTTAATTTATTGGGATGACATCTATAATAATAAAAGGGTAATATGCTAATTAGAGCGGATGTCTTCCTGATGTCATTCCAGACATCCTTCCTGACCAAGCCAGGGTGGAGGGAAGCCAGTCAGGTCCTGGGTGCCTTTGGATGGCCAGAGAAGGGAAGCAGCCTGGGTCCCAGGTGCCAGAGGGAAGCCAGTGCCAGCCACTGGAGGAAGGAAGACCTACTCTTACACAAATTTTTGTGCATTGCGCCTCTAGTTGGTTAATAAAATTACACAGGTTGCAGGTATACAATTCTACACTACATCATCTGTATATTGTATTATTATGTATTTACCACTCCCAATCAAGTATCCCTCTATCACTATTTACACCCACTTTTGCTTCTTCCCTCTAACAATCACCATACAGTGATTGTGTCCATGAGTCTTTCTTTTTTTTTTTCCTTTGCTTAACATCTTCACCCTTCTCACTCAGCCCCCAACCCTCTCCCCTCTGACAGTTGTCTCTCTGTTCTCTGTATCCATGCATCTGTCTCCACTTTGTTATTTTATTTTAATTGTTCTATGAATTTTGAATTGTTACATTATGAAGCATGTGTTTTTTAATTAAATATTTTTAATCCTCAAAAATAGATTTAAGAACTTACATTACACTAGATGCATATTTTATTGACAATTTACTTCAGCATCAAGACAATCTTTATCTTATTAAATAAGACCATTCCATAGCCATATTGCCAAGTAGAAAAAAACAAATATTATCTGATATAGCTGTACAATAATTATGGAATAGTAGTTAAACATCATTTGAAGGGCTTGGTTTACTCCCATGAAAAAGTGAGTTATAACTATTCTGAAGTTTTCCTCAATAAAATACTAAAATTCAGGAATCCATATAAAATGTAAAATATATATATATATATATATATATATATATATATATATATATTCTACATAAATATATATATATATTCTACATAAAATATATATATATATTCTACATAAATGTAGCACTTAAAAAATCAATGGGGAAGGACTTGTAATTATAGCATTAGTTCAGTTGATTTTTACTCTACATATTCACTGAGATAATTTCCAAATGAGTTAAATATCTATATCTCTTTCTCTCTCACACACAAAATTTACACATAAACTAGGGCATAGTAGTTTCCTCCCCACTTAATCTTAGAGTGAGAAAGACCCTATTAAGTATAGCACAAAATTCAGAAGCCATGAAAGAAAAGACTGAAATATCTGAATATAGAAAAACAATGAAAACTTTCTGCCAGATAAAAGGCCATTTGATACAATATTTAAAGAGTTCCTACAAATCAATTAAAAAAACAGGCAAAAACTATGATCAGGTAACTAGGACATTTAAAGAAGATAAAACACAAATAGTTAATAAATATTTTTTTAAAATAAACTAATAATTATTAGGAAACTGTCAATTGAAACACTTTCATTTTTTGAGGTCAAAATTCGTTTGTTTGATGGTTAAAATATTTTAAATATTCATAACATCAAATATTGATGTGGTGCTCTCTATATACAGTTAATAGGAATATAATTGATACAGTCTTGAATGATAATTTGGCAGCCTATTATAAATAAAAACTATATTTATACTTTGACACTAAAATTCTAAATCTAGGAATGCATCTTATAGAGATATAAGGGCTTTTATCGTTCTCATTAAGCTCAAATTCTCAAATTCACACTTATATTCTATATAATAAAAGGGTAATATGCAAATCAACTGAACAACGGAATGGATTTGCATATTACCCTTATAAACAAACTAAAGGCCTGGTGCATGAGATTCATGCCCTGGAGGTGGGGAGGGGGTTCAGGGGGGGACAGTGGGGGTCCCCTCAGCCTGACCTTCACCCTCTCACAGTCATGTTTGCCTGTTAGTTTAGGCCTGCTCCCTGACAACCATGCATTGGACAGCAGAGCCCTACAACAACCTCCTTAAGAATGCAAAGTATATCTGAAAAACCAATAGATATATTTAGATGAAATTCAAAAGAGGGCAGGAAAGTTGTAACAGAGGAATAAAAATTAGAGGGGACAAACCAAAAAATAATTTAATGTAATCCTAAATCCAATTATATGAATAATTATTTTAAATGTTAATGGATGAAGCATTTTAATTAAAAGGAAAAAGCAAACCCAAAAATACATGCTATCTATAAGAGATTTACTATAAACATAGAGACATGGGGGGAAAAAATGGCTAGAAAAAGATTTACCACAGAAATAGTAGGCATAAGCCGAAACCGGTTTGGCTCAGTGGATAGAGCGTCGGCCTGCGGACTGAAGGGTCCTGGGTTCGATTCCCACAACCAATGTACCAGTAAAGGTATAGATTATCTGAACATTATAATCACCCAGATTTAATTGATTCTAGAACATCATACCTAACAATTCTTCTCAAGTGTATATAGCACATTCACCAAGGCAGATTCTGTGTTGGATCTCAAAACATGTCTTAGTAAATTTAAAAGCATTGAAGTCATACACAGTATGTTCTCTGATCATATTGTAATTAAATTAGAAATTAATAACAATGAACTATCTAGGAAAGCCACCACAATTTGGATATTAAATAATATATTATACTTCTAACTAATCCATGAATCAAAGAAGAAATCACAAAGGAAATTAAATAATATTTCAAAGTGAATAAAAATGAAAATAGAATATAATATAAATACCATATCCACTACTTACCTGAAGTGTGACTTGCAATAGATAAATTATCTAACCTCTAAGAGTCTCCATTGACCTATCTTTTAAAGTGAAGATAATAATAGTGTCTGCCTATAGGGTTGTCAGTGAAAACTTGGTGAAGAAATATGCATACAGCCGAGACTGGTTTGGCTCAATGGATAGAGCGTCGGCTTGGGGACTGAAGGGTCCCAGGTTCGATTCCGGTCAAGGGCATGTACCTTGGTTGCGGGCATATCCCCAGTAGGGGGTGTGCAAGAGGCAGCTGATCGATGACTCTCTCTCATCGATGTTTCTAACTCTCTATCTCTCTCCATTCCTCTCTGTACAAAATCAATAAAATATATATTAAAAAAAGAAAGAAAGAAAGAAATATGCATACAGCATTTGGAAGAGAATCTGGCAACAAGTGAGTGTTCAAAAAAATTTGAATCATTTTCATTACCATCAACTTTGGGAGTGAAGCAAGTTTAAGCTTTGGGGTGAAGCGAATCAGAGAAAGCTGCCACATCATGGAGAAGCAATCATGAGGAGCAGGAGATGACATGGGACAAGCATCCAGAGTGACCCAGCTTGAGAACGGGCAAATGGCAACCAGGGGAATTTCTGGAATATGTAAATATTTCCAAGGGATTTTTGAAAATACCAGAGGAGAAAAGGGAATGTGTGCAATTAGATAGGCTGAAGAATAGATTATTTTTATTTTTATATAAATGATAAGGATAATTCTGGAAGTTTGGAAAACCTGTGACATTTGGTTATAGGTTGTATAAGCAAAACAACAGATTACATGGAATAGACTGAAGATTCAAATTAAAGGAACTATTTTGATGGGGTGGTGTTAGGATGGCTAATTTTGCAGATAAGAATCTTGCCAGTCCTGGTACGAAAGTGTTTTTTAAGAGGAATGGGTACAGGAGGCAGAGGCCATTGGAAGTGGAGGAGATACCTGAAGCAGGAAGTCATGACTCAGCATAGGATGTGCAGACAAAGATGCCTGAAGTCATGAGGGAGACAGTTGGGCAGATAATATTAGGCCAAGCCGTACAGGCTCTTGTATGCCAGGAAGGCTGGAACATAGTAAGTTAGTATGTAATGGAGAAGGATTCAGAAATCTCCATGAAGGAAGAGATCAACCTGATGAAATCAGTGAAAGTCCTTCCATGGCCTTCCTTCTCTTATTTCCTGTTGCCACTTCTCTTCCCTTCATTGACTGGCCTTCGTGTTGACCTTGGCATTGACATGGAACCCCTCATGCCCCTCTCTATCTGAATGGTCTTGCCTGTGTCTCATTTCTCTAGGGCCCTACCTAGTAATACATTAATTAGTCTGACAAATGTTTCAAGCCAATCAATTAATGAACACATATACTCTTCCTCCCAGATATATATGCTTTTTGGTGGATTTTAAATTAATTTATATTTTATCAGTGTTCTATGACTCACATACAAATTTCCAAGAGTTGCCACTGTGGAATACACACACACACACACACACACACACACGCACGCAAAAGTAGGTTTACAGTTTTTTGTACAGTAAAAAATCAACAATAATTAATAAATAATACAAGAATAATAATTTTGCATACTCACAATTGTAAACCTACTTTAGCCTACCACTGTATATATATTTTATGCTCTAAATAATACTTAATTTTAACAATATTATTAATTAATATTTGAATAGTATTTTTAATATCTATGTTTAAAATAAGAAAGGGCTTTTAGAGTCCTCAAAATCACTCTGTAGAAATAACTGTCTTCTTTAGCTCTCTCTAGGGGAGGTAGAGAGAGAAACTGGAAGGAGACAAAGTGATGTAAGACTAGACCTTGGAAGGTGAACACACAGTACAATATGATATGTTATAGGACTTGAAACCTATATAACTTTATCAACTAATGTAACTCCAATAAATTCAATGAAAAAAAAAAACCATTATCATCATAAAAATAAAACAGGAGTAGGATGTGAGGTTCTAACCTAACCATCTTCAGATTCCTGATGAATTTTTAATTAATCACCATAAGTAGAGGTGACCTATAATCTCAAACACTTAGTAAAATACTTTTTTTTGTAAATATGAAAAAAGAGACTATTAAAATCACAGCCTTGCCCTAACTGGTTTGGCTCAGTAGATACAGCATCGGCCTGCGGACTGAAGGGTCCCGGGTTCGATTCCGGTCAAGGGCATGTACCTTGGTTACGGGCACATCCCCGGTGGGAGGTGTGCAGGAAGCAACTGATCGATGTTTCTCTCCCCTCGATGTTTCTGGCTCTCTATCCCTCTCCCTTCCTCTCTGTAAAAAAATCAATAAAATATATATTTTTAAAAATAAAATCACATCCTGGTGGAAATATTTTTCCAGATGTGCTCATAAATTGCCTGTCTTTACTAGAGCTGTCATAACATTCTTTTAAAAACAAATTTTTTAAAAAAATTAATTTCAGAGAGGCAGGGAGAGGGAGAGAGAGATAGAAAGAAGCATCAATGATGAGAGAGACCTGATTGGCTGTCTCCTGCAAGCCCCCCACTGGGAATCGAGTCTGCAAACTGGTCATGTGCCCTGCCTGGGAATTGAACCGTGACCTCATGCTTAATAGGTCGATGCTCAACCGCTGACCCATGCCGTACAGGCTACCATGACATCCTGTTCCTAGGTTCGCACCTTGAGGGTGAAGCTGTCATCCACCTGCCCAGGTGTTCTCAGTCTGTGCCATGACCCTCCAATAAGGTCCTGCAGACCCCTCAGAGGAGTGTGAGGATCAGGGCCACTTCTTCGAAGCTGAACAAAGTTCTGATGTCCTTCAGGCTGCAGAGATGTACACTGGCTCCGATAGCTTGGTAAATGCCTTTCCACCGGCCCTGCTCTTCCTTTCCCTCTTGGAGCTCCAGTCACCGCTTTCTCAGTTGAAGGAGGATTGCAAGCCAGTAAGAATGGTAAGGGCAGCTGCACTATGTGCTCCGGGCCCTACAGCAGAAAAGACTGCCTTCCTCATTATGGGGGATCAAAACCCAAGAGGCTTTGTTCTCACTAGTAGACAGGGAAGCCCTCAAGAATTCTGTAGGCCCCCTCCTACGGGGGGCCTTTCTGGAGAGTACAGACTCAAGGTTGTCACACTAGGTACACATAAACACACAAATACACACACACACACACTCACTTGATCAACCAGCATTTTTCCGCAATCACATTTAAATGAAGAGCAATGGCAAGCTTAAAAGGAAGGAATTGTGAAAGAAAAGACAGCCTAGGAGTAGATGTGTGAAAGTAAAATGGAACAATTTAATTAACTTTATTTACTCATTTGGTGATGGTGCTGGACTTTGAGGCTGATATTATGGGCAAATAGAGGCTGAATAGAAAAATACCTGAATATTTGCAAAAAAAAGTGTTAGTCACTAGGTCATATGTGAGCATGTAGTCAAAAGCGATTTGTACAGGAACTCTCACTGTTTTTCCTACAATTTTACAAATGTTCACTCTGCACCCCTGGGTCATATTATTAGTGATTACCAATGATAGTAATGATAGTAAAAATGTGGCTTCAAGAAAAAGGTTACAAAAATGATGTATATATTCATAAATAACCTAAAGCATAGCCTAGACATTGAGTAATAAATTCTGAAAGCATTTCATTCTTACTGATTCAATTATATATTAACTAGAAATTGGAAGGGCATTTTAATTATCATTGTTGTTTTTTATTTATTTAATTTTTTAAACAAGTGACTGCTTTGTAGCCATCTGCTCAGGGAAATCTACAGGCTTGGTAGCCAGGGCAATCACCATGGTTACCATACTCAAGGGATGGATTTGACTGCGGTTATGATCTATGGTGAGGAGGAAAGCCTTGCGGAGTTGCCCATGGCTGGGAGACTTTCAAGACTGGTTTTCTGTTTTCTCCAAAGCACAAAGGATTTGAGTCTCCTTCCCAACACAGCAGACTCTAATAAATGGCCTTTTGGAGTCAAAGAAAGGAAGATCAATACAGAGCTTTTCTCCACCTTCCACCCCTCCCGGGTCTACTAGTGGTTTGCACTTTTCACACGGCCCCTACCATGGTGCAAAGAATTGGTCTGGCCACAGCAGCTGAGGTTGTGTAATGAGATAAGCAGCCATTTGGAGGCATTTCCAGTCCCTTCCTGTCCCTCCCCTTTTGTGAGTGAAAGAAGAGACTTTCCACAGGGTGCAGAGGGCTGTAGAAGGCTCCCCATGCTACCAGGCTATCCCTTCACTCTGTGGAGGGCACTCAGAGAATTCTCCTTCTCTGGTCATGGACACCACGGCCTCCTCCCCTTGCTGCTCCACCCACTATCACCCAGAGCAGCGTCTTGGGTCTTCTCCATTAGAAACTGGGCAGAAGTGTAACAGAGATGCAATTCCATGCTCTTCTCCCTCTGCCCACTGCAGATCTTGGCTCTTATGTCATTTCTATGATGGCCATGTCATATATCCAACACCTAATAAATAGCTGGGCCGTTATGTGAGCCATCACAATTTTCATCATCTTTCGTATTTTCCAGTTTTAAGTATGTTAATAAATAATTCCTAAATATAAATTTCCAAGCATGAATCTATATGATGAATCAAATGAAAATTGTTACCCCCATTTCTACCTAGAATAATAATTATATAGCTAGCATTTATTAATTGAGGGCTTACTGTGTGCTGAACCCTGTTTTATTTTTTTGAATTTAAGTCTCACTAAAATTCTAAAATGTAGGTTATATTAAATTCATTTACAGATGAAGAAATTAAGGTCAGAGAGAGTTTTAAAAATGTACTCAAGGTCACACAAGGTCACAATCAAACCCAGATTGAACCCTGACCCCTTAAATTGCCTCCTTTAAATCCAGGGCAGGTTAAAATCTATAGCAGTTTAAAAAGTTAGCTCTTTCCAATAGGAGAAGATAGAGACTGAGTGAAGTAGGACTGAGGTTTATAAATTCAAAATTTGAATATAGAGAACATGAATTGGTTCTTTATAGCCCCAAACATTGAAATAAATGCATTGCCCTTTTAAATGTAAGATACATTTATTTTCAGGCAGAGTCTGTGGATTTAGTTATGCTATTAGGGGTAATGAAGATATGAAATTCCAGCCTTGGGTGGTTTGGCTCAGTGGATAGAGCATTGGCTTGGGGACTGAAGGATCCCGGATTTAATTCTGGTCAAGGACACATGCCCAGGTATTGGACTCGATTCCCAGTGGGGGGCATGCAGGAGGCAGCTAATCAATGATTCTCTTTAATTATTGATGTTTCTATCTCTCTCTCCCTCTCCCTTCCTCTCTGAAACTAATAATAATTTTAAAAAGATATGAAACTCCAATAGGTGAATAAGCCAAAAATAGAAACAGGTTTTATGAATTTGTTGACCAGAGAATAGTCAACAAATTGTGTTGACTATTATGAATTTTTGTTTAAAGACAAATAGTATCAATTTTTTATGGTTCAACTTAGCTAGAGGCCTGTGCCTAATTTTTACTGATAAAGTATACAGACTACACATCAAGTTAACTTCTATTTTCCAATCCTTGATACACGATGCAAGAAGCCAGTGCTAAATTTTTGGTTTTGGTTTAGTTGCAAATTCTACTAAAATAGCTCTTTCTCTTTCCTAGTCTGCTGTGTGTGTTCAAGGTTAGGGAGAGGAGATTGTTGGGTGGGAAGGAGGATTGGAAATATAGTTTCTAAGACTAATGTCTCTTTGGTTGTTATAGAAATGAAAATTGGGTCTTAGTGTTCACTGTGCTCTAACCAGCCGATAGACCTGCAGCAAAACACTCAACCTTTTAGGATTTCAGGTTAGCCACCTGCCAAATGAGGAGATGGGTGCCTTCCAGTTCTAAAATTTTACAGAGTTAAGAATAAACACTGGCTCTGTATGACTTCTCCCCCCATATGGCTTCTAGAATCTAGGAATAGACTCACAAATGGATAATGCAACCGAGACAGAGGATTCTTCACCTGGAAGCCACACATAGATGTCTGGGTCAAGGACACATGCCATACTTACACTAAAATGTGATTTGTAGTATATCTGAAATTCAGATTTAACTGGAAATCATGTAAATTTAACTGGAAATTATGTATTTTGTATGAGTTTCATATCTTCACTACCCCTAATAGCATAACTAAATACATGATTTCCAGTTAAAGCTGAATTTCAAATAAACCACAAATCACATTTTAGTATAAGTATATCCCATGCAATATTTGAGACATACTTATACTAACAACTGGTTTATGATTTATCTAAAATTCAAATGTACCTGGTGTCATGTGGTTTATCTAGCAAACTTTACCTGGGTTGGTGAGTCCATGCATTCCATGACATTTTCGGGAATACTATAAAACAGGTTGTGCATGTGTGTTTATGTGCATTTTTCTGTAGCGTGGGCCCAAAGCTTTCACAAGGTTCTCAAAAAGGTCCACAACTCAAAACAGACCCAGAACCACGATGCTGCCGTGGAATGGGTAACACAATTCTACCCTCTTCTCCAAGTGGGCAAGTCCATGTGCAAGTGTCACCCTTGAACCAAGTTCCTCCTGCCCTGAAACGGATCTCAGATGAAAAGCTCCTAGGTCTGATTATAGAAAAGAATTGTCACTTTATATTTAAGAACATTCTTTCTCCTGCTACCCTCCACTCTTGCCACCAGGGAGCGACTATACAGGGCAAGCTGAAAAGCCATGTGTGCTAAAGTGTCACTGTCACTCCCATGCCAGAGTGAGCTGGGATCCCAAAATGTCTTCCTGCCAACGAGGCGAATCAGCTGCCCCAGCTCCGGGTCCCGCCACATTCCAAGCGCTGCATCTGTCCCGGCTCATCAGCACCGACTCCCGGAATAGAATCGCTGGGCTCAGGCCCTGCTGCTTGCCATTTTAAGTTAAGTCCAGCATGAGGGGGGTGGGGTGAGGGGATTCCACTTTACCGTTTCGTTTCCAACATGATTTCTAATCTAAAACCTATGTCCGTATAACCATATGTGCACATTTAGAACACAAACTTTATTTTACAGTTAAATTACAAATTTGTTCATTTTATTGTTTGTTTGTATTTTGTCAGTAGGTTATATTTCTGGGAATTTGAAAAGTTTCCATTTTTTTTTCTACCAATCTCATTACATTGAATTAATTTTACCTAAAATTATTGGGTACCAAATGTGTACCTGATTCCTGATAAAATGGAGAAGAAATGTTAAGCTCTGTGAACAATACTAAAATTTTTAATTTCCCCATCTTTTTTTTTCTCTATAAAACAGAGGAAGAAAAACACACATCGGACTTTGGAGACTTAAAATGATTGTTAAAAATTACAAGTAATGCTACTCTTCTAAAGCATCCTCTCATGAATTTCTATGACTCTGTCTGACCTTTGCCTAATGTATCACATTCCTTCGATTTCAAGAAAATGGCTTTTGGTTCCCAAATTCAAATCAGGGACCTGGGCAATCTGACCCAGCTGCAGACTCCTTCAGTGAAATCGCTCTGCAAACACTCAGACACGCCACCCTCTCCCACCCACAGAGCCACACACCCCCAGAATCTGGAAGACAAGCGTTGGAGAGTGTGGCCCCAGCTCCTTACCCTCCTGTGTTGAGTGGTGTCCCCGACTTGTGATGATGAAGTGTCAGCAGCAGACTCCCCTTGGGAAGCAATCTGTGGGGAGAGAAGGAAGAAGGGGAGCCACCAGCAGCCACCTGACAAGCCCCAGCAGCAATTTTTAGAGTGACCCTTTGCAGTCCCACTGGCTGAAGCAGCTGAGCCTGCACTGTCGCCCCAGCAGCAGTGTGAGTCCTCCTCTCCCTCTTTGGCCTTCAACTTCAGGCTACCCGAGCAGAGGGCGGAGCTCTGGTTGGAGGAGGGGAGTTGGGTTTCTTGACCTGCCCAGTAGTTTTTTGTTTCCTTGGTGTGTGTGTGTTTTTTTAATTGATTTCAGAGAGGAAAAGAGAGAAATAGAAACCTCAATGATGAGAGAGAATTATTGATTCGCTGACTCCTGCACACCTCCCCAACTGGGGATAGAGCCGGAAACCTGGGCGTGTGCTCTGACCAAAATCAAACTGTTACCTCCTGGTTCATAGGTTGATGATCAACCATTAAGTCACACCAGCCGGAGGGGGAATCGATTTTGTGTATTGTTTTTGTTTGTTTGTGTGTTTTTAAAAAAATAAAGAGTGCAATCAATCTTGGTGTGAGGAAAGAAAATTAATCAGGTGTGTATTTAATTGATGGGAGCTGGATTAGAGTGAATGTACTTCATAAGAGGAAAGGAAGGTTGTGGATAAAAATTAGCTTCTAGAAAGGTAAGTCACTTGGTGACCTCAGGTCCTGGAAAAGACTGAGTTTATAAATGGACTGCTCTTTAAAAGAAGAGCACATGTTTAGGGAGGACCAGGTGCTGTCTATGGTACCTAATATATGGCACTTGCATCATTAGAGTCAATGTCTAGTTCATAGAGTGAAGTTCACGACCAGTCCTTGATTATCCAGTGATTCATAGGGAGGTCTAGGATTAACACATACTCTGGTACCCATGCAGGATGGAAACAATATCTACTTTGGCAACACTGCAAGTGAAAAAGAAAATTCAGAGAATTATAATTGACCATAAGCTTTTAATAGGCACCAAGAGTGTGAAATGGATGCTAAAAAAGTTAGCTTGGTATTAGGCTGCAATAATAGAAAAAAGAGATCATGGAAAATAAATGTTCAGGCCCAGGCTCAGTTGGTTGAGTGTCATTTTGTGCACCAAAGGGTTGCTGGTTTGATTCGCCATCAGCTGCTGACAAACCAGCACATGCCTGTGTTGCAGGCTCCATCCCTGGTAGGGGGTGTGTAGGAGGCAGCGACAATGTTTCCTTCTCACATGGCTGTTCCTCTCTCTCCTCCTCTCCCTTTAAAAGATAAAATTTTAAATCTTTAAAAATTAATAAAAGTCATAAAAAAATAAATGTTCTGATTTTTCTTCATGTTAAGTATTGCCTTGATGCCTTGGCACACTGAGAAATTATTCTGCACCCTGAAGGTGCTGGAATGAAGAGGACTTCAGAGCTGTGCATATTGGGTCCATCTGCAAAAAGGTAGGACTAAGAGAGGACTTGGGACACATGAGACTTCTGAGTGCTAGTGTTTTAGGGGGTGTTGTGCAGCAAGGACATTCATTTACAATTTTTGTAGCTTAATGTGTCAGAAATTAGGCCCAATGGGTAGACATTCCGGGGAACTGATTTAAAAACAAGGAAAGAAAACTCTGATGACAACTGGGTTCTAATGAAGAAAAGAAGCCAGTTTCCAATGATTAAAAGGATGGAAGTAAAAGAAGCTATGGGACTGGGGTGATATAGAGGGGACTCTCACTCTGGCTGGGACCTTGCACTGGATCATCGCTAGTATTTTCCAAAACTCTTAAGACTCTTAAGTGTTCGGTTTCAGTTCTTCTGATACCTCTCAACTCATTGGATAGCATCTTAGTTACCCATTCTGTTTGAATTACAGCCAGCTCTTTAGTAGGGATAATTATTTTTGTTGTGTTTTTCATTCTTTGCTTCCACCCATAGATCTCTGACTCAGAATGAATCAGAAGTAAATCAGGAGTACTTAATTCTATGGTTTATATCAAGCTAATAAAGAATGATTCCCAAGGATCCTTCTTGTTTCCACCTCTTCAACTCCAACAAAGGCCCACAGCATTAAACTCTACTCTGACTATGATAAAAATCAGCCTTGTATCAGTATTTATGATAATGCTGAATGATGATGAAAATGGCCTTCAAAGAAATAGGTGTTGGAACCAACACTATTGCCTTCAATGGTTCAAGATGATTACTTTCAGTTTTACTGGAACAACACTCCTTTTAATAGAATATTATTTGAGGTAGTGTTATGAACGCAATTGGAAGCAAAATGGAAAATCTAAAAAAAAATTTCAATCAAAAACACATTTAAAGAGTAGCTACCACATGCAAGCATTCAATTACTGCTATGGTTGATATGCTGGAAATATTGGAGACATGAAACATGGGTAAAGAGTCTGGATAACTGCAATGTATTAGAAATTTGATTTTATCCTTAAAGCAATGGGGCCTACTTATTAATGTTTATGTTTTTAAAAAGTGTGCAATAATGCCATATTTCTCCCCACAACATTAGAAAGAATGTTGTGGCATTTGGGGAGTATAATCTTAGCAGAATTTAGTTTTATGAAAATCTACAGTATATTATAAAAGGCCAGTGACCATAACTCTGAAACAACCAAACGTCTGGTCACTAGGAGGTACATTGATGAAATTGTGGCATGGCAGGTCTCTGGGTCCCACAGAGTGGTGGGACTCGGTACTGCTGGTGTGGCAGGACTCTGGGTCTCGAGGAATTTTGCACACTGGGCCTCTAGTATTAAAATATTAGGTAAGTTACTGGGATAGAGTAGGTGGTATCAGTTGTTTGAGGAGGAGAAGATATCACATTGTCTGGAAGAGTGAGGGAGAACGTTGGTCAGAATGACTAGGCAGGTTAGGAGACCCACTTGAGGATAGCAGCCATACTGTTGGTCTGAGACCCGTCAGCTTCTCTGTATTTTTTTAAAGCCAAATTCAGCTGCTGACAAACCAGAGAGTTGAATTTAACTGGATAAGGAATTTTTCAAGGTGGGCAATTTATTTGTTTTCATTGTTAGTGCCTATCTCTCCTTCAGCAACTTCCTACTACCTTCTGCCACAGATAAACTTAAATATAAGCTCCATGAGGGCAGAGATCTTTATCTATTTTGATAAAACTAATGAATCTCAAATGCCTAAAACAGTGTCTGGCACATAGTAGATGATAAATAATTGTTTATTAAGTGGATAAAAGGATGAATGAATTAATGAATATTGAATAAGATGAATAAGATAAAGTTAGAGGACAAGAGAGTTGAAGTATACAATGAACTATTACAATGGCAGGTGTAAAAGTGAGCTAAATGAGAGAAATGAAGTCCCAAAGGCAAGGACTTCTTGTTAACGACTATAACCCCAGAACCAAGAGAATGCCTAGCATATACTAGGTACTCAATAAATATTTGTTGAATAAAAAAAATAATACTGACAACAGAATAAAATACAAAGATGAAAAGTATCATGATATTTTGCTTGTACTTATTCTAGTTGCTTCTTATAGCAATTCACAGGGTTCTCTAGCAAACAAAACAAAACAAATGTTTTTTTTTAAAGAAAAGAAAGAAAAGTGGGACAATAACCCATGGTCCTCAAAATAAACCTTTCTGCTGTAGATTATAGCTCTGATAATTTAGCAATTTCTCAACTCATACCACCAATGGGAAGTCAATCTGTATGCTGCTTCTCAAACTTTAATGTACATAGGAATTACTTGGGGACCTTGTTAAATATCAATTTTGATAAGGTATATCTGGAGGGGGCCCAATATCTGCTTTTCTATTAAACTCACAGGTAATGCTGATATTGCTGGTCTAAAGACCATACTTAGAGCAGCAAGGATTTAGAGTACTTGGCTATTAAATATTTGAAGGGAAAGGGTTTGTCAAAAAGGCAATAGAAACCATTCCGTCAGAATGCACTCAATATTTCAACACCAAATCTTCAACTCTACCTGGAAGAAGTCCCCAGTCTTTCCTTCTTTAATTTGTTAAAATGGAACAGCCCTCCTTCTAAACCCAGCCCCTCTACTAGTGCTTTTGATTACAGATACAATCTATTCAATTCTCCCCCCTCACCAGTACCCAACTCTTTATATCTGCCAGGCAATTTCTAGCACTAATGGTACACAAACTCACCTATTTAAAACAAATACAACAATCACAACTTTTAATTTAGTCTTCATTTCTTCACCTCCATGTAATGCCATATTTCTCTCCACTCTTTCATAAGAAAAATTCTCAACTATGTTATATGTATCTACACCTGCTACCCCTATCATGTTGCTTCCCATTTCCCCCATCAACTCAATCCAAGCAGGCATCTCTGGTTATCCTCTATCAAAGTGGGTTGGCCAAAGTCATGAATAACATGGAGTCACTAACTTCTTTTGGATATTTGGCAGTACTTGACCTTTCAGAAGTATTCCACACAGTTGACTGACTAATCATTCCTACTAAAAGTGCTCTTTTCCCATTGGTTTTTGTTTTCTTCAACTGCCCTGGTTGTTTCTGCTCAGCTTCCTAGTGGAAAATCTTCTACCCAACACTTGAAGATTAAAATGCTTGGGAGCTATCCTAGACTCTCTTTGATCCTCAAAACTGCATCCAGCGGATGAGTGCATACACTCTTAAATGTCTCACAGGCCCCATAAACTCATTATTTCCAAAAGACATTCTTTCCCCCAAAATATATTCCTCCTATAACAGTCGCTTTGATAGTAAACAACCCAGTTCCTTAATGGGTAAATCTGCCTCATCATTTACCTCTTCTTCACCACCCTATACTCGTATAGCCAATCTGCTTAATCACCACATCCTGTTATTACATCTGTAATTCCCTCCCTCTCCTGCCCCAATGCTATCGTTGTGGTCCAAGACATCACCACTTCTTACCTGAAACAGTGCAAAATCCTCCTGAATAGCCTTTCTATGTCCACTATTGCTTCTCTGCCATCCATTTTCCATACAGTGTAACTGAAATGATATTTTCAAATGTGATCATGTAATTCCCCTGCAGAAAATTCAACAGCTTTGCATTTCCTCAGGATAAGATCCCAAATCCTTCTCTGGCTTGCAGTGACTTTCAGCCACCTGAAAGTCTGCAATCTGCAATCTCTTCTACATCTGCAATCTCTTCATGCTCTAGCAAAACCAGTCCCCTCCAATTGCTTCAAATATACCACACTCACTGTCCTGTGTAAGGTCTTCATACTTGCTCTCCCAGCTGCCTGAGGGGTCTTTCTCCTCATTCTGTCTAAGGACTCCTAACTCATCCTTTGCATCTTAGCTTAAATATCACTTACTCAAAAAGTCTTTGCTTGAATTTTTATCACACATTCTATGCTTCTACAGTGCCTTCTATTTCCTCTTCCATGTCACAATTCAACAACTCCTCAATGGACAATAAGTGACATAAATAACAAAAGTTAGCATGTATTGGTACTTACTCTGCATGAGGTCTCTGTGGTAGGTAGCTTCTAAGATGACCCCAAATGATCTTTGCCTCTTGGGATTTATAGCCTTATGTGATCTCCTCACATTTAGCAACTTCTTTCTCCATAATAGAATACCTCAAAGTTGAGGGGATGTGACTTCTGGATTAGGCTACAAAAGATTGACTTCCATCTTCATAGCAGTCTTTCTCTCTTGCTGGCTTTGATGAAGCCCAGTGCCATGCTGGAGATGCCCAGGCCAAACACAGCCAGCTAAAAATAATAATAATAATAATAATAATAATAATAATAATAATAATAAAAATAATAATAATAAAATGAAGCCCTTAGTCTCAAATCCCCCAAAGATCTGAATCCTGCCAACTACCACTATATTAACTTGCAAGTGGATCCTTCCTTAGATGAGCCTTCAGATGAGACATCAGTGGCCAGTATCTTGGTTGCAGCCTTGTGAAAGGCCCTAAAGCTGAGACTTAGTCAAGCTCTGCCTGGATCCCTGGCCCATAGAAACTATGATATAGCAAATGGATGTTGTTTTAAGCTGTTAAGTTATGCAGCAATAGGTAACTAATACAGTACCCTTCTATGAGATTTTCATGTATCAACTAATGTAATCCTCATACCATCTTTAACAGACAGGATTTCTGATTTACAAGAAAACTGGAGCAGCTTTCACTTATTCTAGAGCACGTGCTGATGAGAGATGGAGCCAAAATTTGCACCCATATTGTCAGGTTCCAGAGCCTGTGCTTTAAATTACTCAATTGCATGATGGCAGTGACTTTGAGTTCATAACTGTAGTCCCAATCAACAACACAGTATTTGGCACATAGTAGTGCTTAATATCTGATTAATTAATTGATTACTTCATTTAGAAAATTGCTCGATGAATGGTGAATAGCGTTTCTGTTGTTTATGCAAGCAAATTTTATAAAGTAGTCTCAGCACGACTGTGCCTCTTTGGTCTCAAAGGCTTCTTTTCATTTTGTGATATGAGTTCTTCAGGCATGCTAGTCCTGAAAATTACAGGTGCTTTTCATTCACTCCCCTCCAGCATTGGTTCTGTGAGCTGCCAGTGGCCTTTCAAAAGGTTCCTTTCTTCTTTAGTTACTCAATAGACTAGTTCAGGAGCTCAGCTCTTCTGCACAATAAAATGAGGGGAACTGAAGGACAAAAGCTGAGAGGAGGCAGCCTGGAAGACAGGGGAGGATAGAGATGGTGGGATTCTTGATAGAGACGGGGGCTATACTACATGACACAAAGC
Source organism: Pipistrellus kuhlii (assembly GCF_014108245.1). Lineage (NCBI taxonomy): Eukaryota > Metazoa > Chordata > Mammalia > Chiroptera > Vespertilionidae > Pipistrellus > Pipistrellus kuhlii. Next base: position 65,762,351 of record NW_023425551.1, on the reverse strand, counting down.
TGTAGTCTGGAAAATGAGAAGTTAGTGAGGAATTTCTGGTGACAGGGTGGCTGAAGGACCTGTAACAACAAAGGTGCCTAATGATCCATATTCACCTGCTTGCATTTCTGCACTGTAAATACTCCCCATGACACAAAAGTTTCAGTCGAGTCTGTTATATGTAAGTGCCCTGCATAGGTATTTTGAGTGGAAATCAATGAAGTCACCCAGGTTGGCACAGAGTAGAAATGACAGGAGAGCTGTGGATATGGGCTATGAGGGAGAGTTCAACAGAGCAGTAACTTGGAGTCACAGGTAATTGCTCTGGGCAACTCCCTAAAATCCTGGTGAGGGCATGGAATTTCCCAGTGGTTGTGACTTAGAAAGGTCAAACCCACTTTTCTTTAAATATCAAAAAGGCTTGGAGACCTCAGCTGACTTCTGGGTCACACCAATATTAATCTATTTGTCTTCACTCAGAAGGACTGGTTCAGGGATCGGTCAAAGGGAACAACAGATGCTGTTTCCATCTTTACTGGGGGAGTAGTAATCTTTGCCTGCAAGAGGAGCTCTTAGTGACTCCACAAAACAAATGGGACAGGCATGGCTAGGAGAGTTCATGCCAAGAATTTTCAGATAATAGGCTGGAAGCATTGCCTTTTCAAGGTGACACAAAGAGATATGTTTTTGTTATTCAAGCACAGATTTTAAGCAGGAAGTATTGATTATGGTAAGATCAATCCAAAAGCACAGGAATGTTCAAAGGTCCAACTCAACTCTTTTGGAAAATAAACAATGAGGTTGATCAATGAAGTAAAACCTTAATGGAAACTGCAGTGATTTCAGTGAATTCAGACAACCTATGCCAATAGCATCTAGAAATGCCAGTAGTGCTTGGGCCCTGCTCAATATAGTTAAGAGGCTCTTGACGTAAGAGGATACATGTAAGCCACGTGCTCTGTTGTGACATTTTAAAGGCAGCAGTACTGTTGGATAAGACATACTTGTAAAGAAGTAAACATGTTCATTGCAAGCATTTCTTTTTTTTTTTCTTTTTTAAAAAAATGTACTTTATTTATTTTTTTACAGAGAGGAAGATAGAGAGATAAATAGTTAGAAACATCGATCAGTTGCCTCCTGCACACCCTCCTATTGGGGATGTGCCTGCATGCAAGGTACATGCCCTTGACTGGAATCAAACCTGGGACCCTTCAGTCCACAGGCTGACACTCTATCCACTGAGCCAAACTGGTTAGGGCTTCTTCTTCTTTATTTTAAATAGAGGAACTTGAGAAGCCTTGTGGTTGTTTTTTGTTTGTTTGTTTGTTTTTGTTTTTTTTAAGCTTCTCTATATTTTTATTGATTTCAGAGAAGAAAGGAGAGGGAGAGAAAGAGAGAAACATCAATGAGAGAAAATCATTGACAGGCACAGCCTCCTACTGGGGATCAAACCCATAACCTGAGCATGTGCCCTGACCAGAAATTGAACTATGACCTCCTGGTTCACAGGTCAACACTGAACCACACTAACTGGCTAATTGCAATCACTTCTAAAAGTATGATATAGTTTTCAAAACACAGAGCATGGTTCTCCAATGGCTTGTAAGTGAATAGTCACTGAGAGCTGCTGTTAGGTATCAAATAAGAACAGTCCACATGTGAACCTGAGGACTCACTCTCACCTGCTGTGGCACCATTGAGGAGTCAACCCTCCTAAAATGCAGAAGCCTGTCATGTGGAGAACTTGCTTTCCTGCAAAGTGGTTGGCTTAATAAATGTTAGAGACTGGTTCCTGTGACCATACAGAGTTAAAATAATATAACTTTCTTTATTGACAAGCTTTTGAATGGTACATCTTCTCCATCAATTATCTGCTTCTCATAGACTCTTTTCCTAACATCCCTCCTCCCCTTTCTGACTCACCTCCCAGACTGTATCAGGTGCTCATCCTATCTAATAAAAGGGTGATATGCAAATTGAACATCACTCTGCAAGAAAATTTGGAGGCACCCACAGCCAATAAGGAGGAAATATGCAAATTGACGTGACAAAGATGGGGGCAGCCAAGCCAGGATGCTTGCATCGTTGCTATGACAACACAAGCATTCTGCCCTGCCCTGGCCGCTCCAGACCTCTGGGCAGTGCATGTGTGCAGGCACGGAGAGGCCAGGGCAGGGTGGGGTGCCTGCTATGAAGGGGAAGGCAGGGAGTAGAGGGAGCTACAGAAGGGCAGCAGAGCTGGAATGAAGGCAGAAGGCGGCAGCCAGAGCGAAGGTCTGGTTACGGGTGCCAGCAGCCAGGGGAAGGAAGGTCTATTGCACGAATCTTCCTACATCAGGCCTCTAGTGTTCTTATAATGCCATGGATATAGCTGTCTCTTGTGGCACTTAACACATGATAATGTGCCTTTCTCCTTCCTGGCTGTGAAATCCTGGAAAATAAGGTTCTTGTAGCGTCCATTTAAAAAAATGGTGCCTGGTATATGGCTGTGCTCAGGAAAGCTTGTCACTCTAGGAATGACCCATTTGCTTGCATTAATGACTAACTCTGGAATTAAACAAGATCCTAAATATTAGATTTTCATCTTTCTCCTTAGTTGCATTGTCCAATTACCTTAAAAAGTTAATTGAAAGACTAAAAATTTGCTCTCCCTCATTCTGTGTTGCCTGCCAACTTTTCCTTTTCACTCACCCAGCTATTTGTCTGAGCTTCAACTGTGTTAAAATATTTCTCCTTTGTCACCATAATCAAAAGCTATTATCATTATAAAAAATGTATAAAAGCTCGAAGGAAAGATGTGAACCTTTTAAAAAAAAGTTTTAGCAATCATTTTTTATTCCTTTCTTTGATTTGCCTGCAAATCACAAAACATAGTAGCTTGTGCTTATGCAAGTTGAGGTCATTGTGTGTTGTCTTAAAATAGTTTTCAGTTGCACAAGTTACTTCTAAACAGAAGAGTTTGCAATTCCTACTCTTAGTATCTTAGGATCTCCAGGCCATTAAGGAAAGCTTTGTTATCTACTTAGTGGCCACATAGATTCACTGCAGTTGGAAAGGCTTGAAGGAAATTTGCTTCTTGCAGTGCTAACCCTAATATAAAACGCTGACCAAACAGGACAACAAGGGCCCAAGGGGAACTCAACAGGAAGAAGAGGTATTCTGGCCACTGGCCTGAGATCATACAAGGGAGCCTGGCTCTGGAGAAGCTTGGCATTGGGGCTGACACCCACCAGGACCCAGCCATGCGGGTGCAGTGCTCAGCCTTGGGAGATGTTGCTGAGCTTGGGAGTATGGACCTGGAGAGCAATCTCCTCATGGCTCCAGCACAGAGGTGCAGCATGTTGTCATATGACCAAGACCACGTAATGATGGTAATGGAGACTTTGGAATTTTTCATTTTCTCTGCCAGTTTGTAGGACTGATGCCTTTATGAGTGCTAAAACCTTTTTGATTTGCAAAATCTGGGAGTTTGGATGAAGAGAGGGCTAAAGAGAAAGAAACAGATTATAGCAAAGGTATATACTTACTTCCCTTAAAATGCTTTTCTGCTTTCATTTAGTAGTAATAGCATTACCCAATTTTTAGCTAGGCCCACTGCCACCTAGAATAAAGTTTCTACTTCCCAGCACGTTTTTTAAAATATATTTTATTGATTTTGTACAGAGAGGAAGGGAGAGAGATAGAGAGTTAGAAACATCAATGAGAGTCATCATCGATCAGCTGCCTCTTGCACACCCCCTACTGGTCTGGGGGATATGCCCGCAACCAAGGTACATGCCCTTGACTGGAATCGAACCCGGGACCTTTCAGTCCCCAAGCCGACGCTCTATCCATTGAGCCAAACCAGTTTTGGCCCCAGCACTTTCTATTGTAGTTGAGTGCATTATGTGATAAAGTCATTGAAAGGGAAGAGAAAAACCCAATTCTTTAAAAAATTCCATGGTGCCAGTCATTTTATCTATGTATATGCTAGTCTCAGAATCAGTATGAAGCTTCTAAGGAAATTAACTAGTCAATCCCCAAAACCTATAGCAGAACTATAGCATCAAAATTTTCTCCCATGTGGGATTTGCAAAAATAGTAGTTGAGCAGGTAATATGTCATCTTTTATTTTCCCTTCTCTGAATGTAGAAGTTACTATTTGTTTTATATCTTATCAAAAGCATTTTCTAAATATGACATAGGATTATCTGAAGAGGAAGACACAGATTCCAATCAACAATATGATGATTTAAGGAAGAGAACAGACAGGAGTTATAAGATTACAAATGGCTCTTGCCACATCCTAGGTGGTTTAAGGGTCATGATCCTTTGATGGAGTTCAGAGCTATTGCATGACACAGATTAGTAAATATTTGGCCGGAGACTTCTTAAACTATTTTTCTAAAAATAGAGCAGTAAGAAACAGTAAGACCACTCCATTCTTATGTCTTTTCGATGTCTGCCAGACCAAGTTTTAGCAGAGATGATGACATAATTTGAGTGAATATGGACATTCAAAGTCAGTCTATACACTAATATGACCATCAGCCTGGCTCCCTTACCAATCTATCCAGACTAGTTCTGGCAGATGTTTCAAGGTCAATCTCAATTGTGTTCATGGAAAATAGAATTTCAGTGAAGTATCTCTGCATGGCTGACTTCCTTCTGATGGCTCACCCTCCTACACATAGTGTTCCCATGTTCAGTAGTAACTGGGTCCACATTTGGACAGCTAATTTTAAAAGTCACTTCAAGATGTAACGTGAGTAGTTTCTGTCTCATTTGAAGGGAGGTATAAGAACAAACATAAACTCACATTCCAAAGTGTCCCATGTAAATCAGGTGGCCAAAAATCTGTTTGCTTGTTTTTTGTGACCCTTAGAAGTAATTTAAAATGGAGCTAGGAGGTTGGGAAGAAAGCTAGAGATCAAAGAGAAAGAATTTTTATGGAGAAGGTCCTTGGAGATCCATGACATTTCCCACTATTATTGTATTTTCATTGGTAGAGAGGTGTGCTTCCTCTTTTCTCAACCAATATGAGAAAGTCTTTGAGGGAGTCACTTGAGTAGCTTGATCTGGGCCCTCTGGAAGTCAGTGGACTAGTGTCTGATTTCTGAGGATGGCTGTTCAGGTTGTGCACTGCACAGTTCTAGAGGGTGCCAGTCACATTGACAACCATGTTTACAATCTGCACAGCTGTACTGGGAAACTCAAGTGTCTAACTCTACAAGATGCAAGCTACTATGGCCAGAGCTGCAGTTATGCAATAGCATGTGTGTGTGTGTGTGGTGTGTGTGTGTGGGGGGGTGTATTTGCACGAACTATGGGACAGGGAGTTGAAAGTTTCTGATTGGTTGTGTGGGTGTGTGAGGGGGAGCTGGCCTGGAGGTTTCTTAAGAAGATCGATCCCACCTCTCCTCCAAAAAAGATCCTTCTAGAGCAGTGGTTCTCAACCTTCCTAATGCCACGACTCTCTAATACAGTTCCTCATGTTGTAGTGACCCCCAACCATAAAACTATTTTTGTTCCTACTTTGTAACTGTAATTTTGCTACTATTTTGAGTCATAATGTAAATATCTGTGTTTTCTGATGGTCTTAGGCAACCCCTGACAGTGGTTCTCAACCTGAGGTTCATGACCCCTTTCACAGTGATCACCTAAAACCATCGGAAAACACAGATATATGATTATGATTCATAACAGTAGCAAAATTATAGTTCTGAAGTAGCAACGAAAATAATTTTATGGTTGGGGGTCACCATATCATGAGGAACTGTATTAGAGGGTTGTGGCATTAGGAAGGTTGAGAACCACTATTCTAGAGGGTTGCTCAAACTAGAAGCCTGAGGATTGAGCCCTGGCAGTGAAAGTGGACAGGCAGAGGAGTTATCTCCCCTGTCCAATGGAGCTTAAAGTGGGGACTCTCCATGGCGAAAAGTCTCTCTCAAGAGAATCAAACCTGAGCACCCACCACGTCCAATGAACAATAACAACAGATCACAGAGGAACCATCCATGCAAGACTGTGTCCTTTGTCCTAACCCATTTGCCCGGGCCCAACCCTAGAGGGGTTGGAAAGACAGCTAATGAGGGAAGATATTGGAAGAGGAAAGATGCCAATCTGCTCTAATGGCCCGTGTGCCTCTGACTCCCAAGACTCCACCCAAGGCTTCTTGGCTTGAAGCAGGTTTCAGTTCAGGGAAGGGAAAAATTTTGGAGTTTGTTTATTATACTACACTGAACATTTTGATTACTAAAACAAGACTTCCTTAAGACCAAGGTGACCTCAGGACATTTAACACCGAAGAGGGACTGAAAGAGCTGTGTGAGATTTCACATAGGGACAGGGAATGAATCAGCCCATTCAATGGGCGCACAGGAGGAGAGGTTGGAAAGAAGACAAAGACCTTACTCTTTGTACCTGTTGAGAGCCATGCCTTAGGTAACCAGATCATATGTGAAATCTGTCATAGAAATACCTAGCTATGTTTGAAACCTTTTATTTTGACTTAAAACATAGAAATGTACAATCATCCCCAATCTTTTGGTATAGAGCCAAGGCCTTCTGTGTGAGCACAGATGAATGGGTCTTTCTTAAACTCACCCACAAAACATCAATTGCGAGTTCCAATTTTGGTTTCTTTACATTGGAGTAAAAATTTTAAGAAACTTGCAAAGTATCCTGAATATAGTAATAAGTGAATATGATTTGTTTGTTTCTTGTGTTTTACAATTGTCTCACCCACATCCATTTTTAGAGACTTGAGTTTATCATGTCTTTTAACAGCATTTCATAGAAACAATGTTCTTTTTGTGCTTACATTTCATTGATTTATATAATATTTAATGAAATTATGTGATTCAGTAATAAGTACAAGTACAACTGGCATAAACAGATTTGAGAACACACCCAGCTGCCTCTGGGCAAACACACAGTTGAACTTGTGGGAGCAGAAGCCCATGGGCGTACTTGAGAGTAGCCACTACTGTGAGCCCTTAAGTATCCCAAGCATTGGAAGTATATCTCTCAGAGGGAATGGAGAGCACAGGATTATCCAGTGGAGGTCAACTGAGTGAGCCTCTACTTCTGAGGTGCAAGGTTGAAGTAGCCCGCATAAAAAAGCTACCACATACTGAGAAACTACTATGTGCCAGGCGGACACTGGGCACTTCACACATGTAAGCCAGTTTCCTTTCACAGATATCCCCCTCCCCCATCCCCATTTCACAGTTGAGCAAACTAGAGTGCACTCTAGGCCCATAAGTGAAACAGTCAGTACTTCTTAATCTCTACTATGCAAATGAATCACCAGGGGGATATGATTTAAAATGCATATTTTGATGGAATAGGTCTGGGTGGGACCTGAGATTCTACATTTTTAATAAGCTCTCAGGTGCTATTGATGCTGCTGTTCTGCAGACCCCTGAGATTCTTACTTCCATGTTCTGAGATGGAGCCCAGGCATCGCTCCTTCCTGAAAGCTCTTCAGGAATCTTTGATAAACAGAGGTGAGGTGGTGGTAAGGTTGGATCCCAGTGAAGGCAGGAAAGTTAAGAAACGGGCTGATTCAGAGACATTGAGTTTTGAATACTTACGCTAAAACAAATGTTTGAAAAAGACAAGAGTAAAACAATATAGACATTTATATAATAAAAGATAAAAATCTTTCATTCTTTATATTTTATGAAGATTTAAAAAAAAATCAAATCAGCTCTAACCGGTTTGGCTCAGTGGATAGAGCATCGGCCTGTGGACTGAAGGGTCCCAGGTTCAATTCCAGTAGGGGGTGTGCAGGAGGCAACTGATCGATGTTTTTCTCTCATCCTTATTTTTAACACTTTATTTCTCTCCCTTCCTCTCTGTAAAAAAATCAATAAAATATATATTTTTTAAAATCAAATCACACACACAAAAAATATCAAATAAAGCAGTCCTTGTGATAGGGGCAGAAATAGAATGTTGGGGAATCATCTAGAATTGTAAGATATTAATCCTGCTCTTTTAACCGTGATTGTTTTGTTCTGATTAAAGAAGGCACATTCTAACCTGGCTGGCAGTTACTCAGGGGACCTGGAGCTCACCTGGAAATGCAGTCCATCCTCTTCATTTGGGGCTGCTTATTATCATTTCTTGCATAGATCTGACATTCATTAATCCATCTGATCACTAGTCCATATGCAAAATGCATATTTTATTTATGACTTGAACTAAAGCTGTTATGTTGTTTCTTTTCTTTCCATGCACCATAACTTTAGTGGAGGGGATCACACGAAAATCATATGTCTGAAAGGTAGCCACAGACAATATAATTGAAAGTGTCAGCAGAACTATACAGTGTATCTCCTCTCTCTCTCTGCTTCTGTCATTCCTTAGTTAAATGCCCCATTTTAATGTAACACATAACTGGTGAAGTTGAGAATTAAATAAGAAAACATATAGGTCCAGCCTGATTGTTTTTCTAATTGTTTCAATGTATTTGTTAAAAAATGATCTTTTACCACATAAAAAGAAATGCTTTCTTATTAACAAATATTAAATGAGCATAAATAGATTCTCATAAATACAATGTCCTATTGGTCTACGTGTCTATTCTAAGTCAAATACTACACAATTTTCATTGTAACAGCTTCAGAGTAGGTTTGATATCTGAGACAGCAATTGTTCCTTCACTGTTTTTCTCTGCCAATGTTTATCTTCTTGTGAATTTTATCTTCCATACTGTGAACTTGATCCTCCATATGAACATAACAATTTTGAAAAATTTCATAAGATAATTCTCTTGCAAATGTGATTGGCATTACATTTACTTTATTGCTCAATTTGGGCAGAAATCTTTGAATTCTGGGTCATCCAATGCCTTCATTTAAGTCTCATTTCTGTCTTTCAATAACATTTCTTAATTTTCTTTATACCCTAATATGCATCTCCTGGGAGTATTATTTTCATTAGCTTTAAAAAAAAACAACACCAAATTATCTATTTTTTCATTACTTTATCTAGGTGATTGTTCTGGTTGTAATAGATATTTCTAGAAATTTCCTAATATCTACGGTATTCATCTTTCTTTTTTTTCTTTCTTTCTTTCTCCTTTCTAGCTGAAAGATTACCTTTTCTAAGTTCCCTTGGTCAAGTGACTAAATTCTGGCCAATGAGACGGCACTGGAAGTTTGATGTGGGACTTGGAGAAAGTCTCTTTCCTAAAAGGGAAAGAAGGGAAGAACACATCTTTGAATGTCCTCATTGGAGGTGAATGATTAACTACCTTGTTGTTTTTTTTCTTCTGAAGACTAGTTTTCTCTAGTTAGGTATTCCTGAAGAATCTCCTCTTAATTTTTCTTTCTGAGTTTGCAACTTAATATGTTTTTGAATAGATGTATCTTTCCTGCCCAGGTCTATAACAAAATATCGGCGACTCACAGTATTTTTGGGGGTGGGGGTGGGGGTATTGGGGGAGAATTGGGGGAAGGGTGACGATGGCATATTCCCTTCTCTTCAAACGAATCACATCAATTAATGCCAATGGTAAGGCAATCATTTTGTTTCCTTGGGGAGCTGTGGCTCCATGGGCTTGCTCCTCACAAGGGTATTTCTTGGATCACATGATTTCACACATCTAGAGGAAATAATAAACAACATAAACAGACCCAGAGAAAGAGAAGCAGCGATCAGACTCTCAAACCTCAGAGGGATAGTAAGGGAGGATGGGAGTAAGGGGAAGAGATCAACCAAAGGACTTGTGTGCATACATATGGGCCTAGCCAGTGGCCATGGACAACGGGGGTTGGGGGAGGGGGCATATCTAGGGAGGGTTTTGGAATGGGGATGGGGGAATAAGAACAATTATGTAAGACCATAATCAATAAAAAATAAAAAAAAATAGAAAAAATAAAAAAAAACATCGTCAGTTTGGCCAATATGTTACTTGATGCCAAAAATGATAAGGGCATTTGTTAAGAATGTATAGACTTTTAAATCAGTAAGTTAATCCAAACCGCTTGTCTCGGTGGATCTTGCTATTTAAGGCGCTGTCTGGGAGTCACAAATCACCGCCTGTCCATGGCAACTGTGTTAAGTAATGTGATTTTGCAACATGGCAGCTTGGCCACGGTACTGCTTATGCCAGCAAGTGATATGGATCATTTTCCTGCCACATATGACATGGTGCCTCTGGCAGATGGGTTATAAGCCTCCAGGTCTACAAATGTGGCTTTTTAAACATGATTTAAATGGGGTTCCATGCTTGTAGAATGCTGTCAAGAAATAGGGCTACCAACCCTCACATTAGAGCAGATAATCCAGGTTAATACTCGGCATCATGGTCTCCACAGGACTCTAGCAAACCGTAAATGAGCCCTAGCTCAACCCTAGGATTCAAGACTGTGGGTTCTGCCTGCTTCCAACCTATGCCTAACCAGCAAGAGATAAATTAAATTCTCTGAAGTTTCCTTATCTGCAAATTGTTGACAATAATGAGAGGGCAGGGCGGGGCGGGGCCAGCTCCCAGTAACTTGACCCTAGCCCTAACCCAACCAATCAGGTCAGCCAAGGTAGTGACACCACCCCCCTATAAAACCCATTGATATGTTAAATTCTCTCACTGGTGTAAGTGGGACCTAGCTCAGACTAGTCCGAAATAAATACAGGCTTTCTGCAATTGCATCGGATTTGGCTCCCTGGTAGTCTTTGGGGTTTATGACACTTGGGCACAACAAATAATAGTATGCTCCCATCAGGTTATTTATGGGAATTAAATGAGCTAATGCACAGTAGATCCCAAACAATGTGAATTGTCCCTGGCCACAACAGAGAGATGCCACGAGAGATGAATTTTTCTAAATTAAAATAAGTCTTGGATTTCCTGGGAGAAAGCATAGTTATTTAAGAATAGAGAGACATGTCTAAGTTCACTGGAAGTTTCTGCTTCAAGCAACCCAATCTTTTTGTTGCTAGCCAACAAAAAGTGACAGAAGCAGAATTACTGTTTACCAGGCATGAGAGGAAGCAACAAGCCATGGAAGGCATGGCGGTGTAAGAAGTGGCCAGTACTAACAGTACTGTCCTGGTACAGGGGCCATGAGGAGTTTGCGAAGGCAAAGTTAAAGGAAGCAAACGTGGATTACAGAAATAATGAATGTTTGTCTTGGAAGAAGTCATCTGTAGATAGCTCGGGCTCCATGATTTTCCAGTAACACAAGCCTCCAAAACCCTAAAGAGCTTCTGGCCCAGCCAATGTGGCTTAGTGGTTGAGTATTGACCTATGAACTAGGAGGTTATGATTTGAATCCCGGTTAGGGCATATGTCTGGGTTGTGGGCTTGATCCCCTGGTTGGGGTATGCAGGAGGCAGTCGATCAATGATTTTCTATTACTACTGATGTTTCTATCTCTTCCTCTCCCTTCCTCTCTGAAGTGAATACACACACACACACACACACACACACACACACACACACACACAGATAGATAGATATAGATATAGATATATAAAATAAAAAGTCTTCTTCTGAACAGTAGTCCCTCCTAATCCACAGGCAATATATCTATAGTCCAAAACCCACAATAAATGCCTGAAATCACAGTACCCATGTTTTTACTATACATACATACCTATGATAAATTTAACTTGTATAAATTAGGCACAGTAAGAGGTTAACAACTATAATTACTAATAAAACAATTATAACAACATACTGTAATAAAACTTAGGTGAATGTGGTCTATATCTCTCAAAATAACTTATTGTACTGTACTCACCCTTCTTGTGCTGTTGTGAGATAAACCAATCCTCCTGATGCGCTGAAGTGAGGTGAAAGCCGTGAATGCCATAGGCCTTGTGACATAGTGTTAGGCTAATATTGACCTCCTGGTGATATGTAACAAGCACTTGATGGCTTCTCTTTGGCATATTCAAATTACCAGCCTCAATACTCTTGCATTCTTGCATTTTGGGGCCATTATTAAATATTATAAAATAGGGTTACTTGAATACAAGCATTGTGATACCAGGACAGTTGATCTGCTAAGTGAGAGGACTACTACTACATGATCAGGGGTGGGTGACTGTACACAGAATGGAGACTGGACAAAAGGATGATCCACCTCTAGGGAGGGATGGCACGAGATTTCATCACGCTACTCAGAATGGCATGGAATTTAAAATTGATGGATTTTTTTCATTACTAGATTTTTCCGTTTAATATTTTGGACCATGGTTGACCTTGGGTAACTGAAGCTATGGAAAGTGAAACCACAGATAAGGGGAGACTACTGTATTAGAGGGTCTGTCAGTGTCCTGACTCTGCCTTTCTCTTAGCTTTGTGATCTTAAGCAAGTTAATTAACCTCTCCATGCAATGGGTGATACGAATTACATTGACCTCATCCAGCTGCTATGAAAGGAGACAATTCAAGTAAAGCATTTCACCACTGACTGGAACTTACTAAAATGCTAACTGTTATTATTCACACCGGTATTTTTTAATTTATCTTCCATTACCTAGACCCCTCACCATTTTTATAGATTCTGGGCATCGTCTGGGTTCTCTTTCCTCCTTACCAAACCTGGAGCTCAGGCTGTGATTTTACAGTTAACATCTTCCAAAACTCTGGAATCTGCTGCCATGACCCAAAGGTTAGCTGCTGAAATAGATGCCATGATGATTAAACTGAACGTCGTTGTGGTCAAATGGAACATCAACACTGCTACAATGATTATGTGGCCAATACTATTTGAGAGCACCAGCTTTGCAGTCAGATGGACCTGGATTCAAATCCTAACAGCTCATAAGAATGTACACAGCACTGTCTCTCTCTGCCTCAGTTTGCTCATCTACAGTATCTGCTGTGCTGGCCATCTTCTATATGCTCAATCAGATGTCACTGGACCCTCCCCCACACTGTACTGTGCCCTCAAAGGCATCAGTAAGCACTCCACATGGGAAGCACCCACGAGTCAGTTCACAGCCTGACTCCTGGGAGGTCACACATCAGTTCAGACGTCTTCAAACACAGCTCTAATGTCTGAGTACAAAAACTTGCCTGTGGAGGAAGGTGTATATAGAGCTGCTAATTTAACAGGGCTCCTGATCCGACACCATGTAAGCTTTAGCTCTTCTTGTTCCTCTTGATGTGTCCTCATGCTGATGGAACCAAATGACTCACTCGCTATTTCCTGAACTTCCCTACCTTTGCACCTGTGCTTCTGCCCTTCCCTGCCAGGGCCTGACTGTACCTGACTACATGCTACCTTTTGCTCAAGGATGGGCTCAAATGCCTTCAAGGCATCCCAACCCCCCATTTCCAAACACGGAAAATTATTCTCTTGCAAAAACTCCCATATCACTGCATGTGTATCTTTCTTTGTGCATTTTATTACTTAATGCTTATATTATAATTGCATGTTTATTTCCCAAGTGCTCTGGGAAATGTCTGTGTTTTACTCCTCCTGTGCCCCCCACATTCCTTGCCCACAGAGGCTCAATAAACACTTCACGAATGACGTGTATGGCTTTTGTTGGTGAGCGAAGACCAAACGCTGGTTGAAAGAGTGCTGTAAGCTCATGTTAAGGATGTCCTTACACAACACTTTCGAACAAGCAATTCTTTGGGGTTTTCTTCAGCTAGGTAAGTATTGTGCTCAGGTAGGAGGGAGGGGATGAGGAGGATATTCATCTCTAATCTCTCTTTTAGATCATTGCTACTTATAGTTCCATGACCAAACAGTGTCTAACCAGGTGAGGGGTAACCCTGCATGAATGATATTCCAGAACAGATGGCAGGCGCTGGGGGAGGGGAGAGGATGAAGGGAGGGTATAAATGGAAATTATCACTCTCTGCCAACTGGGAAAATAGAATACATCCTCTACCCTGGTATCTTCACATTCCCTCTTGACATTAGGACACACCATGATGAATTAATGTTTATGACTCAATAAATTCAGCTAAGACGCATTATTGTATTAAATTGGTACTGTGTGCCCTGGCGCTGCCATGTGCTTTGGGGGTACCAAGGACTGTGGGCAGAGCCTCTGCCTCTATTTTATTGCTCAAGCATTTATGCGATCTAAACATCACCTTCCGCAGCAAGGAGGCATATAGATGGGTCCATCCTGTGACAACTCTCTGCCCTAAAGCCATTCATGACTTGAAAGCACTTAAATATAATTTGAGTCACATTATATGAGTGAGATTCTCCAGGTCTGGGTTATCCTCTGGAAAGAAACAAGGTTCCTTTAAGGCAGCCAGGGTAAAAATAGCTTCCCAGGGATTTTGAGCTGGGAGCAAGTGTCAGTGACTACCTGCCTTTTTGACTCGACTGTCCCTTTCCTTCTGTTGCTCATCGCAGAAACTCCCACCCACACTGCTGGTCTTGGCCAAGCGAGCGAGCGAGGCAAGTGCCCCGGATGTTCTGGGATCTTATGGGTAGTCTGCAGAGGCACAGGGGGTCTGCAGGTGAGGAAGAGGAGCAGAGCAAGTTACCAAACACCCAGCAAGTGCAGCATATTTCCTCCTTTCTCCTGAGTTTCCACTTAACTCGTATTTAAAATTGGTTTACATGGCCTATGACTTCGAAACGAAAAGAAGAAACACAACTTCACACATGTAAAGTGATAGATCATCCCTTCCTTCAGTTGATGGACAGACGTAAATGCCGCCTGCGGCGAGACATACTTGAGCACTGAACCACCAATCAGCACCTGCCAAGTACCCTAAGCCCACCGCCCCCCCATTCTTAAGTTCCTAGGTCCCTAATCACCAATCAGCTTGCGCTGAGTGCCCTAAGCCCCGCCCCCTATCCTCCCCTTAAAAGTAGACCCCCGGGTTTCTTCCAGCCTCTTTCTCTTGGAAGCAGCCGGCGGGGGTACCCTTCTTTCCAATAAAGCCTGTATCCTGGCTTCCCGATCTCCGCACGTCTTTATTTCATCTTTTATAAAGGACACTTAATCTACTGCTAACTGCTGGTTCTACTGTTTTTGCAGCAACCCACTTCACAGGGAGGTTGGGAAGGTGGGCTAACATGGGTTCAACTGCTTAGTACAGTGACAGCAGATGAGGTAAAGTACGAAGCGTCATATATAAAATCCATCACTTGACATTGTGTCTCATTGTATTAACTCCTTGAAAGCACAACATACATTGAATCCTCCTTGATTACAACCCAGCACAAGGCATAAATTATTCTTTACTTCTATTAAGCCTTTAATACTATCTCGTGACATATCCTAAAGAAGCCCATCCTAAAATTAACTGCTATAAATTAGTCCTCTGCCTTTGTTATGCCTACATGTTTTTAATGACTGTCCCCCAACCCAGCACCAGCTGATTTGGGACAGGGGACCCTCCAGCTCTCAGCCAGCAGGGCTCAGCTGTAGAGCTGCATTTGGAGTGGCTCAGGGAGGGCCTTGGCGTTCCCTCACTTGTAAGGTTTTTTAGTCACAGAAGAACAGACGTCAACTCTTGCAGCTGCTCTCATGGCCCTGCCCAAAGGGAAGCCACCCTAAAAATAGAATCAAAGGAAACAACAAACAGATTGTCTGATAGACTATTCTGAGGGGCAGGTTGGAGGATTCAATAGTGAAAATATGTTATCAAGTGTAATGTGAAGCATATGGGGTTTGGAGAAGTTTTGGGTGTGACTTTAACAAAGAGGCTCAATTGGCCAAATTCATGGCTATGTTACACCTGGAGATATTCGTTTAAACACATAAAATTGTCAATATGAGATACAGCCTAATGTTTTAAAGTTTTACATGATGCTTCCGATATACTGCAAAGTGCTTGGTATCTTAGGGACACACTTTTAAGTTTTTAGAGTAAACTACAGGCTATAGGCCTTTAAAATGGAGTTAGGGGACTGTAAGTTTTTTAACTCATCAGAGAACAATTAGGTTCCTTTCCTCCCAGGACTTCTGGTATTGCTGTGGTGCAAGCAGAGTTTTAGCCAAATGGATAATGCTGCCCTGGACTTCATCCATGAGCTCACAGCCTAACGCCTTCTCGTAGTCCCTCTCATTTCTATGGACTTCCAGTTTCCCATCTTTCCCAGTAAATGGGTGGAGAAGTAAAGCAAATCAAACAGGAGGATGAAATACATACCAGTTGAGTGGACTGATATCATACATAGAAGCCCTACTACTGTGTCTGCAGCCCTTGTTAACTTTGTAAGTGCATGTTTTTTTGCCCTGGCCAGTGTGACTCAGTTGGTTGGAGCATCTTCTCATACCAAAACGGTTGTAGGGTTGATTCGTGGTGAGGGCACGTACAGGAGGCAACCAATCCATGATTCTCTCTCTCAAATCAATAAACATATCCTTGGGTGAGGATAAAATAAAAAGTAAATGTATGTTCTTTCATAAGGCTTTTAATAATTATAGTTAATTTTATTGTACATAGTTATTTATACTTTTTGCTTTTCAATTATTTCTTAAGTATTTTTACCCATATTATATTCATTTCATCTTTCAAATTACTTAATCACAAAATATGCTGATGTATAAAAATGAAAATCACATAGAAATATATAATTTAAAATGTAAAACCTCCCCTTCCTTCTATATCCAACACCTAAGAGGCACTAATCTGTGTATTTTCTTCTAGAGCTTTTTATCTATAAGAGTGTGTGTTTCCCTGTTCTGTATAGAGTAATTTTTATTTACATAAGTGGGTCAATCTAAACATAAGTTTTGGCAGCTTGCTCTTTTTCACTTAACAATGTACCTTGGATTGTCTAATTTAGCAAATAAGAAAGTACAGGATGCCTGGTTAAATGAGTTTCAGATAAATAACACTTTTTTTGTGTGTGGGTAAATATGTCTCAAATATTAATATTACATGAGGCATACTTATACTAAAAAGTGACTCGCTGTTGATCCGACATTCAACTTTAACTGGGAGTCCTATCTTGCATATTACAAACATCTGCCTATATCTGCATTTAGCTGTCCCTCCATTTGTTTAAGTTGGCAGTGTTCCACATGCCTAAATATGGCCAGGCCATATGGTATTGCTTGATAGTAGAATTAAAGGTAATTTTTCTCTTTTTCCCATCACTTGTCATTTTTAGAAGTTTGTCATTGTAAATGCCTCATAAAGAGGCATTTACAACGACATTAGGTCCTGCCAATTAGAAGGCCTCTTTGTCTATACAACACCTTGACTGACGGGCCCATGGAAGCCTAGGAGGGAGCATGTGGAATATTCAATTCCTCTGTTCTCTAAAGTGGGAAGACTCCAGGGAAATCCAGAAGGAAGTAGGTGAGAAGTGCAGTCCGGCACTGAGAGGATCCCACACTCAGGTGGCATTCTCAATATCTTCTAAGTTATCCTTTATTGCCTGGGACTGATGAGGTTGGTGGAATCTTCCAGGTGGAACCCTGAGCCCAGACTAGGAATTGTATGAAACCCCAGGTGCCCTGCTCCTAATTTCTCCCTTTGGGACACTCCCTAATCCTCTAGAGTGGTTGACCAGATGCCTGAGGAGCTTGGGGGACTTCATGCCTAAGGAGCCTTGGGGCCTGGCCCTGGTTCCAGAAAGGAAGGTTGGTAAATGGATCATCTCCACTGTTCAGCACAGAATTTATTACATATTACATTGTGTGAGGTTGGGTAGCCAGTACTGGGCTGACACACTAATTCTGAATGATTCAAATGGTTTATAATATAAACTTTATATAAACAAGAGCCTGGCAAAGAAATATTTGTCCTCCCCCACCCACACACCCATCTGCCCTAGGAGTGGCGCTGGGGAAGATGAGTGAGAGGAAAGAGAAAGCCTTGGGAGAGCTGCAAAATATAGGATGCCCTGTTGACAAAGGACCTGAGAGAAATCAAGAAATCCAGCTGAGAAGGATTTGGGAGAATGTCTACTAATCATAATAATATATAATAAATGATAGTTAATAAACAATATCCTTATCATGGCCTATCTCACAGCCTGAAATACCTGAAAAAGAGCAAGGCTGCCACCAACTGGTGGACCCTGTGCATTCTTGCTCTGCTGTCCAGGTAAGTATAGCTGACTTTTTTTTTTTTTTTTTTTTTAATATATTTTATTGATTTTGTACAGAGAGGAAGGGAGAGAGATAGAGAGTTAGAAACATCGATGAGAGAGAGTCATCGATCAGCTGCCTCTTGCACACCCCCTACTGGGGATATGCCCAAAACCAAGGTACATGCCCTTGACCAGAATCGAACCCGGGACCTTTCAGTCCCCAAGCCGACGTATAGCTGACTTTTGCATTTCCAATGCTTATCCTTTGAAAATTTCCTATCTTTTGAAACAAAAGCTCAGATCTACAACCATATTTTAAGCATTCCAGCTGGCTGCCTGTTACTGTTCTCCGCCATCGGTTCGTTATAAATAGGTGCTGCAGCTCATCGGGAGCCCACTCCTGGTGTTTCAAGAGGGTTTTGTGGACAGTCCAACATCTAGTAGCCATTAGATGAGTCAAGAGTCCTTACAATGTAAGGTTAGAAATTCAACTCAAACTGGCTTACATCCAAAATTTGAATTTATTTGCTTCTGCAACAAGGAAGTCGGCTCTGAAACTGGTCTCAAAGAATGTGCAGTAGAGCAATGGGGGTCATAAAGCCAGATTCAATTTGTGCTTTTTTAATCCTCACCCAAGGAGATTTTTCCATTGATTTTTTTCAGAGAGACTGGAAAGGAAAGGGAAAGACAGAAAGAAATACTTATGTGAGAGAAACACATTGATAGGTTGCCTTTTGCATGCAACAGGGCAGGGAAGGAGCCTGCAACCACAGTATGTGCCCTTGACCAGAATCGAACCCAGGACCCGTTGGTTCACAGGCTAATGCTCTATCTGCTGAGCCAAACCAGCTATGGCTCATTTGATGGTTCCCTTTCTCTCACACTCAGCACTCTCACCGAGTCAAGAGGTAGCCTTTCCCCAGGAAAGGATCAGGAATGTTACAGAGGACTGCAAAGAGAAAGAAGCAATTGGTGTTGATATTTTCAAAGTCTAAATATGTTTGAAAATCTTGTAACAGAGATCGTGAAAGACAGATCTTTGGATCTGCAAAAGCAGAGAATTTCTGAGAAAAGAAATGCTTTTGAGAACCCAAAGAGGAAATCCCTGAAGGAGCCAGAGGACAGGGGCTGTGCCTGCACAGTATGGAGGAGATGAATAGTTGACCCAGCCCTGCAGACCATGTCAGGATTGTCCAGATGTGGAGGTGTGTGTGGGGGGGGGGGGGGGGGGGGGGCTTGGATGGCCTGTGATCTGGAAGAAGGTTGGTGACCCTACGAGAGGAGAAGAGCACCAGGAGGGACTTTCCAGAGAGGAAATGGGGTTGGCTTTGGGATACTGGGTGCCCAGGCTTCTGCTCTAGCAGGGTTTGAGACCAAGAACCTGGGGTTGAATCTCCCACTTAAAAAAAAAAAATGCATCCGTTTTAAACTATCTTCTTAGAAGCGTTGATTTCCTGGAATAAAGTAAAATATATTCAAGACAACAGGTACAATACAAACATAGAGGGATAAATACACAGAAGTTGCTCTTATCAAACAAGTAAACCTGAGCTTTGAGTTTTAATGGACTTGCCCAGTTACAGGGTACAAGAGAAAAAGCCCCATAAAATAGGAGGCATTGACCTATAAAACTGGGGTCCCTAAAGAGCTATACTCCATCTATGACCAGCTATATAATGTGTGTGCCCCAGTATAAAAGGGAAAATGAGGGGTTCCTTGCTCAAAATTATTAAGAATTTCAAGATGGCGATGGCAGAGCAATAAACCAAGGGCTCTATCTGAGCTCATTGCCCTGTGCAGCCCCTTGCGAAAGGGCAGCCTAGATGCAAGCCTGACTCCCACAGCTCCAGCAGGCTACCCTGAAAACATCCACAACCCAGCCTTCATGAGGGCTTGCAACTGAAATTCCTACCATCTGGGTAAAAACCCATCATGCCTGCAGCCAGCAGTTTGGTATAAAGGAGACCTGGGTTGGTGGTGACACAGAGAACCAGTCTGAAGTAAAGACAAGCAAGTCCTCTCTAGTGGAATCCAGCTCCAGTCCAAGGGCCAAATCCATTCCCCTGCTTAGTGTTCCAGATTAAAACAGTTCACAGTCCCAGTCGTGAAACAACACATAAGAAAGCAAGTCACTATGAGCAAGAACCAACAGAAATAGTCAGCATTCAAGACATACAAAGGCTTCTATTATTAGCTTTGTCCGACACAGCCAATTAAAAAGCAATGTACTGTTGCTGTTTTTTTAAATGAAGGTCCTGGCCTCTGTCTACAGATCAAGGCAGCCTCCTGGGAGTGAGTCACGGTCACTGGAGACCCCACAGGACCCCATGCCACCAAAGAAGGGCGGGGACAGGAAGGGAGAGAAGAAAGAGGGAGAGGGAGAGGGAGAGGGAGAGGGAGAGGGAGAGGGAGAGGAGAGGGAGAGGGAGAGGGAGAGAAGAGGGAGAGGGGGAGGGGGGGGGGGGGGGGGGGGGGGGGGGGGAGGGGGAGAGAAAGGGATGGGGCTATCTGGTCGACCCCTGAAGCCCATTAAGTGTGTGCCTCATGCCCTAACCGGTGTGGCTCAGTGGATAGAGCGTCGGCCTGTGGACTGAAAGGTCTGGGTTCCATTCCGGCCAAAGGGCATGTACCTTGGTTGGGGGCACATCCCCAGTAGGAGGCAGCTGATCTCATCCATGTTTCTAACTCTCTATCCCTCTCCCTTTCTCACTGTAAAATATCACTGGGCACTGGGCTCACTGGGCACCCTGGGCTCACTGGGCACTGGGCACCCTGGGCTCACTGGGCACACTGGGCACCCTGGGCACTGGGCTCACTGGGCACACTGGGCTCACTGGGCACCCTGGGCTCACTAGGCACCCTGGGCTCACTGGGCACCCTGGGCTCACTGAGCACCCTGGGCACTGGGCTCACTGGGCACCCTGGGCTCACTGGGCACACTGGGCTCACTGGGCACCCTGGGCACCCTGGGCACTGGACTCACTGGGCACCCTGGGCACCCTGGGCACTGGGCTCACTGGGCACACTGGGCTCACTGGGCACCTTGGGCACACTGGGCACCCTGGGCACTGGGCTCACTGGGCACCCTGGGCATCCTGGTCACACTGGGCTCACTGGGCACCTTGGGCACCCTGGGCACCCTGGGCACTGGGCTCACTGGGCACCCTGGTCACACTGGGCTCACTGGGCACCTTGGGCACACTGGGCACCCTGGGCACTGGGCTCACTGGGCACCCTGGGCACCCTGGTCACACTGGGCTCACTGGGCACCCTGGGCTCACTGGGCACCCTGGGCTCACTGGGCACCCTGGGCACACTGGGCACCCTGGGCTCACTGTACACCCTGGGCTCACTGGGCACCCTGAGCTCACTGGGCTCACTGGGCACCCTGGGCTCACCTCCTGTGCCCCAGGGAGACCCTACGGGCGCCGCCTCTGGACAGAGACTGGTAAACTCCGGGAAGGCGCCTCTGATGGCCGGGCCGGAGCGCAGGCGGACGCAGGGCACCGGGGGTCCGCACCTCCCGCCTGCGACCGCCAAAATCTACCAAAGCGGGTGGGAGGGGGTGGGGGTGTCCTCGGGTCCAGGCGCAGGGTCCCCGGCCGCAGACAGGACTGTGTCCCGGTGCAAGGCAGCCCCGAGGGTCCCCGCAGAGGGGCAGCAGCGAGTGCTGGTCCACCGGTCCTGGGGGCCTGCCCCCCCAACACCCAACCTTACCCCCCCCCCAACCCCTACGGCCATCCCCGCCCCCGCCCCCGCCCCCGCCCCCACCCCCACCCCCGCGGCAGCCACTTCCTCCCTCAGCAGGTCCTGCAGGTCCAAGGACTCCGGAGAACCGGCCACCCGCACCGCCGGCCTCCTGGAAGTTGCAGGAAGAAACGACATAAAAGCGGCCGCCAGGTGGCTCCCCACACCCGGCGCGAACGTCAGGGCGAGGATCCGATCGTGTCCTCCCTCCCACCCCGGGGGACCTAACAAAAACGCTTTTTGCCGCCCAGGATCTAAAAACCTAACGGAGGCAGTATTCACGGTTGTCTCACCTTTTCCTCTCTCTCATTGAAATTATTGGGGAGACACCATACAGGTTTTAATTTTTTTTTTAATGAATAAATTAAAAAAAAAAATAAGGGTCTGGTATGACTCCGTGCTACGGTTTTGCAAGAGGTTACCATTGGAGGAAACTGGGTCAGGGATTCACAAGATATCCCCGGATTACGCCTTACCAGTGCATGTGACTCCACAGTTATCACAAAACAAAATAAAAAGATTAATAACATTTAAGAAAATATGAGCCATGAGTGTTATATATTTGTAATAAAGGTAAGTGCAACTTCTAGAAATAAAGAGAGAGAGAGAGAGAGAGAGAGAGAGAGAGAGAGAGAGAGAGAGAGAGAGAGAGAGAGAGAGAGAGAGAAAACCTCATAGGCTGAATATGGAATTAATAAACTAGGAGAATGTTCCCAAGAAATTTTGCAGAATGTAGCAAAAAGAGAAAAAGATGGGGAAAACCTGGTAGAGAGTAGGATAGAGGAGGGAGAGCCAACGTGTCTCATTAAAGTTGCTGATGAAGAGAAAGTGAAACCTATTGTCTGGTGTGGGTTAGTGAAATGTCTCATTATAGAGTATAGGAGTTTTATACTGTTGTTTTTTTAATCAAGAAAACATTTTTTTTGTATGAAGTACTCGATTTTCAAATTTTTTAAATTCCTATGGAAACTTAGCTGGAATTAGGTATCCAAGTGGAACACCTTTATAAAGTTGCCAGGCCAATTTTAAGAAAACGGGACCAAGGAGTCTCTCTTTTGCATGCACGAAGCATGGTGAGGCCCACTTCCACAGAATTGCCAGGGTCACGCCACTCCAGGGTGCTGAAGGACTGCAGTCAATCGCCTCTGAATTTTCAAGGCAAGTTGACTTGGCCTCCAACTACAAATGGGTTTTTGGTGACCTTGACTCCTCGCTCACATGCCCCAGAGTAACCATTAGGCATGCTCTAAAGTCCATCTTCAGAAGGAACCAGGATCCCAGCACGCCTTCTTTCCACCTCTCAACCCCTGAAAGCCTCTCCAGCCTATAGCCCCTCCCAGCCTCCTCCTGCCTCCCCACTGCCACTCACCTCCCACTGTTCTCAGCTCAGCAGCCACAGTGATCCTTTAAAGGGGGTATCAGGCCAGGTCTCTCCTGCTCTAAACTCTCCTGTGGCTCCTCCTCACTCAGAGCACCGTCCCTGCCCTTCTCCCATACTCCAGGCCCAGGAGGTCTGGCCTTATCATCTCATCTCCATTACTCTGCTCCATTCCCACACTGGCCTCCTCCCTCTTAATCCAATCACACTCCTGCCCCAGGTCATTCCCACTGGAGGTTCCACTGCTGGAAAGGACTTCCTTCCGACATCCTCAGGGATCATTCCTCTTGGTCTTCAATGCTTTCCTCAAGCTCCCTTCCCAGTGAGGCCACCACTGATTGGCCACTCACATCAAACAGACAAGCCCTAGTGGTTTAGCTCAGTGGATAGTGTGTCGACTTGCAAACTGAAGAGCCCTGGGTTGGATTTTAGTCAAGGATGCATGCCTGGGTTGCGGGCTCCATCCCCAGCTGGAGGCAACCAACCAATGATTTTCTCCCATTGTTAATGTTTGTCTCTCTCTCCCTTTCTATCTGAAATCAATAAAATCTACACTAATAAAAGGGTCAGATACTAATTAGACCAGGTCGATCATACATCTACCAGTCGACTGG